>NC_067117.1:38432891-39632891 GCF_021347895.1 Acanthochromis polyacanthus
AGAACGCAGGAGCCGTTCTTCCTTCTCGGGGGTTGACTTGACCGAAAAAAATAGCTTGATAGCAAAACAAAACCGCAGGCTCTTGGTCTGTCTTGGTCAGCAGTTTTGGCTGGCGAACAGATGAATAGAGAGCCGCTAAAAAAAAACGGGATCGAATTAGTTCTTGATTAAAAAAATAATTGTCGTCAAACAAAAATGGACTTGATTTGTTTAAATAGTGAGCGAAGATATCTATTCTTTGATTTAAAAGAAAAATGATTAAGAGTCGTGGTTAGCAAAGGCCAGCTCTGCTACCAGGATAATCTTAGAATAAAGAGGACAAAAGATAGTGAAAGGCGCCAAAGAAAACAAAAGAGTCGCTCGGACGGAGTTTCGGTAAGCTAGTTAGGAAGAAGAGCCAAAGGCGTGAGAGCTAAAGAGGTGTAAAGAGGGTAAGACAGTAAGAGCGTAAGAGAGCGAGCAACGTAAAATGGCTGGTTTTAAGGGTTTTCTCTGAGAAGGGGCGTGGAAGTGTCGGCTGAGGTGCGCATTCCTTTGAATCTAAAGGAGGAACCTCCTTGGGCTCAGAGGGGAGAGATGAAACCGGATCAAATAATGATTAAAAATATTAAAACGCGCAAAAAGAATGATCTGTTTACTCCTCCATGATCCTTACAATATATTTTAACCGATCAAAGATAAAATAAACTGATTATACAAGCTAGTCTAAGAATATGTGAGTTCTAGTTTCTATTTATATGTTCCTGTGCATTCTAATGGTTGTTATATGTATCACAGTGAAGACATGGTAACATACGTTCATACAAGGCAGAATAAAATAGTTTTCACTTCTTTGAAACCTGGATAAAGCAAAGTTTTTATAGTTAATACCGTGAAAACCTCGATAAGGTCATGGCATTCCGGCGTCAATAGGGGGCAATGTTGAGCTGTGGAAGCAAAATGTACTGTTCATGAGCAACACAATAGGTTTGATAACTTTCGATCTAAACCAGCTAGAAAAACGGGAGTTGGTTCAAAATGCATGTTGACATCTCACTGTATCTTTTGTAACCACAGAATAACCAAAATACATTTCTGAATATGAGTTTAAGAACTTCGGTGACTGGACAAAAGGAGAAAGTCTCTGCAGAGGTGAGAAACAGGTCATTAGAATATTTATGACCCTGCTTATCTGATGGCAGGGAGATCAGCAGAGGTCCAGCTGCGAGGGCACTTAGTTCATCAAAGCATTTTCCAGAGTTGCAAACAACAGTTCCTTAAGAAGGTGTGAAAGTTCTGTCGGTGTGGACCACAAACATTTAAATGGTAATTAAACTTAAAGGTGTTAGCAGTCCTCTGCAAAAAGGGTCTGTATGTGAAGTTGAAAATACATGAAAGCATACATGTCCCAATTCAATACAGGAATAGTGATAGCCTGCAAAAAGGAGTCTCTTAAACAATGTCAGAGGTCGTCATAAACATGAATCAGGTGTCCTGGTGAATGGTACAGATGTCTCTGAAATGATGCAGGTCTCTCTCTGGTCATAAAAAAAACACTTTGGGCTCTTAGTCTTGTTTGTTTAAGCTTTCTGAGAGGAGAGAGTTTGTTGTTATCTGAGGAGTGAATCTGCTGTGGAATGTTCTGGTCACTTAAAGTGGATGTCTTACTACACAATATTTGTTCAGTTCTTGTGTATGATCTTTGGTTTGTTCGTTGTTACGATGACTCTTTCACGTCTCGGAATGGAATTGTTACATTGTTACGTTTTCCACCGTTGCTGTGGTGGTTGCTAAGGACGCGTCCACGGGCTAAATCAAATGGCGTAGGCCTATATGTTATTGTATTTATTTGTTACATTGTGTCATTATCTGAGCTCTTAACATATTTGTGTAGTTACTGACAATATCTATTGTTAACCTTTCCTGCTGTCTGCTTCCTGACCGTGGTCGGGAAAACACAGGGGAGAACTGATACATTTAACTGCTTCTATTTAAATAAAATGTGCAGAGACGGTCGTTCAGTCTTTCTTATGTACTGAAGAATGGTGAATTAAATTATTCCACTTATCACAGTTTCTTCTGGTGTGGTCTTTACCAGCTAACGCATTCTTCTGAACAACAACATAACAACGTGCAGTGAGAGCTGCACTTCCGGCACCTTTCTTCTTCGGCGGTGTCTGTGAATAACAATGTCCAACATGCAAACAGCACACCTAGCGCCATGAAACACAAAATGCAGGTGTAAATCAATGACATCTTACAATTACAATGTCCTGTCTTTTAACTAATAAAGACACATTGCCAAGGTGTGATGTGTGATAGAAGAGTTTCAGCTAAAATGAAAGGAAAGGTTTACAAAACGGTGGTGAGACCAGCCATGTTGTTTGGTCTGGAGACAGTGTCCCTGAGAAAAAGACAAGAGGCAGAGCTGGAGGTAGCAGAACTGAAGATTCTGAGGTTCTCTTTGGGAGTGACCAGGATGGATAGGATCAGGAATGAGTACATCAGAGGGATAGCACATGTTAGAGCAGAGCCGGCCCAAGGCATAAGCGAGTTAAGCGGTCGCTTAGGGCCCACCACCACCAGGGGGCCCCCCAGAGTCCTTAATAAAAAGCAAGTGTAATTGTAAAAATTTTTTAGAAAAAAACAAAAACAATGAATAACCATTGTTCCGGGTTGTACAACAATAATTTTGGTATAATTTTCTAATGCCAGCTAGGTTGCCAAGTATGTCAACCTTCGATGGTATCAATAAGTGGACCTAGTTACTCCTGCGGCAGAATACCTTAACGGCTGCGCCAGTTCAGTGACAGTGTCATTGCTCAATGGCGGACAGAAGCAAACAGAAATGTTGCCGTCCAAGAAAATGTACCTCTCAGGGGCACAAAAAAGAAAGAGACTAGAAAAGCACTCGGAGAGCGCATACCTCCGCCGTGCCGTTTGTCTGTCCGTCTGTCTGCGTGTCCGTCTGTGTGTGTGTCTGTCTGTTTGTCAGCCTGGCGGCCATCTCTCCATTGTCCTTCGACCTTCAAAAAATTCCTGGATCCAGACGGTGATTCGGATCACCTCCAAAATCTAATCGATTCATACTCGTGCTCTTCCGGACATCCTGTAAAAATTTGGTGAAAATCCGTCCATGACTTTTTGAGTTATACTGTTAAAAGACAAACAGACAGACAGACAGACAGACAGACAGACAGACAGACAGACAGACAGACACACACACACACACACACACACACACACACACACACACACACACACACACACACACACACACACACACACACACACAGACGGACAGACGGACAGACGGACAGACAAACAAACTCCGGTGATTACATAACCTCCTGGCGGAGGTAAAAACGGTTGGAGGAGCAGGAAAAGAAAAACAAGGATAAAGGTAGGTTGTATGACTTTTTGTTTTGATAAATGTTGTGAGCATCGCAAGTTTATGGCTCAGTCTGAGTCTTGTTTGCCAGTCTGAGTCTTGTTTGCCACGGTGCCTTTTTCTCCTCCGGTTGGATATTTGGTAATTGCAATTACATTTTCTAACCTTTAATATATAACAAATCCCTTCACTTAACCTAAAATGATCTAAATCCTCGACTCTAAACATAACCGGAATTAAAACCTGTTAAGGTTCAGCGGCCTGCGGGCAGGCCGTTTTGATATTTACATAAGCATTTTTCGAAATAGAACGACACTGCCAACTCGATGATGGAAACATTATATACCGATGGAAAGCTTAGATTCTCATGAATCCGCCGGTATAAACCACTTTCAGATGTGATTACCACAGCGGGTAATATAAACACATTTGTCCGACAAACAACGAATATCCATCCCTCCGTTCTCTATACACGGCTTCAACGTACACAGCGCGACTCACATTTACGGGTTCATTATTACACACAGATGAAAATAATCCACAAAAAACGGCCATAATCCAACCTTGGACATCCAGACGAAACAAGCCAGTAACATATTTAGTCCAAAACATGTCTTGAAGTCGGTATATACTCCACGAATAGGTCGTTTTCAAGGAAATGCACCTCGCGATGCGCGTCCAATATTCCCTGTATTTCTCGTCATTTTTTTTATTTACAAATAAAATATTAGCGATTTTTTGTACTGAAAATGGCTGGAATTGACCGTACCTTATAGGGCTACCCAACTATTCTTGGAGATAGTGTTAACTGATTAAAAGAGGTTGCGTGGAGTATTCAGGGCGCATTTAGCCGACTGAGATAAAAAATAGCTACACAGGGTTTCAGTGAGACCTGAATCTGCTTGACTGCTTTTGATTTTTCCTACTCTATGTCAGAGTATATGGGTGACTCGTTGTGTGTATGAGAAGTGGTTTGGATATCCTAGTACTGTAGGTTTTTACAGATATTGTCATGCTAGTCAAGCTAAGTATACTAAGCTATATATATATATATATATATATATATACTGACTTTTATAGTCTGTTTTACAATCATTTGTAATAAAAAGTAAGCTAAGCAACCTTACAGGTAAATTCTGTTTAAAGATAAAGGAAACTAAAAAAAAACATCTAAATGAACTTCCAACATCAACATAGTCAGTAATGATCAAAGAACTTGATTACATTACTTGAGTAGAAGTAAATTGGGTCAAAATTTACCCCAATAAATGTAAAAGTAATTCAGTGAAGTGAAAGTAAAGAAGCATTTGCTGTAAAGTAAAAGCATAAAAACTGCTGAAATACATGCTATGAATTATAATTTTGGGGCTCAAAAATTACTACCAGTATGATTTCCTGCATGGTAACACAACTGGGTTTATTGAGAAAATTATAAACAACACTTGACATTGACTGTGGTCACAACAGGCACAAAGCACTTAAGCCTACATTTTAATGATAATATAATGTTCAATTTATCACATATAGGCCTACTTTCTCTTCCAAACAAAAACACTTTCAAGTCTATTTGTATTTATTTTTAGACATACAGTTTAAAAAAAAGTTGCATTACCTTCAGTCAAGCTCATTCATCACAAATTGTTTCAAACTTTATTGTTCATTGGCTGCAGTACATTTCTTAATCCACTCGTGGCACCAATTAGTCAAACCGACACTGCGTGATACATGAATGATACAATGAGGGAAAAGTGTGACACACATGATGAGGTCTCATCTACCCATCATTACTTGACATATATTCAGATTTTGCACTGAAGTCGTTCGTGGGGGGCCCCCAAGGTAAATTTCGCTTAGGGCCCACTGAAGGCTTGGGCCGGCCCTGTGTTAGAGGCTTTGGAGATAAAGTCAGAGAGGACAGACTGAGATGGTTCGGACATGTCCAGAGGAGAGAGAGTGAATATATTGGTAGAAGGATGCTGAGTTTCCCACTGCCAAGCAGGAGGCCAAGAGGAAGACCAAAGAGGAGGTTTATGGATGTGGTTAAAGAGGACATGAAGGTAATTGGTGTGAGAGAAGAGGATGCAGCAGACAGGGTTAGATGGAGGCAATTGATTCGCTGTGGCGACCCCTGAAGGGAAAAGCCTAAAGGAAAAGAAGACGAAGAAAGACACATTGCCCACATATAAAGAACTTCACATCAGTGATGAAATAAAGATACAACAAGAATCGTCTTCTCCAGGGCCGAAGTAGCTTCCTTCGGGGCTAACTCCCAAGACTCGACTCCACACTTGTTGACGCGGTGGAACAAACACACCCAAAAGACAGAGGCCATTTTGCCGAAGAGAGGGGCTCTTTATTAACTAACTGCACTGTTATCAGCAACATGCCATTGCTCACTACCTGCCCCGGTCGCAATCTCAGTCGTCTCTCCTCTACGTCTCTCATACACACACCGGGCTGGCTTCTACCTGCTCGCCCCGCTCGTGCACCCGCAGGGCGGCTTGGCCATGCGCACACACTCACTTGCATTCACACACTAAGCTGCCTGAGCTACACTTGGCAACCAGACACATTTCACAACACTATTCAATAAATAAACAACCTCAGACGGATTTTAGTGCCCCGGGGATTACAAATATTTTCTTCCTTGGAATTCGGCACCCCCGTTTTTGAGACAATCCAGATGTTATTGCTCGCTCCCGACAAAAGCATCAGTTTTTTAAAATATTTTGGATTTAGATTAATTAGATAATCAACAAATTGATGTAATTTCCTGGTAGGTGCGTTTATGCAGCCTATTAAATACTTTATTCCCCATGAAATAAAGTACAATCCATACATCATGGTCCGGTGTTCATTGTTTGTTTTGTCTATCCATCCATCCATCCCACACAAAGTGCATTTTTTGAGTTCTCTATACTTCTATCCATGGTTGTTGTCAGGGCTCCCTCCTCACCCCCGTCCTTCCCACCTGACATCCCCAATACCCTCTTTCCCATCTGGTTCCTCTCTTCCTCTCCCTCTCATGCTCCTCTCTCCCACTCCTGCTCCACTCCCACTCATGCTCCCCTCTCTCTCTCTGTCCCTCGGTTTCTCTGTCTGTCTCTCCCTTCAGTCTCCCATCCGCTCCTCTGCCCCTGGCTCTCCCTCTGTCTCCTCCTGGTCTCCCATCCTCTCCACTGCTTCTGCTCCCTTCCCAGTGCGACACCTGAGTAGAGTGCAGGCGCACACCTGCCTCTACTCAGGTAATCTGCCTTCCCCGTGGGTCCCGGACAGCTAAAGGACATTCACCTGATTACTCCTCTGCAATAAGAACCGGCTCATCCTTCCACTCCCTGCCAGATTGTTGAACAAGACTGCACAGTTCAGTTCACTTTCTAGCCTCCAGTAAGTCTGTTGAATTTTTGGCGTTTTCTCATTTTGTTTTTCTCCTGCCTTCGTCTAGATCCAGCTGTCTGGGATTCCCTTAGCCCTGGTCCCTTGCCTGCCCTTCCAAACCATTCGGCACCGGTATTTCCCCTCCTGGACTCCCCATTCTGCTCGGACCCCCTCCCTGGAACCCTGACCAGCTCCCCTCAACCCAACCTGGAACCCGCAGCAGCCAGCCGGCTGCCCTTCACCTCTTGGCGCCCTCTCGGAACCCCCCGCCTGGACGTCAGTCACCGCCTGGCCCACAGAACACCTCGGCCCCCTGGTTCAGCAGTGTCCGACGTCCTTCCTTCCCCCCAGCTCCAGAACCTCCCGGTCCAAACCCCACTCCACCAGCCGCTTCCCTGCAACCCGGCTCCTCTCACCCTCCGCCATAATCCACATCCCCCAACAATAAAACACATTCTCTTTCCACCCAGCCTTGGTAATGTGGCTCTCTGCTCGGGTCCAACCCGTTAAGATCGTGACAGTTGTGCTGTTTTCATAGAGGCACACAACTTTATATTGCAGTAAAAATAATGAGCCCAGGGGGAGTTGAAATATGACTGGAGCAACTAGAAACTACTTCAGGGAGTTAATGACACACCAGCATAGCAACACAACTACAGCAATAACAAATACCACATCTACAGAGAAAAATATCATTTTGCTCTACTCATTATTATGAAATATACATACTCTATATATGAGGAACCATAAACACACTAAAGACACAATAAAGTAGGCAGCAAAAGGTAATGAATAAAGTTTCACACAAACAGACATAAGGTATTCCCTAAGGCCTGAATTTTAACATGATAAACTGTTTCCAAATTTAGTGACCACAACTGCAGAAGCTCAGTCTCCTTCAGTTTTGTTGGTGAGACAGTTTGGAGACTTTAATCAGGTGACCACAGACGAAATGTAAATGGGCCTACGCTGACTAATTGCGATTAAAGCTATTAAAAAATTGATTTGAAACCAAAGTGGGAGCTAATGTGAGGTGGCTGTTTTTGTGCTTGTTAGGAGTCTTCTGTTCAATGGTAGCAACACACGTCGGACAAACAACCTCCATGTGAATAAAAACATCCATTACAGCATGTTCTTTTAGCAATAGCACTCATACTGTAATGGACCTGTTTACAATCAATACCTGATATGTTTTTGACTCAAAATGGAAAAAAAGTACAAGTTTGATTAAAGTTTTTTGCAGTTTTTCATCTGCTACCAGTGAAGTAGAAAGGTTTTAATTAGTTTGTGTTTTGTGTGTGTGGGCAAAGTGTTCTTTTCAGAGTCAGTCAGCGCAGAAAAGTGAGGTGCACCAAAGAAAATTAATGATAAAATGATGACTAAATGCTAAGATGTTATGATGAATAAAACAAAGATTTTTCAGTGATGGAATATTCTTTTTCACTTTCACAATGACTACAAGGAAATTGTGCGGCAACCAAACCGCAAACTCTTTGAATGAACAATAAAGGCAACATGGAAATGCAGAAAATTACAGTTTGTCAAACGTCTGCTTGAAGCTGCTTCAAAAACGAGTTAATCTCTACACTGTAAAATGTAATTTTGCCTGTTTGTTATCTTAGCATATTATTTTTTGTCAGTTTGACAAAACGTTACTGAATTTGTCATGAAATTTTAAGTTTACTTGAATTAGTAATCTATGTCAACTTGACTTTTGATGTGGCATGTGCGTCATCACGTATTTACGACCCCTGTCCAAGTGCATTATGGGACACTGTTGGCAAATTGCCGACCTGCTGTGCTTTTAAACCCATTCGTTTCTATTGCTCTGTGTAGCATCGGTATGCCTCTACGCTTCGGAACACATTCATTTCTATTGCTCCGTGTAGCACCAGTATGCCGCTGTGCTGAGCAAAGCGCAGGTCGGAGAAAGAGAGCTACTCGGGGTCAGATAAATAAGACTAGATACGCTACGATACACTGATTGATATCTATGGTAACGATCATCTCGCTGCTCGGAGGTCAAAGTGGAGGAAAAGCCACTCCTGCGTGCCCGTGGTCTGAATTCCCCGAATCGTGGTAACTTTTCAGTTGTGTTGAGACTCAGAGAAAAGTTTTCATTATATCAACAGCAGTGCACAAGTCTTCCCCTTTCTATGTGAAGTGCTATGACATGGCATACATTGTGAATTTGCACTATGTACACAAAATTGAATGGTGCTAAGGCTTGCCGCGTACTAGCACGGCTAGTGCTAATACTGGCTACTTAGCTCGGGAAAAATACACATTAGCTGTTGAACTGTTTGCATCAAAGTGATCGCTTCCAGACTGAGAGGATTTTTACTGCCCTGCTGGAAGTTTTGAAGACTCTGTCTATTTTGCTCTCTGGTCTGGGGCTCCCAGGAGCTAAAACAGGTGGAGAGAGCAGAACATCCAGTGTCATGTGTGAAAGCTGCTTACTCTACACAATCCTTTTAGTATATATTTTGCTATCTTTTAAATGTTCACATAGAGCCTCACCCTATCATTGGGGCAACTGCTTTGACTCAGCACGCTATTACCCATACGGAAAAGTCTTAGTAAAATTGCACATAAATTTGATTTGTTTTAACTGAATTATATGTTGATCCTATATGGTATGGGACCTCCATATAAAAACGGTACTAATTTGATGTATTTTAACAATCATGAGTCTCATATATGTTCCACACAATACCAAAGTTGCATATTGTAATTGTATATTTCTTATAATGTTACTATATGGCTGTTTCATATACTTTGCATGTGCAAAAATACCTTATATGAAGAGTATAAATTCAGAGGTTCCCAAATGACTGTCAGCGAATTTTTCTGTCTCCCCCTTGACTGTCATGAAAGCAGTACAATTTTCGCTTTGGCATTTTTAGCAAATGAAGTGACTTGCAGCTTTTCACACAAGCTCGAAGCACAAGTCAACTTGGCTCGACATCATCCGTACGTGAGCGTGATTGGTGGATTTGAAGAGAACCTCCTGCGCGGGTTGTTATGTAAGCGTGCGAGAGGCTCGCCGTTGCTGGTGGCTAAGTGCAGAACTGCAACTTCCAGACAGACTTCGAGTGGTGGTGGAAGGACTAAAACAAGAAATATATGACTACACATATTTCCTCCGGCTTTCCATCAAGGTACACGTTTAAGCATGTAAAGAAGACATACACACGTGGACAAAATTGTTTGTACCCCTCAGTTAAAGAAGGAAAAACCCACAATTCTCACTGAAATCACTAGAAACTCACAAAAGTAACAATAAATAAAAATTTATTGAAAATTAAATAATCAAAAACAGCCATTACTTTTGAATTGTTGATTAACATAATTATTTAAAAAAACAAACTAATGAAACAGGCCTGGACAAAAATGATGGTACCTCTATAAAAGATTGAAAACTATTTGACCAGAGTGACATGATTAACTCAGGTGTGTCATTTAATTGACATCACAGGTGTTTCCAAACTCATAATCAGTCAGTCTGCCTATTTAAAGGGAGACAAGTAGTCACCCTGCTGTTTGGTGAAAAAGTGTGTACCACACTGAACATGGACAACAGAAAGCGAAGGAGAGAATTGTCCCAGGACATCCAAAAAAAAATTATAGACAAACATCTTAAAGGTAAAGGCTATAAGACCATCTCTAAACAGCTTGAAGTTCCTGTGACAACAGTGGCTCATATTATTCAGAAGTTCAAGACCCACGGGACAGTAGCCAACCTCCCTGGACGTGGCCGCAAGAGGAAAATTGATGACAAATTGAAGAGACGGATCGTTGGAATTGTATCCAAAGAGCCCAGAGCAACCTCCAAAGAAATTAAAGGTGAACTCCAAGGCCAAGGTACATCAGTGTCAGATCGCACCATTCGTCGTTGTTTGAGCCAAAGTGGACTTCATGGGAGACGACCAAGGAGGACACCACTGCTGAAAAAAACTCATAAAAAAGCCAGACTGGAATTTGCAAAAATGCATGTTGACAAGCCACAAAGCTTCTGGGAGAATGTCCTTTGGACAGATGAGACCAAACTGGAGCTTTTTGGTAAGGCACATCAACTCTATGTTCATAGACTCAAAAACCAAGCATACAAAGAAAAGAACACTGTCCCTACGGTGAAACATGGAGGAGGCTCAGTAATGTTTTGGGGCTGCTTTGCTGCATCTGGCACAGGGTGTCTTGAAAGTGTGCAAGGTACGATGAAATCTGAAGACTATCAAGGCATTCTGGAGAGAAATGTGCTGCCTAGTGTCAGAAAGCTTGGTCTCAGTCGCAGGTCATGGGTCTTCCAACAGGACAACGATCCAAAACACACAGCCAAAAACACCCAAGAATGGCTGAGAGAAAAGCGTTGGACTATTCTAAAATGGCCTTCTATGAGCCCAGATCTGAATCCCATTGAACATATGTGGAAGGAGCTGAAACATGCCATTTGGAGAAGACACCCATCAAACCTGAGACAACTGGAGCTGTTTGCTCATGAGGAGTGGGCCAAAATACCTGTTGACAGCTGCAGAACGCTCATTGACAAATACAGAAATCGTTTAATTGCAGTGATTGCCTCAAAAGGTTGTGCAACAAAATATTAAGTTATGGGTACCATCATTTTTGTCCAGCCCTATTTCATTAGTTTGTTTTTTTAAATAATTATGTTAATCAACAATTCAAAAGTGATGGCTGATTTTGATTATTTAATTTTCAATAAATTTTTATTTATTGTTACTTTTGTGAGTTTCAAGTGATTTCAGTGAGAATTGTGGGTTTTTCCTTCTTTAACTGAGGGGTACCAACAATTTTGTCCACGTGTGTAGTTCTATCTAGCTTTATTATTTACCATATGGTTTCATTGATCGATGGTATTGTTTTAGCAAACGCGAGCCGCTGGCATTAGCTTGCAAGCATGTGCTCTTCTCCCTCGAAGTAGCTCCATTCAAGTTGAATATATATAAATTGTTTGTGTGTACATTAATTTTACATATTTATCAGCGTGCCTTGTGTTTGCGTGCGCTCCTCAGTTGACAGTGTGGTGTTCCGTGAGAAGAGCTGAATTGTGGAGAAGGGCTGAAAGCTCCAGCCCGCTAGGCGAGTTTGCTCACACGGAGCTAGCTAACCCTAACCTTAACTGCAAAGAGGCTCGCTATAGGGGACAACAGAATTAGCTGTTGGAAGGAGCAGTTAACTTTGCCAGCGCAGTGGCTTCAACACAAACTGCATAGATAAATCACTGCACAAACTAGCTCAATTTAAAGTGGTTGAGAATGTTGTAGATATCATTTTCTAGTACTGGTATGGGGAGCTGTACCTCAGCCTTTGAATATTTGATACTTCTATGTTGTACTGAAGTTATTAATCAGTTCTTACTGTTGTGATACAGTAAAAATGTATTAAAAATATGCATTTTGTGGAATATTTCACAATATAACTAATTTGATATGTTACTAGTTATATTAGGAAATGCAACTAATTTGTTATACATTTTAATAATTATTTAGCAATGAGCAAAAAGTGTAGACATTGTATTATTCATTTTGCACACTACAGAGAAACAAGTGGACATGGGTTTTATTCAGGAAAAATACTTCCCTCACAGATCATTCACATAGAAATGTGTAGTTTTCTGAACTTATGCTGTGCCTTTGGTAACCTCTTTTTTGGTTGTGATTGTAGCATGACAAGAAAATTTGCTGTGGTGGAGTGGTGTAATGGAGAGGATGCCGGGAAATACAGTGAGGTGAAGACTGAGGCTATACGTGCTTATGATGACTCCAACTTTGATGAGAATGGCTTCCCTCAATCTGACTACTTTTCCATCGTGGAATGGCAGAAAGGAAAAAAACCCAAACATGGCTGGCCAGTCTACAGGGCATCTGTCAAGTTTGTCAGCAGTAAGTGAACTTTAAAAAGTGTCTTTGTTAGGTTGAATGTCATACATGAGTAAATGATTTCATGTGCTATATTGCCATGACAGGTAACCGGTTTCAGACAAGTGCAAAAATTAGAGAATACTTGTCAGTCAACAAAGATGAGCCTCTACCTCCGAAGAGGCCTTCTGTGCCACCATCTAGATATTCAGAATCAGACTCTGAAACGGATATAGAGGATCTACCACGGGTAAGTGAAATTTAAAGCTTTTTTTTTCATAATTATACAGCCATGGCCATAAGTTTGGACACAAGTACCATGATGCTTGTGAATCTTAGAAAATACCACAAAATTGTCACTTACAATACAGTACACAACTCCTGAGAACTATATTAAGTTTCATATTTTAAAAAAACATCAAAAGAGTTTGGTGTCATTTTGTTATTCTTACCAAATTCGGTTGTGAAAGTACTGCATTTTTTTGTTATTTTCTTCTAATATTATGTTTTGGGAACAAAGTTGTTCCAATTGTTGGAATTTATTGATAATATTATATCCCTTGTTGATTTGTTGACTAATTAAACTGGTGCTGTCAAAAAATATTAGTTATGTTCTGTAATAGACATCAAAACAGACATAGTAAGTCATGCTGTGTCCAAACTTATGGCCATGGCTGTAGTTATTATAGTTTCACAATGTACAGTTTTCATTGCATTAACAAAGAAAAAAAACAGTTATTTAACCTTGTCGTTTCCTCAGTATTTGTCATCCAAACCACTGATGAAACAGTTTCATTTTAACATAAACGTGTTCTTCTTTTGCAGACACAAAGTAAAAGGCCAGCAACTACAAGATCACAGAATGTAGCCAAAAAAGTTGTGGATAAATATCAAGTCAGCCTAACACAATCTCAGACACTTGATCAATTGGAGGAAGAAAATACAAGATTAAGAATTGAAAATGAAAAACTGAAAAGCATGTTAATGAGAGGTAAGATATAGAGAAAACCTTTTTTACATTATTCATTCCAGAGTAGCTCTGCGATTTGTCCTGAAGAATTATTGTTTGACCTAACTATATTTTAATTGTATTTACAGAGATACCAGGTATGATTGCTGAGGTGAAGACAGCCCTCAAGTCTTCAGGGTCGACGTCCTCTAGCTTTGACTTGGAACAAGGCCAGCTTTCATCTTCAAGGATTCCAAAGCCATCTCCACCTGTTGCCCAGGCCTGTCCCAGACTTCCACAGACCAGGTACTCTTTTTATTATGTTCAAAGAATCATTCATTTCCTTTGAGTTATCTCTCAGTTCCACAGTAGTTATTCAAGGTTATAATTTTGGTTTGCCATATACACTGACTTTCTTTAGAACTGACATTTATTTGTCATCTCTAAAAGCTTTATCTAAAAAGCTTTGGGCTGCCTGTTGGATGAGAACTCAGTAGAGCACACACACGACAGAATCATGAATAAACTTTTGCTCTAGTTTATTGGCCCTAGAATTTTATGAGCATTTAAATTTCAGGAACAGAAAAATGATGTTAGCAAAACTATTCAAATTACCGCATGTTGTTATATTACTGGAGTTAGTTAATCGTTTGAGCATCGATGTGTCCAACGTCTACAGTCGCATATTTGTGTTTACCGTAGTCTTCAGTGTGAAAAGACTTGGTAATAACCTTTTTTATTCTTTTAACAGGTTGAGATTGTTCCTGGCTCCAAGGTGTTCATAGACAGGCTGGCTTGGGCTGTGGCTCAGAATGCTAATTCGGCGTCATGCTTTATCCGGACAGTCCTCACGTCCATCTTTCCAATGGATGTGCTGCTAGTAAGCAGCCTACGTGGAACGTCCAGGGACTCTTCTGGTCAACAAAAGCAGCCTCTGGACAAAAAAGAAACTGGACGCCATCTATAGTAAGCATAATACTTAATCTTTTGCGTGACAAAGGTGCTAAATTGCACCAAGGTATTTCACCTGCAAAACAACTGATTAATCTCACAACTTCCTGTTACATCACCAAAATGACGTGAATATTTTGCAGATGAAATCACTTGTTGCGTTTTAGTTATTCTGAAAATTAAAAGTGTATTGTTTCCAATGTACCATGAGTAGATGCAACAGATAGAAAATGTAATACGGCATTTATTGTTAAGGTACTTTATTTTGTCACCATACACAATTGCACAGCGAAATTTGTCCTCTGCATTTCACCTATCTTTCGCTGCCACTGAGTCACTCTGAATGAGCAGTTAGCAGTCGCGGTGCAGTGTGTGTTATGTCAAAGTGAATGGAAAATTTACATGGCTTTTGTTTTTATTTTTCAGGGGCGACACTAGACAAATGGCCCCACACCATCCCGTCACACATTGGGGCCGTCATCAACTCAAAACTCACCAAAATTAGGGGAAAAAACAAACTTAAAAATCCGGATCCGGAAACACTGATGTTGTTTGATGACAACACTCAGGAGTAAATGTAAGACTCTAGAGTCATGTGAGGTTAGGTTTTTAAAATGTTAGCCTAATTGTTTATTGTTTGTTTGTTGAGTTTAAATTTGCCTTTGCAAATTTTACATGTTTTCAAATAAAACATATTTTTGTCAGAAAATTTGTATAAGTATTTTGTTTATTCCATGTAAACTTCATATTAGAGATCTTATATGTAAAATGTAGTAATTATATAACATACTTATAAATGATCATATTAAATCCTTGTAAAATATTTTAAAGCTGACACACTCCTTACCTACAAAATACATACCAAAATAGTCTAAGAGATATAGAAAAAATATACAACATAATGATGTTAAATGTGAGTGTTTTTCTATATGAATACTTATATGCACATATAAGATTTGTGTATTCTTTTACTAAATTAATGATCTGTAACATATATCTAAAATATTAACTTTCATATAAAAAACACATGTCTTAGGTTATATTATCCACATAAGTATTTGAAAAATCCACATGTGATTTATATGTTGTTTCTGATATGAAAGGGGCCATAATCGGTTTGATATTTTACATGACATATAAGACTGATTTTATTCTAAGAATACAAGAAAGACACGAAGCTTCCTGTATACAAACCATACAGGAATTTTTCATATGGGTAAACAGCAACTCTCAATATGATATCTTCATGAATAAATGTGTTTATATGTCAGTCAAACATTTTGCCTATATATTGTCACTGTTGGGGTGGGGACCTGTATCTCCATATTTTTGTCATTTTTACTTAACTTATTTTCACTGTTGATCATCCTTTGCATTTGTCTGTGGGTTTTAGAAGTATTAAACCGGTATTCAATTATTTGTACTCTTATTGTGAGCATGCAGGATTCCTGCCCCACAGTGATGATATGTGATATATAAGCTTTTGTGCCATGCTGAATCTTAAATAGATAGTTCAGTTTTGTTTGTTTTTTTGGTTTGTCTTTTGTGGGACAGTATGAGATACTTGACAGCATATTAGTTACAGTAGATGCTGATTGACACACTCCCAGTTTGGAAAAGCAGCAGGGGTCCTGGTGCATGAAGTTAAGCTATGTGTTGCTGTGGATAAGGTCAGCGGCAGAATGTATTTTCGACACAAGAAAAGCTCACCTAAACTCTATTTCAATTTAGTTGTACACTATGTTTTCACCATTTTTACCTTGCCAGCACACAGCCTGGCTTAGGAGAGAGTGATATTTGGCCTATATAATGTCACTTTCCTATTAAAACATGCTGTCTGGGGGGGGGTGCTGGAGCCTATCCCAGCTGACTCGGGTGAAGGCAGGGGACACTCTGGACAGGTCACCAGTCTGTCACAGGGCTACATATACAGACAAACAATCACACTCACATTCACACCTACGGACAATTTAGAGTAACCAATTAACCTCAGCATATTTTTGAACTGTGGGAGGAAGCCGGAGTACCCGGAGAAAACCCACGCATGCACAGCGAGAACGTGCAAACTCCATGCAGAAAGATTTGAACCAGGGATCTTCTTGCTGCAAGGCGAAAGTGCTAACCACTATTCCACTATGCAGCCCCTTCTAAATTTAGTGTCTGCTTATAAAATAAACATCAGTTTTGGTATCTAAAATACATTTTGCAGCCGACCCTGTACAGTGCTTCTTACACTAGGACTCCAGCTTCTCCAAACTGGGGGCATGTGAACCAACATCAGTTAAAGGTACGAATGAAGACACAACCCCACTTAAAAAAAAAAATCAAAACTAGGGATGGGGTCGATCCGATCCAGTATCGGTATCAGGTTCTGATACCAACGTAATTCACGAATTGGAGATTTCTGATCCATGAGCCACATCTGTCTTTTAATGTTGTCTGCTGAAATGACTCCACAAGTGATTCCATGCTGGCTGCTCTGCTTGCTGGCTGCAAACTGTGGAATGGTCCTGAACAAAGGCGTGTCTCAGTGAGATACAGAGTGATGGGATTGGTTCATGAAATCCATTCCACAGTTTACAGCCAGGTAGCAGGCGAACATTGAGCAGCACGTTGGCTAACCCGTTTTTCATCACTACATGTCCACTGTGTGGAAATACAGTAGAATCACTAAAAATTAACATTAAGATAATTAGAGAATTTACTCAACATTTGTCAGGTTTTAAAGGGATTTTATTTAGGTTCAGCTGCTGAAATGTGTTTGAAATGGAGATATTAGCCCCTTTTTGAAGAAATGAAAATTTTCAGCAAACACCAAATGTTTTTTCTAACAAATTGTGTTAGAGAAGTTTACCCTTTGTGTGTATCTTTCTTGGATTTATTAAATGTTGACAGTCAATTTGAAACCCTTACAGTTGCATATTTGGTTTCAGGATGGGATTTTCCCTGTTAACAGGATGTCCTGTTTTTCTTACTTCCGTTTCTGACCTTATACTTACCTCAAGTTGCCTCTTGGGACATACATGCATACATTCGTACATAACATACTTGCCTGTAGAGAGGAGTTTATTACAGCCTCATATAAAAACCACCAATAATAATAATATTAAAGTAACCAGAGCTCTGTTATCGGAGTAGTATCAGTATCAGCAGATATCCAAATTGAGGCATCGGGATCAGCTTGAAAGTGAAAAAATGTGGATCGGTGCATCCCTAATCTGAAATATCCCTTTAAATTCTGGCTGTTGTATTTAATTATTTTTTGTAAAAATGTAGACTTGTTCAAAGTGTTTAAGTACAGATTAAAGCATTCTTTTTGACCTTAACTTTTTTTTACCTTCTTTCAACAGGTTGAAGAAGAGTTGCACTCTTTTGCATCTGTTGTCCTGAGGCATGCTCTTTGCTGGGTCAGTATCTGATGAGGTTCTTTGAGCTGTTCAAATCAGAGTTATGTAAATGTTTAAATGCTGTTCTTCCATGCCTCACTCATTTCCCACAAACATGAGACTTGCATGGGTCGCTAAGTTGATCCAGTTAAATGATCAGATATGCCTTGAACAAATTATTAATTGGAAGTGTGTTATAAAAGTGTTTTTAACTTTGGGGTGGGTATATCACAGGCTGTTATGAGGGGATCAGATTGGGTTGTAGGAAGGGTACTAAAATAAGTAACATGAAAAGAAAATGCAGAAAAATATCTTTTGAAGAAAAAATCCCCAAGACAGGACGTGTTATAAAAAAAAATTGAACATATTTTGCATTGCATGTTGTCAACTAGTATTCATATTGAATCTTTCCTTCTCATTGAATTTTTGTAGGTCTACATGCTGACAGCTGCAGCTTTTTCTTCTGTTTCCTGATTCTCGTTTGTTGGTATGTCGAATGAGGTGGACTTGTAAACTTTGTACTTTTTTCTGTGGAAATTGCAAGAGAATCATTGAACATTACCAAAGCAGCCACAGACATTACGGAAGAAATTGTTCACTACCCTGCATATACAAAGACTGTGCACAATATTTCAGATGTAAAAAATCCTTGGAGGTCCACTTGAGAGATCATGGGGTCATAGAAGGAAGTAATGAACTTGTTGGCTTTAAACTTAAATGTTTACTGTGTGACTTTAAAGAGCTAGTCAGCATAAAACAATATATTGCTCATCTTGGGAAACATCTGAAGAGTAGGGAAACTGTTACTTGTCTTTTTAATCACTGCCTTTTCAAATCAAACATTTTCTCCAGTTTTACATCGTATAAATGTTGCTGTCATCCCAGTTCTACTTTGAAGGACTTTAAGACAGAGATCACGATCCAAGAAAGTCAAATTGAATTGGCAGAATGTGAAGCTGCTGAAACACAATCAGATGTTACAGACAATGATTTTCATGTTCCACTTGAGGATAATGAACCAGTGTACCATACCACAACTGAAAAAATTCAGGAAAAGCTTGCATCATTACTGCTGCGAATGCAAGCAGTCTTGCATGTTTCCAGATTAGCCATTCAGGAAATAGTCAATGAATTTTATGACATTGGCATTTTCATTGATGAACTAAACAAGTCTACATTTAAAAAGGTACTAAGGCAGCACATTTGTAACATTCATGAAAGTACTGTAACTTTGGTAACAGATGCCTTACACAGTCTGAGCCCACTTAGCTCCATTTCCCAGAGTGGGTGTTTGGGATCAGACCAAAAACGTTTGAAATATTTCAAAGAAAAATTTGGTGTCATAGACCCAGTTGAATATGTATTAGATCTGCCATCAAAAAAAAAACCCTTTGTTTATGTCCCAGTTCTACAAACACTGCAGAGATTGTTAAATAGAGGTGATATTATTGACAAAGTTTTAGAAGAAATCCATAAAGAATCACAACCTGGCTGTTACAACAGTTCATTTGATGGCTCTTATTTCAAGGAGAACCCACTTCTGTCCGGGGAAGATCGGAGCATTTCCTTAGCTCTGCATATTGATGATTTTGAAGTCTGTAACCCTTTAGGCACCTCAAGAAAAAAGCATAAATTGTGTGCAATATACTGGGTAATAGAACATTTACCTGTTAAATACAGGTCAGCGTTGTCTACCATATACCTGGCTCTCTTGTGTAAAAGTGTTGATGCTAAGATCTTTTGATATGAGATGATTGTTGAACCACTTTTAAGAGATCTCCAACTGCTTGAGAACCAAGGGATTTACATCAATAGGTTGGGAACCAGTGTTAGGGGTACAGTGTTGTATGTATCATTTGATAATTTGGGAGCACATTCACTTGCTGGTTTTCAGGAGTCCTTTAATATTGACAAGTTTTGTTGTTTTTGTTTAGCTAGTCGTAGTCATATTCAGAATTTCTCTGTACAAAGTAAGTCATTTTTTTGAGAACGAAAGAGTCCTATAAGGACAGTGTTTCGATGCTCAGAGAGAATCAGAACTTGAGAAGTGTGTATTGAACAAATTGTCTTATTTTCATTGTATAACAGGGTTTCCGCCTGACCTTTTGCACGACCTTTTGGAAGGTATTGTTCCTTTGGAGCTCTGCTTGTGTTTGAAAAAATTAATTAGACGGAAGTACTTCACATTGGACTATTTGAACACTGCTGTACAATGCTTCCCCTATAAATTTTCTGACAAAACTAACCGCCCACAGAAAATTTCAGAAAAAGTACTTGCAAATGCCACAATTGGAGGCAACGGCCATGAGAACTGGACTCTTCTGAGGTTGCTACCCCTACTCATAGGTGATGTTGTACCTGAAAATGATGATGCATGGTCTGTAATTCTGGAACTAAAAGACATTGTGGAACTTTTGGCATCCTCCACCTTTACAGATGAAAGCTTGTGTTACCTTGATGCCAAAATAACTGACCATAGGAAACTTTTACTCACTGTGTTTCCAAACCTGAAACTCATACCTAAGCACCATTTCCTGGAACACTATCGTCATTTAATTCGCTGCTTTGGACCACTGGTTGATTTTTGGACATTACGTTTTGAAGCTAAACATAGCTTTTTCAAGAAAGTGGTTCGTGATGTCAACAATTTCAAAAGCATTCTGTTGACTCTGTCCCTGAGACATGAACTTATGTTGGCATACTACTTGGACATGCCCAACCTGTTTAAACCAACAGTAGAATGTAGGAATACTGCAAAGGCCCTGGAATTCCTGAGCTGATCAAAACTCAGATAAGCTCTCCCTCTCTTCAGCTCTGACCAACACCCATTACTGGAGATTGGGACAGTTGTATCTTGTGCACTTTCATTCACAGGAAAGAGGACATTCAGACCTTCTGCCGAGGGGTGGAGGTCCCTGCACCTGGAAGAACCTGTTCTTTTTGAAGACAATGACTATCACTTTATGCTTAAATGTTTTGTTGGACAAACACCTTATTTTTGCTCTAACCAAATCCCCCCTCCCCTCTCAGGAATGCACTCTCAGAGACAGTCCTGCCTGGCTCCAAAGTCATAAAATTTATGACCCTGCTGCAGAAGGCTGGAACAGAGAGAGACACTCTCTTTAACTGAAGGAACTAAACACCTTCAAAGTTCATATTTCTGAGATTTATTTTGTTCTTTTCTGATTACCAAAGTTATAGTGAGATTATGTTGTACATCATATCCGAATTTGACAGTTATATCTATTACAGAAGTCTAGATATTAATTTGTGATGTTTAATCATTTCTTCCCCAGGATACTATGATTTTGGAATGAATTCCAGTATTAACCTCTGAATTTCCTCTCCATTTAGGTTGAATGATGACCATTGTATTTACCTGTTACCAAATCTCTGACTTGTTGTTATATTTTCACTGTGATACATATTTTTAATGTCATAAACATAAACATATAGTTATGAATGAAATGATTCACATCATATGAACATATGTATTAATCTACACATGTGTTTCACTTTCACACAACTGAATATGGTGGGATAGACAGATCGTGTTTTGCGCGTTTAATATCATATTTTAATCCAATCTGGATTCCTCTTTCTTCTCTACTCTGTGAGAACAAAGAGATTCTAAATTCCACCAGAGACTGGCGCCGAAAAGTTCTCTCTCTCCGCCCAGGTCCTCCCCTTAGCTGGACCCACAGATAAATTCAGCTGTAGCCCACATCATCTCTCTTACTCGCTTCCCGTTCTTCACTACCTGGGGAATCCATGACAGAGATTCCCACTATTTTCTTACCTAAAGCGCATTTTTCCTATCTTTGAAATTCCCTCACCATCTAAGTTTGCTAACTATTTATCTCTTAACATTTTTGTAACTTAAGGAGACATTTTGCTCGTTATTCGTTTTAATCTGAAGAACAGATTCAGAACCAGCATTTATTTTTCTTAATTTTGACAGTTTTTCATCAACACCCGTTTTTCTTGGCTAAAGCCTGAGAACCATCATTTTTAAGCCAAGCAACACTCAGCTGAGAACTCTGGAGACCTGCTTGATCAGGCCCATTTGCATAGAATCGATCAACCCGCGGCAGGACATCCAAGCGTGGCCATAACGACGACACACCGCTCCGAACCTGCAAGTCCAGACCGTTGTGCTGCTTCTCTGAAGGCCCGCAAGTCCCAGCCCCATGACGGTTCACTTCAATAACTCCAGCTGAGTTTGCTCTGATTCCATTCTATGGGTGATGTACTAACCACTTGGTCAATTAATTCATTTAATCAATTTATTCTTTTACAAATCATTAGAATTCTTAATCCAAATTACCGGTTACCTCGTCAGGTTAGCTCTGGCTAATCCTCACCATATTTCCTTCTCTCTCACACATACTTTCACATCTCTCACACACGCACACACCACACACACCCTCCCACATTCCACACATGCACGCACACACACACATGTAGTCCTGCACGCACACACACATACCATATCTACATTGTATATAGTTCACTTGTCATTATTTTCATAGAATAGTTAATAAATACCTCATTTTAGATCAAACCACAGTCTTAAGTGTTTCTTTGTGTAGAATGTGGTCAATTTAACCGAGGATTCAAGACTTTTTGATATGAGATTGATCAAAATTTTTATGAATATTAAATTTTTTATTAAAATTTATTATTTCCCTAGGAATCTAGGGTGGTGTCCCAATTATTGATAACGAGAGCTATAAATCATAACATAGTACCCCTACAAGAAGTCAAAGGTGTATCAAATGTTTCCCTGGACATTCTGTCCTCCTCTACCAAGGAAAGGATTGAGAGGACGTGTGGATCTGTGAGCAGTGTAACGCTGGCCACAACTGCATACATACATGGAACAAAATACACCAAGGGAATGTTTGTGTCATTTGGAAGCACTAGTGGACTTCCTGATTTTTATAAGATTGTTCATGTGTTGCTTATATGCAACAAGCTCCTGTTTGTTGTTGAACCTTTCTCAGCTTGGTATGTGGAGCACCTCAGATGCTACGAAGTCTGCAAAAGAGACCCTGCTGAACTGATGGTTGTTGAACCTGAAGAGTTGAACCACTACACTCCATTATCAGCGTACACTGTGCGTGGCCGGCTCCTAGTTTCTGCAAAGGCTTTTCTTGTCCATTGAGGTAATCTTTTGTGCCTCACAATTTAACATTTTTGAATACATAAAGTTAAGATGGAAGTAAGAAAATTTGTGAGATTGATACATTGATTATGATTAAGGTTTTTTGTTTCTTAAAGATGTAATATGTTAATATTATCTGGTTGCAAAAGTATATGTAATATTTGGCTTGTGTTTTTGTTCTTTTTGAGACAGTTTCATCATGCTGCTGCAAATCATCCTTAGTGAAGAAGACATTAGAAGAGTTACTATTGACAGCTTGCCTGAGACCATTTATGACTTGCACTCACTCTTAAAAACAAAACTTGGATTGGAAGGTGACTTGATTGTTCAGTTTCAAGACCCTGAATTTGACAATCAACTTTGCAATTTAAGCAACATTTCAGAGCTTTCAAAAGATAAAGCCACTTTGAAAGTGCATAGCAAGGCTTGTGAATCACACAACACACACTCAATGCTGGACACAGCAAGCCTGTCCTCTTCTTCACTTGACGAGGGTTCGAGTGGTACCCAAAGTTGCCAGCTGCCTCAACCATTTGTCATTCCTACCTTTTCATTTGATGTTGAATTCAAACTGAAGCAAGGAAATGAAGCATACTATAGGGATGGAACCCTTCTTGATGTGTCAAAAGACATGAAAACAGACATCTTAGACAAGTTAGCAGAGGCCATTTATGTTCACAACCCCTACCCAACAGGAGAAGAGTATGATCGTGTTGCCCAAGCTCTCATCAACAAGCATCCTTGTCTGAAGGAACCGGGTTCTCTCAATGGGTGGTATTGCTGGAAGTTCAGTTTAAAGTTCAAAATGGGCAACTTCCGGCAGAAGCTTCGAGTGGCTGGATGCTCTGAGCTCAGAGTCAATGCACGTACCTCTGGACCAAGTCCAAAAAGACTAAAGCGTCCAATAAAATCAGAGGTGAATTTTCTTCCTGATTTTCCAGAAGGTAAAGCTCAGAGTGACCTTGATGTCAAAAGATCAGCCATGGCCATTGAGATGAAGAAAAAAAGATTGACTGGAAGGAAATTGATGACATGATGAAAAGCACATTCTCTTTACGGAGAAAAGAGATTGTTGAGGATGAACCCCTTGTGACACAGGTCAAAGAAAGATGGCCAGCCTTGTTCTTTGAACGGCAGGTAAAGTATTTTTGATTTGTTTTCTTGAATGAGATTTTGTTTGACAGAATACTTAGATTCTTTGAAGTTGGGCTGTACGAGGTGCTTGTCCCTGGTCATTGTATCACCTGCAGTAGGCGTTAGACAGCGTGCTTGGTGTGAGAAGCTAAGGAATGTAATTATTGTGAACATGGTCGGTAGCAAAACACATTTTAGCAACCTTACCTGTCTAATGGGAAGGTAAAGTGATGAAATTATTTATATCATAGCTCACCCATAAGCTGATACTTTAGTGGCTGCATCTTGCTGCTACTTTTGCTCCACAACATGTACATTGTCTAGCTTCCTCCACCGGTACTCCTGCTGCTTCCTCAAACAAGGTGCATGCTGACCACCATCTGCTGTAGCTAATGCACTGACAATGGGTAAGTATCTGGTGCTCTCCCATTTCAAACAATCTAAACTATCCCTTTAAACTTAAATCTTGCATGAATTATTTTACACAAAAAGGAAGACTCGACGTGTGAAGTTTATGCAATGTCAGAGCATGCTCTTTGACCTATTTTTTTTTTTTGCCCTCTGGACCAATATCTGTCAAGATTCCTTGAACTTGTCAAGTGGGGCCTAGTTATTTGAGATCCCAGGAGCAACCACCACCTAAATAAAAGCTTTAAGTAAACCAATGAAAAGTTAAAATGAGAAACTATATAAGTTAACCACATGATTATGCTTATGCTTGATGCAAGAATGATTTTAATAGGCTGATATATATTCTGAAAATGATGATTGCTATAGAAGAGAATGATTTAAAATAAGTTATTTGATCATGCTAAGAAAAATGATTTAAAGAAGTGATTCAGTGTAACTAAGTGAGTTTTGAATGGAAGTAATCTGTGCTGTTCTGAGCTGTGTGCAGGGCAAAAAGCAGAAGTCACCATGACACTGCAGAAAGGAGGACATTGAGGAAGTTCTGTGGCCAAATATGGTCTTGGCAACATGTCTCAAGCAATGTGTGTGTGTGTTAACAACGGAAGGTGGATGCTGTGTATTTGCTGTAAAACCATGACTTCTGTATTACTGATGTATGTGATAACAAGTTGATTGCATGAGTTAGACGGTGTCAGGGGCGTACCTAGCCAGAGATGTGTGTATTAGAGGATGACACTATAAAAGAGAGAGTCAGAGACACTGAATTCGGAGTTCTCCCCCGGAGGGGAGAGATGCTGCTCACCGGAGCTGCCGGAGAGCACTGCCAAAGTTCTGAAGAGTCGACACCGGACTCTTTTGCCCAAGAGACGTGAAGACAACGCGGGACTTAGGCTCCAGAGTTCGCTGAGCACATCGTTGGAAGCAAAGTTGTTCTAACTTTGTTCAACAAGCGAAGACCACACTCTGCTGAAAGGAGAGTCCTGAGAGGTCTACAGTTACCCTACAGAGATGAAGAGAAGACAGCACCTACGACATCCAGAGAGGCACAGGAGGAAGCAGCAGAGGGCTGCTCCACTCCAGGGGCTGGAGGACCCAGTGACCCACCGCAGCCTGATGAGACGGGGGCTTTCCACCACCACCATCCGACTGAGAAGACAGCTGAGACGCCCGCACTTGTGTTCCAGCTGCTACTAAAGATAACTGCCAGACCAACGATTGGCTATCGGGACCTCTCCACTCCCCCTGCCTATGAAGAACACCCTCTGCCCACAAAGAAGACTTCGTACCGAGTCTGCTGGTCCACGGAGGAGTTCAACTAGACGCAGGTCAAGACCGGGCGTGGCAGCTAAGGCCACGCTGTCCGCTTTCTCTCTCCTAAATTTAATAATTAGAGAAGATTGTCAGGTACGCTCAATTTAGTTACTTTAGTATAATTTATAATCAGAAATAATTAAATTGTTTTAATCATGAATTAATGCTGTGCCCTTGCTAAAACTTGCTTAATAAAACACTATATTGCATTTAAAGAGAAGTCTAATGAAATGATTATGATTCACCTATTCTGCATAGTGGTAAAAAGTTAAGTTGATTGTGTGCATTAAATCTAATGGTTCTTAAAGGTTACTTTAATCCAACTAGTTATTTAAACATTACCCCTGGGGTTAGTTTTCCAAATCTCTAAAACGAACCTAGGAATATCAACAAGTGCCACAGTTTTAAGAGGAAAGCTGTCGTTAACAAACGTGTTCAATAAATCAATTCTACTACTTAGGAGGGCTGCTTAGTATGAGAGTATTTATTGGAGTAAGAGGGGTAAGACGTTTGGAAGAAGACAGTTAGGACCTAGGCGAGTATTCCTCGACACCAGCTTAATTATTCTGCTGAAACCTGTTAGGTGGAATACTAATAGGCAGATAGAATCTAACCCTTTAAACGGAGAGCTGGTCCTGATTTAACCTGAGGCAAGGGTTAAAGAAGGCTATACTGACCGACAAACTGTACAAGGCAAAGACTGGCATAGTGGGACTGATGAGGCTCACACACTGCCTGGATGAAGATGTAAGTGTTTAAAAGTTATTCTTCCATCCCTCCCTCTTTTGTTGTTTCTATCTTCAAGATCATAAGTGTTATTTCCACACTGTTCTGCAGTACAGATATACAATACAGTAGCAGAACATTGATGTCTGTTAAATTGAAAAAAAAAAAGGAGCCAGTGTATTTGATTGAACTGAGAATCAAATCTTGGATTTTTAGGTGCCATCACATCCCAAAACTGTTGTCATAATTTGTGACGTTATGGTGTTTTAACCTTTTTAGAAATCAGTAGTGGTAGGTTGGAAACAGTTTTCTTTGTGCATGTTTTGATGGGTGTGACCAAATAGTAATATTGATCACATCACAGTTCTTCCAGGATTTTGTAGCCATTTTTCGAGATTGTTGCGGCCGAAAGTGCCTGAATTCATGGCCACTTCTCTAAAGAATTGCGGTGAAAGTTGCGGTGATTGGACCACATTGCAAGGCCACGCAAAATTCACAGAGATTGGTTGAATTTGCGCGATCGCAACATCGCAAATTCCTGGAGGGACTGACATTAATTCTTTTTATTGGTAGTCATGTGATAACATTTCATAGAATCCTGAAAGAAAGGAGTGTAATTTAACTGTCCAAGGACATGGTGGAAACAGTAACTGGTATTTTTTCTGTTTATTTGTTTGTTTGTTTTAAATCAGAGCTCCATACACAAGAAGAGGATGGTACTTCTGCTGGGCCTTCCTTATTTTCTCAAGGAGGACCCCTCTTGTTTTTTCAAGACTGTGGAGGTAAGCATTGTTAATTTTTTGTCACAGGGTTTTTTTTTGAGTGGTTGGTAAACAAATTTAAATTTTACAGTTTTTCTCAGTCGCTTTGGTTCATTTCTCAGATCAGAATTAAAATTCTCTAAACTCCTTGTTCAATCTTCACATCATCGTGTCACTTGTGCACATCAAAAAAGCAGCCTATTCGTTGCGCTGATTAGTTGTATACCTACCCAATTGCTGCAGAGTGATTTGAAAGACAGCCATTTAGCCCGCCTCCCTCCCTGTCGAGCGGCCCTAGACCCTTGTGCCTTCAGAACATGGGTCTAGCGCGGCGAGGCTACCATCCATGCAAATGATTCTGTATAATTCTCTGCTATTTCCTACATTATCAATTGCTTTTGTCATGTTGATCAAAATGTATTATCATGGGTCTCTGTTATGTTATCATAATATGTCAGGATTCCCCTGAGGAGATTGTCCTATGTTCACATTTCTACTTTTGTTTTTTGTTTTTTTCTTTGTGCTATTGTGGCCGGATGGTTTCTCCCTCCTAGCCACTGTGTGGCACTGCGTTATTTCAATCGTCGCTGTGACAGCAGGGCGGCATCCGGCGCCGCTGCATATATATATATACACAAGTGGGTGGCTTTACCTCAGTCTCATGCTTTCTCTTGAGCTCTCCCTGTGGCGGTGACTGCAGCCAAGCGGGCTGGATCTGGTGTGACCGATCGGGGCGTACATAATATCGCTGGTACAGGTAATGGGCTTTTTCCCTTCCATCTTTATGTGATGTGCGGCGCACCCAGTGACAGCTTGCTTTGCTTTGTGTAGTGACGCTGGGAGACAGGTCGCTCCGTTCAGCGTGCCGTGGGTGCTTCTGTGACGACAGGGTAAGCTGCGTTGTCCATGTAATCTGATCTGATGTGTCAACTGGTCCCTGATTTTGTTGTGTGGTTGCTGCAGTCTATTTGCTGCTGTTTTTGTTGGATCTCCTCCGCCTGCATTGCTGCTACGCTGCGCCACGGCTAACCGGGTACGTATCGCTGCAATGAGGAAGTGATCAATGAAGCCCAGGTGATGTCATTTAATGATAATTATGCTTAATTGTTTACCTTTAGACCTGTCCAGGGTGTCCCCTGCCTTCGCCCGAGTCAGCTGGGATAGGCTCCAGCACCCCCCCCGCGACCCTAGTGAGGATAAAGCGGTGTATAGAGGATGGATGGATGGATGTTTACCTTTACGAGGTTGCAGCTAAACGTGTGGTTCATTGGACGCCACCGCTTCCCTGGACTGGCTGCTGTTTCAGCTCTTTTGTGACGTCTCTCTTTTTGGTGCCTATAACTCTTTGCTGTGGCTCTCTGTTTCGGCTCTTTCTTTTGTTACGGCTCTCTTTTTAGTGTCTACAACTTACTGTTTCGACTGTGTTGGCGTGTATTTTCTGTAGGCTTATCGCCAACGTGTTAGATTTTACTGCATTGTACTCCTGACGTTAAAAACCTCAGGCTATGAGGATTATGATGTCTTATATTGTACCTGTGTTTTAAATGCTGTTGTGTGGAGTGAATGAGTGTGTGTGTGTTTTAATAGTGTATATTGGCTTGCCTCTTATATTTAATAATATAATTAAATAAAGAAATTGTTATATTTTTGGAAACACGTCTCTTGCCCAAGTAATTACGAACCTGTGTGCCTTCAGTGTTTAAATGCCTTCAGTAGTTGCTTTGCTGGGATCTATAGGAAAAGCAAGATGGCTGACAGAGCAGTTGTGCTGGTGTGACCCTCTGTGGAAACTCGGTCTGTAATGTGCTAATTTGCTGGATTTGATCTCTTCAACCTCAACCTGTTTTGCTGGTTCTGCGTCTCTTATTATATGCCGCAATCTGTGAGTTTTTTTTTTTTTCCAACAAGTACAGCACTACTAATTGTTTGACAAGCCTGCACCCACTCCACGGCCTTGCCATGACTCAAATAGTCACAAACAATTCGATTTTGGACGCTCTGCAGGCAGTGAAGAGCGACCTGATGTCCCATTTTGACTCAAAAATGGACAATATTCAAAGTAGTGTTAATGCTTTGACGGATTCACTTAAGACATTAGGATCTAAAGTAAGTGAGCTTGAAGTCAGAGTGGGTACTAATCAAGATGATATCACTAACCTGGAGGCGCGTGTTAAAATCCTGGAGAAACAAAATTTACGGCTCTCTGAGAAGTTGGATTACGCTGAAAACCAGAGCAGGGCCTCGAACCTTCGCATACTCCGAGTGCCTGAGAACTCAGAGGGTCGCGACATGATCGGTTTTGTGGGTCAGCTTCTCTCACACCTCTTTGGCCCGGATCATTTCCCCTCTCCTCCAGTGATTGAAAGAGCGCATCGTACTCCTGGTGAATTCGGACGGGGCGACTCCCAAACAGGACCAAGACCAATCATCGTAAAGTTCTTATGTTTTCAAGACAAGCGAAAAATTCTTGGTCTTGCTCGTACAAAGAAAGAGCTGGTATTTAAGGGGTCCCGAGTGTACATTTATCTGGACTTCAGTGCTGGAGTGATGGAAAAACGACGTGGATTTATTACTGTCAAACGTCAGCTTCGAGAACTGGGTATTCAGTACGCTTTGCTGTATCCTGCGACTCTCCGTGTCCAAGCTGATGATGATGTTTCTCTGTTGTTCCGGACGCCTGAAGAAGTCGAGGTATTCATCCGTGAACGGAAAATTAAGTTTACGTGACTGTGGTGTTTATCTCACTTCTCTTGATGCTCGTGGTACTTTTACACTTTGGCTAAGTGGTGTCAATCGGATAAATATTTGCCGTAAAACTGTTTGACGTCGTGACGCAGTGTTGTGATGCTGCATATCGCTTTGTTTTTGCTTTTCTTTTGTCTTTTTCCTTTTGGTTTGCTGTGCTCTGATATGTAGCCATATCTTTTCTGTTGAGTTTTGAAAAATGATATTAATAGGTTCAGTCTCTCTCTCTCGCTTTTTCTCTCCTTTGTTTTGTTTAAGTTATTTTCTTTACATATTAAGACTTCAAGTATAACAGTGCAAAGGCTTGTTTAAACTGTGACCATTTCTTTGTTCTGAACCTCAGATATAATTATACAATTTTATTTGCTAGTAATACAGACTGAGTTTTTATTTTAAGTGTTTTGTTGAAAAATGTTTGTTCAAGTGTGTGTGTGTTTTGTATGTATTTGCTGGTCTGTATGTGTAGTTGTGTGTGAGTGTGTTGAGACTGGAAGTGTGGCTGGGGGCTCTCTCATGAGTTGTTTGCGTTTTCTTTGCATAATGTTTTTCTACGTTTTATTTCACACTGAGTATGGTTAATGGACTTTTCATTATACATGTGAATATAAATAGATTATTTCATAAAATTGATCATCTTAAGGCCTGGCTCACATACAATAAACCTCACATTATTACTATTTCTGAAACATGGCTTACTATCAATGATCTAGATAATGATGTCAGCATAGACAATTACATACTGTACAGAGCGGACAGAGGTTCGAAAGAAGGTGGTGGAGTAGCTACATATGTTTCCTCAAGTTTACAGTCACAACTCGTTCTACCAGAGGTGAAACCAGTTAGCTTTGAAGGTCTTTTTGTTAAAATAATTTTACATGAAAATAAGCACCTTATAGTGGGAAATATTTATAGACCTCCAGACTCCCCATTTGATTCAGTGCAAAATATCATATCTACTATTTTATCTATTAGCCAAACAAGTGAATTTGTACTACTTGGTGATTTTAATATTAACTGGCTCTCTCCATCTTCAGCCCGTGAACGCAATATCTTCAATAGTGTAAACCTCTCCCAACTCATCCAAGAGCCAACTAGAATTACTGATAAAACTAAAACACTAATAGATTTAATTCTAGTAACTCACCCAGATAGATTTGTGGAATCTGGCGTTCTATCTAACTGTTTCAGCGATCACTGTATTATTTACTGTCGCTGGAAAATTAAACTTCCTCGTTTGCCTCCTAAATTAATAACAGTTCGAAATTATAAAAACTTTGATTGTAATAAATTTATTAGTGATTTATCAAGTATCAACTGGAATAGATTAAAATTAATACCATATGTTAATGATGCATGGCAATATTTTCAAAATGAGGTGCTGACAGTGATAAACACACATGCACCTCTTAAAGTGATTAAAGTTAAGGGACACCATCTTTCATGGATAAATCGTGATCTGCTTCATCTCTTTAAAAAGAGAGATGAAGCAGGAAAGAAATTCCGTCTTACCAAAGATCCTGCTGACTGGGAAACATATAGATTGCTAAGAAACACTTGTACAACTCTTACTAGAAAAGCTAAATCTGATTACTATAAAAACAGTCTATCTGATAACTTTAAAAATCCTAAACAGTTCTGGAAAAAACTTAATAATTTATTGGGTAAATCTGATTGTTTATCTTGTAATATGTGTATTGATAACAAGCCTATTAACGATCCAATGGTTATTGCAAATGCTTTCAGTCAGCATTTTTCTAAAACACCTCAACTGCAAACCTTACCTCAATCTATACCAACCTTAGACACACAGACTAAGTGTTGTTTGTTTAGTTTTAGATCAGTCAGTCCAATTGAAATTCAGCAGGTTATTAGTGAGCTCCCTTCTAATGCTAGTTCAGGCCTTGATGGTATTGATGCCAATTTTATTAAGATTGCCTCTCATATTCTTTCCTTTCCCTTAGCTGACCTTTTTAATCTATCTTTCTCTACATGTGAAGTGCCTTCTATGTGGAAATGTGCAAAGGTCATCCCTCTTCATAAAGGGGGTGATCTGAGCAATATTCTAAACTATAGACCAATTTCAATTATTAATTGTATTGTGAAGGTTTATGAAAAGATTATTTTTAATCAGCTATCTGATTACTTATCTATTAATAACCTACTATCTCCATTTCAGTCTGGATTCAGAAAAAACTTCTCAACAACTTCTGCTTTATTGAAATTTGCTAATGATATCTTTATTGGTTTTGATAATAATTTATTTACTGGTGCTTTATTTTTAGACCTCACAAAGGCATTTGATATGGTTGATCACTATCTCCTTTTAGATAAACTTCATGTAATTGGTCTTGACAGATATTCTTTGCTTTGGTTCAACTCTTACCTGCATCATCGCCAACAATGTGTTTTCTTTAAAGGTAGTTACTCAGATTTTCAGGTTGTAGATAGAGGTGTGCCACAAGGTTCCTCGCTTGGTCCTCTTTTGTTCACAATTTTTATCAATGATCTCCCTCTTACTTGCACAGATTGTAATATTCAACTTTACGCAGATGATACTGTAATTTACTGCTCAAAATCTGACATTACTGAAATTCAACAATCACTTCAACATGACTTTGATGCAGTGCAGCTATGGCTTCAAAATAATAAACTTTTACTCAACCAAAAAAATCTCATTCAATGTTATTTCGGTGGAATAACATTTGTACCACTGTCCGTGAACTTGATCTCACATATTTAGATACAACTCCAATTATACCATTAGAGCAAGTAAAATATTTAGGTCTTATGCTTGATTCCACTCTCTCTTTTAATTCTCATGTTAATTCTATTACAAACAAAATCTTATATCGTTTGAAATTACTTTACCGTTCAATTAATTGCTTCACTTTTTCTGCTTGAGAACGTATTGTTACTCAATTATTACTTCCTATTTTAGATTTTGGTGATATAATTTATCAAAACACTGCGTTTAATATTTTACAGCCACTTAATGTTGTATATAACAGTCTGTGCAGGTTTATCCTTCGCTGCCCCTTTAGAACCCACCATTGTCAGATGTATCAATATTTATCCTGGCTTACTCCATTATCTAGAAGGCAATTCCACTGGTTACTTTTTATATTCAAATGTATTCATTTCAAGTGCCCATATTATTTAAAACAATATTTAATTCCATTTAGATCTTTATATAATTTGAGACATGTGTCTCAAATATATTTTGTTACTCCGAGGACCAATAAAGCAATTGGTAGACTCTCATTTAGTTATAAAGCTCCCTCAGATTGGAATGATCTTCCTACCTCTGTCCGGTCAATAATGTCCTTCAATTTGTTTAAAAATGCTGTTTTGCAACATTTTCAAAATGTTTGTAATTGTTTTTGAATTTAGTTTTGCTCGTTGTATGTGTTTATTTACTTATGTGTATTTTTATTATTATTATATGTATGTGTATGTGTATGTATGTATATATATATATATATATATATATATATATGTATATATATATATATATATATATATTTTTTTTTTTGTACTAACCTATTTTTCTTTATTCAGTTATTATTATTATTATTATCATTATTACTATTTTCTGTTAATTTTTGAGGAGAGTTAATTGCCCCATGGGAGTTTGTGTGGGTGTGTGAATGTGTATATGCATGGTGTGTATGTTGTATGTGGTAGGTGTCTGCTTGTGAGTTGGGTAAATTTAAAACTTTATTTTATTTGTTTTTCATTTGTTACAGTCTGTACTGTGCAATGCATGTACTGTCTCTGTCTTATTATTTTGTTTAATGATTAGGACCCCCTCGAAAACGAGATGATTCATCTCAAGGGGTTATCCTGTGAATAAAGAATAAAAAAAAGAATAAATGGTCCTTGGCTGATCATGTTGAATTGAATGTCCCGGGGGTGAAATTCCCTTGGGTGGCGTTGTCGCAACATTTATTTGAATCCTAGCCATTTTTCCCCATTCTCTATTCCCCTCTAAGAGCTCCCTCGCCATGCCACACTATGCAGCGCTGTTTTCCTTTCTGTATCACAATGATGTGGTCTGTCAACAAATTACTTTACAAACAGTAAAAATGTAAATATGAATCTTATCCAGTCTCTTTCAATCAAACACTAAGGTGTAACTTACAAGTTACAATAATTGACATCAAAACTTTAGCCATAGTTTCCATCAGAACATCCCTCCAGAGAACACTGTTCTTATGAGAACAAGACTAAACATTTTGACTGTATTATCCGTACACAATAACACAAGGACTTGTCATTCTGATGGAACTGACATGTTTATTGACACAGATATTTACTTTTGAGAGATGAACTAAAGATTTTGAGCAAGAGACTGGCTTTTGCAGGTCATCCATGGTGTTTTGCTATTTGTACAAATTGTTTTGAGAAATGCAGTAACTGTTGTGCAAATATCAATTCTGATCTGAGAAATGAACTAAAGCAACTGAGTGTAGTAAGACATCCACTTTAAGTGACCAGAACATTCCCCAGCAGATTCCCTCCTCAGATAACAACAAACTCTCTCCTCTCAGAAAGCTTAAACAAACAAGACTAAGAGCCCAAAGTGTTTTTTTTATGACCAGAGAGAGACCTGCATCATTTCAGAGACATCTGTACCATTCACCAGGACACCTGATTCATGTTTATGACGACCTCTGACATTGCTTAAGAGACTCCTTTTTGCAGGCTATCACTATTCCTGTATTGAATTGGGACATGTATGCTTTCATGTATTTTTAACTTCACATACAGACCCTTTTTTTCAGAGTACTGTTAACACCTTTAAATTTGATTACCATTCAAATGTTTGTGGTCCACACCGACAGAACTGCTTTGATGAACTAAGTGTCCTCGCAGCTGGACCTCTGCTGCTCTCCCGGTCTGCCATCAGATAAGCAGGGTCATAAATATTCTAATGACCTGCTTCTCACCTCTGCAAAAAGACACTCAGCCTGTTTGTTGATCAGAAGGACACTCTTTCTAAAATCCTGCTTCTGACGTTTATTTTGCGATTTTGAAGATATTAAAGTTGAAATAATAAGTTGTTATACATGTTAGTCCAACTCCGACGTCTCTAGCATGTTTCTGTCCTGAGATATTAATTCTGGAAAGTTTATTGTCTGCCTGACCCATTTCTTCCACAGTTCAACATTGCCCCCTATTGACGCCGGAATGCCATGACCTTATCGAGGTTTTCACGGTATTAACTATAAAAACTTTGCTTTATCCAGGTTTCAAAGAAGTGAAAACTATTTTATTCTGCCTTGTATGAACGTATGTTACCATGTCTTCACTGTGATACATATAACAACCATTAGAATGCACACGAACATATAAATAGAAACTAGAACTCACATATTCTTAGACTAGCTTGTATAATCAGTTTATTTTATCTTTGATCGGTTAAAATATATTGTAAGGATCATGGAGGAGTAAACAGATCGTTCTTTTTGCGCGTTTTAATATTTTTAATCATTATTTGATCCAGTTTCATCTCTCCCCTCTGAGCCCAAGGAGGTTCCTCCTTCAGATTCAAAGGAATGCGCACCTCAGCCGACACTTCCACGCCCCTTCTCAGAGAAAACCCTTAAAACCAGCCATTTTACGTTGCTCGCTCTCTTACGTCTCTTACTCTTACGTCTCTTACTCTTACGCCTCTTACGCCACTCTCTTACTCTTACGCTCTCTTCTTACTAACTTGCTTACAGAAACTAAGTTCGAGCAGTTCTTTTGTTCTTTCTTTGGCGCCTTTCACTATCTTTTGTCCTCTTTATTCTAAGCTTATCCTGGTAGCAGAGCTGGCCTTTGCTAACCACGACTCTTAATCATTTTTCTTTTAAATCAAAGAATAGATATCTTCGCTCACTATTTAAACAAATGAAGTCCATTTTTATTTGACGACAATTATTTTTAATTAAGAACTAATTTGATCCCGTTTTCACGGCTCCGACAGTTTTTTTTTAGCGGCTCTTTATTCATCTGTTCTCCAGCCAAAACTGCTGACCGAGACAAAACAAGAGCCTGCGGTTTTATTTTGTTATCAAGCTATTTTTCGGTCAAGTCAACCCCAGAGAAGGACGAACGTTCCTGCGTTCTCCCCACCATCTGCTGAGATCCACTCAGCTGGCCCGAACCGAACCAGAGGCGCTCCACAACTCCCAAGACGTCAGGACGCTAAGACGTTGCCATAGCGACAGACTTCATGACTCGGGGATCCGCCGAGGATTGAAGTTCCGTTCAAGACGCAACGTGGTCCCAGCCGGAACGAATTCTGAGCGACCCGTTCTTCAACAAAGTAAGCCAGCAAACGCATTGGTGTGATCTGAATTATTGGGTTGACATCTCAAAAATAGCTTGAAATCTTCCTTAAATAGCTTCCAAAATCTTCCTTTTAATAACTCCGTTTAGTCACCCATCAGTCGTTCATTTTTCCAAATTATTAATCATCTCGTCATACCTTCAGCAGTCTGATTACTCAGTCCATAATCCTAGTAAGAAATGCAAATCTGAATAATTAATGCACGCACACACACACACACACACACACACACACACACCCATTATACTTATTACTGTATTAATCACTGTTTTGTTATTAGTTTTAGTCAATAAATATCTTTCATTTAAACCACAATTACAGTCTCTTTTGCGTTTATATGTGTTGACTGGGGTCAATGTTTTTCGAGGATTCTCGACATTCAGATATTAGACTGATTAACTAATCAAAATTTTCAATCCATTAATAATATTTTTTATTAAGATGGATTAATAATTTCCCAGTAAATAGACTGGGTGGTGCCCCGATTAATAAACTATCAACGAGTGCAGACTTATTAAATTAACGTTTAATAAGGCAATATCGCTACATGAGAAAAACTAACTGGGAGCAAATAGAAATTACAATAGAGATGCATTCACTCCCTAAATATTTTCACTTTAAACTGAGATCAAACCATTCCCTTTCTGGCTCCCTTATAAGTGCCACATATATGTATATATATGTGTGGATGTGTATGCATACATAAATGCAACAACAAACTAAGATGGATAGATATGTTTTTGTTTCCTTCAAATACTTGTGTAGGCCACTGATGATGAGGACACATTCACCAAGGGAATGAAAGTCGGTATTGTGATGGTGAAAGAGGGAGAAGACATCATTGACACGTCAGTGGTCCTTGAGGAAGCAGTGGTCCTGTTTGATCTGAAGGACATCCCAAGTGCAGTTGCGATGCTGATGGGTCTTCTTTTTGCTTTAAACATAAACTATCCAAAAGAACTAAGGTACACATTTGAGGTCATTCAGAAGGTCCTGATGAACATTGGTGGAGGAGTCTCTCCAGCAACTGTGTGATGTAAACAACAGTAACAGTGTGAGTAGTGAAGGCATTTGCTGTACATTCCCAGTACTTTGATTCTTGATGGAAGGAACAGGTGAGATGATGCACTGTCAGCTAAAGTTACTGTGCTTTCCTCTGATTAACAGGCTGGAGGAACAGCTCTCTGCAATCTAGACATGACAATGTGAGTCATAACAACAATGCCAGTTAGGACTTTGTATGCTCCATTACAGGAAAGCATTATTGAACCCTGGATGTTTTACTGTGCTTATCAACCAAGTTTGATAATGCAATACAGTTCTTCTTTATTGCTTCAGACTAAAGGTTAAGACTTTACACAGCTTACATTTAAGGCCAACTATGTTTGAATTAGAAAAATCAGAGTTAGTGACACAAAGCTGAGTCAATACCTGTGTCGTTCTTTTCTGGAAAAGCAAATTGTTGCGCTTTGATCTTCCCTACAATAGAAGATCAGCTCTCCTGGCTTCCCCTTGAACATATTAGTTTAGTTCAGTTTATTTGTTTATTTTTGCAGGGACAGCGTACAATGAAAAGTGTACCAGAGTTAATTAATTTGTATTGGTTGACTCTGCAGGTACAGAAAAAGAGAATAACCACAAAGCAATGAATAGATCACAAAAAATAATAAAAGTAGAAATACCTATCCATTTCAGCATGCTTTCAGACTGTGGCAGAAGCGTTGCGGATTTCTGTGGATTGCTTCCTCTGGGTTGTGGGGAGGTGCTGCCCCAAGAAACGGCGTTTAAGTATCTCGGGATCTTGCTCAGGGGTGACGAAAAAATGGACCTTGAGATGGACAAGTGGCTTGGTGCAGTATCAACAGTAATGCAGGCATTGTACCGGACCTACCTGGTCATGAGCTCTGAGTAGAGATCCAAAGAGCAAGATTGCAGGTTCGAGCAGCCGACATGAGTTTCCTCCATAGGGTGGCTGAGCTAGAGATAAGGCGAGGAGCTTGGACATCCAGAGGGAGCTCGGATTACAGTCGCTGCTCCTTCATGTTGAAAGGAGCGAATTGAGGTGGATTGGACATCTGATTTGGATTCCTCCTGGGAGTCTTCTTTGGAGGTTTTCTGAGCACATCCACCTGGGAGGAGACCATGGGGTATACCTGGAACTTGCTGTAGTAATTATGTATCCCATCTGGCCTGGGAACTCTGGCCTGGGAACTTGCTTTACAATTTCTACATCACCACATTTGCAAAGTTACCATGATATTGCATATTATTTCCATATAGCTACACTGAAAAAGCTGTACTCATCATTATTCATGTTCACATTTTAGTTTTGACTATTACCCTTTAAAAGATGCTTACAAAGATCTGAAGCATTCAGATTTTCCATAAGGCCTCTACACACTGTGCAATTTTAATACTCCACAGCTTGCTACACTGTATAACATGAATCTAATAATCTTTGGCCATGACGTGAGGTTTGCTGTGTGCAAACTGCATGATGAAAACAGAAGCTGAATTGCAGCCTACGTTGCACGTAAGTTGACGTGAGTCAACGTGAGTTGACGTGAATGCAGAATAAGTGTGCGCTGTCCAGTCATGAAAAATAAACAACCGAAGCATAAACAGAGTACCTACAATCACAGGGAAACGGCATAAAACATGAACAGAGTAAACTTATATTTATTTATTTATTTATTAACATAAACTAAGTGCTGTAGCCACTATTTACAGCAGTGTTTGTGTGCGTTTGCTAGCTGCTAATGTTAGGTTACTAACCTGGGAGCTGCAATTTTGCCACTATATACTTTCCTGTTTTGTCGTTTTTCGCCTGGTTGTAGTGCGAACTGGAGGACATGTCAAAAAGGTAGGGCTTCTGTTCCCACAACTCTATTAGTCTGTCTTCTTTGTTTCAATCCCACATACTTGTTTTGATGTGTTTTGCCATTGTTGCCACACATCATCTATTGAGGTTTAGTGCCAGTGTCGTGCTGGTCAGTACGTCATTTCACACTGCATTTCTCTGGATTAGTTAGTTGTCGTAGGTTGCAACAGCAGTCACGCTATGAGACGATCACCCCAAATTTCTGACAATGTCAGAATTTTGTCGCAGCTTGACTTTGGTCGCAAGACCATGACAACGGCCATCCTTGGACCTGTGTCACAGTGCAACATAGGACCACTGATTTAGAGCCATGACTAAAGATATCGCTACGATTCTCTCATGATCGTGATATTTCGTCTGGGATGGCTGAAAATCGCATCATGTGTAGTGGCTTTTAGTCCTCTAAAGGGTTTTGGCTGTTTCGTATTTCTTTCTTTATTCAATATTAGGTGATAAGCAGAATAAAATATCCTGAGGAGTCCTTGGGGGACACCCCCTTTAAAAAAACTTGAACCCACTCTTATCAGGCTACCAGACTGAACACAGTAGAATATATCACATTCCATCATAAATGTTTGCTTTTCCCATTTATATAAAATCTTAGAAATAGATTCATGTGATATGCTGCACTTATTTATTTATTTCTTTATTTGGTAGGGACAGTGCACAATAATGAACGCCCAATTGTTCAGAAATGGGTGTAAATATGCCGGATTATAGCACAATGCTAATTTACATCTGCAGATTTTAAGAAAAAAAATACACAACAGTGATAATAACTCACAATAAAAGCACACTGCAAAAAGTGCACAACGAAAACATAACAATGAAACATACCATAAAACATTTGTTCATCCTCTGTTGTTTTTGTCATCTTCCCTCCTTGTTTTATTGTCTGTGAGCATGCTGAACACTCACAGACTTAACTAATTTCAGAGCTGTAGCGCTTGAGAATGTGAGTTTGTGAAGAATGCAAGTAGTATAAAAAGGACAAATGTGATGCACTATTGCAGTAGCATCTGGCAGTGCATGTTTTTTTAATAATTTTTGGCTGCTCCAAATGGTCTTAATATTTATTTAATATTTATTCTTTTAGAAATTTATCTTGCAAGTTGCTACACTGTTTTTCCTGTTTTAGTATTTGATTCAATTTTATTTTGTTCTAAAATATATTCTTGCTAGATTTATCCTGTATTGATGCTTTGCAACATAATTTTGTTGCTATCTGTATGATAACATGTAGCACTTTGGTCATCTGCGGTTGAGGGGAGGACAACTCTGTGTATGTATTTCAACATGGACTATGAGAAGTACATCAGGAGAGTCATTATACATATTTTGTTTCATTATAGCCATTTGTAGGAAAAGTACTATACAGGCGATGCTGCACAAACAGTTAAGGACAGAAAGTCTGATGGTATTAAACTATCTTAAATAAATCATGCAAATTATGATTACACTCAAAAGGAACACTTGGAAATATAAAGTCTTGCCCATACATGGTTTGTATGTTACTACGGATATGGGAACAACTTCTTTAACGGTTACAGGTAAGTTCAGTTCTGGATGGGATATTCCTGTCTCTCTGAAGGCACCTCACCTCCACCCCTACTTGCCTGTGCTCAGTGGTTCGCTCCTGCCGCTATTCACCGTCTCTCCACTGACGGAGACGGACGCGCAGTTGGAGCCAACCTGGTTACTGAGAGCACCGTGAGCTGCTGCCTGCACGTTGTCCGCTCACCCTCACTCCGCTTCGGCTTCTCCCAGCGTTTTACCTCGTACGTTGGTAGGTCAGTTCACTCCTCTTTCTTTCTTTCTTGCTGGTTTGGTTTCTCTATGCTTTTCTAATTTTTTTAACCTTTGCTTTTAATATCAGCTACTTGGATTCATCTGTTGTCCTGCGAGTTCCCGTTGGAGCTTTTACTCGCAGCTTTACGCACCCGATCAGTATCTGGTCAGTTCCCGATGCTGTTGTTCGAGAGAAGCTTACCCTCTGGCTTTTCTTGTTTGTTTTCTTTTTATTATCTTGATGTGTTCCCTTCTCAGTAAATGAGATGCATATTCTTTCTGTGATCTTAACTGATTAAGTTTGATCTTTGCTCATTTTGCTCTGCACTCATCCCAGTCATGCTGTTTGACGTTGTTTTTATTTGAGCTCTTCCCAAAAGGGACATGAATTTGTCTTAAAATGGAACTTCGCGCATGCAGCATGCTAGAACCAAGCGGACATGATGATGATGGGGTTGATGATGATGATGATGATGATGGGCAGATGTGGCGCAGACAGCTGATGCTGATCTACGGAGCTGCTCCTGTTTCTGACTGATTGTTATTTTTTCCTGAACAGTGATCTCAGCTGTGCTTCTCAGTCACGGTGTGAATGTGTTTGAGACTGTTCAGCTTGTAAAGCTACCATGAACAGCTGACAGGTCGGCTTTGTTAGTCAGTTGTGTCTTGCTCTCTGATGTGTATTGTCAGCAGACTGGCTGCTGGTTCTTTGTGTGTGTGTGTGTGTGTGTGTGTGTGTGTGTGTGTGTGTGTGTGTGTGTGTGTGTGTGTGTGTGTGTGTGTGTGTTTCGCAATTTTGAACTGCACTCCAAGTGGAGTGCGGAATTTGGGGGATGGAGACCAAAACGGAGAAAACTGATAATTTACTGATAATTTCTATTACATTTCAAGTTCGGCCAGAGGCGTCACTAGGTTTTAAGGACGGGGGGGGGCTTAGCCCCCAGGAGATGCACAGGATGTGAGCGAACATTTAATTTTACAGCTAACAAAAACTGAGAAATTGCTTTTCCACATTAAGATTTAGATTTATTCAGAGATACTTTACTGTGTAAATGTTTTACACCACAGTGGCCATGACTTTTGCTCACAACACAATAACTCAGAGCTGCCAAGTTGTGAGCAGACCTCAGAGTGAGATTTGGTTTGTGCAGGATACTGATGGGGGGTCTGGGGGTCCTCCCAAAGAAAATTTTGAAAATTACTGATCCTATTTCCTGCATTCTGGTATATTTTATGAGCATTTTGTTAAAATCTTATTATAGAAGGATAATAAAAAAACAACATTGAGCTAAAAAAAAAAAGGCAAACCCCCCCCAAGAAACTGCAACGGCAGGCAGTATTGAAAACAGTTCTTCATGTAAAATATGGATGAAAATTCTGTAGATGGATAGCACAACACATTTCAGCATTTTCCATAAATATCGACATAACTGAAATAACTCCAGCAACCACTTGTAACATTTGTCTTGGAGGATTCTAATACACAACAGCTTCAATTTGACCACATCAGGCAACTAAACAATAAAAAGTGCTTAAGCAAAAGCAAAACATCTTTATAACTTAAATGATCTATTCACTGAACAGAATTACAATCACACACTAAACTCTGTCTCACAGGAGCAGGGTGACATGGACTAAAATCAAGACTAAACCAGGTCTGACTTCACAGGAGCAGGGTATCATGGACTAAACCCAGGACTAAATGAATGAATAACTTATTAACGAGGCCCAAAAATAAATAATAAAGACTGTCAACTCAGAATAAATGGCACAGTTGTAAACAGGAACAGGAAAAGAACAGGGGAAAATGAATTTTTGTGAGCCATGTTGTACTCCCTGGTGGCTTTTTTTGAAGCCTTGATGATCTCTGGGGTGGGTTCCCATTTATTGCATGGCTCCAAACCAGCCATTTTAATAGTCATAATAGAGGAGACTGTTCCCTCTAGAGCCACAGTGTTCCTGGTCTTAGTCTTCTTTAGTCCAACCAGTGAAAACAGAGTCATATTAGGTCCAAAACTAGCAAAATTATTTATTTATTTATGTCGTATATTTGGGTTATATGTCTCTCTCTTGGCTATCTCCACTTTCCAGTCATTACTCTAATAAATAAAAGCTCAAGTTAAATAAGTCTTATATGGTGCACCTGGACTGAAATGTTTCATATTTCATATTCATATCAAGTTCCATAAAAATCCAAGACTGTCTGCATCACAAATGACTCTCTCCTGTAAAATCCTTTAGACTCACTTTTCCAGTAGAGGTTTCTCACCTCTCACTCTCTCTGCTCCTCTGCCCTGACTCCTATCATTATCATCATCATCATCATCATCATTATTCACATAATCATACGTGAATGAGCTCAGCTCCTGTTTCACTGAGTGCATCAGATGCTGGAGCTGATGCTCCAGAAGGAAGTCACCCCAAAGATAGTATATGATGAAAAAGAAAAAAAAAAGAGTGCACACCCAACTCTATGAACAACCAGAACCTTCACATTGCATTTCAGACTAACTAGCTAGCTAAGTAGCAGCGTTCTTTTAGAGCTGAAATGTCACTTTTGACCGCAGAACAACAAAGGTAAGACGTGCACAGATACAGCAGCGTCTCACGCTGCCTCCTTTACAGGGGGGCTCTCTCCTACAGAGTGAACAAGCCAGGTTTTTATTTGTCAAACAGGGAGAATTTGGTTCATTAATTACATGGGACTTTCTGCTGTTAGCTGGGGGGTTGGAGCTAACTTATTGTTTCTATCAGCAGTGATGAATACTTACTCTCCTGAAAACATTTTGCATATCCATTCTTGTTCACGTTCTTCTCCTAATGCTGCTCTCGTCCGTTCTGTGTGCTGGTTCCCTATAAACACATGCTGGAGGTACCAGCAGCCTAGGTTGGAGGGGAAACGTGGACTGGATTTCAGTGATGTGGGCGTGCTCCATATGAACAAGTGGAATGGACTGGATAACAACGCACTGACTCAGACTCTTTACCTTCCACTATGAAGTGAAGAGAAACTAAGATTTATGATTGTATCTAAGTTAAAATGACTGGTTATGTGATTATGTATTTAAACTCATATTCTGGTCACATTATATGGAACTTTTTGGCACTTTTTTGTAAAAAAACAAAACAAAACAACTTTTTAAAAAATAAATGAACATAAAATTATTTAGGGGGGCTTATGAATATTTTAGGGGGGCTGAAGCCCCCCTAAAATAGGCCTAGTGACGCCACTGAGTTCAGCCCCTGAAAACTCCTTATGAACAAATGAGATCTGTACCATTTTCCGTGAATAAATGACATCTCTACTTATCAGCAGTCTTGTCAATGGAGACATACATTTTTCTGTGAGGGGTATTGTTTAAGATGATGTCAGGAGTTTGCATAACCTTTGTACAAGCCAACGAAAGCATACTTTCATGGCAGTGCACTCACACAGTGCCATAGTAACATCCTTATGTTTAAGTATTTAATTTGCAGAATGTAACATGCACTGGAGTTGGTGTGCAGTAAAATGCAGCTACCAGCAGGACTGTGAGGCTCTGGGGACAAGAAGGAGTCTGCAGGATAAGATCTGTGAGGCTGCAGGATACTGCTGTGGTTTCTTGGTTGCTCTACTCTGTGAATGCGTTTCATCTTTATTCTGGCCAAACAGCATATTTAATAGATTTTATGATTAGTTTGTATATTTAGAAAAACTGTAGAATTTTAAAATGTTTCACTTTCCTAAAATCATAACCTTATTTGGCAGCATCTAAATTTAGCAGTTTACTCTCACATATCAGATACTCCTAAAGCTCTGCTGGTGAATATTTATTTATGTTGAAAGCTAAATGCAGGTGTATTCAGTGACTGGCTGGTTAGACTTTTACTCAGTGTGGTGATGGGTGGAGCTCTGCTGAGAATAGTGACACAATCAGATCAAATTCTTAATCCTCATGCATTTCTAATGAACAGGGTGAAATGAATGCTCTCAGAAATCAATCAGAGGGAAAACTGACATACACACAAAGCTCTGTACTACCGAAACAGATGGGAAAGACTGAACTCTTATTCTGATAATGTTTATACTATTTATACTGGAGGGGTTGTGTTTGGTTGTAGCGAGTTCAAGGTTGGCATCCTTAACAATTTTGTGCACTGTTTTGTTTACAACTCTACCCACACAGTTTCCATTCTCTGATCAAAAAAGTTTGTGGTGCCAGTGTAATAGGTGCAACATACTGTAACTAGATGGGCAAGTAAAGTTTGATTCATAATTCTGCATCTAATCTACACTTAGAAACTGTGTTGCTGCGACCTACACTGTAACCTGATTTACACCTCTGCAGAAATGTGACTACAAGCCTACATGCAACCCAGATCACAACAACTGTGATTGATCTGCTCGGTAGTAATATGTTGTCTTAACAAAGTATATAAATGTGTGCAAAGATAATGCCTTTATGAAACAAAATGTCACGTGTGGTTTCAGCTCAGTGGTTAAAGATAAATCTAAAGTCAGGCACTCAAGCCCCAGCACTGCCAAGCTGCTATTGTTGGGCTCTTGAGGAAGGCCCTTCACCTGTTCCAGGGGCACCTTAGAGTAGCTGACCTTGCACTGTGACCACAGCTTCCTAGCAGACTGGAATATGCAAAAAGATTCAGTTTTTGTTGTCTGTGCAATGACAATGATGAATCTTGTATCTTACGATTAATAGGCTGTGACAGTATCTGATTTTCTCATAACACAAACACCACATCCAGCTTTCTTCCACTGTAGAAATATGCTGTTTTCTTGTTTTCATAGATCTAGTAACCCATGTATGGACTCAGTCAGCTGAAGTATCTTCAGTGGTGTTGTGTTGCAGTAATTTATATAAATGTACCTTTTGTTCAACATAAGCTGCTCCATACACAAAACAACCTCAATACAGTGGCATAGAAACGTCCCTGCTTACCAGTGTTTTGGTGGCATTATTGCAAGAATAAAAGGGAACACTGATGTAGACCACTTGTTTAGACTCCAGCAGAGGCCATGTGCAGCTACAATGCAGGAGTATAAATTGTTCTGAGAGAGATCTTAGTCAGCCAGCCTGTACATGACCATGAAGTCCAGAGAAAAGAGTTGATCATGGGAAGTAAGTAAAAAAATGTCATGGACTACTGATGTTAGACCATTGACACTGTATCTACTCTACAGCTCTGCAGAACTTTTCTACGTCTTTCCAGTCATAGTTTTACCATGTTTCTCAGCACTCTCATCAATGCTGTTTCTAGTGTCAGCATTCAGCTATCCTCAGTGAAAAGCACACATAAACTCATTGTACAATGTCCACAGACAGCAAACAAGCAAATTCAGCAACTAGAGAACAGTACCGCCTACCACAGTCAGCATGCAAATATCTGTCATGTGGCAGGATGACCGCTCACAACAAAATCACACTTTTGTTCAGTCCTGGTTGACATCTGCAAAGTGGAACTGAAGGACATATCCTTAGTGCTGCACAACAATGGGCATCTATTGCACAGCTTTGAGAAGGTTTTATGAGTCTTTCTGACACTGGTAATGGCAATGAATTAAAAAATGCCTTGTTGATAGGGGTGCATTTTGCAAAGACAATAAACTGCAGTTCAGTAAGTAAGAGATTCACAAACTGCCCAGGTGCCAAAGTGCTGCTAAGCAGTTTATTTCAGCTTGAAGAAAGAATATCTTATAAGAGGCATGCAAATATTTTATTGTCCAGTGGAGCACAGCACTGATGACACCAGGCTAAATTGTTTTGTTGAAGCTTTTCTTCTCTGTGCAAACATCTGTTAAAGTTCCACTGAAAATAATTGTTGGACTTCTTTTTCTTTATGAATTGTGTTCAAAGATGCACAATTATGCATCAGTTCAGTTCTGAGCAAAAATAATTTTAGAAAAACCTAGTGAGGATAAAGTGGTGTATAGAGAATGGATGGATGGATAGTAATGAAATAGTATGATGCCAGATATAATATAACACCTGAAATTAGCACAGTGCAGGCAGACACATTGTGGAGTGACATAATGTAAAGTGTCAGAGTGAGAGCTACAGCGTTGTGGAAATGAGATATTCAATCATTACACATTCACTGAGTTATACAAGTGCTCGGGCAGCTGCATTAATAGAAAAGAGAAAAATCAAAATAGAGATTAATAAAAATTGGCTCAGATATAAACTTGGCTGCGTTAATTATTCAGAGCCTCTGTGGTGATAATGAAAAAATGCTGCTGCACTTTGACTATATGTTGAAACTTGTTAGTGTTTGTGCTCTGCATCATAGTGGGTGAATTTAGTATAGCTGTACTCACATATAGTAGTGCTATGAGGCAATGCTGTTGAACAGATTTCTAATTGTAGACATTTGAATTGACTTTTGTTGCATATTTTTAGTTTTTCTATGATGAGTGAATATTTCTGTTGTGGTTTGGATACAAAGTTCAAGAACTGAACTTGAATTTATTGTATATGATGATAAAACAGCAGCATTTTCGATTTTGTATCACAAGTTCTTTGGCCTCGAGTGTCCAAACGCTAAGTATTGGCATTATATCGGCACTCGTATAAATTATCCAACTTTGAATAAAATTAGACATACCTTAAAAAGAAAATCAATTGGTTTCTGTCCTTGGCTGCACAGTACTTCATCGGTTGCACCTAGAAGATCTCCAGTTCGTGTCCCAGACTGGGATCTTTCTGCATGAAGTTTGCATGTTCTCCTTGTGCATGGGTTTTCTTCGGGTTCTCCGCCTTCCTCCGACAGTCCAAAAACATTCTGAGGTTAATTGGTGATTTTAAGTTGTCTGTAGGTGTAAATGTGAGTGTGATTGTTTGTCTCTCTGTGTAGACCTGTGATAGACTGGTGATCTGTCCAGGGTGTCCCCTGCCTTCACTCCAGCCCCCCGTCAAATAGCGTTTATCAGTGACATGCAGTCAGGGGAGGCAGGTATGGCCGTGCCCAGGAGTGGACTCACCATCTGGCATACCGGGCACTGTCCTGGTGGGCCGGTGTCTGGTGGGGGCTGGTCAACAGGTTCCCTAGACCTGTAATCAGTAAATTGTAATGGCATTTTAAATTTCACCGGCCACTTCTATTATCCCGGCGCAGCTTTTCCAGTGTTTACAGTGTTATCAGCTCAGGAACACACTGACCAATTACATTCAAGTTCCGACATCCCAGGCTACTCGGCCAATGAAGTCTCTGCATTGTAGCCGCTAAAGTTTAGTGGCTAAACATTGAAGCTCTGCTTTCAGAAAACAGTTGAGAGGTAAGGGTAGGGTTGCCACCCGTCTGTTAAAATTAGGAATCGTCCTTTATTTGACAATTAATTGTAGCGCAAATTGTTCCGTATTTTCATAAATGTCCCATACACGTCCGTCACACACTCATCAAAACTGCATAAAAACAAAATAAAACACAGAAAATATTAAGGGCAGCAGTTTCATCTTCCTTAGACCTATGTAGCGAGGACCCGATGCGAGGTCCAGCAGGTCTGTTTGCCGGTTCTTCCGCGGGTTTCCTGGTTACAGACGCTGCTGGTCCCGCATGTTTAAAAATGTCTACACCCGAAACAACACCACGTCCAGAGAAGCAAAAACGTTTGCAAAAGTGACTAGGAAGACTGGAAGCCCTGGTACAGGGCAATCTGTGGTTTCTGTTGCTCATAGACTAGCTGAAGTGAGGCAGCATCAGGAGACAAACATGTAAGAAACATGAGAACAGAGAGAACCCAGCAGGTCACAGTTTATCATCATCTAGTCATCTCCCGAAGTCGACTTGGTAAGGGACATCGGTATCTGGATGTGAATTTACCAGAGGATGCTTATAATCATAGTGATGTGGTCGTAGACTCTACAGTATTTTAATGACTCAATAAATGCCTAAGTTGTTTATTATTATTATTAATGCTTTTTAGTTTTTAATAAACATTTATTTAATAGTCTATATGTGATCAATAAATGGCCTTTGTCCATCTAAAGAAAAACTCACTCAGAACTCTGATAAGTTAACAATACTAAATAACTAAATCAATAAATACATGCATACACACTTAAATAAGTTAATAGATTCATTGTGTTAAGAAAAGATTTAGATGGGAAAAAATATCTGTAGAGAATTTCTTTGTCCAGTATTCTGCATTCAGTTTTTGCAGAATCCAGTATTACACTGTGGTTGGCCATTACATTTTATTAGTATGGTTTCACTTTTTAAAATGATGTCACTTCTTTTTAGACAGAACCTGTGATCATAAAACAATACAAAACTCTTAGTTTTGTGTTAATAAAGCACTTAAAGCTTTAAGTATGGCTAAATACTTTTTTCAAAATTAAACATACCACTCCTTGAGTGGTAGTGGCCCCGAGTTCAGTAAAGCTGGAAAGATATTCACAGATTTGGACTTCTGGCATCAGTAACTCATTAGATATAGGTTTTCAAAACATAAACGATGAATCTTTCCCATCATTGTAAGATAGACAGTGTGCTACAAGCCCAGTTTTATATAAAGTAGCTGTTTTACAAGCTGCAGAAACAACATTGTGTCTATGGAGGGAAAAGGTGCGGTCTGCAAATTGCAAAACCACTGCAACAGCAAAGAGAAACACAAATATTCAATAACCTCACTCTTATACACTGCAGTGTCACCAGAATCACTGCAGCCTTCAACTGGCTCCTGTTGACATCAATGTTTTTCCTGCAACTTAAAAGACAGATCAAACTGGGCTTGTAGCACATTGTCCACCTTACAAGGATTTGAAAGAGGTATCATTTATGTTTTGACAAAGTATATTTAATGAGTTATTGATGCCGGAGGTCCGAATCTGTGAATATCTTTCCAACTTTACTGAACCATGGCTCTGAGGAATCGTGGTAGGCATCCTTTACTTTCATTTCTGAAAGGTGGCAGCCCTCGGTGAGGGACAGACGAGAGGGGGACAGACAAAATGGAAAGACAAATAACGCGACACCGAGAAAAAAGTAGCCCTGCACATGCTGACTATGTTCAGCTAAACATACAGCTGAGAGGCAGCTTTCTTAATTATGAACATAATCAACACTAAATATCGTACCAGATTCACCACTGAGCTCCAGATGTGTTTGAGAATGACCCTCACGCCGTTCAGACCAGATTCAGAATACTGACAGCTGCAGCTCAGTTCTCCCATTAAGCAGCAGGGATATTAGGGAAGTGATATAAGACAGGAAATAAAATGTAAAAATGCTCAATTGTTTAATTTTTTTGACACTGAGGTATTGTTATAGATGTCTATAAGTTGGTTCAGGTTGTTCAGACACTATTTTTTGAAATTCTGCACTTTATTTTAAGATGTACAGTTATATCAAAAGTTATTGACTAATGAATGTTAAAATGTTTTTTGAAACGTACTGAATTTATTTGATTTGACAGTCAGTTATTGACTACATGCAGACACTAATAAAACTACCAGGTTACATCAACATATATCACACTAATTCAGTGAGACATTATGATGTTCTGGTAGCCTAGCCGCGCTAGACAACCCATGGCAACGAATTTAATTCTCTGCCAGGGTGGGTCTAGTTACCCTCCATAAGGCTCGAGACTGGATGCTCCTAAAACTGGCCGGACGAATCACAATGAAGTGTAGAGTCAGAAGGCGGGCGTAACGAAGTGACGACAGAGGCGCGATGATTCTGACAGAAACAACTGGCGCACAATAAACAGTTATCTTTCAACTCAGCTTTGGCCACAGCCCTTAAAGATTTGGAGCTAAAATTCAACTTGAAAGATAAACAAAGGACGGCACTGAAGTGTTTCATTGAGAAGAAAGACGTATTTGGACTTATGCCGACGGGATATGGCAAATCCTTAATATACCAGTTGGCTCCGCGGCTCCGTGGCTCCGCTGGTTGGGAAGCTAATGGGACTTAGCCACAATCCGCCGGTGCTCTCGGAACTACATCAGCCTATTCGTTGCGTTGATTGGTTGTATACCTACCCAATTGCTGCAGAGGGATTTGATAGACAACCTTTTAGCCCGCCTCCCTCCCTGTCGAGCGTGCCTAGACCCTTGTGCCTTCAGAACATGGGGTCTAGCGCGGCTAGGCTAATGTTCTGGACCTTTGTTTTAATATATTTTCCCTGGGTTGATGCTACGGGTACGGACCTGTACCCGTAGCATCTGTACTAGAGGTACGGACCCGTTAAGGTCACTGAAGAGCTGGCGATGGTTAACTACTATTTGCTGCACGTTACAGGCAGTTTATATGAATGACTTTGACGGCGAACATTGTATAATTTAACCAAAAATACACCGTCTCCTCTCACACTTTAGACATTGCAGTTTTTATGCTTTTCGACGCCGTGTCTAAATTGTTTGAAGTCCAGTTCCTATTAATTAGTTTACCGCGTTCAGTGGTGGAAGCGGCTGACGAACTCCATTGCAAATGTTCCCATTTAATTTCGGACGCTAATTTACAAGATAAAGTTAAGGATGTCGAATATGAAACAAACACTCGTGAATGGTGAGGAGCGGCCTTTAATTCGGCATGAATTAAATAAAACCACAAACTCGATTTACTGTGATATTGTGAGATTTGTTTGTGGTGATGTAACTTAGCCATTCAACAGAGTTCGCTAACATTAAAGTGACTGACGTGCAGGGTCTGTGTTGACAGACGCTGAAAATACGTCAGGGTTTTGTTTAGTTTGTTAATATGTAATAGTCTGTCGCTACTTTTGAAGGTAAAAAAATACTTGTAGTTTGCTGGCTGTTAGTTCCGCCATTTGTTTTGTTTGCTGTTTGTGCTTTATTAGAACAGGGTCACGTGAATAAAAAGTTTTGCTATTTTTAATAGTAGTGCTGATTTCAACCCCCAAATCGCTGTTCGTGAAAAAGTCAGATAATGATATTTATAAGACATTATGCATGATAGAAAAGAGAACAGCAGATGACTGACATGACAGGCTCGGCACGCAGATTCACATCGAATCACGGAAGCGCCTTCATCACTCGGATTACCAAGCCGGCTCATTAATATTTATGTACGTCGGATTACCAGCCAATCACAAAGCGCGTTCATCAGCCAGCTCATTAATATTCATGTACGTCTCATTAATATTTATGATAAGGGAAAGTGCCGTATCCGTAGGCCACAGGCTACGGGTACGGGTCCGTATCTGTAGACACTACCTTTTCCCTGACTGGACTTGTTAATAACCCTGCTCTATACTGGATTGCATTTTTTTTTCCAACTTGCCAACATGTTTGTGTAGGTTTCTAAAGATGATTTGGAATTTTTGTTCTCAAAATCCGATCTTTCTGTCAGTTTTTGTTCTTGCATTCACACATTAGTCCTAGATTCAGTCAACCGATAATGTTGTGGGCCGGTCTGGGCCAAAGATGCCAGGGCTGATTTTTTTGCCCCAGTCCACCCCTGGCCGTGCCTCACCTGTCATCATGAAAAGAAAAAATATATAAAATGAAAAAATAAATTAAATGGTTATATTTATTCAGTGATTCTTTTCCATTTAATTTTTAGATTTTTTTTTTCAAAACCGCTGAATATTCACATTTACCTTTTAAATACTAAGAAGAGACGAGCGGTGAGGCAGCAGCCCGCTGAGCCTCACTATGGATTGTGCAATGACTATGCTTACTATGCTGGCATGCTATGCAGTGAGACTGCGTATTGCTGTCCCTCTGCATGCCGCTATTGAAATGTTCAAACACTTGTACCATATGAACTGAATGTCCATAGTTTAGCTGGTGTGTATAATGTACAGTGTTTTTTTAATCAACAACTGTATGTGTGTAACGTCTTTCTTGTGCTGAGCAATCATAAAACGCCTATGAAGAGGCATTAGGTGAGGCATGCAGTTCTTCTGTCTCAAGGCAGGGGGCGCTGGTGATCCCAGGGGTTCTTCTTATGACTCCTCGGCTGCAGAATAATAGAATTAGTGACATCAAGCAGTAAACAGTAAACAGGAAGTGCAAGTGCAACCATCCAGCTATTTTTTCCTGTTGCTTGGCCTTATTTTCAAAATGGAGGATTACATATCTAAACTGAAAGAATTTTCTAAACTCGACTTTCAAATTCAATCATCAAATCAAGCTAAAAATGTTCGGGATGTCCAGGATAGACTTGGCTTTGGACGAACAGCGAAGACTCAACACCAGCATCCACAATGCTAAGTAAAGGAGAACCGAGAGATTTTAAAACATCTCATCAATGCCACCTGCTTCCTCGGCAAACAACAGCTGGCATTTCGTGGATATGATGAAAATACAGGCTCTGCTAATCGTGGCAACTATGTTGAACAATTACATGCTTTTGCTGAGAAAGATGACAGGCTAACTAGGCATTTGGAGACATCCACTGTATTTTCTGGCTTATCAAATAGAATACAGAACAATTGAATTGAAGCAATCGGTGATGGCATTAGAAATGACATTAAAAAGGAGATCGGTGCAGCCACATTTGTTGCTGTAGAAGTAGATGAGACCACAGATGTTACAAACCAAGCTCAGATTTCGGTCATATTACGGTATGTAGCTACATCTGAAGAAGGCTGTGAGGTGAAGGAAGCGTTTTTGGGCTTTGATGATGTGAGTGAGGACAGATGCGCTCCTGCCGTTGCTTAGTACGTCCCGGGAGTGTTGGAGAAGTATGACTGTGCTGACAAGCATGTAGCTCAGACCTATGATGGGACCACTGTAATGGTCTCAGAACGTAAGTGCCCAAAGCCATGTTTACGCACTGTTATGCACATAAGCTGAACTTGGTGCTCTTGCATTCAGCAAAGTGAATGCCTGAATGTCGCACGTTTTTTAAAACAGCTGAGGGACTAGTGTCATTTTTCAGCAAGTCCACCTAGTGCACTCACTTGCTGGATGATGTTGTGAAGTGCCATTTACCCAGAGCAGCACCTACAAGCTCTAGCTCTAACTCTAGGCTGCTGCAGGCAATTGACATGCACAAAAATGATCTGCGCACGTTATTTCGTGTTATTATGGAAAATCCCGACAGCTGGGATAATGACACGCTGATGATGGCAGCAGGATACGATTGGTGGCTGTCAAAAGCATCAACATGCTTTCTCCTTATGGTTTATGAGGACATTTTCGATGATACTGACGCACTTTTTAGAGTGCTGCAAAACAAAGTGATGGACATTGAATATTGTCTTGCACGCATCTGTACCACTGTCGTACCACCATCACGACCGAATATTCAGATATTCAGGTCCAGCCCTAGTAGACATCAGTTTAAAGTTTCTCCTTTTACCTTAAAGCACATCTAGCTTGCTTTATATATTTTATCAATAATGATGGTGCAGAAGTGAACAGGAGCTTTTCTGAAAATCCAGAGATGATGCATCATATTTTTAGTTATCAAGCTCCCAACAAAAAAGTACCATGCCTCAAACTAGCATTCTCACAGATTCCTTTTTAACAATGCACTGGGGTTTTTTTTGTTTGCTTGTTTCTGTCTCCTGTGTTTTATTTCCTGACAACAGAGCTCATGAATATGCTTTTATGCAGTAGACTGACTGCTGATGTTCTTGGCCAAATGCTTGTTTACTGACTGGCTGACTGCGTGTCTTCTCTGCTTTCACTCTTCTGTTCACTGTCTGTCAGTATCCTATCCTCTCTCTCTTCACTCTTCTCTATTCTCGAGCTCTTCTTAGCTTTGTCAAAAATTTTCAACTAAACTCTCATTAATGCAAATTGCATGTGCTCTCTTCTGGCTTTGCTCCATTCACAGCACCTGTGTGTGTGTGTGTGTGTGTGTGTGTGTGTGTGTGTGTGTGTGTGTGTGTGTGTGTATGCTCAGGGGCTGGCTATACCTGTAGGGACACCGAAAACAATGTCACTTGTGTTGACCTCTTTTCGGTCCTCACAAGTTTAAACAGTTTTTTCTTGGCCATGTTGTTGTTACTGAAAAAAGTAAAAGTGCAAAAACGTTTATTTAGGGTTAGCCATTGTTTTGGTCTGGGTTAAGGTTAGGGTTTGGGGTTAGGTATGAATGGGAGTCAATGGTAGATCCCCACAAGGATGTCTGTGTCTGTGTCTGTGTGTGTGTGTGTGTGTGTGTGTGTGTGTGTGTGTGTGTGTGTGTGTGTGTGTGTGTGTGTGTACTTGTTTCTGCTATTCTGGTGGGGACTTTGACCTGACTATTTGCTATAAAGGTGGGGACTTGTCTTACGGTGGGGACCTAAAATGAGGTCCCCACGGGTGGCAACACCGTTTTCTTGGCCATATTGTTGTTAATAAAAAATGTAAAAGTGCAAAAACGTTTGTTTAGGGTTAGGCATTGATTTGGTGATGGTTAAGGTTAGGGTTAGGGTAAGGGTTAGGAGTTAGATATGAATGGGAGTCAATGGTAAGTCCCCACCGGTATAGAAAAACAAACGTGTGTGTGTGTGTGTGTGTGTGTGTGTGTGTGTGTGTGTGTGTGTGTGTGTGTGTGTGTAGTCAGGAGTCAAGGAGACCTGACATTTAGAAACTCAGCCACCTCCCTGATTCAGCAAAAAGAGGCAGAGACTTTCCTTGTCTTCTCTCAATCTTTTGCTGAGTTTTTCCAAATCCTTTTTGTCTCTCTTACCTTCTCTTTGTAGCTCTGACCATTTCGGCTGTGTTATTGCTAATGTATTTCACTCAATTTTGAAGTGAAGTTTCTTTACGTTCAGAAAACTTTTCCGTGAACTGTAGTGACCTCCTGTGGCCACTACAGTTTCAAATGGTAAGACACTCCACCTGGTGGCACAACCAGGTACAGCACTTACAATACCTGAAGTGTGTATTATCTAGCAAAATGGTATTGTATTGTGACTTGGTATTGGTATAGAGATATAATACCAACAGCAATGTTTGATAGATTCACTTAACTGCATTAAATGCAAACTGCAATGAAAGTATGTAACAGAAGCATGAAGTTCCATTGCATGACCAAATCCCACGTGTTGAAATCACAGTTACCTTATTTGTCAGAATTATTCATTGATTTTTGCAGCAAAATATGTTTATTGTACTTTAACAATGAAAACAGACAAAACACTGCTTTCTATTGCTTTTTGCTACATTCTTACATATGTACAAACATGCATCAAAATAATGCTAAAAGTAACATTCTTCTTCACCAAAATGTAGAACAAAATATAAACGAAACTCAAAATACTTCAGTTCTTGAACCTTTGCTTATCAATAGACAATTTACAGATGTTTCCTGAATGCCTCACATACAGACTACAGTGCAAGCTAGCATTGCAGCTGTGCACAGAGAAGTCTCTAGTCTCCACTCTGTCACTGCAACACAGCACAAATACAAAAATAAAAACATCATCTTGTAAGATAAAGATAGCATTGTATATAATTTAAGAAGAGAGCAGGTTGTTTTGCATGAGGTAGTATGTCTAAATAGTGCATGGTGGGGGTATTGCACTTCAACAATGAGTGTCCTCTGTTTTTCTTGATGTATTAGTGAGAGAGAGTGCATCTTACAGTCTATGGGAAGAAAGTGTTCTTTAGTCTGTTAGTGTCTGATTTAATTGGCTGATGTCTCCTTCCAAAGGGGAGGGGGGAGAACACTTAAAGTTCAGGGTGGGTGGGTTCTTTTATTATACATTATACAGCTGGATGTTCTGTGGAGACAGCTCGTGTGAATGTCTCTGAAGGGGGGGTAATGTGGTCCTGGTCACAAGCCCCGCTGCTGACACCACATGCTGCAGGTCCTTTCTGTCTTCTGTCGTGCAGCTGCTGAACCACACTGTGCAGCAGTATATAATATATGCACGATACAGAGCTGATATTTGTCCGGCCAGTTATTTCCTTTGCACAGTGTGCTCACTTCCACTTTTTGATACTGTAACACGCATGAGACAGATGATTACTCGATTAATTGCTAGTTGCAGCCCTACTCTTAACCTCTTGTGCATAAGCCGCTGTAATCTTTCCCTCCAGGTCTGTCCCCTCGGTGACAGACCTGGCATTATTGCACCAGCTGTTATTTAAATAAATACTGTCATTTAAATAAATACTAAGTCTTCCTCCTCTGCTCCAGTCTTACCTGCTAGTTCGATAGCGGCCTCCAGTTAAAGTCTCTGTTATTATCATTTGTGGGGGTTAACATTGTGCTTTGCTGATAGTCTTACCCCTTTTTAGCTTGATATGGCTCCTCTGTCTGTGCTATATCAGCAATGGGATGGTGCTTTATACAACCTGTGGGAGAAGGCCCTGTTTTCAGAGGGTTAAAATCCCAGTTTTTGTTGTTCAGAATGCTGTAGTTGTTGCCTGTGACCATAAGCAGCTCTGCTGTACTATACGTGTGCATATGCGACTCCATTTAGAAACAGTGCCATTAGACCTCTTCAAATATGACCTTTTTCATCAAACATATGCAAACTGATATTATTCCCATTCTCCAAGGTCTAAATTAACTAAATATACCAGTTACTTTGATCTTGGACCTTGGCTATGCCTGCCTCAAGAGCCATGTAATGTTATTGTTGACGTTTTTCAAAAACGCTGCAAAATTCGAGATATGTCCTTGTTTTCATTGTAGCTTCCCAGAGGTTGATGCTATAGTATTGAAAGTGGTACCAAATGAAAGCTAATAAAATTTTGTTGCATATGGTAGTAAACACAATAAAACACATGAACACCTGTGTAAATTCAAACTAATTTTAATGCACAAGCAATTGGGACACTGCAAAAAATCAACGTGGTAGTATGATAGCACTGCACTGACACATATATTACATAAGAAACTGTCAGATAGGCTGTCACTAATGCATATAGTGTCACTTGTTCAATGTGGCTTTCTTGAAACTGTCAAATTTGTTCCTGTGGTACTCCACAACTTGTAGTAAGCAGCTTCTCTGCTCTGGGTCAGTTGTGATCTGAGTCGCGAAGTCATTCATCAGTTTCACACCTCTCTTAGCCACATCATTGGTCACTTTCACTGACCTCACAAACTTCTGTGCATTTCCGTAGCTGTCATTTTCTTCCCAGGTGTCAGCAGTAGTTGTGAGCCAGTGACATTTCACTCCAAGAGCATCAAAAAAAAAGTGAGACTCTGGCCCTACCAGGCCTGTGAGAACTGTTGATGACAGGAAACACTGGCTCGCCTTTCCTGTAACTCTCAGGTTTCTCTGTTTCTGACAGCTTGACTGTGTTATGCCCAGCCTAGGGGTCACTGAACGTACATGAAGTTGTCATCCTGTTGGGGCCTCAAGCAGCACACACCACAGCTTTTTCTACCAAAAGTAATAATTTAATTCCAATAAACGAATATGAACAAAGGTTGTATCAAACAAAACTAAAACAGCTTGAGCCAAAATCACTAAACAAAAACCACACTAAACTTCCCGAAAACAAGTGGGAATGAATGAAACAAAAAGTAGCAGCTCGATCTCTTCTCTCTTAAACAAATAACAAATTACAAAGTGGACTGTGCTGCTGTGCTATGTGCCGGTTGGGGCTGTGCAGGATGAGTTGCCCATCTGGTCCTCCCTCTCTCTGACCCCCAGAAACAACATCATCTTCCTCTTTTATGTCCGCCGTCAGCGTAGCGACCAATCCTGTCGATGGTATGGCACAGTCCTATTTGCATATGGGATCACTGACATACACAAGACACACAGCGCAGGAAAAACACAAACACAAACGACCGCAGTCGTAACACCCCCTTCCCCAAGAATTAAATACTCCTCTAAAGTATTTAATTCAAATAGGACCTGGATAAAGTGTCAGCCAACACGTTCTCGCTGCCCTTCTTATAATGGATCTGCAAATTAAAATCGTGCAACAAAAGGGACCAACGCATAAGCCTCTGATTTGCATTCCTCATCCTAGACAGGAACACCAAAGAATTATGGTCTGTAAACACCTGAACGGGCTGTGAACTAGAACCTACATATCCTCGAAGTTCTGCAGGGCGAGCAGCAAGGCCAGTGCTTCCTTTTCAATCGTACTATAATGTATCTGGTGCTTGTTGAACTTTTTTTTAAAAAGTAGCAGATGGGATGATTGAGCCTCTGGTCATCTTCCTGCAGGAGAACAGCGCCTGCACCCCACATGCTGGCATCCACCTCCAACTTAAAAGGACGCGCAAAATCAGGCGCAGCAAGAACAGGAGCACTACATAACAGAGCTTTGGCTGACTCAAAAGAAGCTTGACAAGCAGGGGTCCACACAAAATTTTTCAACGGACTAACTAGGGCAGTAAGAGGAGCCACAACCTCAGAAAAATTTCTGCAAAATCCTCTGTAATACCCACACATACCCAGAAAATGGCGCAACGCTCGTTTCCACTGAGGAACAGGGAACTCAACTACAGCCTGCACCTTGGCTGCCACCAGACGCACCTGGCCCTGACCCACCTGTTTCCCCAGATAAGTCACAGTTCCCTTTCCAAATTCACATTTTGCGAGGTTTAGAGTGAGAGAAGCCTCATCTAAACAACTAAAGATCTCAGACAGCATCTTCACATGATCCAACCATGTGGACGAATAAGCCACTATATCATCCAGGTATACTTCACAATTTTTCACTCCAGCCAGAACTATGAGCATCAGCACTGGAACATAGCGGGAGCATTTTTTTTTAACCCAAATGGCATCACAGTATACTGGAGGAATGCAGCAGGAGTCACAAAAGCAGATATTTCTGAAGCACGGGGCGTTAACGGAACCTGCCAGTAGCCTTTTAGAAGTTCCAGTTTGGTAACAAACCTGGCAGAACCCACCCGATCTATGCAATCTTCCATCCGTGGCAACGGATAGGAGTCGGGTTTTGTGACTGCATTTACCTTTCGGTAATCATTACAGAAACGGGGCGTGTTGTCTGGTTTTGGGACCAACACGCATGGAGAGCTCCATGCGCTGATGCTTGGGACAGCCATGTTCTACAAGATAACTCCTTTTGCATTAGGGCGCGTTTAGTTGGATTAACCCTGTATGCATGCTGTTTGATTGGAGGATGACCCTGCACATCAATATCATGGAACACCACAGACGTTTGACGAGGATGATCCGAAAAGAGGAGTAAATTGTCCTCTATCAACTGAATAATGTCAGCTCTAGCTGACTCGCACAAATATGACAGGAACTTCTCTAAGTTATTCAGCACCTCTGAGTTTTGCAAACGAGCGACAGGCATTAAACCACTCTTTTCTTCTAAGCCGTCATCACAGACACTATACGGTGGAGGAGCTTCACAGACAACAACCACAGGAGCATCAGATGGTGGCACAGGGAGGTTATCCCTGGAAAAATATCCCTTCAACATGTTAATATGACATACACAAGTTTTCCTTTTTCGATCAGGAGTCTTGACAACATAATCTGTGTCACTTATCTTACGTTCCACTATGTATGGACCAGTGAACCGACACTGCAGACTGGATCCAGGCAGCGGCAGCAGCACCAAGACTTGGTCACCTGGCTGGAAAGCTGTCAGAACAGACTTTTTGTCAAAGTGTTTCATTTTTGATTGAGCCTGCGTCAGGTTCTCCTGCGCCAGCCGACAAACATGGTGGAAACGCTCACGAAAAGTACTCACATAATCCAACACATTACACTCACTCTGAGTAGAATCAGACAGCCATCTTTCTTTAAGAAGATGCAAAGGACCACGCACAGTGTGGCCGAACACTAGGTCACAAGGGCTGAAACCTAAAGATTCCTGTGGGGTTTCACGCACAGCAAACATGAGTAGAGGCAGACCCTCATCCCAGTCTCTCTCAGTTTCCAAGCAGAATTTACTCAGCATGGACTTGAGCATCTGATGAAATCTTTCTAAGGCACCCTGAGACTCCGGATGGTAAGGACTGGAAGTCTGATGCTTGATATTTAACTCTTTTCACCACCTGAGCAAACAGTTTCGACATGAAATTGGTTCCTTGGTCTGTTTGAATTTCCTTTGGTAGACCAAATGTTGAAAAAACTGTACAAGGGCTTTAACTACAGGTTTAGCTTTTAGCGTGCGTAAAGGAATCGCCTGAGGGTAACGAGTTGCAGCACACATGATAGTTAAAATATACTGGTTCCCAGATTTGGTTTTTGGCAAAGGCCCCACACAGTCCAGCAACACACGTTCAAATGGTTCACCAAGCACAGGAATAGGATGTAAAGGTGCTGGCGGAACAGGCTGATTTGGTTTTCCTGCTAGCTGACATGTGTGGCATGATCGGCAGTATCTGGCCAGTTGGTTTTTAAACCGGGCCAAAAGAAATTGCACAATACACGCTGATAGGTTTTTTTTAACCCCTAAATGTCCTGCTAAACAGGAATCGTGTGCAATGCTGAGAACCTGAGCGCAATATTCCTTTGGCACGACCACTTGATTTACAACACGCAATTCATCAGAATCAGGACTCCACTTTCTCATCAGAACTCCATTGTCTATAAAGAAAACAGGAGATGTGCTGTCAGTAGCTAATACAGATGAAAAAAACACAGTTAACGAAGGATCATTTTTCTGAGCAGTGATTAACATGTCTCGGTTCACATTCAGAGTTAACTCTGCATCAGTAGGAAACAGAGATGTCATTTTTACACTTAGACTTATTTTCAGTCTTTACATCATCTTCAGTAACAACAGATTTCTCGTTCTCATCTAATTTAGTCATGAAGGACTCAGATAAATCCACAATACCGCCAAATTTATGAGCCTGTGTGCGTGTAACGGCGCACACAGGGAACAGATTTGGTTCAGAGAGGTCAGCAGAAGCGGCCGAGGATGAGGCAGGGACTGGAACATCAGCAACCACGGGTTGAGGAAAAACTTTTCCTCCAGCCAAATCATTTCCTAAAATGAACGAGACACCACTGATTGGCAACCGCGAACACACAGCTACTTTTACCTATCCTGTCACTAGCGGCAATTTCAAATACACCAAATGCAGTGGGGCTCTCAGTACTGTCATTCCAATTCCCCACACTAACACATCAGAATCACACGACGTCTCGTTCGACAGTGGCAGGACATCACTTAATATCATCGACTCATAGGCTGCCGTATCACGGAGGATTTTTACCGGTACGTTTTCTTTTCCCTCTCCGGTCACCGAGACGGAGCCCTCTGTAACGAACGGCTGAAAACGCGCATCAACATCACAGATTTTACAATCAGATCGCACAGAACGCACTTCAGGAGAAGTCACAGTTTTTATTAAACATACCCCAGTGGGCGACTTACTAGGTTTTGCCTGACCTTTCTTTTTTAGAGCTGGACAGACTGCGACTAAATGACCTGGCTCATAGCAGCAGAAACACTCGCGGCAGTCACCGGCAACCGTGGGAACGTTTCTCCGTGCCAGCTTCGGTGATCGGTTTCTCCGTTCATGCAGAAAATTTGGTCCACGCGACGACTGTGGCGAAAACACATTATTATGAGTTAAGATTAACTCATATGCTAAGGCTGCTGCCTTTTTAACAGACAAAACCTTCTGTTCATTCAAATATACAACGATGCGCAAACATTTTTAAAATTCCTCTAGCAGGATTAACTCGCGCATCTCTTCCAGAGATTTCACACTACACGCTTGACACCATTTATCAAACAAAACGCTTTTCTCGCGCACGAATTCTACATAAGTCTGGTTGGCATTTTTTTCCCGATTTCTAAATTTTTGCCTATAAGCCTCAGGGACTAACTCATAGGCCTGCAGCATAGATTTCTTCAGAGTGTCATAATCTAAACTCTGATCAATAGACAGACGAGTGCAAACCTCTTGCACTTTCCCAACAAGTTTACACTGCAGCAGCAGCGACCAAAACTCTTTAGGCCATTTTAACACAGCAGCTATGCGTTCAAAGGCGCTGAAATAAGAATCAACCTCTGATTCCCAAAATGGAGGGACTAAAGCGATGTGTTTGCTCATATCAAACCCACCTGATGAAACAGATGCAGCACCTGGACTGGGCACAGACATATCAGTGACAGGCTGGCCCCGCTCCAGTTCTAGGGCTCGGATGTGGAGATGCATCGCCTGCACTTCCAGCTGTCTATTTCTCACCTCAGCTTCCTTAATTGCTAGGGTTAGGCGGAGATCCTCCGTAGCCATACCTACTAGAGAACCAGCGGCGAGCTTGCGCTCCACACCAGCAGGGGAATCACCGGGAACCTCCGGCCCCACTGCATACACCTGCGGCAGCGTTTTGCCTACGCCAGCCCTAGCAGGAAGCACACCAGTGTCCACCAGCTGTTGAGCCAGAACAGTTTGCATCTCTGCTTTGCGGGCATTAGCAGACACACCAAGATTAAAATGGCCAGCAATAATTAATAAGTCTGTCTTCCTACAGCTGTCAAACTTTTCCCATGAGGGACTGACAGCAAACTCCTCAATGGAGAAATCAGCCATTCTCCCTCCTAATTCCTCCCACACAAAGAAAAATGCCAACCACACAAAATACTCACCTAACTAAGCATAACACTAAGCGAAAAAAGCAACGGACCAGCCCCCAATTCATGTTACGCCCAGCCTAGGGGTCACTGAAGGTAACATGAAGTTGTCATCCTGTTGGGGCCTCAAGCAGCACACACCACAGCTTTTTCTACCAAAAGTAATAATTTAATTCCAATAAATGAATATGAACAAAGGTTGTATCAAACAAAACTAAAAGAGCTTGAGCCAAAGTCACTAAACAAAAACCACACTAAACTTCCCGAAAACAAGTGGGAACAAATGGAAAAGAAAAAAAAGTAGCAGCTCGATCTCTTTTCTCTTAAACAAATAACAAATTACAAAGTGGACTGTGCTGCTGTGCTGTGTCCCTGTTGGGACTGCGCAGGATGAGTCGCCCATCTGGTCCTCCCTCTCTCTGACCCCCGGAAACGACGTCATCTTCCTCTTTTATGTCCGCCCTACAGCAGACCGAGCCAATCCGGCGCCGAGCCGTCAGCGTAGCGACCAATCCTGTCGATGGTATGGCACAGTCCTATTTGCATATGGGATCACTGACATACACAGGACACACAGCGCAGGAAAAACACAAACACAAACGACCGCAGTCGTAACAACTGCAAGCTTCTCCTTTGCAGACTTGGTCATGCTGTCATATGAACTGAACAAGGTGAGACATTCACCAGTTCCCAGTTCCTGGGTCAGATACCAGCAGTGGTTGTTCATTTTCTTGAGAACAGATGTCGCCAGTTCATAGTTATGGTGCTTGTATTGCAGCATGTTCTTCATAAGCTGGAGGTCATGGATAGGTGCATCAGCAGCAGATGTGGTGGTCACCCAGTGGCTGGTGTAGAATAAGGCCAGGAACTTGTTCATCCTCTCCAGATTGAAGATAGTGTCCTTGTTGTGTTTTAGCTCCTTGGAAAACATGAGCATCTTCATACAGTAAATGTTCCTGGTCAACCAGCGGGCCTGGTGAATGGCACCTGGATTGGCCCAGTGGATACCTCGAGGAGGTTCCTCACCAAGGAGGATCAGGCACAGCTCTGCCACCTCTCTGTAATCTGCCCTCGGACTTGCTTTCTCAAGGAAATTGCTTACGACTGCAATTGTGCTTGTCTTCTTCTTTTACAAGTCTTGTTCAACTGGGCCCAGAACTCTTGGGCACTCCTTATCCAACTTGTCCCACTTCTCTTTCACATTGCTGAACATTGGGTTGTCAGGACTCTTGACCTTGCTGAACACAGCATCCCATGCACCTCCAATTATTACCTCCGATATGTGATGGCAACAAGCGAAGTAGAATACCTTTTTGTCTAGTTTTTCTTCAATCAGCTTCGCTGCACCCTTGTTGATGCCACTGTTGCTTGCTGTGGTATCAAAACCAAGCCTACAATGTTGTCTGTGAGACCCCATGTTTCTATCAGCTCCAGTATAGCATTGCACTGCTGGATTGTCACCTTGCCATGTCATGAGTGCCAGGCGAGTGGTCTGTTGGTCCAAGTAGAAATTGACGTCCTCTTCCTTGGTCTCCTTTGTGAGTAGCCTATTGGTTCTTATCTCCTCCACAGCATCTTTTGATCCAATATCAAGTAACTTGCCCAAGTCTTTCAGAAAGTCAGTTTGTTTCTCTTCTTCTGGGTTGTTGTCTCTTCCCTTATTTTTGACAATTTTCCTGTACTTTTCATGGAGGATCATGAAGCGGTTGACTGCATTTGGTCTAGTTAGTGTTTTAATCCTTGCCATACTCCAGAATGGCAAAACGACATCCACTGTATCATGGGCTAGAGACCTATTGTCACTGTTGGGATTCTCATTCCTCAAATGCAGGAAATACTGGAAAACCTGGTGATTAGTAGGAAGTTGAGAGCCCCTGATGCTGGAGCTGGGTTGCCCAATGAGATGCACATCACTGAACGACCTTGTGGCAGGAGTTGCCACCTTTCTTCTCTTCTCAGTTGGTTCATCCCGTTCACTTGTATCACTTACCAGTTTCCCCCTGCGTAGCTGTCTTCTAGATGCCATGATGTCAGCAGTTCACAAATCTTAACAAATCAATCTTAACCCTTTGCGCTTCAGTGCGTAGTAGGTGTACCGCCGGCGGTACACCTACTAATTTGCATAGGAATTTCAAGAATGTCCGACGGCTGCAAACGTGATTATACAAACACTATACGCCGATGGAAAGCGTAGATTCTCATGAATCCACCGGTATAAACCACTTTCAGATGTGATGACCACAGCGGGTGAGAAAAACACATTTGTCCGACAAAAACGAATATCCATCCATCCGTTCTCTATACACGGCTTCAACGCACACAGCGCGACTCACATTTCCGGGTTCATTATTACACACAGAAAAAAAGATTCCACAAAAAACGGCCATAATCCAACCTTTTACATCCAGACAACACAAGCCAGTAAACTATTTTGTCCAAAACATGTCCTGAAGTTGGTATAAAATCCACAAATCGGTCGTTTTTAAGGAAATGCACCTTGCGATGCGCGTCCAATATTCCCTGTATTTTTCGTCATTTTTTTATTTAAAAATAGAATATTAGCGATTTTTTTGTACTGAAAACGGCTGGAATTGACTGCAGTTTAAAGGCTTAACTGACATTCTAAAATGAAGAGATTAAACATAATTAGTGATAATATGGGATATACCTTCATTAAGAGTAACATTTTTTAGATAAAGTTATGTATCATATGATGTCATCCTTTCCAAGCACAAAAATATGTATGTTTGTGCATTAAAATTAGTTAAAATTTACACAGGTGTTTATGTGTTTACTACCATATGCAAGAAAATTTTATTGGCTTTCATTTGGTACCACTTTCAATGCTATAGCATCAACCTCTGGGAAGCTACAATAAAAACAGGGACATAATATCTTGAATTTTGCAGCGTTTCTGAAAAACGTCAACAATAACATTACATGGCTCTTGAGGCAGGCATAGCCAAGGTCCAAGATCAAAGTAACTGGTATATTTAGTTAATTTAGACCTTGGAGAATGGGAATAATATCAGTTTGCATATGTTTGATGAAAAAGGTCAAATTTGAAGAGGTCTAATGCACTATTACAAAACATATGAAGAGTGACACCATGAATATAGGTGAATCTGCCCATGGTATTGAGAACTAAAGCTGTAAGACAGATCTACTGATTGATTTTCAAAGAAACGCACCTCTGAATGCACAAATCTAAAAAGCTGTTTAAAAATACAGAATTATTTAATCTGTATCATTATGCACAAATGTTACCTTGTGTTTACAGTCAGATATGTTAAATTAGCATTTTCAGTAAATGCTTATGATCGTAGAGGCAGTCGTACTGACAACTACACTATAGCCTGTGTACTGTTGAATGACGCCAACCCCCAGCAAGCATCCCTCCCACACAGTTTGACTGACAGCTGCTCCCTGGGGAATGCAAAGCAACACAGAGAAAACTGGATTTCTAGACTTTTCCCTGACCCTTAGCTCATCCCAACTGCCACTGACTCATTAAGAGTAGAGCGAGGTGTGGTTGTAAATGATGCTAATTGTCAACTGGCCTCATCATTTGTATGTATTAATTTCAGTGGCTTCTCCCCTTGGCTGCATGAATGATGCATCTTATTCCATAAAGCATTGCCCTGTCCATGCTGAAGCTTAACTGCTGGCAAATGCTTTGGCATTCCTCCATCCGTCATCCATTCATTCATCTTAAAACCTGGTCCTGTCATCCAGCAAGTCACACCTACAGCCTCTAGAAACCCTTTGAGCTTATCTGCACCTTTTTATCCATCAGGTTTGTCACACTGACAGAACGGTCTGTGTGTCATTCGTACGAATGTGCAAAATGAAACCGTGTTCTGATGTTCACACTTGTAGTCAATCTGCTCAAACCTCCAACATTTATTTGACTGTGTGACTCCAAAGCTTTTTTTTTTTGACATTGCACCCACATCAATCAACCTTGAGATTTTCTCATGTAAGGGTTGTTATAATCAGAGTCAGAATTAGAATCAGCTTTAATGAGCAAGTATCTTTACAACATACAAGGAATTTGGTTTCGGTTGTGAATGTCACCTTTGGGAAAAGGAAAGAGAATAAAATAATAATAATACATAAATAAATAATAAACCTAGAGAAAGAAGAAGAGGGAAAAAGTAGTAATAATAAAAATGAATATAACACAATATATACAGATATTTACAAGCTAGAAAGAAACACAGTAGTGCAAAATGAAAATTGCTGCATGAAAATATAGTGCAAAAAGCAGAGAATGTAAAAATAATATATTCATTTATTTGATCAGAGACCATGCAATTACCATAGAACACATCTGATGTATTACATATAGAATGTATAGCATTGAGCTAATTTTAAACTCAATGCTGTTCTTTGTGCCAGAGGGGAACTGGTTGGAGAACATTTTACATCCAGGGTGAATGGGGTCTCTGATGATGTTCCTGGCCCGCTTCTGGTTCTAGTGGAGTACAGTTCTGGATGGAGGACAGCAGGGTTTCAGTGATATTATCTGCAGTCCATACTGTGTGCTGTAGTCTGTTTCTGTCCTGCTGTCTGACTGCTTCAAACCACACCGTGACAGAGGCGCACAGGACAGATTGGATGACTGCACTGTAGAACTGGATCAACAGCTCCTGTGGCAGGCTGTCTCTTCAGCTGTCACAGGAAATACATCCTCTGCTAAACCTTTTTTAGAATGGAGTGGATGTTCGTCTCCCACTTCTGGTCCTGAGAGATTGTAATCTCCAGGAGGCTGAAGGACTCCACAGCTGACATAGGGCTGTTGCTGATGATGAGGGGGAGCAGGCTGCCTCCTGAAGTCCACTATCATCTTCACAGTCTTGAGTGTGTTCAGCACCAGGTTGTTCTGACTGAACCAAATCACCAGTCGCTCAGCGTCCTGCTGATATGCAGATTTGTCACCGTCCTGGATCAGGTCGATGACTGTTGTGTCATCTGCAAACTTCAGTGGTTTAACAGCTTGGTGCTTGGAGGTGCAGTCGTTAGTGTAGAGGTACAAGAGTAGTGGCAACAGGACACACCCATGGGGGGCGCCAGTGCTGAGAGTCCAGGTGGTTGAGGTGACCTCTCCTAGCCTCACCTGCTGCCTCCTGTCTGTCAGGAAGCTGGTGATCCACTGACACATGGATGGAGACACATTGAAGTGGAAGAGTTTGGTGGAGAAGATTTCAGGGATGATGGTGCTGAATGCTGAGGAGTGCTCTGTAGGAGTTTTTGTGGATTTGCGTAAAGCATTTGATACAATTAATCATTCCTTACTTCTGCAGAAATTGGACCATTATGGTATAAGTGGTATTACACTAAACTGGATAAGAAGTTATTTAAATAATAGGTTTCAGTATGTAAAATTTAACAATACTATGTCACATTCTAGAAAAGTAACTTGTGGTGTTCCACAGGGCTCGGTATTTGGACCTAAGCTATTTATACTTTTTTTGAATGATATTGGTACAGTACTTAATAAGCTGAAGTTTATTACATTTGCTGATGATACAAACTTATTTAGTTCAGGACCAGACATTAAAGAATTGTTGAAAACGGTAGAAAGGGAGTTGATCAGCTTAAAGGAATGGTTTGATATCAATAAGTTATCATTAAACAAAAATAAAACAAAATTTATGGTGTTTGGTGGTGTCAGGGCAAATTGTGTAATTCATTTAATTCTAAATGGAGTTGAAATAGAAAGAGTATATGAAACCAAATTTTTGGGAGTAATTTTAGATCATAAACTCAGTTGGAAGCCACATATAGAATATATAAAACAGAAATTATCTAAAAGTATTGGTATTATTTACAAAACAATCAATTTTCTGAACAAGAAAGGTCTGTGTATATTGTATTTCTCGCTTATAAAACCATAGCTGACATACTGTGTTGAGGTTTGGGGTAATACTTATAGAACATATATAGACTAGGACTAGGGCTGCAGCTACCGACGCGTCGACGAAACATCTGAGCACGATACGTCATCAAAAGCGGAAGTGAGCACGCAATGCAACAGAAATCACCGTCCGACGGGAGCGCGGAACACGGATAATTAAACTTCAGAAAAGAATTATTAGAATAATAAATAAAGCTTCCTACTGTGAAACTACTAAGAAACTATTTATAGAGTCATGCACCTTGAAATTTTTAGATATTGTATACTTAAAAACATTAGAAATACTATTTCGAGTAAAGAATAAAAGTCTCTATATGTATTCAACAATTTTTTAAATTAAGAGAAAAAAATTATAATTTAAGAGGGATGAGTGGCTTTGAAAGGGGTAAGGTCAGAACTAATGTTAAATACAGATGTGTCTCATATCTGGGTGGTAAATTATGGAATGGACTGAGTGAGGATTTGAAGCAGTGTAATTCTCTGTTGAGTTTTAAAAAAGCACTGAAAGGGACAATAATAAAAGAGTACAATGTAAATGACTGATATGTGAAGGAAAGAAAAAAAACTAAGAAGGCTAATGCAGAGTAAAATCTTGTTGGTTTTTTTTTGTTTTTTTTTTATCCTTCGTGTCTTCTACTTCATGTATTACTGTAATACTGAGTGATTCTAGGGATTGTATAGGATAGGCAAAATAAGCGGCTTCTGCCTATTCCTCTTTCGGTTACAGAACTTGTAAAAAAAACTATTACTGTATATACATTTTTTTTTCTGGAGGTTTTGGGTTTTTTTGTTTGTTTGTTTATTTTATTTTCTTTTTCATCTTTTTTTGTGAGAGGAGTAGGGGAGGAGGAAAGAGAAAGAGAAGAAAAGGCGGGAAAGGATTTTTTTTTTTTTTACTGTATTTTTTTGTAACCGAAATAAACCATTAATTCATTCATTCATACTACACATATGCCAGTGAAAAGAAACTGTGTGCAGGCATTGTTTAATACAGCTGCTTATCATTTGGTATGTGAAAAAATAGCTTTTATTTGTTTAACTAATTTATCAACATTATCAAGTCATCTTGTTTATGTAAACACTGCAGTAATGTCAGGAAGAAAAACATATTCTTTGCATAAACTGACTCATCTGCACATGTGGAATCACTCACCGACCTTGCATCATCTGTTCAAAGTGACAAGTATAAATATATTCTTCACCAAAAATTTCTGATCAAAGGAAAATGGTGTTAAGTGCATTTCTCAAGATTAATTGGACAGTGGTCAGTAAACCCAGAGGTGTTTTTCAACTTTACAGCCAAGTGAAATTTATTGGTCTCTCAGCCTGCTCAGAGAAGAATATATGGTTTTTCAACAAACAAAACAAATACCTCAGGGGCTGAACATTTACACATTCTTCAAATGAAAAAATAACCCCCTTTTTTTTAGATGTTGACACTGTAAAATTGGGGAAGACTGCTTTCTCAATCCCCTAAGTACAAATTTGCTGGTCAGCAAAACGTATGATGAATCAACTACTCAATAAGTAGATTCTCCTGTCTCTCTCTGTCCATATATCTTTCCTCCATGAATGAATGGTCTCCTTTCTCCCAAAGAAGGCTGAGTGAACCACCAAAGAAGGCTGAGTGAACCACCAAAGAAGGCTGAGTGAACCACCTTTCAACAAAGTTTTTTTATCCGTTTTGATCTATACTGTCACAAGGCAGCGAAGCAGTGAGGTGCGTGTAACGCAATGTTAAAAATGGGAATAAAACATTAAAATAGAAGTTCATTAAAGATGTTGATAAATACTTAAAAACACAAGAAATAAATACCTATATTTAGATTAACTTAGATATTTTTGCTGACAACTTAAACAGCCAATGTCAATATCAGCCAATCAGGTGGGGGTCACCTCCCATCCTGCTCTCGAGCTGTGCATGCGCTGTACCGACTCCTCAGACACACTCCAGCTAGTCCATGAGCCAGATAGGTTGGTCGGTACCACTTAGGAGGGCAAATTGCCACCTATACCATTTTATTGTGCTACCCATGCATATATCAATTTGGTATGATAGACCTCTCGAAGTGGCAGCTTAATGTATTTTTTGCAAGTCGCAAGTTTTTGCAGACTGTGTCCCATTAGAACAAAAGGGCTAGCCATTTACCAGCCTATCCCTTGCTTTAGTTTGGGAAGAATGTCTTGAACATCTCCAGAAATGCTCCAGAGGTTGTGTGCTGGTTGTGTTTCCTTGCAGCCATGTGTATGTGCTTGATGTGTGCATTTGCAGCAACCCCGTCTCATGCATATCAGTGTGCTACACTGCTCCCCTGAAGCTCTGAGTTATACACACGTGGACAAAATTGTTGGTACCCCTCAGTTAAAGAAGGAAAAACCCACAATTCTCACTGAAATCACTTGAAACTCACAAAAGTAACAATAAATAAAAATTTATTGAAAATTAAATAATCAAAATCAGCCATCACTTTTGAATTGTTGATTAACATAATTATTTAAAAAAACAAACTAATGAAATAGGGCTGGACAAAAATGATGGTACCCATAACTTAATATTTTGTTGCACAACCTTTTGAGGCAATCACTGCAATTAAACGATTTCTGTATTTGTCAATGAGCGTTCTGCAGCTGTCAACAGGTATTTTGGCCCACTCCTCATGAGCAAACAGCTCCAGTTGTCTCAGGTTTGATGGGTGTCTTCTCCAAATGGCATGTTTCAGCTCCTTCCACATATGTTCAATGGGATTCAGATCTGGGCTCATAGAAGGCCACTTTAGAATAGTCCAACGCTTTTCTCTCAGCCATTCTTGGGTGTTTTTGGCTGTGTGTTTTGGATCCATGACCTGCGACTGAGACCAAGCTTTCTGACACTAGGCAGCACATTTCTCTCCAGAATGCCTTGATAGTCTTCAGATTTCATCGTACCTTGCACACTTTCAAGACACCCTGTGCCAGATGCAGCAAAGCAGCCCCAAAACATTACTGAGCCTCCTCCATGTTTCACCGTAGGGACAGTGTTCTTTTCTTCGTATGCTTGGTTTTTGAGTCTATGAACATAGAGTTGATGTGCCTTACCAAAAAGCTCCAGTTTGGTCTCATCTGTCCAAAGGACATTCTCCCAGAAGCTTTGTGGCTTGTCAACATGCATTTTTGCAAATTCCAGTCTCGCTTTTTTATGAGTTTTTTTCAGCAGTGGTGTCCTCCTTGGTCGTCTCCCATGAAGTCCACTTTGGCTCAAACAACGACGAATGGTGCGATCTGACACTGATGTACCTTGGCCTTGGAGTTCACCTTTAATTTCTTTGGAGGTTGCTCTGGGCTCTTTGGATACAATTCCAACGATCCGTCTCTTCAATTTGTCATCAATTTTCCTCTTGCGGCCACGTCCAGGGAGGTTGGCTACTGTCCCGTGGGTCTTGAACTTCTGAATAATATGAGCCACTGTTGTCACAGGAACTTCAAGCTGTTTAGAGATGGTCTTATAGCCTTTACCTTTAAGATGTTTGTCTATCATTTTTTTTCGGATGTCCTGGGACAATTCTCTCCTTCGCTTTCTGTTGTCCATGTTCAGTGTGGTACACACCTTTTCACCAAACAGCAGGGTGACTACTTGTCTCCCTTTAAATAGGCAGACTGACTGATTATGAGTTTGGAAACACCTGTGATGTCAATTAAATGACACACCTGAGTTAATCATGTCACTCTGGTCAAATAGTTTTCAATCTTTTATAGAGGTACCATCATTTTTGTCCAGGCCTGTTTCATTAGTTTGTTTTTTTAAATAATTATGTTAATCAACAATTCAAAAGTAATGGCTGTTTTTGATTATTTAATTTTCAATACATTTTTATTTATTGTTACTTTTGTGAGTTTCTAGTGATTTCAGTGAGAATTGTGGGTTTTTCCTTTAACTGAGGGGTACCAACAATTTTGTCCACGTGTGTAGCTCAAATCTGGTGCTGCAGCCTCCTGCATTGAAAACAGCCTCACAAATCACAAAGCATATCCAGGCGTCAGTTCACCTTCACACACACACAAACACACATTCCTTTTATGCGTTTCTTTTAGGAGTATTATGTGATGTTGTGGTCATGTTCAGACCACCACTACCACTGCACTGCAAACTGCAATCTTGTGATTCATATACTTTAGCCCACAATGTTTGGATAGCACGGCTAGCAATGCATAGGTCTAATGTCATCTGGTAAAACTCAGTGATTCTGACAGGGAGTTTAAGAGTGATTCTATAATTAGGAGTACATTTCAAGTCCATGGGGTGAAGACACGCTGGGCTTCTGGGCCGATTCTCGTCAGTCCACCTGGGTAACTGCCGTTAGCAATGGAGCTAACTTCGCTGTACTAAAGGCTGACAGCCCCGCAATGGAGCACTGAGACCTCCCGTTTAGAGCCAGAAATACGTGGAGACTCTCACCCACCAGCAGTTGGAGATCCGGGCTCGGTTCTGTGTGTGTTCAGCGGAGCTGCAGAACAGCGGCAGCAGCATCAAAGGGGCTCCAGCCGACTGTGTCATTTCCTCTTGTATACAGTAGCATCCCACGTAGGGGGGTGAGTTCTTGCTGTCGCAGACAGCCAATCATAGGGAGGCTGTGGCGAGCACTGGTATCCGCCCACAAAGTGTCAAAAGTCTTCTCCCAGCGCGCGTAGATCAGAGCTCCACGCACGCAAGAGGACAGTTTCATGAGACACTGGACGCACGGAGCTTGGTCTGCACACGCGGAGACATTGCCACGCACGCGCAGAGTGTTTTTTGCGCCCGTGGAGACTTTTTTCCACTCGCGCGGGGTACACGCGAGAGAGTGTTGCGCGTATGCGACTTTTGACCCAAATTTGACGCCATAAGGAGAGTACATGTGTTATGACCCTAGCTCGTTATGTGGGTAAAGGTGTAACATAATAATGCCCAGATGGAATTCGGCGTTTAAATGTTTTAATATATATAAAATAAAAGGTACAATAATAAACAAAAAAGAGGCAGCAATGGATAAATGCAAAAATAAAATACAAACGGCAACAAAAAGAGACTCTAAACTAGAGTTATCAACAGAAATATCCTAGTCTAAATCCTAACACTAATGGTGTGTGACAAAACCAAATGAAAAACTAGTGCCTCCAAAACCACAGTCTTCACAAGAGTTAACAAAATACTAAAGCCTAAACAGAGTTCAACAGTACAACAGTTTTCCAGATCGCTAACAAAGTTTTACTAATCGAAAGCACTGGAGCAGGGCTGGTTACAGCGACGAGCTCGTCGTCCTCAGGCTGACTGGTGTCTTTATGCTCGTCTACCATGGCACCGGATTGGCTGATTCTCGTGGAGCAGCTGTTCCTGATTACTCCAGCACCAGGTGAAACGGGTTGTCATCAGCCTGGGAGCGACAGGACATGCGCACACACATACACACACCACACATCCACACAGCACACAAGCACTCAAAGAAGGAGGAGAAACCCTAAATACGGCAACGCCCGTAACAACATGTAGCAGGAGAGAGCTGTGGTCTGTCGCTCTCGCTCTGGCCTCTTCTCTCAGCAGTCCTGTGTGGAGCAGTGGTGACCTGTAGGCTTTGTGGAACTGTTTGTGAGGGTTTGTGAGTTTTGCAGGCCTCCAGTGGCTGAGGAGCCTGCAGTAGTTTGGTAGTTTCCTTTGTTCTTTGTGTTCTTTGGCTTTTTAGTTTTACCAGGTGGTATATGGGCTTCCCAGTGATTTTAAGTTGTTATCAAGTTGTGTAAATAAACATTCATCACCTTTTCTTTTCATAATTTGTCTCGATTTTCTTTATTTAACCTGGGTTTTACATTGTTACTTTCTTCATCCCCTTACCATCTTTTAGATCATAACATTAGCAATCATAAACAAGTCACACGCGTTGAGCCGAGAATATTCGGTTTCGGCTGTGTGTACGAGTAAGCGGGAACGAGTATACTCATTCCCGGCTTTTTAAGGGTTAAATAGGTCAACTCACAGCACAATGTACTGTTGTTTCTTTTTAATGCCTTATGTCATTCACAGGGTCATTTTTATGTTACCGTTTTCCTACTCTGCTAGCTAGTTGTATCTGCAGACAATGCCCCTGTTCTTAAAGAAGCCAACAAAGCTCTGATTGAGTGAAGCGTCCACACTGTTTCAACAGTGCTCTTGATAAAGCTCTGGATGTAAAACTAAAGAAATAAAAAATCACATTGAACAGTATGTTGACCTTCATAGTTTGGGTCCCATAAACAATGGAGCTTCTGGGTCTGCTGAGATCAACTTTTCTAAAATATTTCATGTTTAATGATGTTTTGCTTTGATGTGTAGAATGTGACGGTTTGTGATGAGCACTATGAATACAGACCTAGTTCAAAGCATCAAACATGCAGAAACTATTTCAGCTGCTGATGCCTGTTCTATTGTGCAACCCCTGATAGAACACACAAATGTACAAAAATGGTTTTGCCATGCATTAGATGCTATTTGTGTATGTATAATTTTGTACAGTTTTCTCAGATACAAGCAGTGCTCATTTTAAGGCCTCCTTTATGCTCCTTTTTTAAGTGTGCAAGTCTTTTCCAGTCACAGCAAATGGGCTCATGTTTCACGCTGAGCAGTGTGTTTGTGTTAGAATGTTTTAAGGTTAAATCAGAGTCAAATCATGTAAGACCATGAAAATGACTCACTACAGAAAATCAGTATTTTTAGCATTCATCCCAAAAATACAAAGATGTGACTGCAGTGCGGAAAGACTTATGAAAACATAGTATATAATTCTATCTGAAAACATGAAATGTGGTGTTGTTACATGAATAAATTTGTAAAATTACTGAATTCCTTTTTTAGTATACATGACAGCTCAATTATTGAAGACATGGAGTCTGTCTTTTTTGCTTCCCATTCTGGAGTCTTTTATCTTTCTCACTCTTAGCATCATTCATTTGCATATTTTATTAACGTATTTGAAACCAACAGCCACTGCACCCTGTTCTTTTAAATACTGTCATGCTCACATTGCTCAGGTACCATGTCACACAAAAGTCTTGTCTGCTAAATTCAGATGTTGCTAGATTTCTCACGTTATCTAGCTGAAAAGGAAACAATATATTATATATGTATTTGATAATAATATACAATAATATTGTGTCCCTTCCTGTCAAGGCAGCTATAGTGACATTGAGTTCTTAAGAAAAATATATTCACGGTTTATCTTCTGTACTGACAAAGGCAGATTGTATTTCTTTCAAAAGCTTTTACTGGCAGCCTTTTACATGATTTGAAACCTAAATTCTTATTGTGACATTTCAATTTAAGCCAGCATGACTTATGACTACAGCACTGACAGGCTCTTTGATTAAAACTGTGGCATTCTGGGAAACAAACTAAAAACAATGCTGTCAAAATTAGGAATGAAAAGAAATGCAGACAAAGGACAGTCTCCTTTATTATTTTATTTATTTCAGACACAATAACGGTCCATATAAAAACAAACAAAACACCAACAGACAAAAACCAACAACAGTTATAATCCATATAAGCAGTCTCTCCAGTGACTCCAGAGCTCAGAACTGTACATGACACTGCTCCGCTTTAGATTTATAAAAACATTTATAATTTCATTTTGAGAAACCATCAGTCTTGTTATAAATCTGTGAATAAAATTTCTTATAACAGCGTTTAATGTAGTCACATTATTTAGCACAAAAAGGAAACTGGCACTGTTCCAGCGAGGAACCTTCAATAAGAGCCTAAAAGCATCATTGTAGGCAACACGCAGCTTGTTGTATTTAGCTTTAGTGTAGCAGCACCACAAGTGCGCAGTGTAAAATGGTGTGCAGAAAGCTTTAAACAATGCAATTTTAACATTTTCTGTGCAGAATCCAAACTTTCGCGCCAGCATGTTTGCTTGAGCATACAGTTTACAATACTGTCTCTGGATGTCATCATCATCGGAGAGGTCACTCCTGATGATGTGACCCAGGTATTTCACCTTATCCACCACAGCCAACGGCCCTCCTGACAAGGAGAACTCAGGAAACACTGTCTTGGTCTGTTCTTTAGTCTTCACGACCATCACAACGCTCTTACTGGAGTTAAACTTGATATCATACTGCTCCCCGTATTGAGAGCAGACTGTGAGTAACTGCTGCAGGCCTGCAGAGTAGGGTGACATAATGACCAAGTCATCTGCATAAAGCAGGTGGTTTAAAAGTCTCTCCCCCATCATGCAGCCTGTCTTGCAGCTCTTTAATCTATGTGAGAGATCGTCCATGTAAAGGTTAAAGAGCATAGGTGACAAAATCCCACCCTGCCTCACCCCATTTGTGACAGAAAAAGGGCCAGATGTTACCTCACCCCATCTGACCTGCATTGTTTGATGTGTGTACCAAAAATGCAGGACCCGGATTAGGTAGGGAGGAACCCCTCGACGCTGTAATTTAGTGAACAGTTTGCCGTGGTTAATGCGGTCAAAAGCCTTGGAGGCATCAAGGAAGCACAGAAACATGGTGGAATTTTGCCTTCTGTACTTCCTTACAGCCTCCTTCAGGGCATAAATGCACAAATCAGTCCCATGTTTCCTTTTGAAGCCGAACTGCTCATCAGTAGTAGTACAAAAGCTCTGAAATTTATTCATTAATATAATTTCAAAAACTTTGGATATTACACTGGCCAGGGCGATGGGCCTGTAGTTGTCAATACTAGAGATTTTCCCAGTTTTATCTTTGACTACAGGGACAAGCAAAACAGACAGCATAGAACTGGGCAAAGTACCATGAATTAACATTGCAGTAAAACTCAAAGCAAGCAATACTACCACTCTGTGACTAGCAAATTTTAAGTGCTCTGCTGTAGTCTGATCCAAGCCACAAGATTTATTTAATGACAAAGTCTCAATGGCATCAGACACCTCCTCTGCCGTGATGACTACATTGTCAGAGGGGAGATTACCAATAGCAGACTGTTCACTTTTAACGCAGTTAAAAAGATCACTATAATGCTTTCTCCAAAGCTCAACTACATTGTCTGGCCCAGACACTCCATCTATAGTGGAGGGCAATGGAACTTTAGATGCATTCATCACCTGAACTTCTCTCCAGAAATCTTTCACCTCATATTTCAACAATTTTTGGGCCAGAGAATCAGCCCTAAAATTGTTTTCAGATCTCTTAACATATCGCAGCACATATTTAAACTGTTTATCAGCTTGTTTTTTAAGTTCAAATGCTGGACCAGTCCTTGGTTTACCTACAGCAACCCAATTTATAAATGCCTCTCTAGCATGTAGATGATGTTTCCTCACATGCTCATTCCATCCTGGTTGGATATTTTGTTGTCTAAGCCTTATTTTACTAAATGGGATACTTGAATCCCTTAGTCCAACAGCAATTAGATCATACATATTGCACAGATCTTTGCTATGGTTAGGACTATCACAGTCCTTTAACCTTTAAAGCTCTTACTGCATGAATATTTAATATGGCATCCACTCAATCCCTTCATTAGAGACCAAAACAATCTCTTAATGGTGAAAGTTTCATATTTTTTCCATGAGGTTTACTGCTTATGGTCCTGCCTCTTCTCAGTTCAACTCAGAAAGAACTGCTCAGACCAGGCAGTGAAATATTCTTTTATTTTTTACAATGTCAACAAATCCAGTAAAACGACCAAAACCAACAGTGCATTCAGTTAAGTGCTATGTAACACTCAGCTCCATGCCTGTTCTGAACTTGTCATTTGAAAATGCCTTTAACAGAGTGAAAGATTGTGTGAACTTAATCATTTTATGTTATTTACAAAGCAGATCTGTATCTGATCTATATTCACAAAGGGCTGTGGCCTCTCTCTCCACACTTGATAACACTCCTGGATCTCTCTGCTATCCTTCACACCACAGAACTTCATACAGGGATTCACTACACCACTGCTTCACACTGCTGAAAGGTCAAACTGAGACACTAGTTCTCAGTTTGTGGAGACAATAACAATATTTGTAAATGCTTAAAATGTCCATACATTTTTAAAGTTACTTTGCTGCTTTGCTTAAACTATTTTATGTTTTTTAATAGGGCTGGGCACATTAGTGTGTTATTAACATTTCAAAATATTTAAATTTAATAATAACGTTATTAACATATTCTGGAACCTGCGCCTGTGAAAGTGTTGAATTTCTTGAAATAAGATATGATATTTAGAATATTGAGATCTTAAAATTAGCTGTGGAAAACTTATTTTAAGTTATATTTTACTAGACATACTAAAGAATAGTAGTTATTCACGCAAAAATAAATTTTTGCTTTCATCTAACTTCCTAATTTGAGATTTATTAAACTCATTTTATTTTTGTCCTTTTTTAGATAGGTGCAGTGGAGACAGACAGGAAAGGAGAGAAAAGAGTGTGTGTGTGTGTGGGGGGGGGGCATGTGGCAAAGGGCCGTTGGGTGGGAACTGAACTCGGGCCGGTGCGTCGGGGACCAGACCCTGTACGTGGGTCGCCAGCTTAACTCACTGAGCTATCCAGCCACACTGTCTTAAAATTATTTTGAGTTGTATTATAGTGGAATTTCTCTAGATTTAAGACCATCTTATACTTGAAATAGGATTGCGAAGACTAATTGAAGCATTTTGAGATATGTCTTCTCACAGTTATCTAGAAATCCTAATAGTTAGTTGTTTTGACAGCATTTGGAGGTGTTGTGTTTCAGGGAAAGTCAGCTATGCCCAAAAATATTAAAAACTGGCAAATATAATTCATTTACATATTTCTAACATCCAACAATAAGAATAATAACTAACATCGGATTACAAAGGGACACACCGTAACATACCTGCATTCATAACAAAGGACAATGGAGTTCAATAAATTGTCATCTCGTGGGCGACAGCATGGGCTCTGTCCAGAAAGACAGCATCGTGCTAGCGGTAGATAGCTACGCAGCAGAATTTTTCACAGCAATAATACACACCAAAAACATGCAGTCAACTTCATAAACAGACGGTGAAATGATTCCAGGACACACAATAAATAACCGCATGAAGCCAGCTAAACTTCTGCATAGTAATAAACGTAGTTAGCATTGTTTTGCCCACAGACATTTACAGACATGTTACCTCTTCATAAATCCTCCGTTGCGCTGAGAATAACACATAATCCTTTGCTACAACTATACATGCAGGAAAATCTTTCTGACAGCAGGCTGTGTAGTTGTCCCATTTAGCTGGATTTCACATGAACTTTTTAACTATGTTACACACACACACATGTACGTATAATCACTTCTTAATCGTCACATCCTCATATGATCATATAACTCATTTTAAATCATTCTATTCTATAGTAATCATCATTTTAGAATGTACATCAGCCAATGAAAATCATTCTTGCCTCAAGCATAAGCATAATCATGTGGTTAACTTATATAGTTTCTCACTGTAGATCTTTCAGTGATCTCCTTAAAGCCTTTATTTAGTTGGTTGCTCCTGGGATCTCAAAGAACTAGGCCCCGCTTGACAGGGACAAGGAAATATATAACACATATTGGGATACATGCGGGGGCTGCACAGTAGTGGTTAGCACTTTCGCCTTGCAGCAAGAAGATCCCCGGTTTGAATCCCGGGGTGGGCCTGGGATCTTTATGCATGGAGTTTGCATGTTCTCCCTGTACATGCGGGTTTTTCTCCGGGTACTCCGGCTTCCTCCCACAGTCCAAAAATATGCTGGCGACCTGTCCAGGGTGTCCCCTGCCTTCGCCCGAGTCAGCTGGGATAGACTCCAGCACCCCCTGCAACCCTAGTGAGGATAAAGCGGTGTATAGAGAATGGATGGATGGATGGGATACATGCATGATAAGAGGAACATAAATTATACATACAAGTACAAGCCAACATTAAAACTGATTCAGGAGTTTACTGTTATGATGTAAGGCTCTAAAATTAAATATACTACATATTTAGAGGGTTGTAAGATGCAAGAAGTGTGTAGATGAGCATATCAAGCATAGTAAGGGTGATGCAGAGCAGTAGTGGTAGTGGAGTGATGTTGTCTGCATCTGTACTACTTTGCATGTAAATGTTACTCCCTAAATAAGTGATGGAGGCTACTGCCATCTAGTTAACTGGTTCATCATTGGTTGTATTTATCTTTATGGTCTTTGGATTTTCTTTGTGGATACCAAGTCCCACTTGTGAAGATGTAGTTAAGTTATTGTATCTAGTGTTTATCTACATGAACCTGCCTGGACCTAAAAAAAAGTGTACAGGGAAAACTGATGGACATCTGCGTACCTTTTGCGTGTTTTTTTCTGCACTGAATTACGACTAGTATTGCTTGATTTAGGCCTCATAAACCAGATTCCGACTTTAAACAGAGCATTCTTTGAGCCCCGCCACTCACTGTCGGAGTAGAGCCATTGTATTTGTAATTTTTTGGAACAATTTATTGTCATTGTACAGATTGTCCCCATTTTTTAAAACACAGATAGCTAGTAAAATCAGAGAAAAGTATTTTGTTTTTTGTATGTATATCATGAAAAACGGGATTGTGAATAACGCCCATATCAAAAATTTGTATTTTTTGATGGTAGGTTGTTCTTTTACAATGTTTAACTGTAAAATTACAATAGTTTTTAGTTTAAATCAGCAAAAAAAAGAAACAATCAGCATTTTATAGATTTTTTGCTGTTATTTTGAACAAAAACTATGTAAGGGTTGAAAAAGGTACATCTTTTCTTGTGTTTTGCTTATTAAAAAAGATATCTGTAAAATCTATTAAAATCACAGAAGACTAATTCATGCTATACATGTTGACTATAAAATAACAGGCCAAATTAAATAATGTCTACATCAAAACATCTTTATTCAAATAATAATTTGTTCCTTTAAAATATATGACCTTAAAATTACACAGTTTTACTTTAATCACACATTTGCAGTTTTTTTTTTAATGTATATTTTTTTTCTGGCACCTTTGCTGCAAGATTTTAATATTGTTTTTTATTCATTGAAATGCACCACTGTCATATTTCCTATTGCGCATGTAATGTGTGTCCGAGGTCAATGTTGAAAGGACAGCTTGGTTTCTTTAAAGTATGAGGTACTTTTCAATTGACAGTGTAGTAGCTACAGTAGATGAAGGACTTTTTGGTCACCTTTAGTGTTGCTAATGCAGAGACAGATAGTAATCACTTCTTTAGCATTAATCTTAAGCTTAATAAAATAAAATACCATTTAACAGTTTGGAAAATGAATTGCATTGTAGGCAGCAGAGGGTTTTTCCTAGCTTACCATCTTGGATGTCCAAAATAGAATACAAGGCAGAAGGAGGAATTAAACATTCTGGAAGTTAATTTGCAAAAATTAATGTGATGAAGCCAGTGAGAACAAAACAAGAAACCTCGAGATTCATTCATATCATTCTTCACATCTCATCTCAAAAGAAAGGAGGGGGAAAGGGGAAAAGCACAGCTGGTAAATGAACAGCTGTGTGTCTTATTGACTTTGTGTAGCTACTGTCAAATAAACAGCCAATATCAAACTTAAAAGATGTCTTACTTCTTCCATGAGAGGGAAGTTTGTTCTTCCAAGAACATTTCTTCACTCCAAAGAACTTGGCTAAGACATGTGGAAGAGCTACTGTAAATGGAAAAGCTTATTTTTTTCTCCACCCTTAAGTTGATGGCACTTATGGGCGGAGACCGTTCATTAAAATTATTTAGAAATGGCAGATTCATGAATTAAAATAGACCTGAATGTCTTTGTCTTGCCAGCTGTCCTGTCCATCTAAAGTGGTCGCAGTGTAAAACCAACTTCAGCCAGCCAGTAATTATGGGCGTGTGTTGCCAGGATACGCTCTGACACCACAGAAAGAGACTCACACGCACACACACACACGCAGAGAGAGAGAGAGAGAAGAGAGAGAGAAGAGAGAGAGAGGAGAGAGAGAGGAGAGAGAGAGGAGAGAGAGAGAGAGGAGAGAGAGAGAGAGAGAGAGAGAGAGAGAGAGTCTTCACTGCTTATTGTAAGCAGTAATGGGAGGATAATTACACAGGTAACTTTCATCTCATACTCCTAACAAAGGTAGGATTTTCAATGCAAGGCCTGGATAAAATAAAAGCCACAAGGGGAAACAGATGAGTTTTAGTGTGTGTGTGAATTTAATTTTATGCCAACAACCAGCTGGAAAAACACCATTGTCTTTTCTTTTTTTCCCCTCCCCATGACTGCCTCTCTCCTCTTATTCAGTGCTCTGGGTTCTCAGGCAGGATTTGATTGAAAGTTACTAAAGCAGTTAAAGACATTAGGTTTGCAAATACTGACAGCACAGTGCACGAACAACAAAATGGGTGCACATCTGCTGCACATTGTGAATATAAACTGTGAGCTTTTCCATTTATGTTCCTCTAAGTGTGACTTCCATAGTATTCATATCTTATGGTAAACTTCAATCCTTGCATATTTCATCCCTTATTTTGTAACCTTATGTAACGATTTTTTCAGACTATACACTAGTACAGTCATTCCCAACTTGGGGTGACCTAGGGGTGGGTGCCAGGGATCAGAGGTGGGGGCGGCTCTGAGGCGGTGAGGTTATAAAAATTTAATTTTCATATTCTGGATAAAATTAGAGTTATTGTGACTTAATAACAGACTTAACGTGCCATCACAAGTCAACCTATGAAACATTTTTAAAACACATTTATTTGCTCTTTCCTCAAAAATCCTTTGCTGCTTCAATGGCCACACCTCTTTGACCTCTCAACCTCTATCCATGCTTTCTTCAGGTTGGCTCGCTAGCTCATCCAGCGCTGGGGCTGGGGTGCATATTATAAGGGTGCTCCAAGCCAAAGAGGTTGTCAACCACTACACTAATAGATTATTGCACAATATAGTGTCAAGGGAACAAATATGTTTAGATTGCATTAAATTGTTACCTATTAGCTTAATTCAGATTCTGCCTTTCTCTGTTGTGTTCTGTTTTTTGTTTGTCTCTTTGTTTGTGTTTTTCTGATCAGTGGTGCTAGAAAAAGTGAAAGTTATCCAGTTGTGCAGCTGACATCAGTAATGTGTCTCATGATATTCCCTGAAGTTTCAGTGTTTTCTACAGAGTGTATTTGAATAATTTAAAAGCCACTTACTAAACCAACTATTTATGTACTTAGGTTTTAGATGTGTTGTCCTTCTGTTAACTGAAAAAAAAATCAGATGGCTGAAAACAGGAACACATAAATCTTCATTTAGTTTAATTTTATAACATTACAATAGGCTCTCAATAATATTACAGGATTCAAGAGTTATTTGCTGTTATTTGTCTACTGATTTAGAACAAGCTGTACCTTGTGTTCGTCTCGCCTGAGCTTGTTGATGTTTCTGTGGCAGTTTTTCTGTTAGCATTTTTTTTAAACAGGAAAATGATATCTTAATTGTCTACAAAGCCCTGAGTGTTTGTTTCTTTCTGTACATAATACATTTCCCTCACATCATAACTGAGAATGACATATACAGTAGTTGTATGTGAATGCAGTTCTTTGGAGACAGAATTGTTTGGAGGGGCTTCAGCAAGATTTAGTTTATTTAAAAAAAAAAGATTTTTCATGCAAGGGCATGTACAAGGGCATGATAAAGTTACTCTGCAGTCACTATTAGAAAGATAATTCAAAGCAAACAAACACACCGTTTGTGGGAGCCGTGCATGAAAGTGTTCAAGAATTTTGTTCCTATACAACTTAACTGTACTCTCATTTACATTTTGATGGACATATAATTTTGGTGACAAAAAAAACAGCAACAGGACTTTCACCCTGGAGACCAATGACCAGTATTCTTAGACTTGAGTTTTCATGTGCTGTTTAGAGGTTTCGGCAGCAAAACAGTGAATTTAGGTTTACGAGAATCACGATTTGGCTGATATTACCTAATTAAAAAATAGCTTGAGTTTAGGCACCAAAACTATGTGTGCAGGATTGGAGGTTAAGGTTTGGTTGTCTGAAAATGGGTCACAGTAAAGCAATAGATACATAGATTTTAAACTTTTTTTTGATACATCACAAACATTTCATTAGAAAATCCATTTAAATCAAAACATAATTCAAAATGAGAAAGTTTAATTGCGTAGGAACATATTTTTAGGACAAAGTCACACTGCAGATGAGATATTGAACTGAAGACAACTTTTCATGTCTACATACAGTTGCAGTTGAGAGTACTGAAAATACTCATATGTAAGGAAACTTTATCTGTTAATAACAGTTCATTCCGTTCATTAGCACATCTGCTTGCGTGTGCGGGTTTAGATATAACAACGCTAATTCCATCAAAAAGACTTGTTTAAAATGCTTTCTCTAAGAATATCACTGTGGTGCCATGAGCACTGAGCTGTCAGTCAGACTGTGTTATGGACATGCTGCTTGTAATGGTGTCATTTCGATTATCATGGTGGGAATTGTTGTGCATGCTAACTACATTGCTCTTTGTTCTGTCACATGCTCCATTTTTCAATTTTACTAGATCTTTGTCATGTATGCATTAGTTTTATATACAGAATCTAGACCTTGACCTGCATTTATACATGCACACACACATGCACATACTTTATAAATGCCTTGTTCAGCCATGTCCTGTCTGTAACGAACACCCACACTCACATCAATACACTTGCAGTCCCTTTTCTCGCTTTTATTTTCCCCCTCCTCTCACCTTTTCAGCCCACAGCAATGCCCATAATCCATCACTCAGAGTTCAAGCGGTCACATACCATCCACTCACAACATCTCTTGCCTTCACCTCCAGGGAATTCTGTGGAGGTGTCATTACAGCGCTGAAGAGATCAGAGGCGAACATTGAGAGCATTAAGTGAAGTTATTATTCAGCGTAATTCTAGAGAAACCGATGACTTCATTGGAAAAATTGGCCTGGAAAGATTTAATTTAATTTAAAATGGCTGTGGAAGTTCCTTCATCCTGCTGATTATTCAACAGAACATAACAGAAAATGGCCATGCAGTTTTATGATTGAGCAAAGTCATCTGGAAAAAGAGGCCGAATAGTAAAAAAGTATCACTCTACAGGAAAATGGATGGAAAGGGATGCAAGAAAGGAATGGCGAAGGGACATCAAAGAAGAAAAGAGGGGAAAAGTCACAATTTCTTGAAATAATAAATGGTTTTATGGGGTTAGAAGCTAAAAGCAACAGGGGGGAGTAACGATTTTGAAGAAAAAAAGACTAAAAAAATTAAAAAGATATTTTATGTGAAAGGAGACATTAAAACAAAGGGGAAGGGGAGCAAGGATGGAAACTGAGAATAAGAGATGGATGATGGGGATGTGAAGAAGAGAAAAAATGTGAACAGTTCAAGAACAACTAAAGAACATACAGGAAGGAATATAAAGGAAGAAAGAGAGAAGGAGCTGTAGAAGTTGAACCAAAGTCCTCATAGGCAAGCGGTTCTGCAGCCAACCGAAAACACCTCTGGAGAGTTGAGCTGGGCTCTCAGGACCCAATGAGGCAGAGTAACCAAACTGTTAAAGTTTAAAATGTGTTTTCCTGTACCAGTTGGACTTTTACTTCATATGCACACAGTTTGATGACACTTAAGCTGTCTCACTTCCATTAGTGCAATATCAGAACTGACTGGACGTTTTTCAGTTTGGCTGCTACACATCACCAAAATGCTATTTTTCCAATACATGTTTTCACTGAACATCACTGTAATTATAATTTAATTAAAAAAAAGATTTTTTGATAACTTCTAAAAAAAAAAAGACGCAAGTTTTACAAGTACAGGGGGTCCTCGGTTTATGACGTCCTCAACCTCAGATGTTACGTTGGAACTGGTTGTGGGCAGGTCCTCAGGTTACGATGTATGGCGTTTCGTCGTTACATTGAAACTGGTTACATGGAACTAGTTGAAGAGCGGAGTGGACAAATACGTCATCACACGGCACTATAAGATGGCTTTGTTTGGATTCGCCGGTTGTATGCCACTGTTGAGCGTGTTCGTTTTTTGAGATAGCAGACAGGCAACTTCTCTCAGTTAAATAGTTTATTCTGCAATGCCAAGTAGCTTGAGTTCAAGGATCATTACTGTTCAGAGGACTGTATTTAACAAAGGTGTTAATGTGAAGGCATCTTCCCAGTAATGGATGGAGTATTCAGTATACAGTAGGGCTGGACCCGAATATCCCGAATATCCATTCGCTACGGCAGTATCCGTATATTAATTTTGGTATCCAAACATTCGCCCCCCCAAACGCCAAAAATCAACTTACATTGATCCTTAGGAATGGAACTTAAGTTGAGGACCCCCTGTACTAATTTGTTATTTTATAGTTGACTGTAAAATTATACAATTTTATTGTGTTTAAATCAGCCCCATAAAATATTTGCATACAGTTGGTAGGTGTATGGGGGGAGGTTAGAAAAACTGAAAAAAAAAAGGATCTCACTACCTGTAATACCTAAAAAAGGATTAGAGAATCTATTTTCCTGTACTTACAAAACAACCCTTGCTGCACAAACTTGAATAATTTAGAGCCCTTAGTTCTGGCAAAGTGGTGGCAGCACAGTGACCAGCATTGAACTGGTTCCAGCTGTGCTTCCTGCTTCAGCATTTGAAACATTGCTAATATGTGCTGTGGTCACTCTCTAAAAGCAAAACAGCAACAGAAAAAGCTTAGTTGCTTAATTTTTTATGTGATGTTTTTGTGTCTCTGCAGCCTGTGCAATAAACACTTAAGTCTAGGGGAGGTTAGGGAACCAGGAGACAGAAGAATGCTTTATTAAAATTTATGTCACACATTCAACTTTCAAAAGGACACCATCCACAGCTGCTGACGAGCAGCATGTCATGTCCTTTGATGCACTTTTGTCGACTTGCAAAAGGAGACACACTGCGTTATCATGATTTCCCCAGTGCTGTACCAGGATTCATGCATCAGAGATGACAGAAAACTGATCCTTCTGAGTGTTGACATGAACATACCTGCATAAGTAATTCTTGGCAGACTTCCAGCAGCTAGCTACTTTAGTTTGTCATTCACCCAGAGATTTTGCCAGCTGAACTTCAAAAAAGTGTTCCTTCAGAAGGTGAGCACATTTGCAGAGGTAGCTTAGAGTGATACAGGGAGCTATATTTTTTTGCTTTACGTTATTCTTAAACTCCAGGTGTCAGCTCTGTTTGCAGTGAGCATGAGGTCCAGTCTAAAAGTCAATTCATTCATTGGCACATCTAACAAAGGCACAACCTCAGCCGCCTAGCTGAAAACACGGTGCTACTAATAGTGTAATATGAGCCAAGCCAGTACTGATGCTGATGGACATTAAAATTTACGCTCCTGAAAAAATGATATTCCCTTTTTTAAATGCAAAATCTAAAATTTGTATGTGGAAGTTCATTACAAAAACATATCTTGGGAATTTCTGCACTGGGAGTTGTAGTTGATCTTTAAGTTAACATGAAATAGTCCATACATTTGAATCTACATGAAAATATTTAGCTGGAAATAATAATAAATGGCAACATGCCAAGAGTTTTGTTAATTCACTGTCTGCATCTGAAGTTATTTTGAGCCTGTCCTCAAACCAAAAACGACCACATAGGTCATCTGTACACGCCCGTATTACGACCCAGTGTTACGTTTTGACTATGCGACCTCTGGCGGTTGAGTAAATATCGACACTCTGGAGTCGCAGGTGAAACGTCATCATGAACAAACTTTTATCTAACACTATCCCTGTCCCTATCCCTAACCCTAACCTTAACCATAACCCTAAAAACGTGTTGGGAAAGTGAGAAAAAAGCCGTTTTGCGACGGAAAAGCCGTTTCGCGAATTAAATCCCGTAATGCGTTCGTTTTCCCTGTAGGGGCGCAAACGTTCATACGACCGCATAGGTCGTATTCCGGTGCACAGTGCAAACGACCGATGCGGTCGTATGAATTGGAGGACTTGTTGGTTATTTTTTTATCAATAACAGTCACACAAAGAATTCCATTGTTGTGCATTTCCCCGCCTTGCAGGAAAAAAACATTATTTTATTGCGTAGTATTAATCAAGTGATGTATGCCTGCTGATAATAATGTAGCAAAATTACAGTTACATTCACAAGAAATAGTTCTCAGCAAGCAAGTACAGATTTTGTACATTTCTTCATAGTTTCTTGTTTCATAAATGTAGTTAAAAGAAGTGTTTTATCTCTGATGAACAGCTTACTCTCAGAACATTGAGGGTATGTACCTCTACCCAGAGTTGTCAGATTTCTGGCAGTTACATATGTGAAGACTATGTCCAGTTGTTTTCCATCTTTGTCAGTAACAACTGGGAAAAATGCCAAATATCAGACTTGCTTTGCTTTGTTTTGTTGCCCCATACAGTTGGATAGCGCTAACTGCAGGTACCTGCAGTTTATTTTTTGCCTGTCCACTCCTATGAGATTTGCGTTGTGTTTCAATGTGGTAAATATATAAACCATTTGCTCAGTTGTGAATAACACTCTTACTCCCTTTCAGCAACTGCTATTACAGCTTTCTTATGTAATACAGAAGAATGACGTTAGTAACTGGAGTGATATATCACTCAGCAGTGAACGATTAGAGCCAAGTGACTCCTCCCTCCCACCCACCCTTAAACTGTCTACAATGAACACAATGTCAGACTGAATAATGAAGCAAGAAGAAATTGTCAATACCGCCTATTTATTAGTCTGTGGTCATCTGTATCGTAGAATGCTACTTTACTGGACTTAATGGGCCATGTATGGCTGTTTTTATGGAAGCTTTTTATGTTGTGTACTGTGAACCTGCCAATCACAGAAGACATCCTGATTTGCTGCCTCCCACAGTTTTTCCAAGGAGAAGATTCTGTCTTTGCCACTTCACAGGACTGTGGACATTGCTACTGTTTGTTCAAAGTTTTTCAAAATATAAAATTTCAATTATTGACTTTCTCAAAAAATATTCAACATAAGTAGCAGTATCTGAAAATTAATTTTAACTACAATTATTAGTAATTTCTACAATTCCACAATTTCATGTAGCAGAGACTTTTATCCATAGTGAGTGGATAGAACACAAGCAAGGATCTAGTCAGGAGAATACAACCTGGATAAGTGCTGTAGAACAAGTGAATGACAGATCTTGAACTATGATGCAGTCTTTAACATTTAGAAACAGTAGTCGGTCTACCTGTAGCCTACCTGCACATTTATGCTGTGAATGGACTTCCTATTCAAGATGTGAGGGAGCTGTGATGGGGATGTGTGTGCATCTATGCAGCCAATCACACTGGGAAATCCTAAAAGAAATTAAAATGACTAATCCCAGTCTGAGGTTGCAGCACAATGTCATTAACAGAATATGATTTAAAATGAATTTAACAGATCTCTACATCATTCACCTGCAATCCTGTGGAGCTCCGCCTTGATACTCTGACAGGTTTATGTCCAGGAAAACCACAATGATGAGTAAAAGTCGTTTCAGGGCCAGGAACACTTTTCTGAATGTCCTCCATGCAGTTGCCTTACTCTGCATCTCCGACATTATATAAAAACTTTCATTTGCAAAGAACCGCAGCGCAACACACAATATCTGCTGGATGTGAGAGCATGACTGTGGCTGGTAATGTAAATGTAAGGACGGATTAGGTTGTTTATGTAGATTATGGACTTGAAACGATTACAAAATGGTACCGCTCAAACAGATACTTGTCCGGAAATGCGAGAACATTTATGCTCAGTCTGATAATCTACGAATATTTAATTATCTGTGCAGTAATGCTGCTCCTTTATCCACTGGATCGTTAATAAAAGCTGTTCTACGCCAAAACTCGCTCGCTTACTGACTGAATGAATGAGGAAATGAAACAGCGTGTGTGGCTGAAAGAGGGCGGAGACAGAGAGAAACTCGAGGTTTTCTCAGATAAACCTGCTGGCGACCAGGTTCAAGTCATAGAGTCTGTTAATGTGGTAACTGACCGAGAGTTTAAGTTACCCCTCTTTGTGAAACAGGCTAGAGTTACCCCTCTGTCTCAGGGTTGTTACCTTGCTTCATAAAACGGAAAACTCTGAGTTTCCCTCATTTCAGGGTTAAGAAACTCAGAGTTTTCAATAAACCTGCTTCGTGAAACAGGCTCCAGCTCAGACAGCTGATCCTGCCTCTTTCTCTCAGACACAGACAGTATAAGACCTCAAAGACAGAGAGCCTCTGCAGAGTTGATACTGACAATGCACTTGTTATATCAATTCTCCTGAATTCAGTAAAACTTATTCATCTCAACATCAGCCATCTGTGTCTCCTGAGTGTTCCTGAGTACACCTCCCGGTTTCCTCACCTGACATCGCAGAATTCTCGACAGTGATTACAGTTAATTTATGAAACACGATGACCATCATTTTCCACCAGGGAGATCCTGCAAATTATGGATATTGCGTTCTTATTTATCTCCTAAACAAATCACTGCAGAAATGCCTTTGAATGAAGAATATAACCTCCAAGCAGCTGAGGTAGAGCTGTTTACCTGCCAAACAGACTGCAGTTGCATTAGGAACAGTCAGCTCGAGGTCTGCATGAAGCAGAATGATGCTGGGCAGAGAAACCCCATGCAACAAACTTTCCTTATAAATACAATATAAATGCTAAGTAAATAAGTAATAACCTTTGTGCTGAAAGTTTAATGTTGCAGTAAAGTGGATATTGGCAGTGAAAAAGGATCACTGGTTCCTATTTGTGTTTGAGACATTAGTTCATAGGAAGTTTACACCAGGCTGAAATAAGAAGATAAATTATTAAACCTACCTAGAAAAGAAGAAACTATTCTAACTGCTGCTATAGTTTTCAGCCTTTATTGCATGGAGGAAAAACAGTTCCCATCAGTATGAATGTACCAGAAAGAAGGAATGAAAATTCACACATAAAGAAAGTAGAATAAGGACTATAACTAAAGAAAAGGGAACTTACAAATATGTAAAACAGACAGCAAAACAAGAACTTCAATATCAGAGTTTTAACTCTCAGTCACATGACTTAAGTCAACAGAAGAAAGTCTTAGATGGTTTTCTACAGGAGTTTGTTTCTTAAACCGTGCACAAATGAATAGCACTGTCCTCCACCAATGTTCATCAGGACCTTCTGAATGACTTCGAATCAGTACCTTAGTTCCTTTGGATAGTCTGTGTTTAGAGCAAAAAGAAGACCCATTTGCATGGCAATCGTGCTCGGAATGTCCTTCAGATCAGACAGGACCACCGACATGCCAATGATGTCTTCTCTCTCTTTCACCATCACAATGCCAACTTTCATTCCCCTGGTAAATGTGTCCTCATCATCAGTGGCCTAAGCAAAAATTTGAAGGAAGCAAAAATATATTATCAATCTTAATTTGTTCTAGCATTTATGTACCCACACCCCCCCACAGATATATACATATATGAGTGGCATTTACAAGGGAGCCAAAAAGATAAGGATTTAATCTTGGTTTAAATTAAAAACATTTTGCAAAAGGATGCATCTGTAATTTCTATTTGTTCGAAGTGATAATTTAAACTTGTTTACCAACTACTCAAAAAATAAACAAAATCCCCATGATAAAAGAATTAAACAATGCTTACCTCCACAGTCTTGAAGAAACAAGGGGAGTCCTCCTTGAGAAAATAAGGAAGGCCCAGCAGAAGAAACATCTTTTTCTTTTGCATGAGCTCTGTTCTTTTTTTTGTGCTTGTTTGTTTTAAATCAAATACTGTTTCCACCATCTGCTTAGACAGTAAAAATGTACTTATTTCTTTCAGGATTCCATGAAATGTTATCACATGACTATTAATAAACAGAACTAATGTGATCAATGTTCCTATTGGTCAGGCCAATCAATACATGCACCAAGAAAATGGTATCCAACCTATCACTGCTGATTTCCAGAAAGGCTAAGATACTGTAATGTCAGCACATCATAAGTTGTGACAACAGTTTAGGGATTGGGCACCTAAAAATCAATGGTAAGCCAAATAGCTAATTAACCAATCACATGGCCTCAACTAGATAACTTGCTGAAGTTCAAATCAAGCATCTGAATGAGAAAGAAAGGGGACTTAGGTGACTTTGAACGTGGCATGATTGTTGGCGTCAGATGGTCAGGTCTGAGTATATCAGAAACTGCTGATCTACTGGGATTTTCATGTACAACCATCACTAGGATTTACAGAGAATGGTCCGAAAAAGAGAAAAACTGAAACTATCCAGTGCGCGGCAGTTGTGTTGATGAAAATGCCTTGTTGATGTGAAAGGTCAGAGGAGAATGGGCATTGGGCAGACTGGTTGGAGATGATAGAAAGGAAACAGTAATTCAAATAACTACTTGTTAGAAGATGGGCTACAGCAGCAGAAGACCACACCAGGTGCCGCTCCTGCCAACTAAGAACAGGAAACAGAAGCTACAATTGGCAGAGGCTAACCAAAACTGAACAATAGAAGATTAGAATAACCTTGCCTGGTCTGATGAGTCTCCATTTCAACTGCAACATGCAGACAATACAGTCAGAATTTGGTGTAAACAACATGAAAGCATGGATCCATCCTTCATTATATGAACAGTTCAGGCTGGTGGCGGTGGTGTAATGGTGTGGGGGACATTTTCTTGGCATATCTTGGGGCCTTAGTGAGCATTGAGTGAAATGAGCATTGTTTTAAAGCCACAGCCTACCTGAGTGTTGTTGCTCACCGTGTCCATCCATTTATGACCTCATGGTTGCATACCAATGTGTGCTTTGTGTTTCCTTGTCCCCCACCCTGCCTTCTGGCATCCCTCACCCTCTCTCACCCCCTCTACCTCTTCTGACTTTATATCTCTGAACCTGACAGATGGGTCCCTTCATATCAGCCAGGTTCTGCTCATGGTTTCTTCGTGTTTAAAGTGATTATAGAGGAATTCCCAGTGTGTGCCTCTGAAAACACACACTGGGATAGCTCTGTTTGGTTTAGCAAGATCTTTTTGTGAGAGAAGCTTTAGCCACCCATTATAAGTTGTTCATCTATAAAGCCCCTACAAGCTCCACTCTTGGTGCAGTCCATGACGAGAGCCACTTATTTCCAGCAGTCAAGCCCTAAATGCTTTTTTCACACTCAGTAAATTATTCAATTCAATTTTATTTATATGGCACCAATTACAATTCAGATTGTCTCAAGATGCTTTACAGAATCTATATGCCTGAAAGCAAAGAGTAACCCCTGAGGCACCAGTGGCAAGAAAAAAACTATGTTTAATTCTTGAACCCAATGCATGCTACTACCCTTGTATTGTATTTGCCCTGTGGTGCTGCAATACCTGAATTTCCCCTCTGGGGATCAATAAAGGATTATCTTATCTTATCTTAAAAACCTCCCTTTCAACAGAAAGAAATCTTGAGCAGAACGTGGCTCATATGGGGGGACCCATCTGCCAATGGCTGACTGGATTGAGAGGTACAGAAGAGGTAGAGGGCATGGGGGAGGGAGATGGATGGAAGAAGAGGGGGGTGGGGGACAAAGAAACACATAACACACATTAGTATACATGCATGGATAAATCATACATGCAAAGTGATGCATAATGAATACAAAGTGACAGGGGATGTACAGAACAAGCTAACATTGAAACTGATTCATAAGTTTACTGTTGTGGTGTAACCCTTCAGCGACCAAGCTATTTTAGCAACTAAAATGACAAAGTGAGGTTATTTATGACCCCAGGAGGAATACTTTTACTTTAGTGCCTCCTTTTTTACTTTCATACCTATTTCACTCTGTGTATTTTAAGACAGATATTCTAAAATATTCTCACGTAATTCCTCATGATGTTACAGCGCAGGATTTAGAACCCAAGGAGAAAGTGCACAGAACAGGCTGAAACTGATCAAGATTCCGATTTGATTTCAAAAATATGAAAAACAGAACCAGACTTGGGGGAGAAATTTACAAGAACTACTTTCAAGGGAGGAGGGGCTAACTAATGTACTATTCACGCGGGATTAGCCTACCTGGTACCCTCCGGTAATTTGTGAAGTACCCCAGGACGTCTGTGTTTCTTGCGGTGCATTCGCACGTGATAAGCGAAGTCTGTATTTTACTCGAATTAACCGCCATATACTGATGGATATGATCTGTGCAAGTCCCAACATCTGCTGTCATCAGCCATGGACTGATGGATATGATCTGTGCAAGTCGCAACATCTGCTGTTGTCATGTCCATCATAAACATATGATGTCCATGTGCAAAGTGGCCGACTGCTACTTGCAAAAAAAATATACAGACACCGGTTGTGCGAATAAACATTAAAAACATTAAAAGCCTATGTTGTAACAACGCTATTGTTAGATGGTCATGTTAGGTTTGGACAGAAAAATCACTTGGTTAGGTTCATGGAGAGCTTGTGGTTCACGTTAAAATGATCACTTTCAACATGATATATAATCATCATGGCAACAGTAAATATGTCAAAGCAGCAACGTGACTTTTGAACAGCCGCCAACGTTGTCGGGATAACGGGCCATCAGGGCGTTTGTATTCAGCTTGTTGAAAGATATGCTTAACGCATGCTGCTACACGTCATCCATCTCAATATCCTCCATAATTTTCTTCTTGTTGATTTAATTTCACCATTTCTGTGAAGGGTCCATAGACCTGTTGTGTCTTGGCCTACTCCTGCATTTGCACCTAAAATGCTGTCAATAATTTCCACTGCAGCCTCCATAATTCAACCAAGAAAGATGTAGAAAAATACGCGCCATTAAAAAGAACAAAAAACAAATAAAATCTGTTTCCGTGCTTCTGCAAAGGTAAATCTTGCTACTCTAGGTCTGCCAGCCATGGTGCACTGCAAAACACTGAAATATAGAGATTAGAGGTGGGAAGATAAAACCAAAGCCAACATTGGTTAAAAAAAAAAAAAAAAACTACAGAAGTGACCACAGACAAGTTTCCATTAACCAGATGGCCAATCCCTGAAAAAAAAAAAAAAAAACTATGAGCAGCTATAGGACAAGTAGATTGACAAATTCATGGTAGGATTTTTTTTTTCTGATAAAAGATATAAAAATGGCAAATATAATTATATGGCTGGGGTCATAAGTGATCCCAGTCAGTCGCTTGAAGGTTAAATATCCTGCATATATAGCTGGTAAGTAAGATGCAAACAGTGTGTAGATGAGCATATCGTGTAGTAAGTAAATACATGAGTAGTAAGTAAATGATCCCTGAAACAAACTAGAGCAAACTAGTAATTCTTTCTTCTGTCAGCACAGCATCATCCAACATCTTCCAGTCGACAGCTACCTAAAGAATCGCACAGGTAAAGAGAATTACTCACTCCTTCTGCCAGTCTCTCCTTAGACCTATCAATCTGACAACAGAAGGATTTAGACGGATTCATGGTAAATGGTCTGTATTTATATAGCGCTTTACTATACCTGCAAGGTACCCAAAGCGCTTTACATGATACGTCACATTCACCCATTCACACACACATTCACACACTGATGGCGGAAGCTGCCATGCAAGGCGCTAACCACGACCCCATCAGGAGCAATTCGGGGTTAGGTGTCTTGCTCAAGGACACCTCGAGCACGACGGGGCGAGGATCGAACCGGCAACCCTTCGGTTGCAAGACGGCCACTCTACCCACTGAGCCATGCCGCCCCATGACCTAATGTCACCATGGCAACCACATTGTCTTGCATTTAATCGTCCAATTGCAGCTGTACAACAAATATAACAGTACCCTTGAACTGAAAAAAGCCCAATGCCAGCACTCCAAATGCACTGGCTTGATGTCAGAACTAATATGGATGTGTTTGTAGCATGTTCAACTTTAGATGAACTTAAAAGTCAGAATTAAATTGTGTAAGGGTACAACCTTATTTTTATTATATTTATTGCTATTTTTTATTGCAATCCCAACATATGTCATAGTTACCTGTCACCTGCAGAAACTGACAATTCAACTTCAGTTAATGTTTTCTACATGGTGAAGTATTTGGTGTTTGAATGCAGTGGTGCATTATGGGACACTGCAGTTTATATTGGAATAGCTTATGGGATGGTCAGTCATTCTGACACAACTGGTATTGTTTCTGCTGGCTGTGTGTGTGTGTGTGTGTGTGTGTGTGTGTGTGTGTGTGTGTGTGTGTGTGTGTGTGTGTGTGTGTGTGTGTGTGTGTGTTGGGGTTAGCATACAGTGATTAAGGGTGCAAAATATGGGATTTCTGAATGTGTGGGTGTGTGCCTAATACACTGATGGAGAAGCTTGAATATCTGTGTACATTATGTAAGCATGTGTGACCTGCAGTCAAATCGGAAAAAATACACTAACCACATACACTTACACATACTATATTGTATTTTTGCTGTTCTCCAGTGGTCAGTGTTTGCAGGATGCACGCATGTGGTAGATCATACATATACTGTACATGTAACCTGTTTTTACTGTCTTGTTCGTGAGGTTAAATAGAAGGTTGATGACTTGTTGTAGAGGTTCTGGATTGTGTTTCAGTTTAGATGGGCTTGGGTTGGTTTATACCCTCTGATGTAAATTTCACTTTCAGGGCTAAACCAAAATTCAGCTCCAAATGGAACACCTGCTGATTGGATGTTTACTACCAAAGGACCACTAATGGCTCTCTTGGAGACAACAAGATGCCTCCTACCGCCACGATAATCTGATAAGGGTCATATAGTGCCAACTGTGAAGAAAATCACACCTCTGCAGAAGAGGCAGCATTCTTCATGGTGATCCTGATCACCCAACCTAACATACAGAACTTGATATGCAGTTTATGCAGCTCTCTGTACTGAAGTTAAGAAACTCAAGTATGAGGCAGAAACCAAGTTTTACAATGGCTTATTGTAAATTGAACAGTTTAGAAATCAGAACATCAAGGAAATGCAGCATCACCGGAATGATGATCTGATCTCAGATACCAGGTTGATCAGGACCAGTATGGAAGAAGAACACATGGAATCTGAAGCATTTGTGGAAGATGCACTCATGATACGCAGACACCTCCCTTCTTGCCCACTGCCATGAAGGCAGAGAAAGACTTTTTACTCCAAGCATATATATTTCTTAGGTCTTATTTTTCTTATTATTGATTGTATGTGCTTGTATGTTTACCCATGCTATAAGTTTACTTCCATGTAGCTTAAAGTCTACAATCTGTAAGTTTATTCTTATGTTTATACCCTTTATTATTATCTCAGGAACCATATGAGATAAATGTATTGTGTTTGGTGTCATTCTTATCACTTATTCAATGTTACTTCAGATCTGTGATCATCATAAATACTAAACAGTTTGATTTGTACATTTAAGAAATGAACTCAGAGTAAGTTATAAAGGTATCTGGCCTCTGACCTCTTCTGGAAAGTGAAGCTCAACGCCACCCGTTGAGAGAAACACATCCATGATTGGTTAGATACTGATTTTAATTTGGGTCCAAAACTTTATATAAAGAGGAAAGTCGCTGGTATGCAAATCGGCTTTTAGAAAAATTCAATGAGAGCTTGTAGAAAAATGAGAGCGTACACGAAAAATGCAACTGATTTGGGCTTGAAAACAAAATAAAGAAAAGAGAACATCGGGCTGGAAAAAATTGATTTTTGAAATGGGCTTTTTCATGAAACTTAAACTAAAACAAATGCTTAAAATTGGGTTCATTTATGATGGCTAAAAGAAATGAATAACTTCCCTTTTAACTGTGGCTTTGATTTTCTAAATTTATTTAAAGTCTGTTAACTTTAATACTATAACAGTGCAAGTATTTTCTTTCCAACTATGAGCTTTGAATCTTAGTGTTTCTACTTCGGCACACTTTTACAATGCAAACCTGCCGAAGTGCCTCCTTGTCTTTGTGTTCCTGAAGCAACTCATCCAGCAGATCATCACAACTCCACATCCTGCAGCAGCCTCCCTCTCACACCTACAAAGGCTTTGCAAGTATCACTTTCCTTCAGCTAAATGGATGAATCATAAATTACAATTGGTTTTCCAAATCTAGATTGATTCTAAATTCATCACTTTTCTCCCAACTGCTTCTAGTGACGATCCGAGTGACCATCAGAGTCTTTCTTTGACACTTACTATAAATTGATAGTTTTCTCAGACAAGCTGAGAATGGTGCCCCAAAATTAACAAGTGGAATTTTAATCATAACGTGTAATTTCGACCATTTGGTGTGTTTCAACCTACACTTTTATCTACATTGTTTGGTGCAGCCGTATGAGGCTAATTTCTGCAACATTTTGCTACAGAAGTATTTATTATACTAAACTAAATTAAATTTTGTTTTCCTGACATTTTCACCAAGGCTTCAATCCATGTCAGAGCTTAACCCTAGAAAAGCAGGAAAAAACAGTAATTGAGGCCCACTTCTATGATTTCAAAAATAATAATTTATTCTTTTACAACATTAGTGATAAAATTACAGTATTAACTGTATTTAAATCAACAAAATATATTTTTTTTTACAGATATGTTATTTTAAAGAAAAAATATATTTGTTAGAGATAATGTCTAGTATAATCACAGAAAATGTGTCAGTATACATTTTGACAGTTAAAAAAACAAAACAGGTCAAAACTGTGCACAGCATTTGACTGTATATAAATCTGCGAAAATATATAATTATTTTACAGATATTTGTTTGTGCTTTAAACAATGGGGGTTTTCTTTCTTTTAACAATTCAGTGTCAATTAAGTGACGAGGTCTGGAAGTCTAGTTGTAAAATGAAACAATTCACTTCCTAGAGTCTTAAAATTATATATATATATATTGTACCAGTTTGTGATTTTTGTGCATCAATATATGCCAGAGAACCAAAATTCAGGCAGCAAGTCAGAATTTCAAATATAGGGGGATATAAGGCAGCACAGCTCTGGGTATTTTTGTGTTGTTGTCACATATTTATTCTCTTTTGTTTTTGGACAGTATCCTCTTTAAATTTGCATGTGACACTGTCTTACATCAATGATACATTAATTGTTTTTAATTCATTTATAGCCCCTTGGACTTTAATAGCCCCCATGTGTTTCAGCAAGATCTCTGCTCATGAATAAAACATGTCTGTGTTTTGTGATGACAAAATGCACATGCTGTAAATATTGTATTTGTCTGTATTGTATTTACTTTTCCTCCCCTGAAATTTATGCCTGTGCTTTAAATTTAATGCTAACATAGGAGAAAAACATGTTAATCATTAGTGTCCTTGGTACATTTAACTGGGTATGCTTCTGCTCTTTCTTTCTCTCGATTGTCCTCTTGATTCATTGTGCACATCCATGCAGTTTGCCATTTGTCATCCAAAATATCACAGTAACAATTTGTTGACATTTCTTTAGTAGAACAAACACATGGCTCGGCTTGGCCTCAGGGTATTACAGCAACACCAAGTGCCATGTCAAAGCTGAACTAATTTTGTGGCATTATATAGATATAAAGTATTCACACTTACACACACAGCCAGGGCAGGCTGTATTATGATAAAGCTCTCTCTCTCTGTGTGTAATAATGCCAAAGATATAAATATGTCTTGTTGATGTGGAGAAGAAATAACCACCATTCATCATTGTATAGACACATAACTACACTCGCATATAAAATTACGCTCCGGTAATATAACGCTTTTATAGACACAAGTCCATTATATTTAAGTGCACACACAGATGCAGTGACAGGCTCCCTCTAATAAAGTCTTGCTGTTGTAAAATCCTTACTGTTATCTTGTTAATACACTCCTGCTGCTGTAAATATAAATGCTATTATGTTAACCATGGAGCATGCTGACTTATAGGCCAGTAAAATATACATAAAACCACAGACATGACAGCAGCTGTGGCTTTATAAAGATTAGAGTGACTGGATATAAATGGAACTGAACTTAAAATGCACACACAAACCTATACCACAATAACACAGATTTACACACACTCCTACATACTCATACATACATAGTGAGCTGACCTGTATGCACACACACACACACACACACACACACACACACACACACACACACACACACACACACACACACACACACACACAGTGTTTTTCTATCATTGTGGGAACATACCATTGACTCCCATTCATATCTAACCCCTAACCCTTACCCTAACCAACACCAAAACAATGCCTAACCCTAAAGAAACTTTTTTGCACTTTTACTTTTTTCAGTAACAACAACATGGCCAAGAAAACAGTGTTTCCCCCCGTGGGGACCTCATTTTTGGTCCCCACCGTGACGCGAGTCCCCACCGAGATAGCGTGGAGTCAGATCAAAGTCCCCACCAAGTCCCACCGGTATAGATACACACACACACACACACACACACACACACACACACACACACACACACACACACACACACACACACTTACTTATGTCCTCTTTGGGGCGCACATCAAAACACCCTACTTTCGGGAACACCACTTTCTGAATGGTTTAGAGAGATGCTAGCAAGTGGGATGTATAACTGGAAATTCCCAGATTATGAGAATCACCTCAGATTTTAGTTTAAAACAACTTTTGTCCAAAATTAATTTTTACCTTGAGATTGGGGACGAATAATTTTAATGTCAATTTTGGGGACTTCAACTGTACACAGATACACGAACTCATAAAAGTCACTTTTAGGTGCCTCAAATTCCTTTGGGGACAAAAATCTCTAAAAGTAATTTTAGCATGTGTTTGAGTTACGAAAATATTCAACCCTCAAATTCAGTCTCAACACTGCTCCTGAGTAGCTCTTGACATCTAAAGAAATGCACTAATTTATTCTTATTTAACTTATTCAATATAAACTAAAACAACTGAAGGACAATGGCTTAACTAATGGCCAATCCTTGCCATATTAAGTTTTATGTTGGCAGGACCATCAACAACAGTTGGGATTCAATAAAATTCTATCGAAAACATTTTATTCTAAGTAAGATTTAGACTCAATATGTTAGCCACATTGGCACCAGAATCAAATTTGCATAAAAAGAAACATCACCCAACAAACAAAGGTATGCTGTCAAAATGTGTTTTACTAAAAAAATGTGTGAAATTCATGAACAACAGAGAAAATAGAAACAGATTTTGCACAGGGGTCAAGAATTTGGCTAGCTGGTCAGTGCTGTCAAAAAAATAATTGACTGCAGAGCTCAGAGAAACCAATATCTGTGGCTAGAAACATACAAATGGCACCATAATTTGCCATTTAGGGAACAGGAGGGGCCAGCCTCAAAGTGCCACTATTTTGTATACAGAAAAATGTTGAGATAACAAGTATACTTCCAACTAACAGTGTACATCAACAAGTATACTTTACCAGGGTACACTTTAACAAGAGATTTTGTCCGTTAGCTAAGTAACAAGCTGAGTCTATTTCTTCCAAAAGAGAAATATAAAATGAACAATGATCTGAAAAGCAACAAAAACTGTTCTTATTGTTTAGCACAAGCCTTTCTCTTCAAGGCAGTGATTCGGTTTCTGATGTAATTTTTTTACACCAGTCCAGTTGTGGTCTCTCAGTGCATCAGGCTCTGCATTGATACACCGCAGACAGTCGATCTTTTGCGGTACCTTGCAAGTGTGTATGAAGTCCATCATGTGTCTTTCCACAGCACGTACCTCACTGTCATCCCATTTACGTCTGGAGTTGTCTCTGTTAAGAAGTGTCTGTGAAATCGCTATAAAGAAAAGAGAAAAGGTGATGTCAAGTTGCCCTTCTGAGGGTATACTATTGAGCGTGGCATCAGAGAAAGTGGAGAGAAGTGGAGATGTCACCTCTGCCTCATGGTCCTCTTTAGCTGTGGTCTCTGTGGCTGAGCTGACATTGGCAGGCTCATCCTCCTCACTTGATACGTCTGGTTCTTGTGAATAGTCAACTTTTTCAGAAGTGACAATGTAAGAAAAGTACAAAAAAAGAAACCTCAGGAGTAGTAGCCTTAAGACAAAAACTCATTATGGACTTCCCACATTACTTAAGTTACACATTTACACAAAGTAATTTTGGATATTAATATTGTACATAACGGAGGCGTGGCAACATGGCGACGAGGTAGTCACGTCTTTACCAGCTCCAGCACATTTATCCATTAATTACTGTAAAAACGTCAACTTTACTTGCTTAGCTGGCTTTAGTTAATCTCCAGACAATTCGAGACACAACACATTATGTCTGGGAAAGGAAACTCTCGCCAAGAGCGCTCAGCTCGGGGCACTTTGGGCCCTACTACTCGACAAGTTAGCGAGAGGGCTAACCCCGCGTCGCCAGCTAGATTCAGCGACGCTGGCGGCGTTGAGGATGGCGGCTCCATCTCGGCGGTAATTGAGCTTATCGAATCTTTCCGAGCTGAAACTCGCTCGTCTTTGGACACTTTACAGTCTACTGTCGACTCATTTTCCTCACGTATGGTTGCGGTTGAAACTTCGCTACAAGAATGTGACGACAGGCTAACCGCTCTAGAGGCTAAATGTGAGGCACTGGAGAAATGCAACAAGTTGCTGACAGCCAAGACGGAGGACCTTGAGTCACGGAGCAGGAGCCAGAACCTGCGCATACTGGGTGTCCCAGAGAATTTAGAGGGGCCACGAATTACGGATTTTATGACTGACTTCTTTGCCGTGACATTGGGTGTGAATGTCGGAGATGGCCCGGAGCTGTTGGACCGGGCTCACCGCCTCGCATCTCGGCCAACCTCCGGCCCAAATGCGTCTCCGAGACCGGTGATAGTTCGGGTTCATCACTTCAGAATGAAGCAGCGCATCCTTCAGCTGGCCAGGGAGAAGGGCCCACTCTCGTTCCGAGGACACCCTGTACATATCTTCCCGGACTTCACAACCGAGGTCGCTTCGCGGAGAGCTTCTTTCAACAACATTAAGCAAAAACTCCGGGCTGCAAACATCCGATACGGTCTCCTGTTCCCGGCTCGGCTGCGGATCACGTTCAATGGCAGGAGGTACAGTTTTAATACACCGGAGGATGCAGAGAAATTCTATGTGGATACCATAGCCCCAGCACTCCAAGCAGGTGAAGCACCCGGTACCAACGAAAATGAAGCATGAAAACGACCTCCCCTCATCTCACTGGGCTTTTCTCACATAGCAGCAGCGCGGACAGACCGTCGGTTCGGCTTCGGGCCTTTTTGGACTAGTTCTAATGTCTTTCCGTCTTGGTTATCTATACTCAAGAACTGAGTGGTGAGTTCATATAACACCCCAGCTAAGTATATGTTGTTATGTTCTATGCATAATGTGCAGGTGTGTATGTATATGCATAAGTATATGTGTGTATGTATATGCATGTATGTGCATCTATATGTATAGTGACGTTTGTATATCTATTTTACTTTAAGTGGAGCACTGGTTTAGGTCAAGTAGGATGCTTAATGCATATTTTTCTAGATGCCCCGTTTGGGGGGGCATTTGGGGAGCGGGAGGGGGGTGTTCTTGGGTTTTGTTTTTCCCCACACTTCAGAGGTATGTATTTGTATTTGTATTTTTGTTTTTTGTCTCGGTCAGAAGGGTTGTACTGAACACTAGCATGTTGACAAGGGAATCAGGCAGATCTATAACATATACTGAATGGAGTAATGGCTGATAATACAACAATTAGAATGTGCTCTTGGAACGTCCATGGGATCCAGGACCCAGTGAAACGCAAGAAAATACTTAACTTCTTAAAAAAAGAGAAAGTAGAGTTGGCATTGATTCAGGAGACTCATTTAAATGACAGCGAACACTCCAAACTGAGGAGAGATTGGGTGGGCCAGGTCTTTTATTCCTCCTTCACTTCTAAAAGCAGGGGAGTAGCTATCCTAGTTCACAAGTCCTTACCTTTAACAGAAGTGGAGGTCGAAGCTGACACACTAGGCAGATATATTATGATTAAAGGGACTCTATACGGAGAGCCTGTCTCCTATTTAAACGTATATGCTCCGCCTATTCGTGCCCCAGATTTTTACACTAAAGTGTTTTCTATTTTCTCAAAGTGGATAGTTGAATCCTCTGTGATAGCTGGAGATTTTAACTGCTGTTTGAATCCACGTTTAGATAAATCTAATAGGTCAATACAGTCTAATACAGGGCAAGCCCAATCTCTACTTGGCTGCTGCAGGGACATACATTATATTGATGTGTGGAGAACTCTTCATCCCAATGATAAGTCATATACATTTTATTCTAAAGTACACAAGTCATCCTCCAGAATAGACTATTTTTTCATCTCTGAATATGGCCTTCAGACGGTGCTTTCTTGCTCCATTGGTAACATTCTCATTAGTGATCACGCCCCGGTGTTTCTGGTCTTGTCCAGCAGAGTACAACGCCCTAGGACGCAGTGGCGATTCCCAAATCATCTTATTAAGAATCCGGACTTTAAACAATATTTTACAGAACAGTTCAATTACTTTATTACAGAGAACAATACTCCTGACATTTCCCCTAACCTTCTGTGGGAGACTGCCAAAGCAGTCATTCGTGGATTTACAATTTCTTTCTCTGCCAATCTTAAGAAAAAGCAGAGAGCTGAGCAGCAGAACCTCGAACAAAAGTTAAGTGAACTCCAGGCAGACTTTAATGCTAACCCATCAGTGGATTTAAGACTACAAATTGATGCTACCACTGCAGCCCTGGACATTCTTTTATCTAAGGAGGCTCAGAAGTCCCTTCTATTCGCTAAACATAGGATGTATGAATTTGGGAATAAGCCAAATAAATACTTAGCGAACTTGGTGAAGGCTAAACCCACCCCCCAGGCTATCTCTGCTATAAAACATACAAGTGGTAAAATGATCTATAACAACAAAGACATTAACAATTCATTTGTAGAGTTTTACAAAAATTTGTACAGCTCTGAGACGAACTGCCACTCTGACTCTCTAGCACATGATTTTCTTTCAGCTGTTAATCTCCCCCAAATTTCAGATGTACAAAGAGAGTTTTTAAACAGGCCTATTACAAGTGAGGAACTCAAAGAGGCTATCGGCACTTTAAAAAACAACAAGGCTCCTGGGCCAGACGGCCTGACCCCAGAATTTTATAAAGCTTTCTGTGACTTGCTGACTGGCCCTCTGCTTAACATGTTGTCATATTCCTTTAGCTCCGGGGCTCTTCCCCACACTATGATGGATGCTAACATCTCTCTAATTCTTAAGAAAGGAAAGCCTGCAGATGACTGTACCTCCTACAGACCAATCTCTCTGCTGGACATAGACCGGAAATTACTTGCCAAAATACTAGCCAGGAGACTTGAAGGTGTCCTTCCTGATATCATCTCTGTGGACCAGACTGGTTTTATATCGGGTCGCAATAGTAGCAACAATATGAGGAGACTGTTGAATCTTATACAGCACAGTTCAGGGTCAAAGGTCAAATCTCTTGTGATTTCTCTGGATGCAGAGAAGGCCTTTGATAGGATTGAATGGCCTTATTTACTGGAGGCCCTTTCTAAATTCAACTTAGGTGATAGTTTTATTAAGTGGATATCTCTTCTTTATGCTGCCCCGCAAGCTTCAGTCATCACAAATGGTCTGAAGTCTCCTGCTTTCACTGTGAGGCGTGGGTGCAGACAGGGCTGCCCTGTCTCACCACTGCTTTTTGCCCTTGCTATTGAGCCCCTAGCGGAGGCCATTAGGAATGACCGTTTAGTGGCAGGTATAGAGGTCGGTCCTGTAAACCATAAAATCTCCTTGTATTGTGATGATGTCTTGTTGTTCCTCAGTAGCCCAGAGACTTCTATAGCTAGGGTAGTGGAAATAATTAGTGACTTTAGTCAATTTTCAGGCTATAAAATTAATTATTCTAAATCTGAGGCGATGCCCTTGACCCCTGACCTGCCCTGGTCTCCCACTTGCTCTGCCCCTTTTCGCTGGTCCCCATCTGGATTTGTCTATCTAGGCATAAAAATTACCCCATCAATTTATGGCCTTTACAAAGCAAATTTTGTACCCCTGATTCGCAAGATTAAAGAAGACCTTGCTCGATGGACAGCCCTGCCTCTCTCCCTTCTGGGTAGAGTAAATCTGTTTAAGATGACTATACTTCCACGTTTGCTGTACCCGTTCCAAATGATCCCTGCTCTCTTAACACGCAAATCACTCTCTGTTCTTAACAGTTCTCTTTCATCTTTTCTTTGGAAAAATAAGCGGGCCAGATTAAAACTTGCAGTTTTGCAACGACCTCTGGAGGAGGGGGGTCTTGGGGTTCCAGACATTAAACGCTACCAAGTTGCATGTTTGTGCATTTATCTTTGGCATTGGTTCAAAGAGGACCCAGACTCAACCTGGCTATTATTGGAGGCTCACCCAGTGACCCCTGTTCCTCTCTGTAATCTCTTACATATTTCTAAGAAATGGGTTAGCCTTAATGTTAAAAAAAACTTAATTCTACAAAACACCCTTAAAATCTGGAGACTGGCAAGGAAATTTGAAAATCAAGAGGGTTTCCTCTCTCTCCTTACTCCTATTCACTCAAACCCTGATTTCCCTCCTGGTTTAGAGGATCACTCTTTCTCCCTCTGGGCCACTAGGGGTATTAAGACTGTAGGTGATCTTGTGGTGAATGGCTTCATGATGTCATTTGATCAGCTTAAGGAGAAATATAATCTTCAGCAGAATCAATTTTTTAGATATTTGCAAGTGCGCAGCTTTGTCACCTCTGTCATTAAATTATACCCTAATGGTTTCTCCCTCTCAACAATTGAGGATATATTGAAAAATTCCGACTCTGAGAAACTCATTACTAAGTTCTATAGGGCCCTGTTAATCCCGAGCACTATCTACACTGCTCGTGCGAAAGCCCTCTGGGAGGCTGATTTTGGGGCTACTATTTCTGATGACGAGTGGAGTGGGGTTTGGCAGAGCTCCTCAGGTTGCCTATCGACAAATAAAGCCAGGGAATTACAATTCAGAATCATACATCGGCTTCAAATTACCCCAGTGAGACGTAACAAGTTTAATCATTTGCTTTCAAAATACTGTAACAAATGTCAAATTAATGAAGGCTCATATTTTCATTGTATTTTCGACTGTCACCTTGTAACTGACTTCTGGTGTCGTGTCTGTAAAGAAATTGACATTATTTTCAAGAAGAAACTATCCCTAAAACCTATCTCCTGTATTTTGGGTGTTCAGCTTACTGCAGTGAATCTAACCCCTCCCTCATTGAAGCTGCTTCAGGTGTTGTTGTTTGGTGCCAGGAGATGTATTCTTCTCCACTGGATATTGGACACTGTCCCATCTACCTCACTTTGGATCAGGAACATTATAGAACTTGTCCCTCTTGAAGCAATAAGCTTCTGGCTGAAAGACAATCCATTTAAGTTCTTCAATATGTGGAAGCCTTTTCTGGACTATATTGGCGAGGATGGGGCCCAGGTTCTGCGGAGGGGTCTATATGGACTAGCATGGACTGAAATATCTGAGCACATCCACCTTTAGCTCGCCACTACCTGATCAATGTATGTGATGCCCCTTGAGTTACTATTCTGCACAATGCCTTCTGCGCCTATGTTGTATGCTATCTGCATGTTTGTACATGTCTATATTTCATCCTAGTACCTTGATGTTTGTGAGGGAAATGTTCTTTATGTTCTTATGTTTGTACGTGTGTTTCTAAAATTAAATAAAAAATATATATTAAAAAAAAAAAAAAAAAAAATATTGTACATAACATTATTATACACATTGCCTATGAGGGAAAAATATGTAAAGAATACTTGAAAGACTACATTTGCATTCCTCCAATTTGAAACAGATTGTTATGATTCTTCATCATTATACTTAAATAACCAAATACAGCATTAAGAGTTTGTTACAGGTAAAGAGCAGTGATGGTGCATTTCTCATGAGATAATAGCCATGGCGTACATCTAACCTTAATTGCACTAATATACAGACATCCATACCTTCAGGGTCAATCTCAATGTTGTCAAGGGCTTGGCCTTTATACTGCGAGAGGGTCCCCTTCTCCACTGCCAAAAGCACTTTGCTCATTTTGGTGAGCTGTAGTGTTCCCTGTGGCAGGCGGTAATACTGCCTGTGCACACGAATGTCATGACCCAGAAAGTCTGCAAGTTGGTCTGATTCGTTTTCTTGAAGGTTGAGTACCTGAGACACTGTAGCTATATGCTTTCGCAGCCTTGTTGATGTTAAGGCCTCTGGATTTTTAGCACCACTCTCCCTTGCAAATGTTTGGATGCATTCTCCCCCTCTGTAAGCACACAAGGCACGTGGTCTAGCAAACATGTAAATGTTCTCTTTGAGGACTCCACACATCTCATGAGTTTCAGCTAGGAGCTCCATGGCTGAGAGCATTGATGGCTTTAGCAGCACAGGGACTCCTCTTCCTCGTTTTCCCCTGACTTCTACTCTGGTGAAGAAATCACACATCTTCTGCTCAAGAGGGGTGAGACAGGCTTCCATGTCCTTGTTGAGTTCTGACTTTTTCCTTGTCATGAAAGTGACCAACTCCATTCTTGATACATCTCCTGCTCTTCTTTGGTTGAAAATGATCACCTGTGCCAGCATCACTTTGGCGAGTGTTGCATAGCTGTTTGCAGAGGGAGAGAGTTTCAGCATTCTTTCAGCATCATCTTTAACCTTCTCCATGTGAGAGTCTAAACATTTGACATCTTCAGTGAAAGGTAACATTGGTGGTGCATTCCACTTCAACTCTTTCATAGTGGTTGTTGCGCCTCTGGTTATCAGTGCCTTCCATCTGAAACTTTTAATGGTCTTGAATTCGCGAGCATATCCCACCAGGCTGTCGTTCCTGTCAACTGTGGACAGATTATCAGTCTCTACCAGCTCACAAAGTACACCCAGACTGTGGCCAACTTTTAAGGCTAAGGGAGGAGTGCGAAATGTAAAATGTGTTCTCTGTGTTGTACCCAGCCAACTCTTTCACTGCAGATATCACACTGTTGAAGTTGGATGGATAGATGAGTTCCTCTGCTTTCCATATACGAGTTTTCTTCTGAGCAACTACTAATAGTCGCCCAAGCTCTCGAAGTCTTTGTCTTATCAAGTCATGTCTGTTCTTTCTTGACCCATTTAGATCAAAGAGGTGTTGTCCAAACTGCAACAGAAGTTTGTCCTTTTGGATCGTCTGAGTGACCTCATCATAGCTCATGCAGGAAATGACACTCTTCAAGCCCTCACTAATCTCTTGAGCAACAGCAGTTTTAAGTGCACATTTGGATCGAACTCGCTGCTTCCCAGTCCTGGATTCATCATTGCTGTTGTCTCGTGCTGGACAGATTTTCATGTGCTTCCACAAAGTCCTCTTGGCATAGACAATGAAAACAATGAATAAACTCAACAGCAGATTTAGTTTTTCGAGGTCTGTAGCAGACCTGGAGCTCTCCTGCTCCCTTACTTACAACATCAGCATTATAGGCAAAGTTTCCACACCGTCTCAGAATATTTAATGCATTTTGTCTCTCTTTTGAGTTCTTTGGATGTAGAACTGCTCTGGCAACCTCTTCTACATTTCCGTGCACAGCTTCCAGGTGTCGTGCAATTTTTGAAGAAGGCTTGAGGCAATAGAGACAGTAGTTTCTTTTGTTATACATTTGACGACTTCCAGAATTTGACGGAGGACATACTTTGACTGAGTCAGAAAGAAGTTGGACTCTGCTTTTCTTTGGAGTGCTTGACTTGCTCTTCTCCAAATGAGAAGATGAGCTCTTTCTCTTCCTTGGAGTGTTGGAGTTCCGTTTCTTAGGGTTGTCTCTGGTTGGGTTTTTCACATGAGTTCCAGAATCAATGGCTTGGTTTGCTAAAGACACTGGGATATTGCAGAGATAACAGAGGGCTTTTTGAAACTGGATAGAGTTCTGTGTCCTCATTAGGCTCAGAGTAACTTCCTTCAGTGTCTGGAACATAGTCTGAATCATTGTAGTCTGTGTGATCAGATTCATCAGGGGATTTTTCCTTATATGCAGTGGCCTTGAGGGAAAAAAATGCAAAGTTTATTGTGCTGTGTAGATGGACTGCACTTTTATGACATAAACTTTCTCTCTTTTAGCTGTATATGAGAAAACAAGTTACATTTACCAAATTTTATTTAAATAAAAGAGATAATTCACACATCAAATTGTACTGTTACGAATCAGGGTGCAACAGTACAGGTATTTATCCTGCACCAAGTGAATATAGACATCATGGTCTGGTGTAAACATTCCTATGACAAATACACTTGGCTGTCAAATGGCAAGAGAATTTGTGAGATCGTTACCATTCTAATCCATACTCCCCACAAGTACATTGCAGTAGTGTGCCTCAAAGCTGTTTTCCAGCCATTTTTAACATAAAAAGCAAAAGATGACACTGTTGCACTATCACTAATTCATGAGACAGTGGAGCTGGAGGACACACCCACTGCTTTCAAATCAGCTCTACGGGTTAGAATGCTGTGCTGGCATTGTTCGACAGAGTGGAAACATGTCAAACATGCTAACACATAGACAGCATCACTTACCATGTGTCAATCACTGGAACAAAGTAATAGAAAATTAATAAACAACATTCCTGCTGTTTTTAGGGCAGCTTCTAGATGTGAAAGTAAGCAGGGCCAAAGAAACTAACAATGTCATTTAAATTACGTTTATTTTTGTTTGTTTTTTGTTTTATTTTGTTGACATAAAAATCTGACACATGCGAGAGTATGCTCACTGCTTAATGCATTCCCAAACAAGATGAAGCAGCTTTTCGTTTCTAAGCTCTCCACCTGCAGAACAATCTTTTTGAAGACTTTAGGTTTGCTACATTTCAATCAATAATCATCAGTTGATAGATAAAGCAGGGCTTAAATCATTTCTGTTCTCCATGGCTTTGGCTACGTTTGGTATCAGCCTCTATAATCTGTAGTCATTTGCTTGGTCTCGTTATTGCATTTAAAAAGCAATTTAATGAAACATTTTTTTTTAAAATTGTCCTTTGTTTTATTGTCTTTTTACATCAAATTTTTAAAAATCTAATTTTTAAGTAGGTCAAAAACACTAACTGCAATACTATCAAACATTAATGAACCAAACTCATTCTCAACAGTGATGTGTTAAGGTATGCGCAAAACTGTGACTTCTGTATACTGTTACACCTTTACTTATTATTGGAGGAGAATACCTTTCTCCGTCGTAATGACTTGGATTCATCCGCTGAAAAATCCTCAAAATTTGGACAAGCTGACGATGATGATGATGAACACATAACAGGAGCTCTTGTCTGACAAACAAAAAGAGATAAAACCATTCCAGTATGAATAAATCTTGTATAAAACAATAGGCAATACAGACCTTTAAAAGGGCATGATTTATGACAATTTCCATTCATTACCATAATGATAAATCACATTTCAATCCTCATCCCGGATAATATTATGGAAATAAAGAAGAACGTTTATTTCTGAACAGCATTATGAAAATCGACAAAATAGTGATAATTATAATTATTTTTTTTATTAATGATGCCAAATGATAATACTGATGTTATCCATATTGTGGAAAACTCCTGAAAACCAAATAACAAGCTAATGTTAAAATGCAGTAGAGTCACCTTTGTTGTTGCTGCTGCTTGCTCTCCACTGTCCACTAGATCACTGGCCATTGTGGATTCATCTGCAGATAAAGCGTCTGATGAGGCTAGTGGCTAAAAAGACAAACCAAACTTTCTATTTCCAATATTCAAATTCAGTTTGCATTCAGAAAAAGACAGATGTATAGCAACCCTATCACTGCTATGATAATGCTCGATTAATTAAGAACATGTGAGTAATTGTAAACATTGGCCCCAGTCAGTTTTGTACATACTTGAATATCATCACACTTGTCCTCAATGGCATCATCCATGGAGATTGTGAAGTCAGCTGACGAAAAGAGAGAAAATCAACTAAAGCAAACATGATATTCTATTCAAGTAGAATAACAAAACTGTCAGTAATATTAAACCAATTGTTATTAAAATCAAAATTTTGATAATGCTTTACTCTTACTAATGTCTAAAAATCAGCAAGTGTAGCAGACTTAAAATGATTGCTCACACTCCACAGGATCGGTACGTTTATTCTCTATAACAGAGAGGCACAGGTCAGAAAACGGCGACACACACACAGGCAACGGTGAAAGTTCTCTCCCTCCTCATCAGAAGCCGTCCGGCTTTTTTTTTTATACAATATATGTGCATTATACAGCAAATAAACAATATCCAACAAAAACAAGATACCAAAACCCACCTATAACAGAGAGGCACAGGTCAGAAAACGGCAACACACACACAGGCAACGGTGAAAGTTCTCTCCCTCCTGCAGCAGGCCAAACACACGGGAATGATTGTCAGAAAAGCGTTTTAAAACATAAGTTTTACCAATCAAAACTCGGATCGAAAGTCATTCAAAAATCATTAGTATCTGTTCCTAAAGTTTTTTTATGCAGTCTTGAAGAGCCTAACAACATTTTATGGCCGCTAGAACGACAATTAGGAGAGACAGCATCAACATAGGTCCTACCTCATCAGAAGCCGTCCGGCTTTTGCCGGGAATACACAGCTTCGTCACGTATGCCTCGGATGTGTGCGCCACTAATTAATGACCCCCCCCCGCTACAACAGGTGACTGGAACCATATACAAACGAATATGAACTTCTGGGCAAAAACCCACAGAAATAACCCAAAAGTAGCAACAGAGACAATATCCACATTTTGAGAAGGTTCACCAAAATACATTATATTCGATTACTTACTCAGCTACACAAGTCATAAAAGAAGGCACGGTATCTTGTCCTGAAAAAAAGGAAAAACATGTTCTGGGATCCCAGTGCACTTCAGCCAATCAAGACTGAGATCTCATAAGGATGTGGTTCTGTATCCTTGCTGAAGCCACAGAAAGCTGGATCCTCCAGTTCTGTATCTCATTTATAAAACATTGCACAGGATCTATACTAAAAGCACATGTGCGCCCGAAAGATGTAAATGGCATGCCCTAAAGAAAAAGTAATCAGATTTATGAAACAGTGCCTACACACACCGGCACTCAATGTTCTCTTTATTTTAACAGTCCAGCTGAAATTGTGTGCATGTAGATCAGACTTATATTTTGCCTCTACACACATAAATTCACTTGGTCAAAACATTCAAATATTCCACAGTGATAATGCCAGGAGAAGCTAATCTGCGGTTCCACACAGTGAATTGTGGTCATAACTGAGAGGAAGACAAAGAAAATAAGTCTCTGTATTTTTAGGGTCTACACTGATATACATTTGGTATTATTAAGTTCTTAATTTTTAATTGTAATTCAAAGCCATATCTGAGATGCCAAGAGTACTTTTAATGAAAACAGACATCTCATCAAAATAAAATGCAAATGACTGCTTTCCCTGTTTGGATATACAGCTGCAAATATATCAACATGTAAATAAATTAAATATGCAATATTAAATAAAAATAAGCCTGAGAGTGAGAATGCTCCACTTCATCATTAAAAGAGAAAAATAATAAAAGACTGACTGAAATAGAGCACAAAGGCAAATTTCCATTTGTACGCGCTGCGTTGCATCTGCAACTGGTCTTACATCACCAATTAATTGAATGATTAGTCTTTTTAAAAAACAACAACTCTGTCAGTTGGCAGAGTGGGCGTGGTAAGCACCTTGGACAGTGTAGATGTTTCATACTCTTTTTTTTATTATTATTATTACTGTGTAACTTTCTAATCTCTCTTTGATATTGTAGACAAATCCAAATGTAGTACATGTAGTATTGGTATTCAGAAACACTGACCTTATTCTTAACCACATTTTTGACACTACAGGTGGACTGGTTCTGTCCTCTCTCTATGTCAGAGTTTGACAGCTGTCACTTTCAACAGTTATGATTCCATGACTGCAGAGTTGCAGTGAAAAGATAGACAAGACTATTGTGTACAACTCAGAAGTTGTACACAGTATATATAACTGAGTTGACATGTAACAAATAAGGTAGTGGTGTGGGCAAGACTTTAAGCAAGGCTACAGAATTGTGCCTACACATAGTTAACTACATCAGCATCTAAGTAGCACGTTTTTTTTAATTAATTCAGCCCTATTCTCCAGATTTGCAGCTGCCATCAGCTACTCACGGTACAGAGTGACACATCTAATTAGAAGGTTAAGTTGATTGAACTGAATAAGTACCCGTACCTTCAAATTTACTTCTAATTTGATCATTAAACATTTACTTGCAAATATTTCAGCAGAATTTTTAAATCATTATTTCGAGTTCAGTTCCCTTGTACACACAGGATATTCAATACTGCTTGGTTTGCAGTGAATCTCCTGGTAATACACATGATGAAAAGAGTTGGGCAGACAGCAATGTTCACATTACTCACAAGAGCATCCAGTTCTGCCAGTTCCCGAGCCAGCTGTGCACGCCTTAACAGAATCCCGGTATGCGTCTTTCTTCAGCATTTCACTGGTCCTCTGCAATTTCGTGTCGATTGAAGCATTCCTCATGTTGCTTTCTCAGTCTGGCCATTCGAGACTATGAGGAAAGCAATTAAATTAGGTACGACCTTGTTGAGCACAGCAAACACTACCTGGAAACAAGACACTTTACAGTCAAAAATGTGTAATGGTGTAATAGTTATTACATTGAAAGATGAAAAGTGGCTGTCATTTGCCCCTGGATTGCTGCTGTTGAAGTTGATCTTATATTCCATTACTGATGTATCCACAGGACAAGATAACAGCTAAAAGACAAAAAGCATATATGTAAGCATGTGAGTGAAAACTGTTTGACCAACGTGAAAATGTATCAAACCGTAGACCATTTATGTCAAGTCTGAAAACATTTTAACTGCTCAGTGTTAACAGACGTTCAACCAAGTTAAACTTAGTTTAGTTTGTCAGTCTAGCCATACTTTTGGGGTCGATCAAAACACACACACATGCTACCAAAACCTAATTGGGGATGTCCCATTAGATGAAACCTTTAGACACCAGTTCATCAGTCCAGCCATACTTTTGGGGTCGATCAAAACACGCACACACTTGCTACCAAAACCTAATTGGGGACGTCCCGTTAGATGAAACCTTTAGACACCAGTTCATCAGTCCAGCCAAACTTGTAGTGTGGTAACAAACAAACAGAGTCCATCCCAACAACAGACATGAAAAGAACTTATAGACACAGACTACTTGGGCTGCTTTAAGACTGTGCTGGGACGTCATTCATACTCACTGACCCACTATATACAACACAGATAACCAATACTGTCTGATCTCTGAGAGATTAAGTAGTGTGTTATAATCTGGCTCCTACCTGAGGTCTGTCACTCTCATTCGCAGGCTGCTCGCTGACTTTAGGTGATGATTTCTGCTGGAAATAGAAACAAGATACAATTTAAGAAACCAACAAGACTTAAAGCTTGAATTTAAGTGTGTGAGGATGAAGGCGGCTCCATTCATGTCAAGTCTGAAAACATTTTAACTGCTCAGTGGTAACAGACGTTCAACCAAGTTAAATTCATGCAAGGCTTAAATTCATCAAAAACTGGATACCACCCATCTCCAGGACATGCCATGGAAAAGCATGTTACATTCATACTCAAACAAACAAATTTCATCACAATTTTACCTTATGTAATATTTTCATCATTTGAAAGGAAAAGTTGAACATTTGTTAAATTGGTCCACATTCAATTATCCATGATATGCTGGTGTACGTGCTTGCGCCAAGGCCAGTCTGCATTCCCATAGTTGTAAGTTATTTCTTCACCTGGAGAAATGTCTTTTATTGCAAACAAGCATAAATGTGGCATCCCACCAATATCAATAGTTTTCATCTTGCAGTTAGGCTTTTTGTTGTCATCATTCACAAGCCTTCCCAGCGACTTGTCTTCAACTGATGCATCAAGACTTAAGAAAAAGAACAATAAAGATCAGAGTTAAAGTTACTTACTTGGTTTGTATACATTGTTAAGCATAGTCGGACAGTTAAAAATATCATGTAAAATTTGGATAAAGACAGATTTGATTAAAGGGAAAGTTTGTTTCAACAGCTGAGCAAGCCATTTAAGTACGATATGAATCTAGAGCTGGACAAAAAATAGAGAATATCTCTGCAACTACAAGACCTATATGAGTAATCTTAGTATCAAAACAAAGGTAACCCTTGTGGGTTTATTGTAGAGGTGAAAGCATCACAACATCTGTTACTGGGGCTGATTCGATGAAGATTTATACTATATTTCAATTTTTGCCTGACAAAATGTACTATATTATATTTAGAGTGACTATCCCTTTTACATGAGGCCAGTGAAGGCATGGAACTCTAGAATCCAAGTGCTCGTGAAGCACCCATGCTCTGTGCGGAGTTTCACCGAGATCAGGTGAAGCAGGAAGGAGTTTTAGGAGTTTAAGCCATTTAAACATATTTAAACATCAAATGTCTCATTTGAGTTTTCTCGTGTATAAAACTGTACAGATTAGAGCTGGGCGACACGATAATTTCAGGCTATATCATGATACACAATATACAGTTGTGTTCAAAATAATAGCAGTCCCACATCAATAGCAAGATAAATCACTGTTTTTGTTAGAATTTCAACTTCTACACTGCAAGTAAGTTGCTAGAAGGTTTAGTAAAGGTATAGAAAACCAACAGACCCAACAGGCTTGTCATGCTTGCTGCTGATTCTGTGAAACTCAATCATTAACTGAAAGGGGCGTGTTCAAAAAAATAGCAGTGCTGAGTTCAGTTAGTGAGGTCACTGATTATGTGAAAAAAAATAGATGTTAAACAGGTGGCCCTTATTTAAGGATCAAGGCAACTGATGCTGCATATGCTGGCTGTGCATTTGTCTTTGAAAAACAGAGTAAAATGGGTCGTTCAAGACACTGTTCAGAAGAAGAGCGTTTGTTGATTAAGAAATCAATAAAAGAGGGGAAAACCTATAAAGAAGTGAGTTAAAATGTTATCAAACATGTTAAAATGGCAGCCAAAATCAGAAAGGCGAGGAAGAAAAACAAAAACGACTATTCGATTGGATCGGAGAATAACCAAAATGGCAAAGGTTCAGGCAATGATCAGCTCTAGGAGCATCAAAGAATATCTAAGGGTGCCTGTGAGTACTGGTAACAATCAGACAACGTCTACATGAAGCCAAGCTACCAGCAAGAAGCCCCCGCAAAGTCCCATTGTTAAAAAAAAAAGACGTGCTGAAGCACCAAATTTGCCCAAAAACACATTGACTGGCCTAAAAAGAAATGGCGTAATATTTTGTGGACTGATGAGATTAAGATTGTTCTTTTGGGTCTAAGGGCCACAGAGAATTTGTCAGACCACCTGCAAAAACTGAATTCAAGCCACAGTACATGTTGAAGACGGTAAAGCATGGTGGTGCAAGCATCATGATATGGGGATGTTTCTTGTACTATGGTGTTGGTCCTATTTATCGCATACCAGGGATCATGGATTAGTTTGAGTACATCAAAATACTGGAAGAAGTCATGTTGCCGTATGCTGAAGAGAATATGCCCTTGAAATGGGTGTTTCAACAAGACAATGACCTAAACACACCAGCAAGCAAGCAAAATCATGGTTCCAGACAAACAGAATTCAAGTAGTGGAGTGGTCAGCATAATCCTCGGACCTTAATCCCATAGAAAACTTGTGGGCTAACATAAAAAATGGTGCTCATGAGGCAAAACCAAGAAATGCAGAGGAACTGTGGAACGTAGTACAATTTTCCGAGGCTGCAATACCTGTTGACCGGTGCCAGAAGTTGGTCGACTCCATGCACCACAGACGCGAAGCAGTTATCAGAAACCGTGGTTATGCAACTAAATATTAGTTTATGATTCTCAGGAAAGTTGAATCTTCAAGCATTTCTTTGTTTATGCAGTACATTTTTGAGTTTGTAAAGAAAGATGACAACACTGCTATTTTTTTGAACATTACATTTCTTGACTTTCTGTAAAACATTACCAATTATCAAATTCAATTATTTTTTCCAATTTTCTTGCTTTGAAATAGAATGTGCAGTGGCCCCAATGCATTTGCATTTATTAAAATACATTTTATTTGAAGAATTTTGAGGTTTACTCACCTTTTTAAACACACTGCTATTATTATGAACATAACTGTATATCTCAATAATTTAAAAACTCCTCTAAAGTGCTTCAAGAATGTGTCATTCACATCTTTTGATGCATGACACCAGTATGATAGTTTAAGTCATCCCTGCAACACTTCTCCACATTAAACGTTCCTGTTTGTAATATAATTATCAGTGGTTTCTTGTGGAATTTTTTCTGTTTAATTTGCATGGAATAAAGGGGAAAAACTGCCCATGTCATGCATTCCTACTGATTACACATGCAAGGAAGGAGCATATTCATGCTTACTTACCAATAACTTTTCCCTTTCCACTTAAAATCAAACAGGAACACTGCTTCAGTGTCATCATAGTGCCTTAAATGAAAGGGGTGGTCCTGTTTGAGAAGGTTGCCTCGGTATTCAAGGACAAAATCTTCTTTTCTGAAAGCCTCAGTAGAAAAAAACACCCCGACCTTAAAAATAAGGAAAAAGCAAACACCATATCAATATTTTTCATCTACTACAGCAGCATGCCATATTTTAAATCAGAAGAGCCGGGGTTTCCATCAGAAAAGTCCTAGTGTACCTTGGAAGTTTTCAAAACCAGAGTATTACTAAATTCACAATTATACAACAAGTAATGAATAGAAGTGTGGACATTTTTTTGATCACAAGATACATCATAATGCAGACATGAAGTATGGCGTCAAATTTGGGTCAAAAGTCGCACACGCGCGCAACACTCTCTCTCGCGCGCGAAACACGTACCCCGCGCGAGCGGAAAAAAAGTCTCCACGGGCGCAAAAAACACTCTGCGCGCGCGTGGCAATGTCTCCGGGCGCGAGGAGCCTCTTACGCGCGTGAAGACATTACTACTCGTCCGTGTATGGTGCCATAGTTATCCATGGAGCTCTCAAGACTTTTGACCCTTTGTGGGCGGATACCAGTGCTCGCCACAATCTCCCTATGATTGGCTGTCTGCGACAGCAAGAACTCACCCCCCACGTGGGCACAGTCGGCTGGAGCCCCTTTGATGCTGCTGCTGCTGTTCTGCAGCTCCGCTGAACACACACAGAACCGAGCCCGGATCTCCAACTGCCGGTGGGTGAGTGTCTCCACGTATTTCCGGCTCTAAACGGGGGGGCTGTCAGCCTTTAGTACAGCGATTAGACGTCAGTTAGCTCCATTGCTAACGGCAGTTACCCAGGTGGACTGACCGGAATCGGCCCAGAAGCCCAGCGTGTCTACTCCAGTGATTCTGACAGGGAGTTTAAGAGTGATGCTATAATTAGGGGTACATTTCAAGTCCATGGGGTGTAGACACACTGGGCTTCTGGGCCGATTCTGGTCAGTCCACCTGGGTAACTGCCATTAGCAATGGAGCTAACTTAGCTGTACTAAAGGCTGACAGCTTGAGACCTCCTGTTAAGGGGCAGAAATACGTGGAGACACTCACCCACCGGCAGTTGGAGATCTGGGCTCGGTTCTGTGTGTGTTCGGTGGAGCTGCAGAAGGGCTCCAGCCGACTGTGTCAGTTCTTCTCCTGTATACAGTGGCATCCCACGTGGGGGGGGGGGGGGGGGTTCTTGCTGTCGCAGACAGCCAATCATAGGGAGGCTGTGGTGAGCACTGGTATCCGCCCACAAAGGGTCAAAAGTCTTCTCCCCACGTGCGTAAATCAGAGCTCCGCGGATAATTATGACACCATACACGGACGAGTAGCAATGTCTCCACCCGCGTAAGAGGCTCCTCGCGCAGAGACATTGCCACGCGCGCACAGTGTTTTTTGCGCCCGTCGAGACTTTTTTCCGCTCACGCGGGGTACGTGTTTCGCGCGCGACTTTTGACCCAAATTTGACGCCATAATGAAGACTCTGCATTGATATAGAGACAGGGCATGACCTTGCAGCAGGGGAAAAAAATACTGGGTGGGCAGCAGCGTAGGGTGGAGTTATTTCTCTGAGCATCTGATTCATTAATACATGTATGTACAGAAATTTTAACCAAATATTACCAAAATGGTTCAAAAATACTGCATAATCCAGCTCTCCCAATCCACATAGCCTGTACAAAGTTACCATTAAAAATGAGATACGCATCAGATGCAATGCTGACTTAATACAAAACCCCCCCATAAATCAAATCAAAAATCTAAAAACTAACCTTTGTGCAGATTGATAAAACGCTCTTCAAGTCCAGCCTTATCAATTTTCAAGCGGATGTGTTGCTCTGCATCTTGTTGTGGAGTGACTCGTTTTCTCTTCCTCACTCTCTCCATTGTACTTCCAATGTGAGCCATTTCATCTGTTGGAGAGTACACTTTCATTAATGAGAGTCACCAAGATTAGTTAACAGATTCCCAGTTAACTAACATGTACCATTCATTAATTTTGTAAATGCTTGGACATAATTTTGTATTGATGCCGTACCTAAACACTAATGCAGACTATCAACCTTCATAATAAAAACCTCTTAAATAGCAAATAGGGTCATTCCATACCAAATAGGCAAAAATCCAGAAAAGTGGTTGCACCCACCACCTCAAAATTGCTTCATATTTTTTTGTACCATTCTTTGGTACATTTCATTGGGAAAGTCAAAATTTTGAGGTCCTAAACCCAATCCTCATGGTTCTACAGGCCCATAAAGGGGCAAGGGTCATGTTTTTAAGTTTCGGTTTGTATTTTTTTTTCAGTTTTCACAACTTTATATCTCAGGAACCTAGGAAAATATATGATTTGTTCACTATGTGTTCCAGCACCACCTGAAAGAGAAAAACGTCCTTATTGGTATAAGCTGTGGAGAATGAATACAGCAAGAACCAAAGTTCATTTTAAGTTTTTCTACAAGGTTTCATGTGTATCTTCAAACCTACAAAATTTCAAAAATGTGCCACCTTGTCCACATGGACTAATTTCAGCCTAAATATGGTGAATTTTGGCAAACGACCAGTGATTGACAGCTTCCCTAGCCCTCCCTAGGCACATTTAGTGTCCCATAAATGTATCAAAACATTGCTTATGACCCAGACAACAAAATCTGATCTATCCTGACCCAGCAGAGTAATGTTAACTACCAAATAAATGCATTTCATTTTGGAGCTTATTGTAATCTTATGCACTTTTTAAATGGTTGTGCCTCAACAGATTTTCATCATAACACTTGTCTGACCACTTTATTTTATGCATCTATATACCTTTAAAAGAACTTGAAAATTTGAAGAAGATATATTGAGTACTTCCTGAGTTATTAGGGTTTGAAATCATCAAAAAATGACAGACGGATTTTAATGTTTAAGGACCCCCTCCCTTCAACGGGCTGTAAAATGAAAACCAGTGGGCCTGTGAGGCTGTAACTTTGTGTTTCTCAATCACTTTTACCCTTCTGCAGAATAACAAAAAATGAAGACAATCTGAGATGGTGGTGCAACCATCGTTTATCTATGTGATATGGAATGACCCAATACAATGTGTAGGTCATTGAAGTATCAACCCTAATCTATCAAATACATTGCTTATTTGTATTATATACACAAGATGAGTATAGTCATTTATAGATCCCCTTTAAAATCTGATGATGTACAGTCCTGGAACACAGTTTTTAAATTTAACAATTTGAACAATGTGTTTTCATTACAATACACTAAACACATTGTCTTATATCAAAGTTTAAACCATAACTGATTGAAAATCTCAACCAAAAATGTCAAAAAACACGCGGTTCAGCTCGGTGATTTTCGGCTAAAACTTGGATTTGGAGGTCAGTAGCCCAAATCAAAATATTTGGGCCCCTAACCAGTGTGTTTTTTGTCATTTTCGGTCGCCGACATCGGTCTTTAGTCGCAAATGGCGACCTGGCGGCCGTCTAAATCGAGCTACTTAAAAATCAATCAGCCATCCCCTCCTCCAAAGACTGTATCATTAGTTTTTATCATAAACTGTAGCAACATCCACACAAAAAAGACCGGAACTAATCTGCGCAGCTCTCCCCTCAACTCATCTGCCCCCAAACTAATTAGGGCACGTGTATGTCACTCACTCCACTAGCTTACCTTACCATTAGCCTGCATAGCGCTGCAATGCTAATGCTATGTTAGCGTCATTAGCATCAGAGCTAAAACGTCCGGTCATCTGCACCAATTCAACAGAAACTCGGAAGCGGCACATTTTTACTGATGTCACAACACGGTCTCACGGGGATTCGTGAAACTGTTACGTAAATTTTTTGTTTCTTTTTCGTGCGCCCCAACACGATTTCGTCATGTTTTTCGTGCCGCTCACCACGAAATGTTTTTCGTGTTGCTCACAACGAAACCCGCTGTGGTAATCACAGCTGAAAGTGGTTTATACCAGCGGATTCATGACGATCTAAGCTGTCCATCGGCGTATACTGCTTGTGTGATCGCGTTTGCGGCCGCCGGCCGCCGGACATTCTTGAAATTCCTATGCAAATTGGTAAGTGTACCACCGGGTTATGGTTAGGTTATGGTTAGGTTATGGTTAGGGTTATGGTTAGGGATGATGTCATGCAAAATATAGCGTTGGATTCGCCATGGTTTTACATTAAAAATATAATACACACATTCGTTTGAAATACGTTCTGGGTGGCACGAAAAGTCCGCCGTTTAAAATACATTGGTGCGCATTTCGTGGTGAGCGGCACGAAAAACATGACGAAATCGTGTTGGTGCGCACGAAACCGAAACAAAAATTTACGTAACAGTTTCACGAATCCTCGTGAGATCGGGCTGGATGTCATAGTCATTACACGGCTGGATGGTGGCACATTGCACAAAATCCTGCTATTCCAATAAAATGTTTAGCCTACCTTAGAAGGGAACTCCTTCCTCACACATCCTGCCGTAATTCCACCCAACATTGACCGTGGCGCATGAGCAGGGCTGCCAGAAAGACATACGCTTCCCGTCGGGAGTAGGGGATAGGCTGTGGTGCACGATTTCACAAAATTTAGTTTTGCTTATTGGAGGTGGTGTTGACCTTTGTAGTTTTGTGTGGATTGAATTGTGCGTTATATGAGAAATCGAGATTTTAAGATTAAAAAGTCACAATTTTGAGATTAAAAAAATTACATAATGAGATAAAAAGCCACTATAAGATTAAAAAAGAAATTATGAAATAATAATTCTAATTTTGAGATTTATCAAATTAAAAGAATGAGTTAAAAAGCCATAAATCATGATGAGATTAAAAAAATCGAAATTATAAGACATAAAGTCAAAGTCATGTGATAAAAAATAATTGACATAAAAAGTCATTATGAGATAAGTCAAAATCAAGAGATTAAAAATTGAAATGAGATAAAATTCATTAGAAAAATTATGAGATAAAAATCGAAATTATTAGATAAAACATCAAAATTAGGAGATTAAGAAATCGAGATTTTGAGATAAAAAGTCATAGTTTTGAGATTAAAAAATTGACATAATGAGATAAAAAGCCACTATGAGAATAAAAAAGGAAATTATGAGATAAAAGGTCTAATTTTGAGATTAAAAAATATTGAAATTATGAGTTAAAAACCCATATGGGGGGTCCCAGGGCTGGGGTCCCAGGTAAATTTGGGCACTTGAAGTCAATTGTGGATACTTTCGGTAAAATTGGGTCACTTTTGCGCCAATTTGGGGTACTTTAAGTCCATTTTGGGAGACTTAAGGTCAATTTGGGGCACATTTGAGTAAATTTGGGGCACTTGAAGTCCATTTTGGGATACTTAAGGTAAATTTGGGGCACTGTACTTGAAATCAATTTGGGAGACGTGAGGTAAATTTGGGGCCCAAAATTAACTTTGATTTTGGGCTACTTTTGAGTCTATTTGGGGTCCAAATTGACTTAAAAGTAGACTTTTAGTATGTTATACTAGGCTATATTTGGAGCTGAACTGTGGTGGTTTGGTGACTCTATGACCTTCCTGTGACCCCTGGCGCAGAGTCGACGTTTCACATTTTTGGACTATGAAGCCCCACAAACTGGTAATTTTTGCATCAAATGAGCTGAAACTTTTAGGGGTGATTCAGGTGACCTTGGGGAACAATCGATTTGAAGCTCAAGCCTCTAGGTCGTTCCTGGAGCTACTTCCGGTTTGGGAGGGGCAAGCAAAACAGTGGATTTAGATTTTAGATGTTTCAGAGGTACCAGATCCCAGGTTTCAGCTCTCTGAGTGTTACAGAAGAGAGATCAGAGCAAGAGAGGGACATTTATGAAAAAACATGTTTTTTTGGCCCTCATTCCTTCTTCAGGGCCCCTGGAGGTCTGAAAAGGTGCATGAGTGTTCACATTAGCCTCTATATATAGAACCTGTGCAGTTTGGTCCAAATTGGTTCAGGAATGTGTGAGATTTTGACCTTTTTAGCCTGTTTTGAAGCATTTGGACATTAAAGGGTTAATCGTCGAGTGAGAAACAGGCCCGTGCTCGGACCCCTTTTGAGCTAACTCAGGGTATCTGCAGGTTTCAGCAAGTCAAATTTAAGACTTTTTAAGACCTTTTTAATGCCGTCTTGAATGAAATTTAAGACTGAAATTTTTTTTTAAATCCTATAAATACAAGCGATGGTTAGGGATCCCGCTGTACTAGAACCTCAATGACAATCATTTAAGTTTACTTATTGTCAGTTTATTAAACAAACTGATAATACAAAACACTGCTTTGCTAACGAGACTTGGCGTGCGTAAAAGCACATTGCATTTGGTCAAACACATAAAATTACAATTGCAATAACAGTACTATATGTCAACGACAAAACACTGAACACACACTCATACTGAGCCTCAGTTGAGCTTCAGCTGGCTGTTCTCAATCACCAGTTCTGCCTCTACTTTTTTCAGCTCACTCATTTTTACCTCCGCCAGGAGGTTATGTAATCACCGGAGTTTTTAACCTCTGCCAGGAGGTTATGTAATCACCGGAGTTTGTTTGTCTGTCCGTCTGTGTGTGTGTGTGTGTGTGTGTGTGTGTGTGTGTGTCTGTTTGTCTGTTTGTCTGTTAACAGCATAACTCAAAAAGTCATGGATGGATTTTCACCAAATTTTTACAGGATGTCCGGAAGAGCAAGAGTAAGAATCGATTAGATTTTGGAGGTGATCCGAATCACCGTCTGGATCCAGGAATTTTTTGAAGGTCGAAGGACAATTGGACAGAGTCCATGACTTTTTGAGTTATGCTGTTAACAGACAGACAGACAGACAGACAGACAGACAGACAGACAGACAGACACACACACAGACACACACACAGACGGACAGACGGACAAACGGCATGGCGGAGGTATGCGCTCTCCGAGTGCTTTTCTAGTTTCTTTATCTCTTCCTGAGGACGTTTGACTTGGTGATGAGCTGAGCCATTAAAGTGCCAGACTTCCCTTCCGCTTGCTCAGCAAACATGTCTGCATCTTTCTCCAGACTCTCGCATACATCCAGGAGATCGCCAATCCCCTCATTTGAGGTGTAGGATTGATGTTTCACTACAGTGTTCAAGATTCATAACACCTCGGATTTGAGTGTTGCTGTCCCACCAAAGATAACTGTCAGGTCAGTGCTGCTAGCACCGGCGGTAGCAGCACCGGTAGCAGCGGCGGTTGTTGCTAGCTGGGGTGCTGGACCCACACAAAAATGAGAGATGCCCGGCATTTGTTTTTGGCTCTCTGTTGCAATTTTATGCTTAGCGCCCTGCATGTGCGATTCCACCGCTTTAATTCCCATGGTGCCGAGTTTGAAATCCTTCTTGCAAAGAATGCACCTGGCCTCCTCGAGATTGGCAACAGGTTTCAACCAGCTTTGAAATTGACTGTCCTCCAGCCAACACTGCTTAAACTTGCACTTCCCCATCCTGACTGACCAGTGACGCGAGGAAGAAAGGAAAGGAGTCTTCGCGCGACTGAAATTAAACTTCCAGCGTAACTTTAACGTTACTTAAAGTCCCCTTGAGTAAAACAAAAACAGACCCGACAATTTAAGACCACTGACTACTGTATTTAAGGAATTTCTAATGAATTTAAGACATTTTAATGTCTTAATTTTAGATACACGAATTTAAGACCTTTTAATACTTTATAAGAATCCGCGGGTACCCTGTAACTCTCTGAAAAAAAAATATGCAAGGTCAGGGGGTGGTCTAGTAGGAGTGTGTCCGATTTGGTGTCACTGCACCCAAAAATGACCGAGCAGGAATTTTTTTTACATGTTTGAAGGCCTCAGGCTTCATCACTACTAGTAGGCCTCACTGCTGAAAAAAGCGGGTTCCCATGGGGTTAGATCCTTGAAAACAGATACAGTGCTTCATGGGACTGGTCTGAATAGTCCCACACAATATCAGACTTGAATTCCACTGGGAATTACTTTTATGATACTTGATATGTTGCAGAAAATGTCTCCTTCATTTGAAGTCTTCAGATTTAGTGACCCTTGACCCCTTCAAAGGTGTTTTCACTGCAGACTTGCTCCCAGAGCATTCAGCACTCCCTGTTCTATGACTTTATGCACTTTGGTGCACTTTGATTGATGTTCTCACACTGCAAAGCACGCAGCAAGCAGTCACGTGACCCGTCGTCAGGCCAATAGAAAAATAATAGGGAGAAAAAAACGTAAACATTTTACAATTTTCAGACCTTTATTGTGAGACTGTTATGTTTTATTCTGTGGACAAACGTAGGTATTTCACATTTGGCCATGAGACTGGGTTGTCAAAGAAAATGTATTAAAGCAAAGGTCCAGAACATCATATGTCTAACTTGAATTAGTGTGATATACGGTATGTTGATGTAACCTGGTTGTTACATTAGGGTCTGCATGTAATCAAAAACTGACCGTCAAATAAATTCAGTACGGTTCAAAAACATTTCGACATTTATTAATAAATAACTTTTTATGTAATTGTATATCTTAAAATAAAGTAGAGATCGACCGATTATCGGTCGGGCCGATTATCGGCGCCGATATTTGGAAGTTTGACGTATATCGGCATCGGCCATTTTTTAACCCGACCGGCCGATATGAAGAAATCAATTTAAAACTGGGTTATTTCGGCTCAGATGCAGCCGCGCCTCTCTCTCTCTCCTGCCTGCTGTCTCCTGCACTATTCACCCCGTCCTCTGATTGGTTAAGCGGCAGAGGCAGAGCTGTCCTCACACACACTGGAGAGTGAGAGGAAAAGTTTTCTTGTATGAGAAGCTCCGGACAGAAAACACGTGTCAAACCTTTGCATTTACCTAAATGCAGAAAGCTCTTCCGAAATTGTAATAAACATCCCAGTACTCTGCATCTCACAACTACTACTAACGTTACAGTGAGCAGCAGAATAACGTAAGAGCAGAGTAAACCTTAGCGGCAGCTCTGCTAACTCGTATTACGTCCCAACATGTCTGTGAATTATTTAACCCGTTGCGCTTCAGTTGCGCTTCAGTGTCCCGCCCGCGGTACACTTTGAGATCTGCATAAGCAATTTGCTAAATGTCTGAAACTGCAAACGCGATTATACAAACACTATATGCCGATGGAAAGCTTAGATTCTCATGAATCCGCCGGTATAAACCACTTTCAGATGTGATTACCACAGCGGGTAATATAAACACAGTTGTCCGACAAACAACGAATATCCATCCATCCGTTCTCTATACACGGCTTCAACGTACACAGCGCGACTCACATTTGCGGGTTCATTATTACACACAGATGAAAATATTCCACAAAAAACGGCCATCATCCAACCTTGGACATCCAGACGAAACAAGCCAGTAACATATTTTGTCCAAAACATGTCTTGAAGTCGGTATATACTCCACAAATAGGTCGTTTTCAAGGAAATGCACCTCGCGATGCGTGTCCAATATTCCCTGTATTTCTCGTCATATTTTTATTTGCAAATAGAATATTAGCGATTTTTTTGTACTGAAAATGGCTGGAATTGACTGCGGCTGAAGACTGCTGATAATATCGAGATGGAAACAGTCCATGATAGAAAAGCATGTGTGTGTGATTAAGAAAGAGTGCATAAAAAACTTGTTTTAGGGAGCGCTAAGGTGGAGGCTGCTTAGCTTTTACCATAAAATTAGTTCGTCGATCTGGCTCTAAACGCTCTGCAGACTATGTATTAGCAATGGGGAAAATACACCGTACTTTCCGGACAGTAAGCCGTTACTTTTTCTCACGCTTCGAACCCTACAGCTTATACAACGATGTGGCTAATGTATAGATTTCTACGGGCCAGCTTCATGCCGTCAATACGTTTATCCTCGTCAGAATGAAATTACCGAACCGGTCACAGTGGACCAATGAAACAGTTCGAATTAAATCAAACGCACTCACACTAAATTCTTCAGATCAGTCACTTTGCGCTTCATGCACACACCCTCATCATGGAAAACACACGAAGGAATGCATATGATTTAGCTTTTAAGTTAAAGGCAATCGATCTGTCGGTCAAAGAAGTAAACAGAGCTACTGCACGTATTTATTTTGAGATCCGAATATTCGGATCCTTATATTCAGGTGCGCTCAATAGTCTGGAAATAACAGTATGTAATGTGGAGAATAGTATGTAGTTAAAGTCACGTGAAAAACTCTACAACTCACGACTACTAACATTGCTATGAGCCTTCTGGTCCTATGATCTGAAAATGAACGAGAAGATGAGAGAGTAAAATTCAGAAATTATATTACTTTATAAAATCTCTGGAAGCAAGTTTTTATTTACATTTACTAGAGATACTGCTGAGCCTGAGAACTCCTGCACTTTTTGTTTGAAGTTAAAACAAAGTGAAATTATTTGAGTTATATTGAGCTTTTACTTTATTGTGAAAAAATTCAGGGAGCTATTATTTAAGTTTTTATTTGCATTTACTAGAGATAATGCTGAGCCTGAGAACTCCTGCACTTTTTGTTTTTGTTTGAAGTTTTAAAAAAAACATAAGTCGTTTCAGTTGTATTGAAATTTTACTTTATTTACTGTGAAAATAATTCAGGGAGCTATTATTTAAGTTTTTATTTAACTTTACAAGAGGTGCTGCTGAGCCTGAGAACTCCCTGTATTTTTGTTGTGTTTGAACTTAAAACAAAGACAAGTCATTGTAGTTATATTTAAATTTTACTGTATTTTCTGTGGAAAAATTTCAGAGAGCTATTTATTTAACCTTTTATTCAACTTTATAAGAGATGTTTCTGAGTCTAGGAAATTCAGGCACTTCTGGAGCTATTATTTTCTATTTGTGTGATTCAATAAACATGCTTTAGGCATTTCAATGAAGTTCAGTGTTTGCATTATTCAATTTTTACACTTTTACTGCAAATGAATATCGGCTCCAAATATCGGTTATCGGCCTCCTCTAACTACTAATAATCGGTATCGGTCCTGAAAAACCCATATCGGTTTATCTCTAAAATAAAGTGTAGAACTTTTTTTTAAAAAGTGGCTGAACAACCTGAACCAACTTATATACATCTTTAACAATACCTAAATCTTATAAATGTAAACATTTGAACACTTGCACATTGTTTTCTTGTCTTCTATCACTCCCCTTATATCTCTGCTGCTTAATGGAAGAACTGACCTGCTGCTTGTCCTGCCAGTGTTTTGAATCATGGCCTGAATGGTGTCAGAGCTGTTCTCAAACATATTTAGAGGAGCTCATTGGTGAGTCTGGAACAATATTTAGTTTTGATTCTGTTCATAGTTGAGAAAGTATCACGGATCTTGCTGGCGGACCCGGGCAGAGAGCCACACAACCAGGAAAGGTGGAATTGAGAAGGTTTTATTGTACAGAGTGGATATGAGGTGGTGAGAGAACCAGGCAGTGGAGAGATGGCAGGTGGAAGGAAGGTTGGACAGGAGGGTTCTGGAGCCGGGGATTGGCGGTCACCTTGGTCCGAATGGGGGGACAGAGTGCCGCAGGTGGAGCGGGGAAAACCCTGGCGGTCGGAGGCAGGTGGGGAATCAGGGCGGGAGCCGGTCCGGGGTTTCAGGGAGGGGTCCAGGCAGGAATGGGGGTCCGACGAAGGGGGAAACCGGTGCCGAATTGTTTGAGGAGAACCAGAGGGGAAACAGGTCGGCTGGGATCCCGGACAGCTGGATTGGCAAGTCTTGTTCAACAATCTGGCAGGGAGTGGAAGGCTGAGCCGGTACTTATTGCTGGTTGTGTAATCAGAGTGATGTCCGTCAGCTGTCCGGGACCCACGGGGAAGGCTGATTACCTGAGTGGAGGCAGGTGTGAGCCTGCACTCCACTCAGGTGACGCACTGGGGAAGGAGGCAGAGGCAGAGGAGTGGATGGGAGACCAGGAGGAGACAGAGGGAGAGACAGGGGTAGAGGAGCAGATGGGAGACTGAAGGGAGACACAGAGACAGAGACCAAGGGACAGAGAGAGAGAGGAAGAGAGGAAACAGATGGGGAAAAGAGGAATTTAGGATGTCAGGTGGGAAGGACGGGGGTGAGGAGGGAGCCCTGACAGAAAGCTGCCTTACAGCTGTATGTTGAGCCAAACATGTTCAGCATGTGACCACAGTCTGTCCTCCACTGATGTATAATGTGCAAAAGATACGACTCTAAGAGTCGATGCTTTGTAGTGAATCTGAAGAGCTGACTCCAAATGTATTTAATGGAGTATGGAGTTTAACACTGTTCTCACAGAAAACATGTCACTGGGTCCTAGATTAAAGAAGCTTGCCTTCAGTGACAACAGAACTGTTGATGAGAAACTTCAGAGAATAAGAGCAGCAGCCTGACACCTCCACCATTACAGGACCAAGTGGAGGAGGAACCTCAAACTTCTGCTGTGTGGAGGGTCTTTGATGGAAGAGCTACAGGAGATGCTGCAAAGAGAAATCCTACAGCTGATGTGGTAATGGAGGATCATATCTAGAGGAACCCCTCATCCAACCAGCAGACGACCCACTGAGCTGGAGGCAGGCCAAGGCCTCAGTCTGCCCCACCTGGTGAAGGTGATGGAGGAGAGACAACTTCTTCCATCTGAGAGAATCTTCTCAAAAACACGGCAGATATTCACTGAAAGAAGAAATGGTATCAGCCCATCTAAGCTCGGGCTTCTGATTTTTCTGAATGTCAACCTACACTGAGGATATTTATACTGTTTGAATACTGAGTTTGATTCTGGTTCTGTGGGTTCATGTGCAGAGTTTTGTTCATTTGTTTTTGTGCAAAAAATTTTGATTGAAATATTAAACAAAAGTAAGAATGCCTGTTTTTGTAACAAAACAAATGAACAAAATGAGTCAATTATAAGGCTTCTCATAAAAACACTGAATGAAAAAGTGTTTGTCAAAACACAAATGATTCATATTTACCTGGTTAGGCTAAATATGAGGCTACAAACAATAATAAATTGGGAGCCGAAAGAGCTGGCTTTTCTTTGGAAGCCATGCCAAAAGCTCTCTGAAAAATGCCGAACTTCCATCACTACTGTCCTCTTTGTCGCTCATCTCTCAGCTGGTTTTTGAAGGCAGAGCGGCAATGCCATTCAGTGACATCATTGGCTGAGTAGCGTCACGTGGGATGCCTGAACTCGTACATAATTGGTCTGTGTGTTTCTGAGCTGACAGACCAATGATAAACACTGGAAAGCTGCACCGGTAAAATAGAAGCGACCTGTCAAATTTACACCCGTATAGACGGCGTCTGGGTCCGGATCCGGACCGCGGTCGGCCTTTAGTGAGCCCTGTTCTCAGCCAGACCCCTTCCCCGCCCCATCCAGCTTCACCGCTTCCTGACACAGAGAAGATGAATTTATGAACGGGAAAGTGAACGTTATGTCAAAAAACATACTGATACATATGTTTGCGCATTTTTAAGTGGTTATATGAAAATTCGGGACCTTTTCTAGTGGGTATAAGGCGTATACCTGCGTGTTTACACCCCTGGGTATACGTATCTTTGCGCATTTTTAAGTGGGTATACGGAAATTTGGAAAATTTATCGTGGGTATATGGCGTATACCTGCATATTACGTAGACTACACCACTGGGTGTGATTAAGATTCAGATATGAAAATAAAATCAAACCCGTCGTTGCAGTAGTTTTTCGAGTTGTAGCACATCCGTTTGAAATACGTTCTGAGTGGCACGAAATATCCTCCGCTTGAAATACATTCGTTTGAATTTCGTTGTATGCAGCACGAAAAACATGAGAAAATTGTGTTGGTGCGCACGAAACCATCGATTAATTTACGTGACAGTTTCACGAATCCTTGTGAGACCAGGTTGGACATGCACTGTGAGCTGTAAGGTCTTATATAGACAGGTGTGTGCCTTTCCTAATGAAGTCCAATCAGTTTAATTAAACACAGCTGGACTCCAGTAAAGAAGCAGAACCATCTCGAGGAGGATCAGAAGAAATGGACAGCACGTGAGTTAAATATGAATGTCACTGCAAAGGGTCTGAATACTTATGACCATGTGATATTTCAGTTTTTCTTTTTAATAAATTTGCAAAAATTTCTACATTTCTGTTTTTTTCTGTCAAGATGGGATGCTGAGTGTACATTAATGAGAAATAAAATGAACGTTTTTGATTTTGGCAAATGACTGCAATGACACAGAGAGTGAAAAATTTCAAGGGGTCTGAATACTTTTCGTACCCACTGTATATTTAAAAGAATAGTTTTTGAATAGGAAACCCATCTAACCTTTAGTTTACATATAGATCACCAAATGTCAGCAGTCTTTTTGTTTTTCCATGGCATTAAATTCCCAGAATAAATATGTTTTGCTCTCCTGGACAAAATAGAAACATGTTGAATAAGAAAAATTGAGTTGGAAAAGTAGTGATTATAAGTGCTGAAGTTAGACACAAGGTTAGGCAAGGTTAAAATGGGTCTCAACCCTTGTTTCTTAGCTGACAGAGCATTCAGTCAGTGTTTGTGTGTATGTGTAGAAAGTAGAAATGGAAGGACAGAAATTGCAGATTAAGTTCAATGGCATTTGTGATTGCTCATTTGATGCCTGCATACTGTATATACAAGTACATTCAAGTTAAGATGACTGGTTGAACTACTGTTTAAATTTGAGTAAGCAAACTCAAATATTTTAATAAACAGTATTTTGGGTGCCTGTATAGCTCAACGGGTTAAGCGGGCAACCCATGTACAGGGACCTCCCCGAAGCAGTGCCTGGGTTTGATTCCCACTCGCAGCCGTTTGCTGCATGTCGTATATATATATATATATATATATATATATATATATTTTTTTTTTTTTTTTTTTTTTGCCTTTTTCAGCTTTATTGTTAGGTGCAGTGGAGACAGACAGGAAAGGAGGTAGAAGAGGGGGGGAAGACATGAAGACATGCGGCGGTGGAGACGGGCCGAATATTCGGATCCGTTCGTGTGGTTCATGCGGCGGCGCGGCACCGGCAGCGGCAGCGGAGACGGCCCGAATAGTCGGATCCGTTCGTCTGGTCTCCTGGGTCCACATTTTGCCCTCGTTTAGTCTTTAGTTAAACTGAAGAATTTAGTTAAACTGAAATTTTCAATCTTTTATAGAGGTACCATCATTTTTGTCCAGCCCTATTTCATTAGTTTGTTTTTTTAAATAATTATGTTAATCAACAATTCAAAAGTGATGGCTGATTTTGATTATTTAATTTTCAATAAATTTTTATTTATTGTTACTTTTGTGAGTTTCAAGTGATTTCAGTGAGAATTGTGGGTTTTTCCTTCTTTAACTGAGGGGTACCAACAATTTTGTCCACGTGTGTATGTCTCTCAAAAATCATAAAAAACTAGGTGTTTCCAAATTTTTGACAGGTACTGTATATATATATATATATATATATATATATATATATATATATATATATACACACATACATATATACAATAGATCTGAGATGCTTGCACATATGTTGTATCGGATGTGAAGATCTGACTTTGAATGTCAATAAAAAAATAAATATGAATGTTTTTTCTTGTGTAAGATGCAGTACAAACTTCAGTATCGGTGAATGAATGTGAACTATTATCCACCACCACAATCCTCTTACATCAGTATCGGCATTTGTAAATCTAAATCATGTCCTGTAGAACCTTCCTGTAAAACCTCCCGAGCATGGAAACAAACTTCCAAGTTGGGCTTTGAGCAGCGTTCATTTTTGAAACTCTGACAAAAACATATTTTCTGACCTAAATACTCCTAAAACTTGACGAAAACGAATGAGCTAAGTATTTTTTTCTTATTTAGTGACCCACGGTGTCTGTGGAATCACATACTGTAGCTCCAGATGAGTAAAATTTCTTTGGTATCTAAAATTTCCCTTTCGGCTGTAGATTCATCTGTTGTCCTGTTGTTCTGCTGTACCTAAGAATCTCTTTACATTCACTGTAAGTGACAACAAAACCAACATGCAGCAACTGGCATTTATGAAAAGCTAGGGTGGCATTAATGCAACACAGCGGACGTGGATGTATTGCTAATGTTACTTTAAGTCTTTAAAATGTATCTGTCAGATGGAACAAGTCTGTTCTGAAGGTTAATACATCTAAATCATCCTCACTAAAGAAATACTGTTTGATAAAATAATGTCAAACTATTCAACATCCTTTCTCAAACTAAACCCAGAGAATACACAGAAGTTGTGATGATCCTCTAAATGAGCTGCTGGATAAAACAGGTAGCTGCTGAAATGCTATTGCTAGTGCCGGTAGAGCAGGATGCCCAGACGCAGACACAGTTTAGAGTTTGGAAATGATAATGTGAACTGGATTTATTGAGGAGAGTTCATCTGTTCAAATCAATTCAATTCAATTTTATTTATATAGCGTCAATTACAGTCACATCGTCTCAAGACGCTTTACAGAACCCATATGCCTGACCCCCAGAGCAAGCCCAAAGGCGACAGTGGCAAGGAAAACACCCTTTTAACAGGGAAGAAACCTCGAGCAGAACCTGGCTCTATATAGGGGGACCCATCTGCCTGCTGGCCGGGCGGGTTGAGAAGGACAGAGGAGGGCAAGGGGGAGGGATGGGAGAAGAGGGAGGGGTGGGAAAGCACGGAAAACACAACACACATTTGGATACATGTATGACAAGATATGTGACACAAACAAAGTATAAGCTAACATTGAAAACTGACTCATAATTTACTCTTATGATGTACGGCTCTGACATTAAACATACTCCATATATAGCTAGCAGTAAAATTCAAACAGTATGTAAGTTAGCATAACAAGTATAGTGAGGGTGATGCAGAGTTGACTGGTGGAAAAAGGGGAGTTGGAAGCAGAGGGCTGGAGGAAGGTCAGCAGCAGCATCCTACAGTGGACATGGTGGAGACTAGACCAGTTGGTGGAACATCGACCGCAGATCTGAAGCATTCAGCTCTGGGACCAGGGACACTCGGAGAAATAGCACAGGGGGAAACGGAGTGAATGTACTGCAATAACGGTATACATATTAAACGTAAAGGTAGATAGAGAAGGGCTCAGTGCGTCAAGAGAAGTCCCCCAGCAGCCTAGGCCTATAGCAGCATGACTGGGGCAGAACGAAGGGATGTCCAAGAGGGAGTCAGCTGTGCAAATGAAGACACAAGCCAAACCCCTGTGGGTCACTCAGTCAGCCCTAACTATAAGATTTGTCAAAAAGGAACGTTTTAAGCCTGGTCTTAAAAATAGAGAGGGTATCTGCCTCCCGAACCCAAACTGTGAGCAGGTTCCACAGGAGAGGCACCTGATAACTGAAGGCTCTGCCTCCCGTTCTACTTTTAGAAATCCTAGGAACAACAAGTAAGCCTGCAGTTTGAGAGTGAAGACAGGGTTCTCGCCAGCGCATTTCAGCGTAACGGGCCGTTACGCTGTCATAATGGCCCGTTACACTGTCTAACGGGCCGTTACGCAGTCTTAACGGCCCGTTACGCTCAGTTTAAAAGATTACGCTGTGATTAGGGCCGCTACGCCAGCGCATTTCAAAGATTACGCTGTTGTTATGAGAGTGTGTTGCTCCATCATGAGAGTGGGAGAGAGAGCAGCGTGTGTGTGTGGGAGGGAGGGGGAGAGCGAGTGAGACAGACGGGCAGTCGGTGCAGTCGGAGGAGGAGAAAAGGTGTATAGTTGCTGGGTTTGCGGTACTGTGCGGTTCAGCCACTGTTTATAGACAATAAAGGCTCCAGTGTTCTTCGATACGGCTAGGCTCCTGTGTCTTTGCCTCTACAGCTGCTTTGGAAGTGAAGGGGGTTAACGCCGGGCTTCCTGACCATGGTCGGGGGCCGAACAGGAAGGGTTAACACTGTGATTAGGGCCGCTGCGCTGTTATTTTGACAGATAACGCCATGTGCGTTTGTTTTTATCAACTGGGTGCCTATCTAGGTTAATTTATGTCTCCCCACCTCAGCCGTACTTTCCTGTCGATTGACCCGTTCCCGTCTATTGCGCATGCGCGTTCCCGTCTATTGCGCGCGCGTGCGTTCTCGTCTATTGCGCGCGCGCGCGTGCAGGAGGACCTGCCGTTACGCTGAAAAAAATCCTGGCGAGAACCCTGGAAGAGTTCTACTAGAATAATACAACACGGTCTCACGGGGATTCGTGAAACTGTCACGTCAGTTTTTGTTTCGGTTTCGTGCGCACCAACACGATGTCATCATGTTTTTCGTGCCGCTCACCACGAGCGAAACCCGCTGTGGTAATCACATCTGAAAGTGGTTTATACCGGCGGATTCATGACGATCTAAGCTGTCCATCGGTGTTTGTGGTGGCCGCTGCGGCCGCCATTGCGGCCGCCGGACATTCTTTAAATTCCTATGCAAATTCGGCGGATTCATGACGATTTAAGCTGTCCATCGGCGTTTGCGGCCGCCATTGCGGCTGCCAGACATCTGGCCGCAGCTTAAATCGTCATGAATCCGCCGAATTTGCATAGGAATTTAAAGAATGTCCGGCGGCCGCAGTGGCGGCCGCAAACGCCGATGGACAGCTTAGATCGTCATGAATCCGCCAGTATAAACCACTTTCAGATGTGATTACCACAGCGGGTTTCGCTCGTGGTGAGCGGCACGAAAAACACGACGACATCGTGTTGGTGCGCACGAAACCGAAACAAAAACTGACGTGACAGTTTCACGAATCCCCGTGAGACCGGGCTGGATAATATGGTACTAACAGATCTTTAAGATATGATGGAGATTGGTTATTAAGAGCTTTATATGTCAGAAGAAGGATTTTAAATTCTATTCTGGATTTAACAGGAAGCCAGTGAAGAGAAGCAAGTATAGGGGATATATGATTTCTTTTGCTAACTTCTGTCAGTACTCTCGCAGCAGCATTTTGGATCAACTATAGATGTTTAAGAGAGCTATTTGGACAACCCGATAATAAGGAATTGCAACAGTCAAGCCTGGAAGTAACAAAAGCATGAACTAAGTTTTTTCTGCATCACTCTGAGACAGAATGTTCCTGATTTTTACAATATTACGCAGGTGGAAAAAAGGAAGTCCTACAGACTTGCTTTATGTGTGAGTTAAAGGACATGTCCTGGTCAAAAATAACTCCAAGATTCCTCACAGTAGTACTGGAGGCCAACGTAATGCCATCCAGAGTAACTATTTGCTTTGAAAGCGAGTTTCTAAGATGTTTGGGGCCAAATACAATGACTTCATTTTTGTCTGAATTTAGCAGTAGGAAGTTAAAAGTCATCCAGGTTTTAATGTCCTTAAGACAATCTTGCAGTCTAGCCAACTGATCAGTTTCATCTGGCTTCATAGATAAATACAATTGTGTGTCATCTGCATAACAATGGAAGTTAATACAATGCTTCCTAATATTATTGCCTAAAGGAAGCATGTATAATGTGAAAAGTATCGGTCCTAAGACAGAACCCTGAGGAACTCCATGATTAACTTTAGTATGCTCAGAAGAGTTATTGTTGACATGCACAAACTGGAACCTATCTGATAAGTAGGATTTAAACCAGTCCAGTGCCGTCCCTTTAATGCCAATTGAATGTTCTAGACGCTGTAATAAAATTTTGTGGTCAATTGTGTCAAACGCTGCACTAAGATCTAACAAAACAAGTATAGAGACTAGTCCATTATCTGATGCTATGAGAAGGTCATTAGTAACTTTCACCAGAGCTGTCTCTGTGCTATGATGCACTCTGAAGCCTGAATGAAACACTTCAAATTATTCCTTTGTAAGTGTTCACATAACTGATTTGCAACTGCTCTTTCCAGAATTTTAGAGAGAAATGGTAGGTTGGATGTTGGTCTATAGTTAGCTAACACATCTGGATCTAAAGTGGGCTTTTTAAACAAAGGTTTGATGACAGCAATCTTAAAAGCCTGTGGTACATAGCCTGTTACTAGAGAGAGATTAATCAGATCTAACACTGAAGAATTAATTAAAGGTAAAATCTCCTTGAAGAGTCTAGTTGGGATAGGATCTAAAAGACATGTTGATGGTTTGGACGTAGAAACTGTTGAAATTAGTTCAGAGAGACATATAGGAGTGAAGAATTCTAAATATTCATCAGGTCTAACAGCCAATTCAAAAGCATCTGTGACATTTGTAGGAAGGGTCAGATTAATTTTATCTCTAATCATAACTATTTTATGTGTAAAGAAGCTCATGAAGTCGTGACAGCTTAGAGGTAAAGGAATACAAGGTTCAACAGAGCTCTGACTCTTTGTCAGCCTGGCTACAGTGCTAAAGAGAAACCTAAGGTTGTTCTTGTTCTCCTCTATTAAAGATGAAAAATAGGTTGTCCTGGCATTACGAAGAGCTTTTTTTATAGATCACTAGACTATTTTTCCAAGCCACATACACTTCCTCTGAATTAGTGGAATACCACTTTCTTTCCAGCTTTCGGGATGCTTGCTTTAAAGTCCACAGCTGGGAATTATACCAAGGAGCAAGTCTTCTCTGAGATATAACTTTCTTTTTACAGGTGCAACACTATCAAGAGTTGTACGCAGTGAGGCTGAAGCATTATTAACATAATAATCCACTTCTGTGGGGGTAAAATTATAATATTTGCCTTCTGATTTATCAGTAAATGTTGCTGAAGTAAACAGTGAGGGTATTATTTCCTTAAATTTAGATACTGAATTGTCAGACAAACACCTACTGTAAGGATATTTGTTCTCAGCTGCTATACAATCCTTTACTTTAAGTTGAAATGTTATCATAAAATGGTCAGAAAGAAGAGGGTTCTGGGGAAATACTGTTAACTCTTCAATTTCTATGCCATAAGTCAGGACAAGGTCAAGAGTGTGACTAAAACTATGAGTTGGTTTATTTACATGTTGAGAAAACCCAATCGAGTCTAATAATGAATTAAAAGCTGTTGTAAGGCTGTCGCTGTCTACGTCAACATGAATGTTAAAGTCACCCGCAATAATAACTTTGTCTGAACTGAGCACTAATTCAGATAAAAAGTCTGAGAATTGAGATCAAAACTCAGAATAAGGAGCAGGAGGACGATATATCACAACAAATAAAACTGGTTTCTGAGCTTTCAAATTTGGATGAGAGAGACTAAGAGTAAGATTTTCAAATGAGCTGTAATCAGGTTTAGGCCTCTGGTTCAATTTTAAACAAGAATGGTAGATTGCTGCTGCTCCTCCTCCTCGGCCTGGGATTTGAGGAATATGACAGTTAATATGACTAGGGGGAGTTGATTCGTTTAGGCTAACAAATTCTTCCTGCTGCAACCAGGTTTCAGTCAAACAAAAAAAAATCAATCTGGTGATCAGTTATCAACTCATTTACTAGCAGAGATTTAGATGAGAGAGATCTAATATTTAACAGACCACATTTAATTGTCCTGTTTCTTTGCTCTGTTGAAATAGAGGTATTAATTTGTATTAAATTTTTATGGTTACTATGTCTTTTGTATATTTTTGATTTGTTTAATTTATTGAATTTTGGTGGTCGGGGGACAGACACAGTCTCAACTAGAAAAGCACTTGGAGAGCGCATACCTCCGCCATGCCGTTTGTCTGTCCGTCTGTGTGTGTGTGTGTGTGTGTGTGTGTGTGTGTGTGTGTGTGTGTGTGTGTGTGTGTCTGTCTGTCTGTCTGTCTGTCTGTCTGTCTGTCTGTCTGTCTATCTGTTAACAGCATAACTCAAAAAGTCATGGACGGATTTTCACCAAATTTTTACAGGATGTCCGGAAGAGCTAGAGTAAGAATCGATTAGATTTTGGAGGTGATCCGAATCACCGTCTGGATCCAGGGAAAAATTGAGTTTTCATGTTAAATCAGTGTTACACAGCAGAGGACCTTGTATTTAACCTTAAAGCCTGAAAACATAAGCATAATGGCATTTCCATTCTCACCAGTGTTTTTGCAACTTTGCATTAAATGGAGATAAAATCTTTGGCTGAGGTTCAGGAACAGGACCACACCTCAATCCTTACCCTATAGTTGTATGTCTATACATACCATTCTGACCTTCCCACTTCCCAGTTCTTGCTTCTTGAGCACAGATTAACACATGCCATCCCTCAGCCACACTGCCAGTCTGAAAGTTTTAGAAAACTCTGACTTACCATGAACCAATCACCCATCAGGCCTCCATGAGGAACATTCAGCCTTGGTCCACATCTCCTCCACATCAACAATGAGACCCCTAGACACGAGGAGAGATCAGCATCATTCCAAAAACACCATTAACCTCATCGCCCATCCCAAAGAGATAATTCCAATCAGAACTCTCTATTCGCGAGGGCATCAGACACTCCTCATTTGATTCTGGCTACAACCAGGGAAGACCAAAATGTCACTACTCTCCTCAACTTCACTCCAGCGTTGAGTCCTGAAGCAGGCAAGCATCCAGAGAAGTCGCTGCATCCAGAAACGATTGCCATGCTCCTACACTCTCGACAATTGCTCTGACCTCCCTCCATATGATATTTCTGACTGGACAATCAGTCTAGTCCTCAGGGTCCTCAGAAAGAAAAGAGAAACACTTTCCCTGCCACCATGTTGAAAGTAAAATAAAATAATACCAACATCTGTCAAACTCCAAGAGCTTAGATTACATGAAAAACCACAACAATCCTCCAGCCAGTAGATGTCTGTGCTGCGTGCTAGAGTGTGATGTCATCGCACTACCCATAGCTCTGGCCAGTAATTAAAAACTTGATGCCTGATGCAAGCAGGATTGCAGAGAAGCTGAATCACTCTCTCAATGCACCCGGAAACACTCTTCACACTCCCACATTCCTGACAGTTCTCTTGGCAATGTCCCTCCACACGAAGTCTCTGACTAGATCACAGTTGGTCTTCAGACAGCTTAAGGAACGTCTTCACTGGCCACCCCACTGACAGTGAAGTCAGACTCCTTCAACTTCTGACAATCTCTTGGAGCTTTCAACACATGATAAACCAAATCAAATCTTCTCGTACAGACATTGTGACCATGTACCCAAGCACGATGTCACCATGCTCTTCATAGCTGCAACTGGGTTGCCAAGTATCCTATCCAGCAACAACCTATTTCCAAAAATCTTTTCTCATCGGGCATCAGACCACTCTGCTTTTCCCAGTGTTGTTTCTCACTTCTTGTGTGCCACCAACCCTCCCTCCCTATTCCCACTAAGCTTTTCCCAACACCACATCAGCTCAACTCAGTCATCACCAGCATAATGATCCTTTGCATCCAGTAAGCAATCAGTGTTATAGTCCTTGATAGTGAACTACCGCTTAGTGATTTTAACAATACCAGTGTTGCATTTTCTAAGCTGATCAGTATGTAAAATCTTAATTTGCAAATTTACCAGGAGCTTGAAGAAAAAGTGGAACACTTCCCTCTGAAAGTTGTATAAATCAAACCAAAACACCAAGCAAGAAGAAAAATGAAATAATGCTAATATACTGGATTAACATGCTCCACCATGCATAAATGGGTAGCACTTTATAACACGGCCCGCGTCTTACTGTGAAGGTTCCGGTCTCTTTCAGCGTAATATCCTCAACTGTTGGGGTAACTTCCGACATGTACCATGTCATTTTGCGAAATCTAAGGGGAAGTTAGGCTCGTGTTTTATAGTGTAAGTATCGGTGTCTTAGAGTGTAGTTTCCTCAACTGTTTAGGGAACTCTCCAAATAGGACCATAACATTTTGAGAAATCTATAGGGAAGTTACACTTGTGTCTTATAGTGTAAGTACTGGTGTCTTACAGTGTAGGTTCCCATGTCTTACTATGTACTTAACAAAAAACTGTACTTTTCCTTAACATGTGCTTTTATTGTACAAACCTTGACGTGTCACTTCCTCTTCAGAATTACCATGGATATAGATTGTGTAGACCAATGATAAACTGAAAATGCTGTAATGTATTCTGAATGTGTTTCACACAATGACAAGACATGCAGATGAATAAAATATCATTTTTCTTTAATCACACCTGGAACCCAATTGGTAAATTCACCTCCAGTGAAGTATCCAGCCCTTAAGATCACATTTGACTTTTGCTTTCTGTCCAACTAAGCAGTACTTCCACTGCAACAACCCAGTACTTTACCATCAACTACTCCCTAACGCCTGGAGACGTGCTGGATTACTTAATTCACACTTGTTGCCTTTACTTACTGTTTAACTACTAACTCCTTTTCCTGTAACTAGAGGGTAACATCTTGAACCGGGCCGGATTATGAAGATCACACTTGTTGACTTTACTTACTGTTTAACGACTAACTCCTTTTCCTGTAACTAGAGGGTAACATCTTGAACCGGGCCGGATTATGAAGATCACACTTGTTGACTTTACTTACTGTTTAACTACTAACTCCTTTTCCTGTAACTAGAGGGTAACATCTGTAACCGGGCCGGATTATGAAGATCACACTTGTTGCCTTTACTTACTGTGTAACTACCAAGTACTTTTCATGCATGTCTAAGAAGGTTCTCATTTATCCAGGTCATCGTTCATCCAAGGCAGTAAATCTGGTCAATTGGACGTCGTGGTTTTCTTGAAGACGTTTCACCTTTCATCCACCTCTCTTCGATGAGAGGAACGTCTTCATTCAAATCATTTTAATTAAAAAAAAGAAAGAAAAAACCCCTCTGGAACCAGGTTGAATTATCATATTTACACTTACCACATTTCCTAAATATGCGTAAAATTCAAGTTACAAGGTTTCAACATTGATCTAAAATAATATTATAATTACAGTTAATACTACTAGAAATACGTTCGCATTAACATCACACACCAAAATATCAATGGTGGTTCTGACAGGATATCAGAACAGACTAGAACACTAAAAAAATGATAGAAGTAACTACATCAAAAATATTTTTATTCATAAACAAGCATTGAAACAGGACAACTAAGAAAATCACAACTATTACACTATTTGCTGTAAAACATGATAATTGTCCATGATTTTGAATCAAAACAACTGTTTCACCCAAAACAATAAACATTGTCTGCTTTCAAAAAAAGTGATGCCCTATTTCCTTGATTTCGTTTTGTTCTTTTTTTTGCAGTCCTTATACTTTTTGTTTTTCGTTTTGTTCTTCTTTTCCTTCTTTCTCGGCTCGTCTGATGAGGACATATCTGATGATGAAATAGGTGATGCTGATCTCTTTTTGGCTGCTGCTGCTGCAAAAAAGAAAAAAAAACACATCATAAATGCTTCTTCAATGTGATGAACCGCTACTATACTCACTTAGTCATTATAGTGTCCATTTTTTCCATTTATTTTCCTAGAAGTACTTTATTATTCTTAGAAAGTAGGAAGCCACTTGATAGCCTGGTGCCTTAAAGGATGTAGGCCTTTTAATGAAAGTTGGGGTTCTCGTGGAGCCTTATTTTGATTATGTGATGATAACCACCCTAATGAATGTCTGTGCATCTTATAGTTGTCCAGTTTTCTCTTCAGGAATGACCACTGACTGAAAATTTTTGTTTCAAAATAAGTCTACGAGCACACGCTTTTTTTCAATGATTACTTCAAACAGGTGAAATGGGATGAGCAGAAGCTTTAAAACGGTTTGATTTTCAAACATGTACATTTCCTGCAAACCTGTTCTGTTTGCAGCGTTTTCTTTTTGCAGCGCATTCCTGTTTCAGCATTTCATTCATGTATATGTGGTTGGTTTCTGTGCACACTCATCAGTTGGCCCCATTGGCAATCATAACAACATATATAAAAGATATTAACCGTCTGGATCCCAAACCCGTCGGCGGATTCAAAATTCCACTTATTTTTAATAAACTGCATTTTCTAAAACGTTTGACCAATCTAAAACCGAAAAAAATGGCGTATTCGTCAGATTCTCAACTTTCTGACGGTCCCTGAATGCACCGCCACCGACGTCATCAAGATGGCGGGCCAGACCGAAGAACAACATAGAATTTCTTGAAAATCGCTTCGATTTTCATACTTTTTTGAAAATTTTCAGAAAATAAACCGTTTGCTGTAGCTAAATTCTGTAAAAATAAATACTTCTACTCCTCTTATTATTTCCAGTAAGCCCTGAATGACTTCTGTAGATGCTGTGGTCGCCATTTAAAAAAATCCCTAAACTCTGTTTCCCTCTGCAGTGTCTGACAGGTAGCTCAGAAGCGCTGCACCAATGATAGAGCCTGAGATTTGTAGATTCATTGAATGTAGTTACACCAACACTATTTTTCATGTGTCCCTTAGACTTGAGTGTACCTGAAAATGTGTTGTGTATGCTAATTCCTTACTATTCCCATTTTTAAAAAGACTAAATCACAGAATAGAATGTCCGTTTTTCTTTTATTCTAATGATTTATAGCACTCATTTTTATTTTACATTATATGAAGACATAATTGAGTTACATCAGCTTATAGCCATGGTTGTCCTGAATCTATAGAGGTGCAGGACTTCACTCTGCAGCAAAAAATGAGATCACAGTGAGCAAAAATGTGACAGAAGCAAAAAACGGCCAGAAACTGCTTGGGATCCAGAGGGTTGTTACGATACTTTATATAAAAAATTGGCTATTAGTAAACTGAGTACTATTCAAGTACTCAGAGTATTATTCAATTCTAGGCAGCTACAATAGGGAAGCAGCACTGTGCTGTCCTGCAATATATCTACCAGCAGCATGGAAGATGATAGAATTGAACCCTCAGAATACACAGATAAAGCCAGAGTCCAGTCCAGAGCAGCACCGGGGCCATGCACAGTTACATAATCAGTGCTGTCTGTTCTCTGAAAAGTGCCCTTATTAATCAATGAACACCTGCCCCACAAAATGTCTGTGCACACCAATGATGTTATGGTAGGTTATTATTACTATCACTTAAAAAATATCTCAAGAATTAAAGGGCTGATGTCTCAGCAGGACCTGGAAAAGCTAGTCCATGCATTTATTTTCAGTCGGCTTGATTACTGTAACAGCATCTTTACAGGTCTACCTAAAAAAACACTCAAACAACTGCAGCAGATTCAAAACTCTGCTGCCCGAGTCCTCACTAAGACCAAGAAAAGAGATCATATCACTCCAGTTTTAAAGTCCTTACACTGGCTTCCTGTCACTCAGAGGGTAGATTTTAAAGTCCTGCTGCTGGTCTACAAAGCTTTAAATGGTCTAGGACCAAAATACATCAGAGACCTCCTGACTCTGTATGAACCACCCAGACCACTCAGGTCATCTGGATCAGATCTTCTAGTTGTTCCTAGAGTAAAAACCAAACACGGAGAAGCTGCATTCAGCTTCTATGCCCCATATATATGGAACAAACTCCCGGAAAACTGTAGATCAGCTGAAACTCTCAGCACATTTAAATCCATTCTGAAGACGTACCTGTTCTCAGCTGCTTTTGATTAAAGTATTTTAAATCAATTTAAATATTGTTTTATGACAGTTACTTTTAACAGTTATTTTAACTCTTATTTTATGACAGTTATTTTAAACAGCCCTTGTTTTCTGACTCTTGTTTTTGATCTTTTTACTGTTCTGTTTTTTAATAATTGCCCTTGTTTCTGACTTCTGTTTTTGATCTCTTTACTGTTCTGAATTTTTTTTAATGATTTCATAAATGTTTTCTTTTGTTTTTCTTTCTTTTAATAATCATCATCCTCTGTTCTTAATGTCCTTGTAAAGCACTTTGAATCGCCTCGTTGTTGAAATGTGCTATATAAATAAATTTGCCTTGCCTTGCCTTGCCTTATGTAATTTATAAGTTATATACAGACACATCAAAAATGCACAAACCTGAGGGCCCTGGACCTGCTGTGATACTTGCGAGTGGACTTCTGGAAGAGGATGTCTTCAGCTTGTCCAATTGTTCCTCCAAAAAGTTACACTCATCGTGTAAACATGCAATTTCCACTTTTAGTTTGGCAACCTGTACTTGTGCTAGAAAACATAAAAGAATACAAGAATGACAGGGTTTTTCAGCATTAACCAATTTTGCTTTAGATCACAAGAAACTATTATTTCCGTATATTGACTTATTGATTGTATTGGTCATTGATTTCATGACCACACATTTGTACTTTAATGTCAATACAAAAATAACTCCATGTCATCTATTCTTAAACTGAAAAAGACTTTGTCGTTATTCCATGCTATAAATGGCTTTCTGTCAGGCAAAAAAGAGAGGATGAATGTTGCTTTTTCTCCTCACCAGTCTTGCCACCCTTCGCCACACCGGACTGGGCCGCACCCTTGCTCTTCAGTGGCAGACATTTCTTCCATCGAGGCCTCGACATTTCTTCTCTAAGGACAACAATATACAAACAGTAACACTAACGTTCATAGAATTCAAAATGCATGCTAACGGTTAGCACATCTCATTTGTGTCCATATTAATTTAAACTCTACATGAAACTTTACACACATGCAATTATTAAAACGTAATAGTGGATGCGTTGCGCTTCAGTGTCCCGCCCGCGGTACACTTTGAGATCTGCATAAGCAATTTGCTAAATGTCTGAAAATGCAAACGCGATTATACAAACACTATACGCCGATGGAAAGCTTAGATTCTCATGAATCTGCCGGTATAAACCACTTTCAGATGTGATTACCACAGCGGGTAATATAAACACATTTGTCCGACAAACAACGAATATTCATCCATCCGTTCTCTATACACGGCTCCAACGTACACAGCGCGACTCACATTTCCGGGTTCATTATTACACACAGATGAAAATATTCCACAAAAAACGGCCGTAATCACAAGTGTTAAAATATTAAAGTTAAAGACTTTACCTTGTCAAAGTGTAAGAAAACGAGGGTTAGAAAGCAAGTTCTCCAAGGAAAAACTGGGACAGGCAGACGGAGCTCAACCTTCCTCGTGCATCTGGTCTGCCATCTTGCCTGGGCCTCTATACAAATACCAAACGTCACGTTCATGCCCAAGTTCCGGTGTGAACGTAACAAGAAAAGAAGACGAAGAAGAAGAAGACGAATTTTTAAGAAGAAGAAGAAGAAGAAGACGACTACGGAGAAGGAGACGAAGAAGACGACGAAGACCAAGCAGGCGCTAAATAAGACAATTTTTGTCTCTCGGGTAAGTGTGCTTGTTTGGTGCCAAAGTTACTAAGATATATGTTGCTCATTAGAAAGTATAGTAGTACGTTAGGTCTAGGTTCACATGATCCATAGATGTGGTCAGTTTGAGTATTTCGATGTAAACGTTAAAATAGGCTTGATAGGCTATCATTCATAATACAAGAGCGGAGATTCTAGCCTGTTCAGCGCTGTGCTTAAACGCGTTTTCAAATATTTCTTTGAAAACGCGTTTGCCCTTGTAATTTAAGTCTCACTTGCCATGGGATCCCATCAACTTGAACAACAGTAGAAATGGCAGACTGTCGAAATTATTAGATGTGAAAAGCACCTGTAATTCTGGCATATTGGCATGTATGACGTTCACAGTTGTCTGGCACTTTTAACTTTAGGTTGTTAATTTCACTGCGTAGTGGTATGGATTTAAATATTTTAGCAATCGGACTATGCGAGGATTAATTTCAGTCTTTCCACACACTTTTGAAAAAATGCTGACATTATCTGACGACAGACTGGTGTGAAATGACTGACTGGTGTTCACTGCTGGACAACAGTCAGACAAAGCAACGAACACCAGCCAATCAGAGGCTGAGTCCACACAAGCCAGAGACAGGTTTGTGACAGAAGCATGCCAAAACTCTTACTTTTATTATTACTAGTATTGGCAGGTGTCCCTGGTTACCCACAATCCCACAATCATTACCTTTATTTTGATACCAAGATTATTGAGTTAGAGCTTGTATTTCCAGAGATATAGACCATTTATATCAGGGCAGAAATGAATAAAAGAGTTGTGAAAAGTATGGCTTTTCAAAGTCATACGTATTATGGCACTGGCATCTTTCCAACAGCTGTGTGAAAATCGTATCGAATGGTTAATATAGGTTGTTAATGTATTTCACACAGTTTTGTGAATAATTTTAACAAAAGTACTGCTCTGTGTCTCTTAGGCATGGCAAGACAGTTGCTTCACAAAGCAGAATAGGGTGGATCATCCCTACTGAAGTGGTTACAAAAAAAAACTTCTTGCACGGACAATGAGGTGCCCTGTATATGGACACCACATGAAAATGACAAGAGCTGCTTGTCGAAGGGATGGATATAGGTGGTAAGTTACTGAATGGATATGTTCATCAACTCAATAACTTAACGGACTTTCATCACTGTGCTTCTTTGTACTTGTGGGAATATTTGCCTAGAATACATATTGTCATTAAAGTACAACCACGCTATGAAACTGTGCGGTATAAAAGAGTCTCCCAAGCATGACTAACAGAATATATATTTTTTAGATAAAAAGTGAATCTGACATTATTAGGTAATAGCAAAGTGATGTAATTGATATAAATCTATTGCAAGACACTTCTCCTCTGTTGTTCCAAAACATTACAATGAATTACCAAAAACAAGATGAGCCTCTGTCCCTTCCTACTATGAGTTCTTCAGGCACTAGATTGCTGCAGAAGCAGTCAATTAAACTGTATGCATTTGTTCTCCCTACAGTTAGAACATACAGCCTGAAATGTTGTGTTTGTTGTACACTTTAAACAAAAGCACTGCCTGCTAAATGTAACTGAAGAATAATAATTGTCTTAAGTTTTTCAACAGTTAAGATATATTTAATGTGAAATAACTTCTTCTCAACCAAATATGTACCCAACTTCACTTAGGTAAACTCAACTTAACTAAAATAAACTATTTTTGTGTAAGAATTCTTAATACAATCACTTCCTTTTGTCTTCTCCACAGGAGATGCAGAAGAAGAAGGCATGGAGACATCTCCAGATCCATTAGGACTGGCTCCATATTTGAAGGTTCACACTTGAACCTTTCATTTTGGCTTAAAATTATGCACAAGTGAGTATCACATGCTATCATATATCATGATTTGTCATGGCTAGCATGTAGTCATCTGTCAGAAATAAAACTTTATGCAGATATTACAATGTCACAGAAAGTATCCAAAAAATATGATTTATTTGAAACATTTCCTGTATTTCTATTGCATATACACTGTATCATGGTAGTGGTAAGGACAATGTATTGCTGCCATAGTTAGCCAGAGAAGATTGTGGACTAAATGTAAGTCAGCAAGAGTGGTGCTACTTATTGGGGTGTTATGTGTGTAATTGATGTCTTTCCATTTATAAACATACATAAACATACATATAACATACCCACATAATTAAAAAAAAAAACAATTGTATTTTATCTATCTAACCTGTGTAATTTTTTATTACAAATGTGTCTCTCCAGTTTTGCCCAAGGTATCAGGAGGAGACATATCGACCTGATTGAAGATGGCATTTGTGGGAGCAGCACCTCTATCACCAGGGTATATGACCGTCTCCGTGAGGCCTGTGTTCACGCAATGAAGCGCCTTGAAAGGAGGAGAAAAATGAGGATCGGAGGACAACGTGCTTTTGTTGTCATCGATGAAAGCAAATTCAGCCACAAACGAAAGGTTTTGCAGTATTCATTGTACAAGCTGCAAATATTTAGGTTTTAATGCTGTGTGTGGCATAGCAGCCATGTTTGATAGTAATGGGAAAATATGCTCACTACTTTTCCTTGTCTGTTTTTACATAGTACAATCGTGGGAGGTTCGGAAGAACTTGGAGGAGAAGATCATGGGTTTTTGGCATGCTGGAGGTAGCAGGGGAACGTCGACGGCCAGTTTTGAAACTTGTAAGGCAGCGTACCAGGAGGCAATTGGAGCATATTGTGGTTAAATATGTAAGGCCAGGGAGTGAAGTTATTAGCGACTGTTGGAGGGCCTACAACAATCTGCATCAGCAAGGCTTTATACACTATCAGGTTAACCACCAACGTTATTTTATACATCCACAAACAGGGGCACACACTCAGCACCTTGAGCGTGCCTGGCGTACGTACAAAGGCCTTGTTTTTAAGTACAGGGGTAATCTGTCAGAGCAGTCTCTCAAGAGAACTCTGAAATTTGTTGAGTGGAACTGCTGGCTGGGAAAAGTACACAGACATGGACCACTTGGCCGCCTGCTCCATGACATCAGGAAACTGCACCATGTGTGAATCATTTCAAAGCTATGTGTTCTGTTATAAAAATTGATGTTACTGTTTGTGGTGGCGTTGCCACCGGATGTATTGGTACAACGGGCCAGTTCTGCAGCACGGAAAACACCCAGAAGGAACAAGCCCTCGATCAGCGACCGGAGAATTAGAATTAGAATCATTCTCATGGTTGGGAGCGTATGTGGTGTTGTTGTGGAGAACTTAAATCCAGTTCAGGGCTTCAAAATAAAAATTATTTTGAAAAATATGGTCTCAAAGTTTTAATGACTGTCAATGTATGTGGCCTGGGGGTGAAAAACTTTTGCTCGTGAATGGAGGTGGGGCCTACATCCTATTACATCACAAAAAGACAATGATGGAACAGTGATTGTCTGTCCCACAAGAAATGCTGGATGTGGTAAATGTTATTTCCTTTATTCTGGTAGGTTCACATTAGCATTCAGGATATATGTAATGACCACGTTAATTGAAAGTCATCCTGACTTGAAGCCTTCGCAAATTACAATGTAAAATCCACTAATTGACTTGTTGCAGAATTCCCACGCCTCTTTTGTTTCTGTTGCTTGCCCGTGAATCTTCATGATGCCGATGTAGTGTCACAGCCCGATCTCACGGGGATTCGTGAAACTGTCACGTAAGTTTTAGTTTCGGTTTCGTGTGCACCAACACGATTTCGTCATGTTTTTCGTGCCGCTCACCACGAAATGCGCACCAATGTATTTTAAATGGCGGACTTTTCGTGCCACTCAGAACGTATTTCAAAAGAATGTGTATATTATATTTTTAATGTAAAACCGTGGCGAATCCAACGCTATATTTTGCATGACATCGTCCCTAAACATAACCCTAACCATAACCTAACCATAACCTAACCATAAGCCGGTGGTACACTTACCAATTTGCATAGGAATTTCAAGAATGTCCGGCGGCCGGCGGCCGCAAACGCGATCACACAAGCAGTATACGCCGATGGACAGCTTAGATCGTCATGAATCCGCCGGTATAAACCACTTTCAGATGTGATTACCACAGCGAAAAACATTTCGAGGTGAGCGGCACGAAAAACATGACGAAATCGTGTTGGTGCGCACGAAACCGAAACTAAAACTTACATGACAGTTTCACGAATCCCCGTGAGACCGGGTTGAGTGTCAATAACACTGTCATTGCGTGTATCCTCCAGATGGAGGCAAATGGCCACAGTATGCAGTGTAGAGATATTAAAAAAAAAAAAAAAAAGCAACTAAGGGGACACATTATGACTGTCGAGATGTAAACATTCCAGTTAATTTTTTTTTTAGCTGGGATTGAGGCCCTCTAAACTATTGGATCCACTGTTGTCACCGCGGGATTTTGCCCATAGACTGTATGATTTTGCCTAAGACAAAATGCGTGACTGTCATGGCCAATGCATGAGTTGCCAGGTCTGTTGAAATCCATCCCGCTACTGGATGACACGATTTGCACTTTGCACCGCTGTGAACGGCTGGTAAATTGCCACGAAAAGTCTAGACATGCCACAGAATATTATAAATTTATTGAACAAAACGAGAGTATACGGTGTTGGACTTCATATGAGAGGAGAAGCTGTATGGGACAATTGCTACCCAGACGACCTAGTCAAATTACTGGTCGTACGGCTCCTGAGCAGCTCCGACGAGGTCGTAATTCACGTTCGTTCTCCAAGTGATATCCGAACTTTGGCCGAAGGTAACGTGCATGCAGTTAAATGTGTGTATTTTTGTTGTTTGCATGTGTGTGGGTGGGTGGTATGTTTGTGGGATGTCTGTGAAATGCTTTGTGTTTATCTTTTAATTCCACGTAGCATGGTGTTCTTCTCAGAAGTGTACTTTAAAGTACTTGAACAACATGCTAATGCTAGCCAATATAACGTTGCCAACACGTGCAAGTGGGCCCCAAAAGAAAAAAGGTATGGGACTTTGATGGAAGCTCCAACAGGTCATTTATATTTTTGCCAGTGGGTGCCCAAATTAAATGAATACCAACACGGTGATGATTGTCACAAAATCACTTTTACTTAATAAAGTCACCAACCGCAATGAAATACGACCCAGCTCGGCTACTCTGCTAATTATATATATATATATATATATATATATATATATATATATATATATATATATATATATATATATATAGAGCCCTTGTCAAATGCAGCTTGTAGGGCTCTTAACCACACACCTTAGAAAGTTAAGTGCTTTTTAACTATATATGCTGTCTTTACAGTTGCTTCAGAGTCTTCGGAGCCTGCTCAACAAGAAAGGTTTGTATTTGCCTCTAAAGTTACTATTGGCTTAATAACTTGCTGTGTACTTGTCTAAAATGCTAAACATAAAAATTTGCTTAACCACTTTGTAATGGGCTTTTGCTGATTGTGTCTTCTATGTTTGTTGGATATGTTTGTGTTGTTATCATAGAGTATAAATAAAATGCCATTACAATATTATATGCCATATTGTCAACATACTGATGAACCACTGATGAACCCCTAAATTCAAGTTTAATGTAGTGATGGCCTTTTTTCCCCCTCCAGCTTCCCTATAGACCAGAAACATTACATCCATACTAAGTTTTTCTTTTGATCCATCAAGTATTTGTAAACTACAGGCTTATGTTTTTGTCATTATTTTCCCTTTGCAGTGATACAAATACAGAAATGGATATTGTGATCAGTGACGAGACTGACAGCCAACCTGGAAATGAGGCTGAAGGTTAGTGCTCCAAATTAAGTCAACAGCACTGGCAGTCAGTAAGCCTTGTTAGAGACAATAGTATATTGTATATTATAAAAGTATAATTATAATACAATACATGACAGACCTATTACACTTATTAATTTGTCAGATTATGTGTTATTTAACAAAAATCTGTCCTTTAAATAAAAGAAATGCTAAACATACTAGTTCTTATACTGCATGCTATTTGTATTAACTAATGTGAGACTTTTTTTTTGGAGATTAGATACAAACATTTAGTGAAAGTGCCATTAAAAATCAAGCTATGCAGAGAATGAAATATCATACATCCAGTAGAGTAAAATGTGTTTTTAAGCATTTTTTTTCCAAATACAGTGTATTGATGTGTGTTTGATGAATGCAGTTTTTCTGCAATTGAAGTCATAAAAGAGCTGGAGGAGAGGTGACATTCCAGCTACTGTCCAACAAGTTCGGCTGAAGGACACACAGCCAACTCTGCCGCTTTAATTTCTTCAGAATGCTTGTCAACCTGTCTTGCCTCTGCAGATGTTTCTGCTGAAAATGTGGTATAATCTGGGCAAGTCCAAGATTTTTCTTGAAAATAAGATAATTAACATCCACTATAGCCAGTTTAGGGTCACCAGTCAAGCTATTCCACATATACATCTCTTTAGAGGTGGGAGTAACCCAGAAACTTCACACAGAAAGATCGCAGTATAGGGAATCTAACCCAGGACCCAGAACAGTGTTAACCACTGGCCCAAATACTGCCCTATATAAAATGTCAATGATTTAATTCTATTGACATGTGTTGCATTGGACTAAAATTATCCCACAATAACGTAAATTCAAGGTTTTGAAATAAAATACCTGCAAGTTACTCTTTCCAACATTTCTGAGTATAAATGTTTTTTTGTTTGTTTTATTTTTTCCAAGCTGGTACCAGCAGTCAGAACACAGCTCCCACAGCAACAGTTATGCTAAACAAACTTAAGGAAGAGAAAAAAAAAGTCCTGGACAAGTGTGACCAGCTCAGAGCTGAACTGTCAAGTGCAATAGAGGATCGGCAGCAGGCACAGGCTTTCCTTCCTCCTCCATCAGGTTGGTGTAACAAATTTTAGTTTTCTGAAATAGATTTGGACCTTTTTTTTAATTTATAGTATTGCTAGTGATCAAATAAAATAAATCCTGGAAATAATTACTATGTTATAGGCAAAAAAACGATTTTTCTTTCTTTTTTCACCTAGGAAAAAAAAGAGACACAGGAAACCTTCATCCGACTCATCAACAAGCTCATCCTCAACAATATCATCCTCCACCTCATCATCATCATCTTCGGATTCATCTTCATCCTCATCCAAGAAAAAAAAGGCAAAGAGGAAGAAGTCCAAAGGGAGACTTTTCTCTAAAAGGAGTAAGTTTGTTACGGTATACGAGGGAGAGCTCAGGTGCAAGGAATGAACAGACTTCACGTGAATGCAACACCAAACTTTATTCACAAACTAAAATTGAGAGCTTACAGATCGGCCTATGAATAAAAACGGAAAGTAAAGCGAAAACTCACGGCTTGAAAAACTATAGCGTTTACCGAATAACAAAAACTTGGAACCTCTGCAATTCTCCGCGGCTCGGTTGCCGCACTTAAGGTTTGGTCAATTTCCGCCCGAAATTTCTACTGAAGATGTACAGAAAGTAAATTGAATGCTGTTCTTGAACTGTTTGGAGTACATGCATGGTTGGGGTCTCATTTGAAAGCTGACAACCTGAATTTTCACCCAGTGCAGTCAGAATTACTCTAGGTGCTACTGGCACAGAGTTATGTATGTTGGAACACACTGAATTAGGATGAATTTTTTTTCTCGCCTACATTTTTTCCCTAATAAAACACCTGAAAATCAGTGTGGCAGCACTGCAACAGCTTGAAAACACAATATTGCAAAAGCCTGGGGTCTTACATAGTTCAGGTCAAAATTTCAGAGCAATACTACAAGAAATGAGTGTTTCACACATGTATTTGTACTGATATGCTCCGCCCCTGTCAATGTTGGATACACTCTTTATACACTGTGCACACTCTCTACAGAATGGTATAAATTCCTTTTCACTTCATTTTCCACTTCATTTTCATTCCAAAAACTCATAAAGAACTCAAAAAATCACTTCAGATAGGCTTCAGTGTCGATCACACACACAGATTGAGAGGAATACAGAGAAACAGCAGGTGGAGCCCGGAGCTCACGAATGAAATATCATATAAAGCCGCTGGCAGAGGCGGGATTTATAGGCAAGCCATTCAGCAAGCTCATTGGCTACCAGGCCTGTCAATCTAACGTTTCCTCCGGCGTGATTTGCTGAGAAACAAGTCAATCAAGTGATGTAATCGATATCTGTCAGACTCGGCCATGGTTGGCTAAATCGCCGAAGTAGGCGGAAACGAGTCACCTGATTGGTTGAAGTTCGGTTTGAAGCGGTCGAGAAGCCTCCAGTATCCATTTTGAATCGCGAACAAAGAAAATAGGACCGTGTATGATAAAGTTATAATAGAAAGATGCAGTGAATATGAAACGCACAGCGCCACCACGCGCCGCGTGCACGCGCACGGAGCCGATCGTTTTCTGGATTTTTTACCTATTTCGAGACATGTTTTGGCCAAAGTATTATACTGGATTGTTTCCTCTGGATGGCTAAGCTTGGGTTCTGGCCGGTTTTTGTGGATTATCTTCTTTTATGACCAGAAACGAGCGTCCAAACTGCGTCGACAGGTGAGCTGTGCACGTTTACATGACTTGTTGTTTGTTGGATAAATGTGTTTATATTACCCGCTGTGGTAATCACATCTGAAAGTGGTTTATACCGGCGGATTCATGAGAATCTCAGCTTTCTATGTGTGTATAGTGTTTGTATAATCGTGTTTGCAGTGTCCTTCTATTTAAAAAAAAGCGTATACCGATAAAAAAACGGCCCGCCCGCGGGCCGCCGTACTTTAACGGGTTACAGCTGTTCCCTCCTGAGCAATACTACGAGTCACTCTAATTCTACAGCAGTCTCTAGCAGACCAAACAATGAAAAATTCAATAACAAACGGCTGCTCTTACGTGAGCAATGCTACGGGTCTCTACGGTTACGGTCTCAACCAACAAAACTACGATTACAACAATACTAGTCTTTACGGGGGATGCTCGGGATGGGTCACAGCAGGACTGGAAACCGGTGGAACGGCGTGCCGGGTGGAAGACGGCGCAATGACTGCCAGGTGGGTAGTCGCCAGACCAGATAGTCCAATCCTGAAACGAACGGAGGACAGCAGCGGTTAGTGGATGACAGGACTCAAACAGAATCTTTAAAACATAGGCAGTGAACCCTACGAGCACTGATTACGATCCAGCAAAGGAGGGTGGGTGGTGTCTCCCTTTATGCAGCCACGGTTGCAGGTGCGCCACCTGTCACAGATCCCGCTGATGAAAGAGATGGTGATCACCTGTCACCCAGCCACAGGAAACACCTAAAAAGGACATGAGGGAAGGGCACTATCCAGGCCTGGCAACAGCCACCCTGACAAAGTTTTAGTTTTTGCAAGTATGTTTGGCTGGATCATATCTGAAACTGGTGAGAAGTGTTTTACTCAATAGGCACTAACAGGTGCAGGGAACACCCAAAGCACAATGGTTTCTCATAAAAAAATTAACATTTTTATTTAAAGATGATTGTTGTGGGCTGTGAATGGAATTGTGTTTTGTTTCACGTGCAAAATATTTTTTGTTATGCTGAAGCAATGTTACAAGTATGGGAATGCTATTTAATACCTATGTATATATCTATCTATCTATCTATCTATCTATCTATCTATCTATCTATCTATATATATATATATATATATATTCTTGTCATTTGCAGTGACAACACCAGAACAGGTGATGATTCGCTACAAGCATGTCCTAAAGACCTACAAGGCCACACTAAGCCTTGCACAGGCTTTGAAGCGACATGGCATCCCTAAAAAATACGATGGCGTTGACCAACATTATTGCTGAGGTACAATTTCCAGTGCATGAGAAAATTAATATTATTTGAAATGCTACTACAAATGCTTTTAGCTGCTATTCAGTAGTACAAACGATGGGAGAAAAACAATTGAAGTGGGGAGGGGGGAAATGATTGGTCTTGTGTTAACATGTATAGTACTGCCATACTGTAATACAAATCCGTATTTGAAATTGCAGGTTCACATTGCATCTGAGGAAGGGGAGTTTGATGTCCCCTCTTTTCAGGCAGGGACAACTCTGAAGGCACATGCTATGCAGCTTAAGGCCTATGTGGAATCCTGCCCTGCACTGATGGACAAAATACAAAAAATGAAAAACAGCAACACACTCCTGCCACTTAAATGGCGTTTTAGATTTTAAATGCTCAGTTGAAATATGTTCAGTGTTCAATGTTGATATATTGTTCTGTTCAATTCTGTTTCCAGTTCTTGTAGAAAATGTCCAATAATTGTTTTTTGAAAATTACAACGTTTTTATCAGAGTGAGTTGTTTTTTTCTCAAAATATGTTAAAAATACAGTTCCTTGGTTATGTTTTGCATGGTGGGTTGTTGTTTGAAGAGTAGTAACAGTAAAAGTACTTAGTAGTTAAACAGTAAGTAAAGTCAACAAGTGTGATCCTCATAATCCGGCCCGGTTACAGATGTTACCCTCTAGTTACAGGAAAAGGAGTTAGTAGTTAAACAGTAAGTAAAGTCAACAAGTGTGATCTTCATAATCCGGCCCGGTTCAAGATGTTACCCTCTAGTTACAGGAAAAGGAGTTAGTAGTTAAACAGTAAGTACAGGCAACAAGTGTGAATTAAGTAATCCAGCATGTCTCCAGGCGTTAGGGAGTAGTTGATGGTAAAGTACTGGGTTGTTGCAGTGGAAGTACTGCTTAGTTGGACAGAAAGCAAAAGTCAAATGTGATCTTAAGGGCTGGATACTTCACTGGAGGTGAATTTACCAATTGGGTTCTAGGTGTGATTAAAGAAAAATGATATTTTATTCATCTGCATGTCTTGTCATTGTGTGAAACACATTCAGAATACATTACAGCATTTTCAGTTTATCATTGGTCTACACAATCTATATCCATGGTAATTCTGAAGAGGAAGTGACACGTCAAGGTTTGTACAATAAAAGCACATGTAAAGGAAAAGTACAGTTTTTTGTTAAGTACATAGTAAGACATGGGAACCTACACTGTAAGACACCAGTACTTACACTATAAGACACAAGTGTAACTTCCCTATAGATTCCTCAAAATGTTATGGTCCTATTTGGAGAGTTCCCTAAACAGTTGAGGAAACTACAGCCTAAGACACCGATACTTACACTATAAGACACGAGCCTAACTTCCCCTTAGATTTCGCAAAATGACATGGTACATGTCGGAAGTTACCCCAACAGTTGAGGATATTACGCTGAAAGAGACCGGAACCTTCACAGTAAGACGCAGGCCGTGTTATAAAGTGCTACCAAGAAGAAAAATGAAATAATGCTAATATACTGGATTAACATGCTCCACCATGCATAAATGTTTTGGAGTCACAAACCAAGACAAATTGTCAGTCACCACAAGAGACCCAAGGTTAACAGAGGAGATTTGTCTTTAACTTTCTTCCCATGGGATTCAAACCTGAGACCTTGAGGCCACCAGACTGATTCTAGAATTCTTCCTTGTGTGATAAATTGACAGATAAATGGGCTTGACGGAAGGTAGAGAGATTGATTAAAGAATTAATCAAGTAGACGGTAGCACAGACACATACAGGGAGGTAAAAAAGTTAGCAGATGTACAATTATAGCCTTTGGTAATATACATAAAAATGCACAAACACAGAGACACACATTTTAATGATGTTCAAATGTCTTCATGGAAGCGGGAAGTCTTTTTCTGAAATGGTAAAAAATGCTCATCAATTACACACGCACCAGAGTCTAGAATGTGACTGTATCCTCAGGCCGTGGTTCTCATTAACATCCTGTATGTGTCACCATGTTCACTGCCTGCAGTGCCAATCAGCTGAAATGCCAGTCTGTCGCCACTGGCAAGAGTCGGAGTTGTTATATCCTGCTATCTTTGTGTTTTCTTTCCCTTGATTCCTGCAGGGAGAAAGACAAAGAGAGACATTCAGAAAAACAGAGAGGTGGGAAAGTAAAGATGAAGAGAAAGGACAGAAGCAGGAAGTAGCCAGTATGGCGACAGATATTTACAGAAAAGAGGTTCTTGGTGGACTGTTCAGCTGGTTATTCATCTTAAAAAAAGAAAACATTTTCCCACCTACTCATGGCCTCGGAACAACAAGGATGCTTTCTGTTTTGCAAAAAATATTAACTGAAAACAAAATTCAACTTGCATCCATTTTAATGGGGAAGGCAGATATAATCAAGCTACAATGTTCAAACATATGGAACATTTCTGTTGCACCATCTCCAAAACAGACTTCTCCAAGTTGTTGAGATGATTTCATAAAAAACATTGAAATAGAAAATTTTGAAAAAAAAAGCCTCATAGATCCAAGAATTTGATGTGTGTGTGTGTGTGTGTGTGTGTGTGTGTGTGTGTGGTCAGGTGCTGGCTATACTTGTGGAGACCAAATGTCCCCACAACTGTAGGATAACCGAAAACAATGTCACTTGTGGGGACCTCATTTCCGTCCTCACTAGTTTAAACCAATCCGGTCTCACGGGGATTCGTGAAATTGTCACGTAAGTTTTAGTTTCGGTTTCGTGCGCACCAACACGATTTCGTCATGTTTTTCGTGCCGCTCACCACAAAATGTTTTTCGCTGTGGTAATCACATCTGAAAGTGGTTTATACCGGCGGATTCATGACGATCTAAGCTGTCCATCGGCGTATACTGCTTGTGTGATTGCGTTTGCGGCCGCCGGCCGCCGGACATTCTTGAAATTCCTATGCAAATTGGTAAGTGTACCACCGGCTTATGGTTAGGTTATGGTTAGGGTTATGGTTAGGGTTATGTTTAGGGACGATGTCATGCAAAATATAGCGTTGGATTCGCCACGGTTTTACATTAAAAATATAATATACACATTCTTTTGAAATACGTTCTGAGTGGCACGAAAAGTCCTCCGTTTAAAATACATTGGTGCGCATTTCGTGGTGAGCGGCACGAAAAACATGACGAAATCGCGTTGGTGCGCACGAAACCGAAACTAAAACTTACGTGACAGTTTCACGAATTCTCGTGAGATCGGGCTGTTTAAACAGTGTTTTCTTGGCCATGTTGTTGTTACTGAAAAAAGTAAAAGTGTAAAAACGTTTCTTTAGGGTTAGGCATTGTTTTGGTCAGGGTTAAGGTTAGGGTTAGGGGTTAGATATGAATGGGAGTCAATGGTAGGTCCCCACAATGATAGAACAACATAGTATGTGTGTGTGTGTGTTTGGGTGTGTATTTTGTGCATGACATTCCCTTTATCTTTAAATTTTATTTTATTTTTTTTTAAATATGCGCTGTCACATATTTCCTATCGGCCCCCCTGTCAGCTGTGCTCGTCTGCTGTTTGTTTGTTTGGGTCTAATTAGCAAAAAAAAAAAAAAAAAAATCCAGCCTCAGTTCAGTGCTGAGAGACTGACCACAAAGAAACTGCAGTATAAGCAACAGTGCAAACTACACTTTCTACTGATGATGGCCAGGACTGTATGTGGTGTAGTGTGTGCAACTGTGTGTTTGTGAAATAATGGATAATATGCTTATGTTTTTAAATGAAGCAATACATTATGAAATGATTCAATAACTGAAATCTCATCTCTAGTAACACAGTTTTGCAATTTTTAAGCCTCTGGGCCAGCAACAGTTGTGGCTGGAGGGATTGTTTTTTCACATGGTATGTCTGTCCATCTCAGTCTTGTGTATTCAATTTCTTGGGAATGTATTTAGGCCGTTTCTTCAGAATTAACACAAACGTCCACTTGGACTTCCGCGTGCACTGAGTAGAATTTGGCAATCAAAGGTCAAGAATAAAATGATGAAGTCATGAAATTTTACTACCCCAAAAGGTAAAAGATTAACTTCATTGTGAGATATTAATGTTGTGCAAAGCTTGATATATCAAATACTTTCTGAGATAATTAAAAATGAATAAATAACTGCCTGTCAACTCACTTTCAATACATTTTTTGCACATTGAAATTTGAGGTGATGCTTGATGTACTGTCTAATTTTGCAGTTTATGAATTATTGCCATCATAAGAAATAATACGGTAGTCAAGGCTTTTATCATTAACAATTCTTGAAATGTTGTCATTCCAACATGGCCTCAAATTTCAATGTGTGGAAAAAAATGCATGGAAAGTGAGTTAGCGTTCTTTTTAAAAAAAAATTCCAGCTGAAATTTTTGCAGATATCTTTATGAATATCCATATTTTATGTAATTCAGATTTCAAGCAAACACTTCATAGTTTTCACAATGTAAATTATGAGTCTGGGCAAATTAAATTTAAAAATGGTATAATCAGTTACAAAATAACTGAAGTACAATGGTTTTAACTTTGAAAATGTAAATGATAAAATAACCTAACGAGCTGAGCGGTAATAATTTAGGATGTCTGCTTTTGTCATCGTGAAGTGATGAGAATATCATCAGCAAGAAAGTATCTACACTGCTTGTAAACAGTGTCTGGTCCTGTAATAGATGACACTTTGTCACGGTAGTTTGTTTTGATATTCTGGTTCCAAACAGTTGCTTCTGACCTCCATTAATCAGAAGTCATCTGTTCGAACAACAGTCAGCGGCTGTGCTGTGGCAGGATGGTTGATGGTCACAATAAACAGCAGAGAATGACTCGACTGCAGTGATACACATTCAGTTTTCTATTCTGGGCTTCTACTTGGAGGATAGTAAACATATTTTGGTACCCACACGTAACACTTATTCAGCCCTCAACCCCGTCTCCCACAAAAGCAATGTTCAACAAACAAGTTCTGATAAATGCACTGTATGTTAAGTGGCTAGCACTAAATAGCAGACAAAGTTAGCTGTAGTTTTGAACAATTTGAAAGATCTATTTTCAGTTTTTCTGACTGATATTGCAGTTTGATTTGTGATATATTTTACAGTCAAGCTTCAGTTCACTGTGTAATAGACTTACTAAGTGTGATAGAGCAATAGAACCTGAGATACCATCAAAATGTGACTGTTACACAAGGAAGACAGAAAGGGTCAGATGGGCTTGCTGCCTTTGTGATTTGGTAATTGCATTGTTTTAAATCCCTATTTCAATTTGAGATTGATTAGCTGTCCAGTCTTAGTTACAGTAGCTAGTGCAGAAGGTTGAGTATTTAGCAGCTGAAAACATGGAGACCAAACCTACATGGGTGAAGATGTAATGTACATAAATAATGAAAAAAAGATATATACATTTTGTGGCAGATGAGCATGAAAGCAAGAATACAGTTTTGAAATTAGATAATTTCACTAGCAAGGACCACACCATTGATTTGAAGCTTGATTCTTTATTGCATTGAAATGATCATTGTGTCGTTGATGACTGAGTTGAGCTGATGTGGTATGGGAAAAAGCTTAGTTGGAGATCAACAGAGACTTCTGGGCGAGCGGATCCTGTAGGAGAAGGAAAAGAACACAGAAATATAAGGAGGATGGGTGGATGGGGCACAAGAACCGAGAATGAACAAGTGGGAAGGGCAGAGTGGTATATATAGGCATACAGCAAGAAGGGGCGTGATTGAGGTGTTGTCCTGCTCCTGTACGTCAGCTAAAGAATTTATCTCCATTTAACTAGCAAGGACCATACCTTTGATTTGAAGTTTGATTGTATTTTACATGCAAAGTATCATTATGTAACTGATGACTGAGTTGAGCTGATGCGGTGTGGGAGAAAAACTTAGTCAGAGGTCATCAGCAGCTCCCACGCTGGTGAACACCCAAAAGCCTCCCATAAGAAAAAAAACAAAAACAAAGAGTGGACGTAATGTATGTCTCAAGGGTTGGAGCAGATGAAAAGTGGATACACTTGAGGCCCACAGCCTTGATTAGGCTGCCCAGAACCCCTCACCTGGAAGCTGCGTCAATACAGAAGGGGTGACCAGAGGCAAGGATTCTGGATGCTGTGACGACTTGCTCGAAGTGGAAGAGGAATCTGGGTAAGATTGTGACTTGACAAGTTTCTGTAGTGAACTGAGGATTGGAAGGCAGAGCATCCTGAGATTTTTCTGGTTTGTATGGGGCTTACGCATGAATCTAGTTTTATGTACATAATAGGCATATGTTACCTGCTTGATTGGTTTTACTTTGTTTAAGGGAATAGATCGGTCTGTCCTCGGAGATGACGGGAGGTCAAGACAAGATGCTTGGCAAGATGAAACGAATTGAATATGAATGATATGAATGATATGATATGAATTGAACTTGACTCCTCAGTTGATGTAGTGCAACCACTGAAGTGATTATATTGCACTTGTTAAAATAAAGGGGCAATTATTATTATTATTATTATTATTATTATTATTTATGCAGAATCTCAAGGAGATTCCTGTTGAAATACAGTTGATCAGTCTGATATTTGAAAGTCTAAAGTTCTCGGTTGAAATTGACTTCAGTTCTCACACACAGAAAACGCACAAGACGGTGGATTGGTCTAAGTCAAAACATTTATTAACTATTCTACCAAAACAATAAAGGTGAGCTATGTACAGTGAGAAATGTGATGTGTGTGTATGTGCATGAATACATGTGTGTGTGTGCGTGTGTATGTGAGATTGTATGTGTGTGTGTGTGTGTGGATCAGATTCAAATCAGCATATTAAAGGTTAAGGATTATGGTGACAGAAAGCTGACAACATGACTCAATGAAACAGTAATTTGGACTACAATTGATTCCCCCAAAAAACACGAAGTGGTTGGATTTAAATAATCAAGTGGTTAGTGACATCAACCCAAATCAGGAACAGAGAAATCTCAGCTGATCTCTTACTGTCAGTAGAAATGTCAATCAGTCTCCTCCTGGCTGGGACGTGCGGGCCAGTCACGTCTTTACCACGCGCCTGGACTTCGTGGGTTCCGGAGCGTCGTACCGTCGTTATGGCAACGCATTGATGTCCTGCCGTGGGAGCTCGGTTCGGCACAAGTGGATGTGGACCAGCAGGTCTCTGAGGCGTTGAGCGATGAGCAGAGCCGGTGTCCGGGGTTGATGAAAAAATCACTTGATTAAAATGGTGGCTCTCGTTCCAGTTTGGCCTGTGTTAGCCATGTGATGGATGTTGACTGGACAGGTGCCGCAAAATTTAGAAAAAACGAAAACTGGTTCTAATTAGTTCTTGTCAAAAATTAGGGATCAAAGAAAAAAATAATTCAGGCTTGCGTTGAAAGTGAGCAAAGATGTCTATCTTCAATTACGAAAATGTCCAGAACGAATTGGTGAAAGAGACCAAACTCTGGAATAAAGGAACTTCAGAAGATAAAGAAAACGCGTCTTAGAGAAGAAAATTGAGACGCTCAGCAGCATTTTCGGAGCAAGTCAAGAGGGGAAAGAGAGAGAAGAGAGAGAGTGAGAGCAGTTGTCCGGCCTTTATCTGGCCAGGAGACGTCTGGGCGGAGGAAAGAACTTTCACGCGATTTTTTTAGTAACCTGATCACTCTCCTTTGTTTTCAGGGAGAGGGGAATTGATGTTGGTTAAGAATGAACTAAAATACATGATATTAAACGCACATCCGCGATCTGTTTATTCCTCACTATAATCCCGTCAACCAAACTTTGACACAACCCTGATTATGCATGCTAGCAAATACGTTATTTAATTCATTCAAACTATATGTGAATGTGCTCTAGATACTAAAATATATGTCCCAGTGAAGATATGATGACATGTCATACATATAGTAATGAATAGCACAAATTTCACCTTTCACATTCTTAATGGGAAATAAATTCAAAGGTTAATAATGACATTCATTCCGAAATTATCGTATCCTCCAACATCAGTAGGGGGCACTGTGGGACTGTGGAAGAAATTGAATTAAACAAGCCATTTAATCAGGGGTGAAAGTAAGATAAGATTCTTGCAGGAACTGTGCAACTCAGAAAAATTTTTTAGTTTGTGCACAAAGCGTGCGAGCATCGTACAAGACAGATGTTGATAAATCCTGCTCTTTTCTGACTCCTGTCCACATCCTTGAGTGCATAATGTAAGATGTTAGACACATACTTTAATATATGGCCAAACATTGATTTTCTTTAGGGGAAGTCGGGGAGATAACGGTCCGTGTATATTTTGGTAATTGGATTTTCCGTTCTAAAGCAGGTATTGAAAAACAAAAAATGAGTGGTTATTTGATTTTCGTTTTCAAAGGCAAAAATTAAAATTGAAATACAAGGCGTTTTTCCTTTTCACAATCAAAAAGGGATATACGAATTTTAAAAAATGATTTGATTTTCATTTTTTATTTACGATAACAAAAAATAAAATAAGTAGGAGACAGAAATGAAAAAAGGTCCGTTTTTTCGTTTTCTGAGACCGGAAGTGGTCATCAGCAAGGGTGGAGCCAAACAGAGTACGGTGCATAGACTGTAAATAAATGGGTTTTTTTGTTAGTTTTCATGGTCAAAATGAAAGATCAAGTGGCCGATCTTAAAATAAATCAATATCGATTTTTTTATTTATTAAGTTTTGCGACGCAAGGGGGCGTGATAACCTGATTGACAGTTTGTCTGGAATGACTGACAGTCTGGAGGATGTAGCCGAGACTCTGCTCTCCTGGATTGGATTAATTCTGATATGGTCACTGGTGGTTTGTCGGTGAAGAAGCAGAACCTTTTCCATAGACACTTTTCCTGCCTGTTGGCTTGTTTTAACCATTTTGCGACCATCGGCTGATTCTACCAGCAGACACTGAAAGTTCGGTAAGTAGGCTAAATGTTTATTTTCTTATCGGTACCGCTTTTAATGTACTTCATATGCAACTTTCGTGTCAGATATAATGTGTGCCATGCAGTCCAGATGTTGGTGGAGTTTATTTCTTTGTGTATTGACCAGAGAAGAGAGTTAGCATCCAGTAAATATTAGCTTTAATCTAAATTTGTGATGCTATGCTAACCGAGCGAGCTGCTCAGTCGTCGCCTGATTAAACCTAATGTAGCATTAAGCTAACGATGTTTGCATTGTGTTTCATGGAAACAGCTGAAGTGTGTTGTGTTAGTGTAATGTGGTACATTTAGTTAATAAAACTGTGTGGAGACACAGTAATAAACTGGAGAAAACAGTAAATCTACTCTCTAGTCGTTAACATTGTTTAATGACTGATTCACATGTAGTACATCTTAGTGCAGATTAGAAAAATAACCTCCCAGAATATGTCCAAAATAATGATGAACACTACAGTTAATACATTTAAATTGCAGCACAGATAAGCTGGATAATAAAATCCTCTCCTAAAGCTAAAGTGACTACAGGTCTTTCTGTCGTTCAGTGCTTGGAAAACTATATGAAATAGGAAATCTTTCCAGGGTCACTTTGAAATGAACCTCTGCTGTTGATGCTGATACTGTGACATCTCTCTTCATCTCAGGTGTCTCATGTTCACTGTGAGGATCTTCTGAGTGAAGCCAACAGAAGGAAAACCTCATCTGGTTGTGAAGAAGGAGATTGAATGGACGACATCCTCAGTGAACCACTTCCTGTTTAACTTTCACTGACAGAAGGACATACAACAAATACAACAGGGTTTCTGCAGGGCATTAATAGTCATTAAGTTGATTTTGCAAAAATGAAGGCCTTAAATGGCATTAAAAATCATTAAATTTGATTCTCGGTGGCATTAAAATTTCTTTCTGCAGTTTTCAAGAAAATAATTGACAATAATATATATTTATAGACTGCGATTTGTCAGATATGTGCATCTGCGTAAACATGCCGAAGCACTGAGATAATTGTTCCAGCCGGTTGGGTACACTTTCTAAAAACTACATGTTTTTAAAGTGGCTGGCAGGCTGGACCAGGCTGGGAAATGGGGAAACACAAATTCCAGCAAAAATGGCTCAAAAACATGGATTTCAGCGAATGACTGCAGCCCATTGGTGTTCAGTGGTGGTTCCCAGATTCAGAAATAGTCAAATGTAGGGTTTTCAAATCATCTTTTACAAAAAAAAAAACAAACCCGTGTAATTTGAGTTCATGGTCACGGCATTAAAATTTTTACAGTATAGCATTAAAATTGCATTAAAAAGCATTAAATTTGACTGGTTGATATCTGCAGAAACCCTGTACAATATAAAAAGTCCATGTTATTTGTAACAGATATGTAGCATTAAAACATCAACACATTCAGGTCAAGAGCTTCATTATTTCCTTCATTGCACATTTAAAAACTGCATTATTTAACAATTGTGAACTTTAAAAATGTGGAAACACATGTAATAAATGGTTGAAAGAAATAATGTGTTGCTGACAGTGAAGTGTAAAAACTGAACAGTCACAAGACAAGTTGTATTATGAAGAGAGGAGCTGAATCTGCAGCATTATTGTTCTTAATGGAAGGATGAGGAGAACATCAGTGCTGCTCTTCCTCACAGTGATGGAGAGAAGACTGTTCAGACAACCACAGCTGGATGTTCATGTTCTCTGTAGCTTTCAGTCCATCAGACTAGATGTTCCAAATGATCCAGACCAAGGCTGGAAGGAAAAGACACGAACAGTGAGGAAAAGATCTCCAAGGTTCTTTCAGTCCAACTGCTGGAACTTTAAATATCAGAGTGAACACATCAGGTTATGAATGAAACGCGACAGAGTGTTGTATTTTGTCCTACTTTCTAATCTTATAGAAATGTTTGTTTTCCTGGTTGAGGCCAAAGAATGTTTTACTGCCTTAGATGGACAATAAAGTTTATTATTTTTATTCTAATGTATCATTAGCATTAACATGAGCTCCACAGTTATCTGACCGTACACTGTTGTAGAGAAAAAAATGTCTGAAGCAAAGAACAGAGATATGAACTCAGAACTGAACTGTTCTTCATTCACTGAACTGAGAGATTAACATTCATCAGTAACAGAGTTCTGTGGAGGAACGGTAACATAGATTAATTTCTGTCTGCTGATCATTAATGAACTGCGCCTCGAAACAGTAGTTTCCCTTATGACTGATGACTTATGATTGATCAGCTGTGACCTTCAGGACACTTAGCTACACCTAATAGATAACACTGACTAACCGGGATTAGCCTCAGTGTAAACACAAAGTTAGGAAACATAAATTGAGATTTACAGAACGACTTTAAAACACGATGTTAGAACATGTTTATATCAGAGGTAACAGTCTGATGTTAACTTACAGTAACTTCACTGCTTTATATGTGATATTGTCCAGAAGTAGAAAAGAGTGCAACTAGTTACAAAGTTGACTTTAACACTTACCTGTAGAGTTTATCTCCACTTTTGGAAGCTAACGTTGTTAGCAGCAGCGGTAGCAGCGTCCATAAACAGCAGAAGCCGATAAATGTGGACGGGACAGAGAGTCCTCGGCTCTGATTCAGTCTGACCAATCACGGCTCCACCCTTGCTGATGACCACTTCCGGTCTCAGAAAATGAAAAAATGGACCTTTTTTCGTTTCTGTCTCTTACTTATTTTTTTTGTTTGTTTTTGTAAATAAAAAATGAAAATCAAAGCATTTTTTAAAATTCGTATATCCCTTTTTGATCGTGAAAAGGAAAAAAGCCTTGTATTTCAATTTTAATTTTTGCCTTTGAAAACGAAAATCAAATAACCACTCGTTTTTTGTTTTTCAATACCTGCTTTAGAACGGAAAATCCAATTACCAAAATATACACGGACCAGTAACATTAGAACAATAACAACATTATTAGTAGTGCAGTAGCACTACTCTGTGACACCAGCAGGTGATAGTGCTAACCAATGTTTTCCCTGGCCTTTATCTGTTGCACACAAAATAACAGATTGTTGCATTTACGGCACTGTGCCTCATAAATGATAACATGGGAAATGGAATTACAGAGATTTCCACATTTTCCACAGAGGGCTGTAGTAGTTGTCTTCCTTTTCTTTATAGTGGCAAGCCATGCCTGTAGTTGAGATGGCTGCTTTCCTTCCCTTGGCCAGCCATGTCTTCACATAAGGCATCGGACCCCAATGTCAGAGTTATTAGCCTGCTAAAATGAGACTTCTGGCCTATTTAACACATTTATACAAAAAAAGCAGAAAAAATAGTTTTATGTAAAATTTTAACAGTAGTGTTTGTTAGTGGCTTTTTTGGCCTTAATTGTATGAAAGGGAGAAAAAGATAAAATCTCATGGTACACAAAAACTAACAATGCATCAAAGTCAGTTTTGTTAAAAATCTTTGTTATATCCAACACTGTGATAACAGGTAAAAAAAATCTCCAGGCTCGAATAATTTTTTAGATTGAAAATCAGTCATTTTGTGTGTTTTTCCAAATCAGTGACACCACTTATAAAATTGGCATTTAAAATATTTAAATAAAAAAAATACAATTAATGTTTAGTTTGATCAGAACTGCAGTAAATTAACACATTTATGCAAAACAGAGAAAAAAATATTTATCTTATATATTTTTACAGCAGTTTTTGTTAGTGGCTGTTTCTGGCCCTAAAGAAAGGATGGGAATTGGAACAGTACTCTGGTTTTTCGTAACACTGAATTAATTCAGTGTTACAAAAAAAATGTAGGCTATCTCATGCTGCAGCAGGTTAGCTGACAGCTGCACAGCTGGCTTACAGCCTAGGCCCACAGTAAATGTAGGCTACAAAAAAAAAAAAAAATCTTACAGCCTACTTTTGTGTTCTAGTCTAGTAACATTGTCAGCCATTTTTGACAGAATGATAGATTTCATGGTCCTCTCTGGTCTACTGCATAGCCTACCTGCTCCATGTGCTTCCTCTGCACTTTCCGCTCTCTTTTCCTCAACCTGCCTGTCATCCCTCTTCCTCTTGAAAATATTGTCAACTTTTCTTTGCATTTTGACCTGTCCTGGTTGTCTCGGGAGGCAGGGACGGGGGGGGGGGGGGGGGGTACTTACATCACCAAGGCAACCAGCCATCCAATGAAAAGAACGCATTGAGTTTACCTCACTTCCACGTGTGCTTGTTTGCGGAAGGAGTGATGCTGCTCGCATGACAGAGAGTCAGAGAGTATTTCACGACGCATGAAACTTCACAATTTATTACTTGTGGATTTATGTTTTGTTTATTTTGCAAAAATGACTACCCTGTTGTCTGCAAAAAAACACACAACAGTGGACATTGGATTAACGTTACACTACAGCGAGTGACTGCCTACTACAAGCTGCAACCTATCACGGTAAGCGAGTACTGTATCATACATATGATAGCCTAGTGCTCGTCAGGCGCATTAACCTTGTTCAACACGTCACAGAAGATGTAGTCTGGAGATGAGTTTTATGTATTCATCAATTTTACACTTATTTCGGTAAAATGTTGCTTGATAAAAGAAAGGGCTCCCATTGTATGCATGAGTGAAAGTTGCTTTTCAGAGGCGTTCCGGGGCGTTCCGGTAGAAGAGGCCAGTATATTTCTTACCGGCATGGCGTTCCGGTGCGTTCCGGCTTACTTTCACCTATGCATTTAATAATTCCATGTTAATATAACCTACAGATATGAATTGTGAGTATGTGATAGAGAAAGTGTTCACTGTTACTTTGGTAAACATGGAAACACAAAATACATCTCCAAAATTGGTACCAGTCTCAAGCCAGTTCTCCATGTGGGTCGTATAATTTTACGACCCTGTCCTTATCAGATCCTGAAAAAGGGGAGGCAACATGGCATTCCTGGGGGAAGGAAGATTAAGTCTGGATAAGTGTTGATTAAAAGAAAACATTCACTGCATAAAGTGAGAATCATTGTCTTTCAAATGGTTCTTCCAAGGTGTTAATGTTCTGCAGGGAACTCCATCCCTCTGCAGGAGGTCTGAATGTCCTTATTTGCTGTAAAAGAAACATTTAATCAGTTTTCTCCAGAAACTGTGGGTTGTTGTGGCAAGAATCAAATATCATGCTGTAATTCAACCTTGGCATTAATGGTGTTTTTCTTTTTGGAGAGAATTCTGGACCTGTTTAGTGTCCAAAATGATAGTTTGACGCGGGTCCTAGACCCCATCCTAAGAGAGTGTGTTCTTATCTGAGTTGTCATCTCCTTTGGAATTCCAAAAGACTAAGCGTGTATGCTACAGTTGATGTTGTAGTGAACCCTGTGTATTGCTGGACAAACAGGTTCTGGAGGAGCTGGTGGAGGAACTGGAGGAGCTGGTGGAGGAACTGGCTCTGATGGTTCTGGAGGAGCTGGGGGATCTGGAGGCTCTGGTTTCTTCAGCGGTTTCTTTCCTTCTAGATCTGCAGGATTTGCTCCTCTGATTAACTACCCATATTATTCACATCTGAACATCACAGTTGAAATGGAGACTCATCAGACAAGGCAACATTTTCCCAAACTTCTATTGTCAAATTTTGGTGAGCCTGTGCCAATTGTAGCAGACAGGAGTGGCACCTAGTGTGGTCTTCTGCTGCTGTAGCCCATCTTCTTCAAGGCTGTATGTGTTGTGTGCTCAGAAATGGTGTTCTGCATTCTTCAGTTGTAATGAGTGTTTTTTGATTTACTGTTGCCTTTCTACCTTCTCCAACTAGTCTGTCCATTCTCCTCTGATCTTTCATATAAACAAGGATTTTCATCCACACAGCTGCTCACTGGATATTTTCTCTTTTTCAGAACATTTTCTGTAAACATTAGAGATGGTTGTGTGTGTGAAAATCCCAGTAGATCAGCAGTTTCTGAAATACTCAGAGCAGCCAACAACCATGCCACGTTCAAAGTCACTTTCTTCTCCATTGTGATGTTCGCTTTGACCTTCAGCAAGTTGTCTCGACCAAATTTATATGCCTAAATGTATCCTGGGAGATACAGACATCTGGCAGGCTGTGGGAGGGAGGGGCATTAAGTATCTGTACTTCATACTATGGGACAAACTTAAGAGGGGATAGGTCAACTACAAGGTCATGTGACTTCATGCCAGCATTCAAAACTATACTGATATATTTTGATCAAATTCCAAAATGGCAGCCTACATGGACAAAGACCAAGGTCATTAGGTCAGTTCTGATATTTTTCATGTTTATTATATTTTGGTACGACTTGCTTTAGTAAAATATTGTTCTTTTAGTATGATTTTATGTATTGTTGTTTAAAAATAATGAATTGCCTATACACAGCTTTGATAATCAGGCACTGAATGTCTGTATCCTGGGGGATACATTGTCCAGATAGGGGTATAAAATAAGAACACTCACTCTCACATATACCTGTGTTTTGAGGACTATACTCTATAGATAGTCAATCATATAAAGCTGTAAAATATTTATTACTCTTTATTTTACAATTAAATGTGTATTACTGATTAATTCAACAGAGGTTTACTCATTTACAGGGAATTTCTGTGGGCATGTTTTACGCTGCAAGAAAAAGAGTGGCAACATCTGTAGTTTTGCCACCTGATGGTTCATCAGATGAGGGAACTAGCACAGAAGATGAAAAAGATGAGCTGTATTCACTGGGACAGTGTGAGGATGGTTACAGCAGCAGCAGCAGTGACCATATAAATGGTACCTCCAGTGATGAGGCAGAGGAGGGAGAAAACCAGAGAAAGCGAGGAAGGATGTTCAGGTTAGGGTTTTATTAGAGCAGTATTATAAATTGTTATGTGAAAGATTCAGTGATGTTGTAGGGGTTGGAGAGATGGGTTTTATTTTTAACATTTATGTTTTTACTTTTCAATAGGTGGAGAAAAAAAGAATTTGAGCACCAGTCTACTGCTACACAGAGTTGTTTCACTGCACCAGATGAGCTCTCCCCTCCACTAACATACTTTTCTAAATTCTTTGATGAGGACATCTTTGAGGCCATTGCTAACCAGACAAACTTGTACAGCCATGGCCATAAGTTTGGACACAAGTACCATGACGCTTGTGAATCCTAGAAAATACCACAAAATTGTCACTTACAATACAGTACACAACTCCTGAGAACTATATTAAGTTTCATATTTAAAAAAAACATCAAAAGAGTTTGGTGTCATTTTGTTATTCTTACCAAATTCAGTTGTGAAAGTACTGCATTTTTTTGTTATTTTCTTCTAATATTATGTTTTGGGAACAAAGTTGTTCCAATTGTTGGAATTTATTGATATTATATCCCTTGTTGATTTGTTGACTAATTAAACTGGTTGTAGGTGCAGAATGCATAGATTCTGTTAACTGATGAAAATATTAATTCAGTTATTAGTCAGTTATTGCTTTGAGGTATTTGGACAGTTTTGAATGCATAATTTGGTGAGATGGGTCATGTTCGCAGAGTTCGTATAAAGACAAAGACTAATACCTTGGATAGACCCATCACTAAGATCTGTCTGCTTGTGGAATCTGAATGGGCTAGTGAAGCCTGAGCCCCTACGATGAGCTAAGTGCTGGTAACCTCTGGCTCTGCTTTTCTCTATGACTGATGAAGAAATGTTGGACTTCAGATGGACTTCATGTCCTTGTTTGACGTTGATTGGCATAGCACAGAACATTCTCTATGCCCGTTAAGGCATTCCTTTTAATTTCAAAGGGCAAACGTTTGGTTGCTAATGATATTTGTTGAAATGTTATAAAAAAGTGGTAATTGTTCAAAATTGTTATATTATTAGAACAATTAGGGGCCGGTAATGTAGGTGCAGAATGCATAGATTCTGTTAACTGATGACAATATTAATTCAGTTATTAGTCAGTTATTGCTTTGAGGTATTTGAACAGTTTTGAATGCATAATTTGGTGTCATTTGCATTGTTATGATTTAGACAGACACAGTATTTGGTTATTATAAGTTAATGTGTTCATAAAAGCTCAGGACAAAAATAGGAGCCTGTCGCTTTAAGAAAGTGCGGCTAGCTGTGTGACGCTAGATACCGTGTGTGAGAGACGGCCTGAGAGTGGAGAGGAGCTCACGGTTTTCTGACCGTGTTGTGTAGTGTCGTGTTAGGAACGTGTTGAAACAGTTTAGATTTTATGCAAATTTAAAGCCGTGTCTGGACAGAGAATGTGTCTTCTATTTTTTTGTGTTTTGTTCAATAAATGTGAGAAGACGTACTTTTGTGGAAAACAAGCTTTTGCAACACGAGTCAGCCATAAGCTCCAGTGGAAGGTTTTATTGGAAAACCTACTACATAGTCAGAAAACCCTTTCTTCCTCACCGTGAAGAAGGATCTTTGGAACGGACAAGGCTGGTGGAAACGGAGGGCTGCTTCTGTGGACAACGAGGAAAAGAGCCGACGGTGGAAGAAGAAAAAAAAATGAGAGCAGCGCGGTAAGCGGCAGTAGTTTTGCTAAGTCTATGCTAGCTGGCATTATGGATGAAGTCTCTGAGGGACTAGCATGTGGAAAGAGAATGTCGAAAATGACAGAGAAAGCTGTGGAGGAAAAGGTGCATCGTTTAACTCAATCCAGGAAAGCTATGTTGGGTCATCTAACTAGCCAGGCTAACGAGATTGAACGGCTAATGGAGGACGATGCTAACATAAACACAGTTAAACAGAAGTTACATTTGGACTATCAAGTCTCTCTGGCTGAATTCAACAAGACAAATGATGCTTTAACACACCTGCTGTGTGAAGAGGAGCTAGAAAAGGACCAAAGTTCATGGTTTGAGCCTAAGTTAACACGCATTCGTGGATTTATGCAGCAAGTGGAAATGTGGATAAAGGCAGCAGACGATCGTGCTAAGCAAGCTAAAGAATGTGATGCAGACATAAAGCCAGCGGACAGTGTATCACTGGCTTCGGCGGCTAAAAGCCACAGGAACAGACAGCGTAGTTCAGCTGTTGGAAGCAAAGTGTCCAATGCTTCCTCTGTGCGACTTCAAGCTGAAGTGGAAAGAGCAGAGTTGCTTGCAAAAGCTGCAGCTCTTAAACAAAAGCAAGATCTGGAATGCCAAGAAGCTTATCTGAAAGCTAAAAGAGAAGCTTTGGATCTACAAACTGCTATTGCAGTCTCTAATGCAAAACTCAAAATTTTAGAAAACTATGAATGTGAACAACTTTCACATGTAAGTCCACTAGGTGGAAGGACTATTGAGTCTGGTTATATGCCTTCACCTATCAGTCAAACTCAAGTTAACAACATGGAAAATGGAAATGGTGACTTTAGACCACTGCGACCTCAGTTCATCATATCTCCACAATCCAGTGGTGACCTCAGATGAACATACCGTGGAGACTCTCTGCAATGTTATGGTACGACAGAATGACATAACGGAGCTAATGATAAAACAACAGAGAATGATGACACTGCCCCCGTTGGACATTCCTACTTTCAGTGGCGATCCTCTGGATTACAACTCATTTATAAGAGCCTTCGAACATGGTGTAGAATCTCGTACTGAAAGCTCTAAAGACCGCCTCTACTATTTAGAGCAGTTCACTGAAGGACAGCCGAAGGAGCTAATAAAGAGCTGCCTGCACATGAAGCCAGATGTAGGCTACCAAAAGGCCAAACAGCTATTAAAAGAGCATTTTGGAAATAATTACAAAATTGCTGTAGCCTACACAAACAAAGTGTTGGACTGGACACCTATCAAGCCACAGGATGCAGAGTCACTTAATGCCTTCTCACTCTTCCGCACAGCCTGCTGCAACACCATGTCTGAGGTGAGTTATATGGAAGAGCTGGATAATGTGACAAACTTGAAGGCTATAGTAGCAAAGCTTCCTTTCAAGCTGCAGGAAAGGTGGAGGAGTGTCATGTATGGCATACAAAAGGAATGTGACAGGAGAGTCAAGTTTAAAGATCGAGCTGAGTTTGTCCACAAACAGGCCAAAGTTGCTATGCACCCTGTCTTTGGAGACATAAAAGATAATCCCACAGCTAGAACATCCACGACTAAACAAAGTAGTCACAAAGAGCAGAAAAAGGCATAGTCAGGAGGTCGTTCACCACAAGTGCTGTAAAGATGGAAAAGGGGGATGCAGAACAAATGGAACACTCAGCTCCTGCCTCAACAACACTGGGGTGTCTCTTCTGCAAAGGCAAGCATGTCATAGAGACTTGTAACAAGCTTAAAGGCAAGCCACACAAAGAGAAATTGGAGTTCTTGAGAAGCAAGGGACTTTGTTTTAGCTGTCTCAAGCGTGGACATATGAGTAAATTGTGCAAAGCAAAGGTTAGCTGTGAGGTGTGTTCTTTAACACATCCTACGCTTCTGCACATTAAGAAGAAGGATACAGTGGCTGATGGAGAAAACAGAAAAGATATCACTGATGGTCAAACGGTCTTGAGTGCATATGTCTGTGCTCAGTTTGAGGCTCATGAGTGGACTGGGGCCGGTGAAGATGACTGTACCCTTGCAATAGTCCCGGTCCAGGTCAAGTCCAAGAAGGGAAGTGAGATAGTACAGACATACGCCTTCCTGGACCCGGGCAGCTCAGCAACGTTCTGTACTGAGGCACTGATGAATGATTTGAAGCTTAGTGGACGAAAGACTGACATGCTGCTGAGAACCATGAATGAAGAGAAACCCGTCAGTACTTATGTGGTATCTGGCTTGGAGGTCAGTAGTTTGTTCGGTAACGAGTTTATTGATCTTCCAGATGCTTTCACACATGAGACGATACCTGTAGGAAAGGAAAACATACCACAACAAAAGGATCTTGAAAGGTGGCCTTACCTTAAAGAAATACATCTTCCTCAGATTAAAGCAGACATCGGTTTGCTCATCGGAGCAAATGTGCCGAAAGCTATGGAGCCATGGGAAGTAGTGAGCAGCGTTGGTAATGGACCATACGCTGTCAGAACCAAGCTTGGTTGGACTGTCAACGGGCCTCTGAGAGAAAGTTGTAGAGGCACAGGTAAAAAGAAACCTACCAAGACCCTGGCAAATCGTATTTCAGTGACCAATCTGGAGAGCATGTGGCTTCAGCAGTTTCACTTGGATTTCCCAGAGACAGGGAAACATGATGAAGTGGAAATGTCCAGAGAGGACCACCAGTTCATGGACATGGTGACAGAATCTGCTAAATTAGTTGAAGGCCATTATGTTATATGCTTGCCTGTGAAGAACAGAATAGATAACATGCCAAACAATCGTACAATGGCTGAGCAGAGAGCACAGAACTTGAAAAGGAGACTTATCCGAGACACCAGCTTTCACAAGGAGTACACAGACTTCATGAACGACATTCTGCAAAAGGGTTATGCTGTGCAACTGTCTGAGGAAGAAGTGGAGTACAAGGAAGGAAAAGTGTGGTACATACCACATACTGCTGTGTATTATCCCGTAAAGCAGAAACTGAGAGTGGTGTTTGACTGTGCAGCTTCATATCAGGGAACATCATTGAACGACCGGCTCTTGCAAGGCCCTGATTTGACTAGCAGTCTGATTAGTGTCATCATTAGATTCAGACAAGAACCAGTTGCGATCATGGCAGACGTGGAAGCAATGTTCCACCAAGTTAAAGTCCCTGATGACGATTCTGATTTGCTGAGGTTCCTTTGGTGGCCAGGTGGGGATTATTGTCAGGCTCTTGCTGAACACAAAATGACTGTGCACCTGTTTGGAGCCACATCCTCGCCCAGCTGTGCCAGTTTTGCATTGAGGAAGTGCGCTGAAGATCATAGTCGACAGTTCAGTGCTGATGTGGTACAGACAGTCCTTCAGAACTTTTATGTGGATGACTGCCTCAAGTCTGTTGCTACAGAAGAGGAAGCCATAACAATGTGCCAAGACCTCATGAATATTTGCAGCCATGGAGGTTTTCGCCTCAACAAATGGGTGAGCAACCGTCGGAAAGTGTTGGATTCCATCCCTAAGTCTAAGGTAGCAAAGGAGATGAAAACTTTGGATCTTGACCAGGATGAACTTCCTATGGAGAGAGCCCTTGGACTCAACTGGTGCGTGGAGTCCGACATGTTTAAGTTCAAAATCTTCATCAAAGATCGCCCATTCACAAGAAGAGGACTTCTCTCAGTTGTGGGCTCAATATATGATCCATTGGGCATACTGGCACCCGTGGTTTTGCCCGCCAAGTCTCTTTTGCAAGACTTGTGCAGGCTGAAAATCGGATGGGATGATGACTTACCTGAGCACATCAAAAAGAGGTGGTGCGACTGGCTATCTGGTCTCCCTGCTTTAGAGCACTTCAGTTTTCCCAGGTGCCTGAAGCCAGAAGGATTTGGAGATTGTGCATCAGCACAACTACATCACTTTGCTGATGCAAGTGAGTACGCATATGGATCAGTCAGCTACCTTCTCATGCGAAGCACAACTAACAAACTACATTGTGTGTTCATAATGGGCAAATCCCGGGTAGCACCTCTCAGGTCACCTACCATTCCACGGATGGAGCTGACTGCTGCCATAGTAGCAGTAAAAATGGATGGCGTCCTGAGAAGAGAGCTCCAGCTGGACCTCACACGCTCAATTTTCTGGACTGACAGTATGGTTGTACTTAAATATCTGCAAAGTGAGACAGCACGTTACAGAACATTTGTGGCAAACAGAGTGTCAGCAATTCTGAAGGACTCTGAAGTGGAACAGTGGAGGCACATTGGCACTGACAAGAATCCAGCTGACTGTGCCTCTAGAGGACAAAGAGTTGGTGAATTCATGAAGAACACAAGTTGGGTGTCAGGTCCAGATTTCCTATGCAGTCCAGTTGAGTACTGGCCAGAGACTCCATTGAATAATGCAGAATGTACTTTGGAGGATCCAGAGATTAAAAGGCTTACAGTCAACTCTGTAGCTGTGAAACAGAATGTAGCTCCATTCAAGAGACTGGTCAACTACTTCTCTTCCTGGATGAAGTTGAAGCGAGCTGTGGCGTGGTTCATGAAGTTTAAAACTTTGCTTCAGAGTCTCTGCCAAAGAAGGAAAGAGCTGTGTGCAGCTGTTGAAGCCAGCTCTGGCTGTAGCCGACAGCTGATCCAAAATCAAATCAACAGTTTTAAAGGACGCTACAAGAACACACACATTTCAGTGGAAGATCTGGGTAAGGCAGAGCTACACATTATCAGATTCTGTCAGGAGGAAAACTTCTCAGGAGAGATTGCAGCTCTGAGCAAAGGTCACAGTGTTAAGCGCAGCAGCCCCTTGTACAAACTGAATCCCATCCTCCAAGATGGCATGCTGCGAGTTGGTGGAAGGATGAGTAGGGCAGTTATGCCTGAAGACAGCAAACAACCTATCATCTTGTCCAAGGACTTTCACATCGCAGATCTGATTCTCCAACAGATTCACAAAGAAACTGGACATGGAGGACGCAATCACATGCTCTCTGAGTTGCGTCAAAGATTTTGGATCACAAGTGCCAACACAGCCATCAGGAAGATCTGTGGAAGGTGTGTAACATGTCGACGCCTGCATGGGAAAGCTGGAAAACAGCTCATGGCTGATCTCCCTCAAGAACGAGTGTTACCAGATGATCCCCCCTTTACAAGAGTGGGTGTGGACTATTTCGGACCATTTGAAGTCAGGTGTGGGAGAACCCTCATAAAGAAATATGGCGTCATATTCACATGTCTGGCCATGCGTGCAGTGCATATTGAGCTGGCCTTGTCACTGGACACAGACTCGTGCATTAATGCACTCCGGCGGTTCATGGCACGGCGAGGACAGGTCAAAGAAATTCGCTCCGATAATGGGACAAATTTTGTTGGAGCCAACCGAGAGTTGAAGGCAGCCATTGCTGACTGGAATTCCTCTGAGTTCCAGCATCTGTTCCATCAGCACAGCATTAAATGGACATTCAACACTCCTACAGCCTCACATCATGGTGGAGCATGGGAGCGGCTGATAAGATCAATAAGAAAAGTCCTCAACTCTACGGTGAGAGAACAAACACTGGATGAGGAGAGCCTTCACACTGTCTTGTGTGAGGCAGAGTCAATCATAAACAGCCGACCTATCACGAAGGCATCAAGTGACCCAAACGACTTAGAAGCGCTGACACTGAATCCTCTCCTGCTTTTGAAAACCAAACCTACCTTACCCCCAGGACTGTTTGACAAGGATGACCTCTATTCTAGGCGTAGATGGAGGCAAATTCAATATATGTCAAACTTATTCTGGAAGAGGTGGGTGAAAGAATACCTGCCACAGCTCCAGGAGCGCCAGCGATGGGCCACAACTTCCAGAAGCTTTGCAGAAGGAGATGTGGTTCTTCTTGTGGATGATTGTGCACCGCGGAATTCGTGGATCATGGGAAAGATAATAGAGATATTTCCAGACAAGATGGGTCATGTTCGCAGAGTTCGTATAAAGACAAAGACTAATACCTTGGATAGACCCATCACTAAGATCTGTCTGCTTGTGGAATCTGAATGGGCTAGTGAAGCCTGAGCCCCTACGATGAGCTAAGTGCTGGTAACCTCTGGCTCTGCTTTTCTCTATGACTGATGAAGAAATGTTGGACTTCAGATGGACTTCATGTCCTTGTTAGACATTGATTGGCATAGCACAGAACATTCTCTATGCCCGTTAAGGCATTCCTTTTAATTTCAAAGGGCAAACGTTTGGTTGCTAATGATATTTGTTGAAATGTTATAAAAAAGTGGTAATTGTTCAAAATTGTTATATTATTAGAACAATTAGGGGCCGGTAATGTAGGTGCAGAATGCATAGATTCTGTTAACTGATGACAATATTAATTCAGTTATTAGTCAGTTATTGCTTTGAGGTATTTGAACAGTTTTGAATGCATAATTTGGTGTCATTTGCATTGTTATGATTTAGACAGACACAGTATTTGGTTATTATAAGTTAATGTGTTCATAAAAGCTCAGGACAAAAATAGGAGCCTGTCGCTTTAAGAAAGTGCGGCTAGCTGTGTGACGCTAGATACCGTGTGTGAGAGACGGCCTGAGAGTGGAGAGGAGCTCACGGTTTTCTGACCGTGTTGTGTAGTGTCGTGTTAGGAACGTGTTGAAACAGTTTAGATTTTATGCAAATTTAAAGCCGTGTCTGGACAGAGAACGTGTCTTCTATTTTTTTGTGTTTTGTTCAATAAATGTGAGAAGACGTACTTTTGTGGAAAACAAGCTTTTGCAACACGAGTCAACCATAAGCTCCAGTGGAAGGTTTTATTGGAAAACCTACTACACTGGTGCTGTCAAAAAATATTAGTTATGTTCTGTGATAGACATCAAAACAGACATAGTAAGTCATGCTGTGTCCAAACTTATGGCCATGGCTGTATTCATGTCAGCTCATTGGAAGCAGCATCAACACCAATGCTGCTGAAATCAAGGCATTCATTGGAATGAAGTTGATCATGGGTGTAGTGAAAATGCAAGCTGTCGAGAACTACTGGGCAACAGATACATGCTATGAAAAAGTAGCAGACGTAATGCCTCTCAGGAGATACAAGTGTTTATCCAGGATGCTCCATTTTCATGATAACTTGAGCTCTGACACCAGTGAAGATCGCCTGCTGAAAATAAGGCCTATACTTGACCCCATGAGGAGAAGGTGCATGGAAATTGAGAGTGAGAACCGATTCTCAATTGACGAAATGATAGTTCCTTACAAAGGCAAGAAAGCTGGTACTCTTCAGCAGTATTTGCCCAGCAAGCCCAAGAAATGGGGGTTTAAGATTTTTTTGTGAGCTGGTGTGTCTGGCTTTGTGTACGACTTCATGGTTTACACAGGGAAGTCTACATCTGATTGTGTGCTTCAAACTCCAGACAAAGAGTTTGGGTTAGGTGGAAATGTTCTGCAGCTGTGCAGAACAATCAGAAATCCCTCCAACTGTGTTGTCTACTTTGACAACTTTTTCACATCGTTGAGTCTGATAACCCATCTGAAAGAGTCAATGGGCCTCAGAAGTTTGGGTGCCATCCGAAAGAAGGGTTGTAAACTGGAAGAAGATTGAGACCTCCTCAGAAGAGGAAGAGGCAGTTTTGACTTTTGCGTGGACAACAATGCAAAGCTCCCTGTGGTCAAATGGGCAGACAACAAAACAGTCACCTTGGTGAGCTCCTGTGCTTCTGTCAATCCTCTTGGCCAAGTGAGATGCTACTTGAAAGAGGAAAAGAAGAAGATAAGTGTGCCATGCCCGAAGATAGTGACTGAATACAACACTCACATGGGTGGTGTGGATTTGGCCTATATGATGATTTCACTGCATCGCACTCCAGCAAGTTCCTGCAGATGGTACCTGGCCATATTTTGGCAGATGATTGACATCGCTGTCAATAATGCCTGGCTTCTCCACCGTCATGATGCAGCCCCACTTGTTCAGAAACTCCAGTGTCTGAAGGACTTTAGGTTGGATGTTGCCAAAGGACTCATCTACCCTGAAAAGCAGAAAAGGGGACGTCCCTCCAAAGAAAGTGAAAACAGCACACCAAAAGTAATCAAACAGCCGAAAGTCCCCAGGCCTGTGGATGGTATGAGATATGACAGGATTGACCACTTTCCTATTCTGTCAGTGAAAGGTCGACGCAGGATGTGCCAGGATGGACAGACCACTATCATGTGTCAGAAGTGCAATGTGAGGCTTTGCATTGTCACTGGTCAAAATGTGACTGTTTCCTCAGCTTCCATTGCAGATAGGATGTTGTTAGTGTAAAAGCTCCAGAGGGAAGATGTTACAGTTAGAACAGGAGTAAGACATTTTTTCTGTGCATACTTTGTTTGTGTATACATGTTAGTCAGCTCGTTGTTTATAGACTTGTTTCCGGTACTCAGTACATGTGAATGTGAATCATCATCAATTGTTCAGGACTTTCTACTCAATACTGAGCACAGGGTCTGAATACTTATGACCATGTGATATCAGTTTTTCTTTTTTAATAAATTTGAAAAAAAATTCTACATTTCTGTTTTTTTTGTTGTTGTTTTTGTCAAGATGGGGTGCTGAGTGTACATTAATGAGAAATAAAATGAACTTTTTTGATTTTGGCAAATGGCTGCAATGACACAGAGAGTGAAAAATTTCAAGGGGTCTGAATACTTTCCGTACCCACTGTAGCTGTGTGTCATCTGGATAACAATGGAAGTTTATGCACTGCTTCCTAATAGCGTTGCCCAAGGGGAGTATGTACAAAGTAAATAATATTGGTCCTAGCACAAAACCCTTTGTGTGGGTGACAGAATCATTATTAACATATCTGATGAATATGATTTAAACCAGATTTCTGCAGTTTGTTTAATCCCAATAACATGTTCCAGTCTCTGTAATAAGATGCTGTGATCAATTGTATTAAATGCAGAACTGAGATCCAAGTACAAGTATGAGAACTAGCTCACTGTCTGAAGCGATAAGAAGATCGTTGGAGACTTTCACCAGTGCTGTCTCTTGGCTGTGATAAATTCTAAATCCTGACTGAAACTCTTCGGCCATACCATTTCTGTGCAGATAATCACATACAACTTTTTCAAGAATTTTAGAAAAAAAAGTGAGGTTGGAAATTGGCCGATGGGCTTTTTGAGAATTCAATTCAATTTTATTTATATAGCGTCAATTACAATCAAATTGTCTCAAAACGCTTTACAGAACCCATATGCCTGACCCCCAGAGCAAGCCCAAAGGCGACAGTGGCAAGGAAAACACCCTTTTAACAGGGAAAAAACCTCGAGCAGAACCCGGCTCTATATGGGGGAAACCCATCTGCCTGCTGGCTGGGCGGGTTGAGAGGGACAGAGGAGGGCAAGGGGGAGGGATGGGAGAAGAGGGAGGGGTGGGAAAGCAAGGAAAGTATAACACTAGGAAGACTGCGAGGGGATCTACTGGTGTTTTATTACCTTTAAGGACTGAAGAGGGATCATTTAATCCTCCTGTCCTGCTCTGTCTGCCCCGGAATGTGCATTATGCTAATCATGTGGCAACTTCTTGCAGGGAGAACAGTGGAAGGTGTTAACGGTGTGTGTGGGCGGGGGGTGGGAGGAAATATGCTCCCCCTTCCCAGGGAGGATTCTCCTCCTGCCCTGGGATGTGGACTGATCATTACGCTAATTATGTGGCAGCTTCTGGTTTTACCCAGCACACATCTTTCAGCAAGCCTCCTTAGCATAAGCCTGAACCCTACTCAGGTTCCATACCTTATAGTTGTTGATCTGTGCTTGTTTACTGGTGACAATGCACTGGACATAAATTCTAAATTTTTTGTATTGTACTGTGCTTTCAATTTATTCCGATGTTGTAAAACACCCTGTGTACTCGTACTGTGAAGGGTGCTATGCAAATAAAACTTTACTTACTTACTAACCAAGAGAAATTAGCCAAAAAGGAAGAACTAGCTTTTACAGCAACTGAAACTTCATTGCTTCTGACTCTGCCCTTCTTCTTGAAAGCTTGAATGTTCCTGGGTTTTTCTGTAAATATTTTGCATTGCTTAGGATGGATAACCACATATTTATCTTTTTTGTTGAGTGCAAATAAGTAAGAGACACAAAAATAAGAGGATGAAAAATGCTTATTCTAATAGTTTATTTATATTTTTGAATCAACACTGTAGAAAGCACAAACAATATTTACACAATTTACACATTTACCGTGTGTGTGTCATCACACAACTTTTTCAAAACTGGTCTGCGCAGACCTGGCACTCCCATGGCACTTCTCTTTTGCATTTGCCACACGTTAACTTGTAGCAATGCACACATCGAACAGTAGCAGGGTTCTTTTTGCACCGGTGATGGACTTGGCACTTCTGCCTTTTGCCCGGTTCCACTGGTGTGGCGGCCTGTTTGCGAAGATGGTTTTCCTTTCCAATCTTCTTTGATGTCACATAAGACTCAGCCAACTCACAGGCAAGCCGCATCAGAAAATCTGGCCGCCTTTCCGTCCTTCCTGTGCAGGCTTGATATAGCACATGGGCATTCAGGGCTGCCATGTCAACCATATTATAAAACACACTGACAGGCCATCTTCTTGTTCCTGCCCGTACGCTGTACTGCCGCACCATCTGATCCATGGCGTCCACACCGCATTTAGTGGAGTTGTACTGGGTGATGGTGCTTGGCTTTCTTTTGCGGCTGTCCTCAGTCTGAATCACACTGTGCATGCTGCTCATAACGTAGACTGTCTTCTTCCGGCTGGCTGCGTACACTGTCAGTGTTGCATCAGTTGTTGAAAACACCTGAGTGCTGAACTCACTTTGCTTTATCTCTCGAGCTGAAGGGGGAATTTCTCTGCGAATTTTATTGAGTGTCCCAAGAATGGTAGTTTTCCGGCTGCGTAATTTTCTTGCAAGTGAAATTGATGTGAAAAAATTGTCCGTCGTGACAGTTCTGCCCTGATCAAGAAATGGTCCCATCAACTTCATTACCACACTCTCAGACAGTCTCTCCTCTTTGGGACGGCCAGGTTCTTTGCCAACATATGGAAAGACATTGCAAATATACTTTGATTTCAAGTCACACGCCACCCAAAACTTGATACCAAATTTATCCGGTTTTGTAGCAATATATTGCAGAAAAGGGCAACGTGTCTTTGATGGATAAAGTTGTTCATCGATTGTGATGTGCCGACCAGGTCTGTAGAATGTGACACAGTTCTGTCGAAATGATTCCCATAATTCGGAAATAGCTGCAAACTTGTCTGTCTGCACTCGCTCAGCCCGTGTGTTCTTGCTATCAAACCGTAGGTGCTGCATTATGTCTTTGAAGCGGTCGCTACTCATTGTTTCCATAATCCGTTTGTTTCCATACATCTCTGACCAGTTGTCAGACAATGATGGAACCTTAGTCACCCCTCGCCAGATGACAACTGCAATGAAAGCCATTAGTTCTGGAATAGCCATGAACCAATCCACAGTCTCTGTTTCCCTTGCATGCTCAATTGTGCATGCTTGAATGGTACGAAGCATCTGGAGAGTGAGAAAACAGAGGAAGCTTTGAAGGCGAGTTTTGATCCTTATTCTGGCTTCATGTGTTGGCTCTCCTTCTGCAGCGTAAGGTTCAATAGGAGCGAATTTCAGATGTCGTCCAACCTCTTCCTTGCACCACACTGTGCCATCTTTTGCGGTCTCCGTTAGTGCGGTATCCAGCCGTTTTGTCCTCTTCTGGGGAGGGGGAGCGTCTTCCTCTGCAAATTGAACAAATTTATATCGTTAGCAAAGACAAATGTACCAATGTAGAAAAGAGTCAAATTATATCACATCTTTTCATTGTTCTGTTTGTCTCTATTCTGAACTCTGTCAGTATTGTGGCCCTTGGTTCAGAAGTTCACATTTTTTGGGCTCCTTCTGTGAAAACATTGATGACCTCTGATCTAAAATGTGTCATTTTTTATCTAGAAATTTGTAAAAAATAAATAAATAAATAAATGAAATAAAATAAAAATCTTGAAGTTAAAAAAATATTCCCCAAAAGAACAAAATCTTTGAAATTAAATGTGAAGTATTCTGAAACAGAAATTTGATGTTTGAGAAATCTTACCCGAAAACTGCTCCGAGTCAGAATCTGACTGAAGGTCTATGTCCTCTCCATCAGAGTCAAAAGCGCTTGTTTCAGTCAGAATCATTTGCAAAGCCTGCTCAGTAGTGAATCTTCTCTGCATCTTTTTTTTGGAGAGGTCTTGGAGCAGATGACGAACTGGCAGGTTGTCCACTGGGATCTTGTATGTCTCATATAGCTAATGTAGCTAATGACCACAAAAGTGTTTTTCAGACTTTTTATGCCAATCCCCCCTGGGAAGGGGGAGCATATTTCCTCCCACCCCCCGCCCACACACACCTTTCACACCTTCCACACCTTCCACTGTTCTCCCATCCAGAAGCTGCCACATAATTAGCGTAATGATCAGTCCACATCCCAGGGCAGGAGCAGAATCCCCCCTGGGAAGGGGGAGCATATTTCCTCCCACCCCCCGCCCACACACACCGTTCACACCTTCCACTGTTCTCCCTGCAAGAAGTTGCCACATGATTAGCATAATGCACATTCCGGGGCAGACAGAGCAGGACAGGAGGATTAAATGATCCCTCTTCAGTCCTTAAAGGAGTATCCTAAAAGCATAGTCTTGCGAGTGATAAGCAAAAGTATAAAACGAAGTATAAGCTGACATTGAAAACTGACTCATAATTTACTCTTATGATGTACGACTCTGACATTAAACATACTACATATATAGCTAGCAGTAAAATTCAAACAGTATGTAAATTAGCATAACAAGTATAGTGAGGGCGATGCAGAGTTGACTGGTGGAAAAAGGGAGCTGGAAGCGGAGGGCTGGAGGAAGGTCAGCAGCAGCATCCCATAGTGGACATGGTGGAGACTGGACCAGCTGGTGGAACATTGACCGCAGATCTGAAGCATCCAGCTCTGGGACCAGGGACACTCGGAGAAATAACACAGGGGCAAACAGAGTGAATGTAATGCAATAACGGTATACATATTAAATGTAAAGGTAGATAGAGAAGGGCTCAGTGCATCAAGAGACGTCCCCCAGCAGCCTAGGCCTATAGCAGCATGACTAGGGGCAGAACTAAGGGACGTCCAAGAGGGAGTCAGCTGTGCAAATGAAGACACAAGCTGAACCCCTCTGGGTCACCCAGTCAGCCCTAACTATAAGATTTGTCAAAAAGGAACGTTTTAAGCCTGGTCTTAAAAATAGAGAGGGTATCTGCCTCCCGAACCCAAACTGGGAGCAGGTTCCACAGGAGAGGCACCTGATAACTGAAGGCTCTGCCTTCCATTCTACTTTTAGAAATTCTAAGAACAACAAGTAAGCCTGCAGTTTGAGAGCGAAGAGTTCTACTAGGATAATATGGTACTAACAGATCTTTAAGATATGATGGAGATTTGTTATTAAGAGCTTTATATGTCAGGAGAAGAATTTTAAATTCTATTCTGGATTTAACAGGAAGCCAGTGAAGAGAAGCAAGTATAGGGGAAATATGATCTCTTTTGCTAACTCCTGTCAGTACTCTCGCAGCAGCGTTTTGGATCAACTGTAGATGTTTGAGAGAGCTATTTGGACAACCCGATAATAAGGAATTGTAATAGTCAAGCCTGGAAGTAACAAAAGCATGAACTAATTTTTCTGCATCACTCTGAGACAGGATGTTCCTGATTTTTACAATATTACGCAGGTGAAAAAAGGAAGTCCTACAGACTTGCTTTATGTGTGAGTTAAAGGACATGTCCTGGTCAAAAATAACTCCAAGATTCCTCACAGTATTACTGGAGGCCAATGTGATGCCATCCAGAGTAACTATTTGCTTTGAAAGTGAGTTTCTAAGATGTTTGGGGCCAAATACAATGACTTCGGTTTTGTCTGAATTTAGCAGTAGGAAGTTAAAAGTCATCCAGGTTTTAATGTCCTTAAGACAATCTTGCAGTTCCAGCTGATCAGTTTCATCTGGCTTCATAGATAAATACAATTGTGTGTCATCTGCATAACAATGGAAATTAATACAATGCTTCCTAATAATATTGCCTAAAGGAAGCATGTATAATGTGAAAAGTATCGGTCCTAAGACAGAACCCTGAGGAACTCCATGATTAACTTTAGTATGCTCAGAAGAGTTATTGTTGACATGCACAAACTGGAACCTATCTGATAAGTAGGATTTAAACCAGTCCAGGGCTGTCCCTTTAATGCCAATTAAATGTTCTAGATGCTGTAATAAAATATTGTGGTCGATTGTGTCAAACGCTGCACTAAGATCAACCACTGAGAAGTGGCTTTATTATAGTATTGAAAACTATAATACACAACAAGGAACTGTCGAAAAAACAGATTCTTTTGTTACTGCTATGAGGAAAAAACAGATGCAAGGAAGACTCAGAGTCAAAATATTCAGTTAAGAATATTTAGTAAAAAATGCAAATGATGGACAGATATACGTGCACGCAGATTCTATCTTGCTCAGACGCTGACAGCAGAAAACTGCTAAAGCTAGACAATGGTTTTCTGCATGCAGCTGTGATCACAAGAAAGAATGAATCTCTAAGCTAATACATGAGTTTTTAAACTAAGAATTTGCAGTCTTCTGATTGGCCCACGCCGAGACAGCCTCTCCGGATGTCTTGGGTCTTGTCCAATCACCTCCGTCTTCCTCCTGCAAGAGGTGTCTCTGAATGTGTGTGTATGTGGCCCTCTTTCTGCCACTGCCAGCTGCCAGTATTGCACAATTAAGGAAAGAGGCGACGTTTAAGCGAATCTTTACTCCCTAATAATTTTAATTAAAAACTCGTGGCTTGCCAGCACCTCCCCTGTGGGAGACAGCCTCCCCCAAGTTTTCTCATGCGAACACCTGCATCCTTATCTCCAAACAATACTTTTGTTGATATTGGCAGTTATCCCAGAGGAAACAAACCACAGGCTATCTGTAAACCATTTCAGTCAGAGGACAAAAAGCCTGCTGTCAGATACACACACAGACATAGATTTATTACAGCAGTGGATTAATTTTTCCACATCAGCATCTAGCTGCTGTTTGAACTTTTCACCCTTTCTCTGCCTTTCTGTGCGTATGTGACAACCTGCACATCTCTGCAACCGCAGATCCCCCTTTATCTTCCAGCTTTCGGATGTTCTTTACTTTTAATTAAGAAGTTGTCACCTGACCACGCTACTGCCATCCTAGATGCTATTCTTGTTCCAGTTTGTCAGTTTTGAAGCGAGGGGGGGAAAGTTCTCCCCCAACTCTTGAAAGATCAGATGTAACCGCAAACCTTTAGTCAAGCGGAGCATGAAGCATTTATCTTAAACTTACTTTTCCTTAGGTTAGATGTTGAAACCTGCAACCCTGCTTAGATCAACACTTTTCTCCCTGTTCAGAGCTAGAATTCAAACATGCACCCACAGGCACTTTAATACATTTGAGTATAGAGTTAATACAAGTTGCAAGCACATTAATATATGATTAACACATAATATGATCAAACGAAGGTTAATAATGAATATAAGTAATACTAAAAGAGTAATTAAATGATGATTGTAAGTAATGAATAAAAGTAATAACATGATTACTAAGCAAAAGTAATTAAAATGATGATTATAAGTAAAAGTAATAAAATGATGATCATAAGTAATAAGTAAAAAGTAATTAAAATGATGATTATAATTGATAAGCAAAAGAGTAATTAAAATGATTATAAGTAATATGCAAAAGCAATAAAAACATGATAGTTTAATACACATGCAAAAATGAATATTCCCCACAGAACCCAGTGTACTTTGTTGTTGTAGGAACTTCAGGTACACTTCATTTTTTTTTATCCACTTCTATAGATGCTTGGTATTTTGACTTTCTTGGACAATTTCTCATTTCAATCTTGGTATAAAATCAGTTAAACTACCCTTCTGAACTGCAGCTGTTATTGAGGTGTTTGTGTTGCATCCAGGTTTATTTGTTATAATTTGTCAACACTGAATTTACTGTACTTCACTGTATTGCTTTTAATATAGAGTATGATTGAAACTAGGTGATAGTTGGAGGGATAACACAGGAAGGGAAGCGCAGATGGAGAGAGAGAGGGACGGAGGGAGAGAGATGCAGGGCTGTAATGAAGGAGATATTGATTTTCTATAGAGGCTCTTTAATCAGAAGCTATACTGACACACCCTGAGGGAGGATGTGTGTGTGTGTGTGTGTGTGTGTGTGTGTGTGTGTGTGTGTGTGTGTGTGCGTGCGTGCGTGCGTGCGTGTGTGTGTGTGTCTTGCTATCATTGTGGGGACATACCATTGACTCCCATTCATATCTAACCCCTAACCCTAACCTATACAATGCCTAACCCTAAAGAAATGTTTTTGCACTTTAACTTTTTTCAGTAACAACAACATGGCCAAGAAAACACTGTTTAAACTTGTGGGGACCGAAATGAGGTCCCCACAAGTGACATAGTTTTCGGTTTTCCTACAGTTGTGGGGACATTTGGTCCCCACAATATAGCAAAAACATGGGCACACACACACACGTGTGTGTGTGTGTGTGTGTGTGTGTGTGTGTGTGTGTGTGTGTGTGTGTGTGTGTGTGTGTGTGTGTGTGTGTGTGTGTGTGTGTGTGCAGGCGGTGGACAGATAGATGAGGCTGCCCAGTAGATGGATGAGTGTAACAACCAGTCGTTCATCATCTGGAGAACAAGGGAGGAAGGAAACACTGTGATGGAGAGGAGAAGTGGATGGGATGGAGAGGAAGAGGAGGGATGGTGATGAAGATGGAGGAGAAAGGGAAGGTGCATAGGGGAGGAGAAAAAGATGGCTGTAATAAGGAGAAAATAGAAGGAGAGGGAAGGAGTATCAAGCAAACAAATGGTGGGAAAGAAGAAGATGGGACGGGAAATCAAAAAGGAGATGACAGGAGACAAGGAAAGAGAAAGAAGGTTGTTACTTTAAAAACGGAGGGAAGACAGGAAAAGGTAGAAGACAGAAAGGTACAGGGTAAGGAAATTGAAAAAAAAATACTTGAATGAACATGGGGCAAGACAGATTAGTTAGAACATTAGGAAGTGGATGAAATGGAGATAGGAGGGAGGAAAAGAGAACGAAGAGAGATGATGAGGGGAACCGGAGCAGAAGTAGAGAGAGAATGGGGGATGAAGGAAGAGAGAAGATGGAAAAGCCGAATGTCAAATGCTCCAGAATGTGGAAAATGTGAATGAAACCCTGTCCAGTGTGATCTGTTGGCATAACTTTCATTTCTATATCTCTCTGTTGTGTTTTTCCTCTCCCAGTTCACTTCATTTTCTGCCTTCTGATACATTTCTATGCACCAAATTGTGGATTTTCTCCATAAATTCATTGTGGAAATGTAGTTCTGTATGTAAGGGAAAACAAACCGTGATCTCAACAGGTAACTATATGTTTGAATATACATTTTATACAGTAGATTTAGTTATTGTACAATTTATCAAAGTGCCAATTACCAAAATGTACAACCAGTGCTACCAGTTTGCAGATGTTGAAAAGTTCTCAAACTGATAAAATTCTGGAAAGTTCAACTCAAAACCTCTATCTATGTATATATCTGTATTTTTTATTTTACTGTTTTGTTTGTTTTTAAGCTGTTTGTTTCAGTTCTTCTCAGCAAAATGTTACCAGATAATTAGCATTTTTAGGATTCCTAATGTTGTTTAATCCAAGACAGGCATACATTTTGACAGATTTGTGCTACTGTGATGTTATTTGAAAACTCTTTGAATTGAAAAAATAATGCCTCACAAATAAATGTTTATATGATGGCACATGCCCAATGTTTAATGTTGCCTTGCAAAAAATAATCGCATGGTTGAGTGATAAATTAATTTGAACTCAGATATTTTGTACCAGTTATTAAACAGGATGTTTTATATAAAGAAAATTTAAAAAATAATCTAGAGGAGCCATTGGATTTACACCCACCTCACATCCAGTCAGTTCAAAATGGAGGCAGATTTTGAGGATGTATAGAACTTTTTTCCAATGATTTGTTGATTCACTAAATTGCCCTCATATTAATTGCCTACCTGAGCTGATAGTGAACTGATGTCAGGCCTGCAGTGACTGCGGAGCAGAAAACACTGCAGCATCGATCTGTCCATCGGCTGTCCTGGTTCCAGGAACAACAGTTCATTAATGCAATCTAAGAGAGACTATCTGTCTCTATTACTGCTTGTTGGCCTGCATGGCAATGATTTATAGGCAACCTGTGGAGGCAATGGAGACAGCTAATGCTGCCCTGAGTGGGAATGGAAGACTCAATTAGAAGGAAGGCAACAGTGAACAGTGGGCTGTCAACCATGCAGGTATTACCATAAATAGCCTTTATATTGATATTGTCAGAGTCCTTTTCTCAGTTAGATGCACTAAACATGTCATGCTTCTGTATTGTACAGTTTGCCTTCATCTTTGTCAAAGTAGTTTCCTTGTGCAGTGATACATTGATCACAGCACTTTCGAAAGGTCACTGGAAGGTCCATTATGCAAACATGTCAAGTATCATATACAATGGGTGCTGGATCTTTCCCACTATGTCAAAGTAGCAATTCTTCAACTTAAATTTCATATTGTCGCAGAGGAAGGAAGTCAAATCCCACAAGTAGAACAGGTGTGGACAGAGTGTTGCTGTGTGACTAAGAAATCTGTAGTCTGTCTAGATACACAGCACACTGGAGCACTGGCATGCCATCGGACCACACTTTAGGTTGTGCTCAATATTCTCAGGATTTCACAGTAGAACCCACTCTTTACAGTCTGAGTCTGGCAGAATAATTCCTGGTGCACAACCATGTAAATGTTGCTGAAAATGTGAGCATGCTCTTGACCTACTGCACCTTGTTCCGTTGTAGAAATTGCAGCACTTGCCCTGTAAAAACTGTCTTCTCCTTAGCAGGTACCATACCTGCCAACCTAGCCGTTATCACCAGTGTGATTCTGGACATGGAGGTTGTTCCCTGCACACACACACCACAAACATTATTTGAACTGTATGAATATGTACGATTAGATGATGCTACACAACAAGGCTCATATACTAGCTTTGTTCACTTTGCTCACTACATCAGTGTGATGAAAACAGCTTACAGTTGGCCACCGGTGCAAACTTGAAAGTCAACTTTGATCAAACTTGAACCATTTTGAAAGCACAACAGGAACATATATGTCTCTGCAATGCAGTGATTTTACTGAAAAAGCTTGATTATATACACTCGTGTCATGGAATTGTTACACTGCTGTCATACTGAGTCGGTTTGTTTGAGCTACACAGACAGCTACACTATTCCCTCTTTCTGTAACATTGCTTCTATATTTGTTTACTCTTGTTCCACTTTACTGTCCACTTGTTTGGTGTGATGGTTCGTCGCAATTGTTAAATCATTTATATTATCAAACTGTAAAGCAAAAAACAAAATGTATCAAACATGCCATACTTTTCCAATTTGATTGATTTCATGTGGTAGTTAATTCATGACCACAGGGAGCTGTTCGGTCATGTTGGTACATCTTACCAGACTGAACAGATTCAAAACTATTTAATTTAAAGATCATTATCTCCACACTCCCACAGTTGCGCATGCACATCTTGAAGTTGCCCCGACAACAGCAGTCTGATCCATGGGTGATGAGCAGTGGTAAGTTTGGGTGATGTGTTTAGTAACGCAGTGAGACCTCAGTGTTCATAATCAGAGCAGGTAGGTGACTATACATTCTTTAGATTCATCCTGGCAGTGACGTAGATTAAATTTTCAACTTATTGGTCATTAGTTTGTTTTTCTTTCCCTGTTTACCTCTCAGTTTTTAGCTCTGTCTTTCAGCTTTGACAGAATGTCAGGAAAAAAACAAATGACAGCAATGCAAATGATTTATTATGATTTGTGCCGCTGTGCTGGCAAATAATTGTGTTTGGTTCTGTTAAGTTTCATTAGTTTTGACTCTGAAACATTAATAAAATGCCCTATTGTCAGTACATTTTTTAAATAAGCTTCTTGTCAAGTAAAGCTTTGTGTTCCTTTTGCAATATTAAATGTGCGTCATCACCGTATGATGTTCAAAACATTTCACAAATCATTTTGTGATGAAAGGCTGTAATGTACTTTCTGAGGTGCCCACTGCCTCAAGCACAAGAAACCACAAACAACAAAGGGGATCCTGAAATGAAAGGTGCATTTCTAACAATGTTAGAGTAGTGGTAAAGTAGTAGACGAGAAACAGTAAATTTTTGTGGTCAGTGTCTCTTAATTCATGTATCCATCCATTCTCTATACACCGCTTTATCCTCACTAGGGTCGCCGGGGGGGAGGTGCTTGAGTACCCCTAAAGATGGGCTAGAAACACCTATGAAGTGAACACTGTGTCTGCTGCCTGCTGACGATCACATGATTGCCATCAAATCCACCGGGACTTGTCCATCGGAAATCATTCAAGGACCAAATGAATAAACTGTGGAGGTGTTTCCGAGTCCCATCAATTCCCGCCGCCTGCTACATATTTAGTAGACATGGATAACACGTCTGCTCAGCCCGTCATTTTGTTTGTGGGTGCATCGATATTAAATGGCCACATTCTATGTTGCCATGATTTCTGTTCATCAATAACTCATTGTTAAGGAATTAATTAAAACTAGAATGAAAACAGCTCCCTTCGACCTGAACTTTCTCATTCAGGTCTACATTAAATTACCAAATGTTGTTCGATCTGCAGCTGCACAGTGGACTAGTGCTTAGCAGTTTCGCCTTGCAGCAAGAAGATCCCCGGTTCAAATCCCGGGGTGGGCCTGGGATCTTTCTGCATGGAGTTTGCATGTTCTCCCTGTGCATGCGTGGGTTTTCTCCAGGCACTCCGGCTTCCTCCCACAGTCCAAAAATATGCTGAGGTTAATTGATTACTCTAAATTGCCCGTAGGTGTGAATGTGAGTGTGATTGTGTGTCTGTATATGTAGCCCTGCAACAGACTGGCGACCTGTCCAAGGTGTCCCCTGCCTTCGCCCGAGTCAGCTGGGATAGGCTCCAGCACCCCCCGCGACCCTAGTGAGGATAAAGCGGTGTATAGAGAATGGATGGATGGATGTTCGATCTGCAGAATCCCTCTCAGTCTTTAGGAAAGGATTCACAACCCAGCTCTTCACTGAACAACTTTATACTATAATCCTCAAATGGAAGAAGTTTGGGACGAGCACAACTCTTCCTAGACCTGGCCGTCCAGCCAAACTGAGCAATCGTGGGAGAAGAGCCTTGGTGAGAGAGGTAAAGAAGAACCCAAAGATCACTGTGGCTGAGCTCCAGAGATGCAGTTGGGAGATAGGAGTAAGTTCCACAAAGTCAACTATCACTGCAGCCCTCCACCAGTTGGGGCTTTATGGCAGAGTGGCCCGACGGAAGCCTCTCCTCGGTGCAAGACACATGAAAGCCCGCATAGAGTTTGCCAAAAAACACATGAAAGACTCCCAGACTATGAGAAATAAGATTCTCTGGTCTGATGAGACCAAGATCGAACATTTTGGTGTCAATTCTAAGCGGTATGGGTGGAGAAAACCAGGCACGCGCATCAGCTGCCCAATACAATCCCTACAGTGAAACATGGTGGTGGGAGCATCATGTTGTGGGGGTGTTTTTGAGCTGCAGGGACAGGATGACTGATTGCAATTGAAGGAAGGATGAATGCGGCCAAGTACAGATATCCTGGAGGAAAACCTCTTCCAGAGTGCTCAGGACCTCAGACTGGGCCGAAGGTTCACCTTTCAACAGGACAATGACCCTAAGCACACAGCTAAAATAACAAAGGAGTGGCTTCACAACAACTCTGTGATCGTTCTTGACTGGCCCAGCCAGAGCCCTGACCTAAACCCAATTGAGCATCTCTGGAGAGACCTCAAAATGGCTGTCCACCAATGTTCACCATCGAACCTGACAGAACTGGAGAGGATCTGCAAGGAAGAATGGCAGAGGATCCCCAAATCCAGGTGTGAAAAACTTGTTGCCATTCCCAAGAAGACTCATGGCTGTACTTGTTAGGGTTGTGGGGTGTGGAGATCCCAGGTGCAGACATCACTGACAAAACGCAAGGCATAATTAAAAGAATTTATTAACTAAATCAAAAAACCTTTTACAACTGAAAACGAGACTGAAGTGGACAAAAACCTAATTAGACAGAGGTGAAACAGCAGACTAAGAAGGGAGGACAAAAACTAAACAAGACAAAGGCAATGGCAAGACTAAATAAAAAAGGAGACAAAAACCAAACTAGACAAAGGCAACGGCAAGACTAAAAAGGAAGACAAATCTAAACTAGACAAAGGCAACGGCAAGACTAAAAAGGAAGACAAATCTAAACTAGACAAAGGCAACGGCAAGACTAAAATGGGAGACAAAAACTAAACTAGACAAAGGCAACGGCAAGACTTAGAGGTACTTACAGAAAGAGAACGAACAGCTAACACTAGAGCAAACTAGGGTCAAACAAGCATCAAGTCCAATGGGGGTAATCCAGAAAAGGGGTGAAAAATGACGAAGTCCAACAACTGAGAATCCAGCGGAGGAGGGTAGAGGGGAGTCAAGACAGAACTGCATGTATGTCTGGGGAGACGGCCGCGAAGATGCTCAGAGGGCCGTCTGGGGCGACGGCCGCGAAGACGCTCGGAGGGCCGTCTGGGGCGACGGCCGCGAAGACGCTCGGGGACTGAGGCTGGGGCGTCCGAGGCAGAAGGGTTGACCCGCTCGGGGACTGCGGCTGGGGCGTCCGAGGCGGAAGGGTCGACCCGCTCGGGGACTGCTGCTGGGGCGGCCGAGGCGGCAGGGTCGACCCACTCGGGGACTGCGGCTGGGGCGTCCGTGGCGGAAGGGTCGACCCGCCTGGAGCGACAGCCCTAGCTGAAAAGGGTGCTTCTACTCAATACTGAGCACAGGGTCTGGATACTTATGACCATGAGATATTTCAGTTTTTCTTTTTTTTATTAAATTTGCAAAAATTTCTACATTTCTGTTTTTTCTGTCAAGATGGGGTGCTGAGTGTACATTAATGAGAAATAAAATGAACTTTTTTTGATTTTGGCAAATGGCTGCAATGACACAGAGAGTGAAAAAATTTCAAGGGGTCTGAATACTTTCCGTACCCACTGTATGTTCTATTATTCGTGTTCAGATTGAAGAGTGTTTGCCTGATATCATTTTCTTTTGATGAGTAGTTCAGAGTAGTAGATATTGACTATCCTTTTCAATGCAATGACAAATAGCATGACATTGTTATTGCACTATCCAGTGCTTTATGTGTAGGTGGTTGGATCCAGTCTTTCACTAACAACAACAGTTTAAGTTATATAAGCTTGACAAAACCTTAAATTTTGAATGAGTGGGCAGAAAATATTTCAGTTGTAACCTGAGGAGCTTCAGTTGAAAGCAACTGAATTTCTCTTTTAGATTCTAGAAGATGCTTCACCTTCATCCAGGAGGCTTCTTCAGTTCTAACTGATTAATGGGGAATTTCAGATGTTTATAGTCACTTTCTCAAACTAGCTGGTCGAGCAGAGCCAATAGCACCATACTGGTGGTGGAGCTGCCAGTTTACTCAGCCATGTGACTCAAGTGACTCAAGATGTTAATGATGATGAAAATTTCTGGGGAGAGACCTTGACAACTGATATCATAGAGATGGCTGTTACAGTTTTGCGTAGATAGCTTGATTCACTTCTCTCTCACGCCATTTGTTCTCTCTGTCCAATGGAATGAAACTCGCTGCAACCAAATAACCATTATGTATATTCAGATTTTCATTCCACATATTCAGACTTTCATTTCATATATTCAGACTGTCATTCCATATATTCAGCGTTTCATTATATATATTCAGACTTTAGGCTCGAGCACCCCCCGCGACCCTAGTGAGGATAAAGCGGTGTATAGAGAATGGATGGATGGACATTCAGACTTTCATTCCATATATTCAAAGTTTCATTCCATATATTCAGAGTTTCATTCCATATGTTCGGACTATTTTCCTACCTGGAAGGGACATGGCAAAAAAAAAAAACATGAATCTTTTTGGACGTTTGCTCTTCAGATGAGCTCTGCTGTGATTAGCTATCTGTCTTCATCATAGTCACAGGCAACGGCAACTCCATTTGAGAAGACAGGTAATTGTCAGAGATGTTTTGATCCTCAACACTGAATGTATTAGTTTTAGCTTAGCCATTTAGCTTCAACTACGTTTGCATCGACTACGTAGCGGTTAAACGCTATAAGTTGATGATAATATCTATGTTCTTCTTTATAGATAGTCTTAATTGCGAGGCAGAGGTCAGCTGTTGCCTGGACACATCCATGATCACACCACTGGTGGGACACAATTGTACTGGATTTCAGCTGAAGGCTGCTGTTCTGTCCAAACTGTCATGAGACATTTTTATTGTGATATACCCTCCACTGTTAGCTTTTGTTTCAGATGGAATCACTTTTGCATGTTTCTACTTAAATGCACTACTTTCATGATGTATCACTATAGCATGAACTTTATACATTTTCATAAATTTCACCCAAAAGTTAAATTACTGTTTGCGAGTAGTGCATGTAGACACGTAATGTAAGCACACATCAATAATATACACATCAATGCTGCAGTAGTGCAGTTTATCTAGCTTGGCGTGACAGTAAAAAAAAAAGATAAAAACATGTTGCCGATACATTTCAGACTAAAATCTGATTGAAAAGCACAACCGATCTGTCAAAATGCGTGTAACAGTGTGCACTGAACACTGAATAAAGTCTCTGTAGATTATAGATAAAACTTACATCTCATCACAGATGTCTGTTTATTCACCCAAAGTGCAAGAATAAAAATACAAAACAAGTGAAGTTAAATAAGTGAAAGTTTACAAAAAAGATTTTTTTTCCAGAAAAGGGAAGAAGTAGTGGACAATGCAGTTTATTTGGGACAGTCGCTCCAGCACTGACACCATGCGTCCCATCAGTCCAACCAAGGTTTTCATTCATCCTCTGGAGCATGGCAGTGGTCAGGTCTTGGTGTCTTCTGATCTGTTCCAAAAACTGTTCCTCTGACCTCCAGATACAGCAGCAGATCCACAGCAGCTTCTATATTCATGAACACAGTTAACTTAAAATAATTGTATTTTGTGATTTTAGGATTAGCCAAAAGATTACATATCGATCATGTTGATGTCTGCGTAGTCTAATCAGATCTTACTTGATTTGGCGTGTTGAGAGGAGAGCAGTGTTAGGTTTTGCATGAGGTGAGCTCAGGCGCAGGAAAAGAAAACGAGAGAGACAGGTGCAGTATAAACAATGATTTATTTAACAAAAGGGCAGCATACAGAACTACAATTTGCAGCACTGGGAAACCGAAGGAACTGGGCACAGAACTCTAAGGGCTGTAGGAAAACTATGGTGCCCCTAGTGGTCAGACAGGTAAAAACTCCAACACAAACCCACAGCAGGTAAAACCTAGTAAGGAATGCAGAGTGCAAGAAATAAGTACAACAGAGAGGAGGCAAATTACTGCATCTAGGATCATGCAAGTAGCTATAACTTAGGATCATACAGATAATGAATTAGGATCAGAGATAAACTCTAATAATGCACAGAGCTAGAGAAATGATCTCGGAAGACAATAACAGGAGGTTCTCTACAAACGAAGGCTATAGAGGCACAAGATAGCTCAGGGCTATAAATAAGGAAGTCACACGGTGACGATAACTGTAGGATGAAGCACTGAACTCAAAACTCTATGAAGCAACAAAAAAAAATCCAATTCTACAAAATTCTCAAGACTAGGCTACTAGTACCAGTCAACTTAAACATCCGCCAAATAAAGACTCAAAGCTAAAGGCAGAAAGCTCTGTAGACAAACCTAAACTGACTGCTCAGACTGAGGCGAGGCTTACTGTGGCATGAGTAAGGGAAACTAGAAAAAAGTGGGGGCTGGAAGTCCAAGGAGCTGAGGAGGGGGGCTGCAATGGCAGGAGAAGGCTGACCGGGTTGGGAGCAGTGATGATGGTGGAGAGGAATCAGGCAGCTTGTCCAGAGGGAGGAATGGGTTTGCGCTAGTGATGTTACGCTCGAGCCAGTTTGCTCGACACAGTGCCGAGCTTTTGAAGCGAAAGTGTTCCGAGACGGTGTTTCAATCCCTGCTTCAGCACGCCCACAATCCCGTGACTATCGAGAACGAGGCCTCGTTACGTCACATGACGTGTCGCGGTGCTTCGCGCAGTCTTTGAAGGAGTTGGACATTTCAATCTGTCCAGGTCTTAAAAGGCATAGTGTTACCTCCACAGCTTCCTGGCTAAAAACCGTGGTTATTAGCACCGCTGAATATTTACGTGATGGCTCGTTTAGCTGGTAACAGGCCTCTAGCGGTCCGGGCCAACTTGTCAGGTACAGGAGAAAACCGAAGATCTTCAGTAACGTTCCCAAACATCCTTTATTTTCATCCACAGGAGTAACATATGGCCGCCTCAAGTTCACCAACACTATGCGTACATCACACACTGGACATATTAATCTTCACCGGACTAAAGAGGGGGGAAACTTCCTCACACTTACTTCACATAGGTACATATGCCATTTTCTTCTCCTTCTACCACACACACCTTACCCATCATGCACCACTCTTAAAGGGAGAGAGGAGGGTGAGCCGGCAACACTACCCCCACTCTGGATGATGATTAAACCTTAACATCACTCCAGCATCAACCCTCACATAAAGGAAACTTAGTACAGCATTACATTTTGACAGTTCTCACAAAACCCTCATCCCTCTCTGCTCCTGAAGGGGTCCTCTTCTTCCGGCGAGAGAACTAGGTGAAGGGGGAAATCATGTCCATAGAATCAACACTGTGTCCTTCTCTTAGGGTTAACTCAATATACGTGGCATGACATATAGTAAAGACAACAAAGAAAAACTATGCTGGTAAGTGACTTAGCTTCATGGAGTTTTTAACAGTACAGTACGAGGAATGACTTAAATTCACCCTTGGAATATTCACACACCCCCAATAAAATATCAACAGTTACTTAGAATATGTGCAAATTATAAACTTAGGTGATGTAGCAAGTGTATGGATCACTCTACAGTACCCCAAATAGACCGGCCTTCAACAGGTTAAAACAGTGTAAATGTCAACTTTCAGAACAATGCATTTACATAAATACAATAGTACAATTTCTGGAACTCTTTTTTTATTTATTTAATCCATCCAAGTAGAGGTGGCGATATGCCCAAACCTCTAACTCAGGCATCTGAGGAGGGCAGCGATCCGCCTACACCCAACCTTCAGGCATCTGAGGAGGGCAGCGATCCGCCTACACCCATCCTCAGGAAGAGGTTTGTGTCTTACAGTGCTTAGTGACTAATCCAGTCACCAAACATGTCAGGAACTCTACGGACCCGCCGGGGTCTCCGCTGAGGTGTGGAGGTCACAGGTGAATGAACAGTCAGCTCCCCGACAGGATTCTGACTCTGTGCATCCCCCAGCTGAGACTGAGGGAACCCATCAGGTGTCTGGCTGTTGCTTGGAGATGCTGGTGATGGAGAAAAGAGACTCGGCAGCGCCTCCACAGCCTCGTCCCCAGAATCAGACTGAGTGTCCCACAGGTCAAGAGAGGCGACATCCAGAACAGAAGAACTGGAGTCTGGAAGGGGAGGCAACACCTCCTGTGGTGTCCAGGTGTCAACGACCCTGAAGACCCAGCTGTTATCTAGTGGAGTCCTGGGGTAGTAAGGCTTGAGTTTGTCGTGATGAACAACCTTGGCCTTCGTCCGTGGACCCTTCCTTATCCTGTAGACCAGGTCATTCAGGAGGCCAACCACAAAGTAGGGACCCTCGCAAGATGGCAAAAACTTCCTGACTCTGTTCTTTACTCTCTTTGTGTTTTTGATAAGGTGCCATACTGCATCGCCAACTTTGTGTTGAACTTGGCAGATGTTTCTGTCGTATTGTCGTTTGGCTCGCTCGACAGACTTTCCCAGAGCCTCTCTGGCCAGCTGATGAGAGATCTCCAGACGTTCTCTGAGCTGCATGACATGTTCAGGTAGGGTGTTGACACTGTCATCATCGGGTGGCAAACCAGCAACCAGGTCTATGGGCTCAGTAATTTCCCGACCAAAAAGCATCATATTGGGCGTCAGTCCGGTGGAGCTGTGGTTTGGTTGCTCGATATGCCATAAGTGCATATGGAATCATCAGATCCCAGTCCCAGTGGCACCTTTCAGCAGTGGTTGACAGGATTTTCTGCAGAGTGGCGTTAAAGCGCTCCACCTGTCCGTCCGACTGTGGGTGAAAGGGGCTCGTTCGTGTCTTTTCAATTCCAAGCACTTCACACATTCCCTGAAACACAGCTGACTCAAAGTTGGTGCCCTGGTCGCTATGTAGACACTGCGGCACTCCATATCTACACACCCACCTGAAGCAATCTTTTCGGCCACAGTAGACGCCTGTTCATTTGGAACCGGATACGCCTCCACTCACTTACTGAAATAATCTTGTACCACAAAGATGTAGCGATTGTGTCTGTCAGTTTCATTTAGAGGACCCATCAGGTCGACTGCGATCCTCTCCATGGGGGCCCCAACTTGCACCGTGCCCATGGCTGCTCGAGGTGTCTTCCTGGGTTGGCTTTTAGCTGCACAGCTTGTGCAGGTGCGGCACCACAGAGTGACATCGTCCTTCATGTTGTACCAGTAATATCTGGTTTGGAGGCGGGTGAGAGTCCTTTCTACGCCAAAATGGCCTCCTACAGGGCCGTCATGCATCTGTTCCATGACCGGGAAGCACGTGGCAGCAGGATCTGTGGGTAAAACCTGTCTCCTTCGGCACAATAAAACTTCCTCATCAGAACACCATCTTTAAGGTAAAGTCTCTTCCACTGAGCCCAATAGGCTTTGGTGGCAGGGCTGCCTGCTGCTATATCGACCCACGCTGGACGGCCATTGCTTGCATCCATCCACCTCTTGACAGGTGAGATGTCTGGGTCGCTTTCTTGGGCTTTACTTAGCTGTTCTTGAGTCCAACCACTGAACAGGTTAACAGGGGCTGGTTCATTCACCCTGCGGATGCTTGGATGCGAGACCGTGCCTTCAGAGACAACCCCGGGGGCCTCCTCTACCCCCACTGGAGCAGAAATTGTTTTAGTAGGTGGATAGCTCTTCCGGCAGTCCGGGGCCTCCACTACCCCCACTAGAGGTTGCTCCATGGGTTTGGCTGCTGACGAATGGTCTCCCAAGTTGCACTGCACACCTTTGTCTAGCCACTGATTGTCGGGGTCAGGTCCTGGGACCATACAGGGGCACGACTTCCGACAGGGCCTCCTGGAGAGCGCATCTGCATTTTGGTGGAGTCTGCCAGGACGATGGACCACCTGGAAATCAAACTCTGCCAGTTTCTCCAGCCAGCGAGCAAGCTGACCCTCTGGCTCTCTCAGTCTGGTCAGCCAGCGAAGGCTGCTGTGATCAGTGCGGACAACAAAAGGCCTCCCGAGCAGGTACTGCCTAAAATGAGAAGTAAACTCCACTGCTGCAAGGAGCTCCCGCCTAGTGGTGCAGTAATTTTGTTCTGTGGCAGACAGGCGCCTGCTACCATAGGCCAACACTCACTCCACGCCCCCTTGCACCTGGGAGAGGACTGCGCCGATCCCCCAATCGCTGGCATCTGTGTCGAGGAACAACTCACCACTATCAAGAGGGTAGCCAAGGACAGGTGCAGATGTCAGCCTAGTCTTTAATTCCTCAAATGCCTCCTGGCATTCACACATCCAGTTGAACCGTGCATACTTTTTAGTGAGCTCGTGGAGCGGTTTAGCTATGGCGGCGAAGTTTTCCACAAAATGTCTGTAATAGGAGGCAAGGCCGATGAACTGACACACCTCTGAGATGTTACAGGGAGCTGGCCACTCAATCACCCTCTGCACCTTCTGTGGATCCATGGCAACACCTGCGGCCGAGACGATGTGCCCCAAGTAGGCAACCTCTTCCTTAAAAAGAAAGCATTTAGATGGGTTCAGTTTAAGGTTAGCCTCATGCAGCCTGGTGAACACTTGACTTAACCGGTCCAACATTTCGGTGACATCACGACCTCGGACTATGATATCATCCAGATACACTAGGCACGTCTCCTATTGCAGCCCAGCCAATACATGGTCCATAAGTCTTTGGAATGTGGCCGGGGCATTACAAAGCCCGAATGGCATCACACTCCACTCAAATAACCCCTTTCGGGTGCAGAAAGCTGCAGCTCTGCAGGCCCTGGGCGTCATCTCCACCTGCCAGTACCCTGATGTCAAGTCCAATGTACTGAAGAACTTGGCAGTGGACAGGGTGTCTAATGTGTCCTGGATACGTGGCAGGGGATATGCGTCTTTAATAGTTCATTCATTCAAAAGCCTATAATCCACACAGAGCCGTAGGCTACCATCCTTTTTCTTTACCATCACAATTGGTGTGGCCCAGCTACTACTGCTGGACCGAGCCACATTAGTCTCCAAGCTCTGTCGTACCTGCTGATCAGCCGCTACCTGCTTCTCTCTGGACATCCGGCGCGGTGGCTGTTTCACTGGGGGCCCTGGTGTGGTGAGGATATCGTGCTGCACCAGGCTGGTGCGACCGAGGTCGGTGGGCCCCGTGGATAAGACGTCCCCATAGGTCTGCAGCAGGTGAGCCAACCGGCAGTGGTCATCTTCCGTCAGGTTAGTGCAGCTATCAGCATACAGCACCTGCAGGTGGTGGGGAAAAGAATTAGAGAAATGGTTAGTAGATTTGGGTGCCGCTGGAACCCCCGCTGGCTGGAACTCAGTCTCCTCCAGTACTGTAGAAGGTTGGAGGATGCCAGCCACCGATCCCCGTTTTAGGGTTACAGGAGCAGTGCCAGGGTTGAAAACTCTGATGGGAATATTGGTGCATTGCTGTGACTGCACCACAACACGGGCCACCAGGACTTGGTGCTTTTCGATGAAAGTTTTTGTAGGGCTTAACATCATGTCCTCGTTCCCAGCATAGCGGGAACGGGCAGTACCTGGCACAATGTACTCACACCCTGATTCCAATACTGTAGTACGGGCGACTCTGACTATGGGTGCCTTGGTGTGGCGGTTGGGGCTCAGGAGGGGCACTTTCTTGCCAAAGAGGGTGGCCTCCCTGCGGCCATAGTCCAAGTGGGCACCTGCTTGGTGTAAAAAAGGTGATCCGAGGATGACCTCTGTGCTCCCAACAGTGTTGGCCATGACAAAGTTCACATCAGTCACATTACTTCCAATATGTATTGGCAAAGTCACTTCACCGAGCACAGTTAAGTCTCCGGGGCCAATGCCCTGCAGAGCCTGGGCATCAGAGGTCTGCAATGGGGGTCTGAACTCAGCAGGGATGGAATTGAAATGATGGAGGGAAAGCACATTCCGCCTCGCGCCGGAGTCCAACAGAGCACACATTTGTAGTCCATGTATCAGGACTTTAATTAGCATGTCTTCTTCATGACATAGGTTACATGTTGTTTCGGTGTTAGCACCAGGAACTGGTGAAGGGGGTCATGGGCAGATAGTTTGGGGCGGCGGGGTGAAGGGCAGGCTTTCTGCAGGTGCCCCACACCATTGCAGTTATGACAGATGACCTCCTTCCAGCTCACGTTTCGGTTCTTTTTGGGTTGCCACGGCCGTTGAGATGTTGGCGCCCTTTCCGGCGGAGTAAGAGGGTCGGCTGCTACCCCCACTGGCTCCCCAACCACAGCAGTGATGGGGTTGCCACGTGCCATGGCTGCTCTGGCATGCCGCTCTCCACCGAAATGCTGACCTTGCTGCATTAGCTGTGTGACAGTCCTTGCTGCGCTTCTGGTCGTCTCATAGCGGTGGGCTATTTCATAAGCTTTAGCCAATGTACGGGGACGCTCCTCCAACAACCTCTGTACAATCTCTGCATCAGCCAAAGCATTGGTAAAAACCTCGACACCAACAGCCTCCTGCTCCAACTCAGTCCTGTCAGCATACACAATGGACACCTTTTCATAGATATCATCTCTTAAGCTGTGCAGAGTCTCACCTGGTCCTCTCACTCTCTGTCTCAGTTCGATGCCAATGGCTGCCGCATGCTCTGAACAGGGACCGTAGGCTGCCTCAACCTCGTCCACGATCCTCTGATAACTCCAACGAGCAGATCTGGGGTTCTTGTGGACAATGGCACCTGCTGCACCGGTCAGGCTAAATCTGAGCTGCACTGCCATGGTTTTCTCCGACCAGTAATTAGCCTTAGCACAGTTTTCAAATTGATTCAAAAAGTCTTTCCATGAAGATGATCCGTCAAACTTGTCAGGTTGTAGCGTGGGAAGTCGTTCCTTCTGTCCATATGACTCATCATCGCTGCTGTCCAACAACTCACAACCATGCATGGTGTGCAAAGAGCGGCCAGGAGTTACAGGCCAAGCCCTAATTCCATCGGGCCGGCCGAGTCTACACTGGCGAGGGCAGGGGCTATCGGAGTGGGCTTGCTCATCGTGGCTAGGTCTGGCAGGCTGGGGCAGATTAGCGGGAGTGAGAGTGCTCCTCAGTCGATTGCAGGTGCACGGCGCAGGAGCTTGGATGTTGCTATCATCCATTAGATGACATAAAACTACCGCTGGCGTGGAAGCTACCTTTCCAATATGGTCACAGTTCGTATGAATAAAAGCTTGAAACTCACCACTCGATGTGTCGGAGTGAGCCGGCGTTGAAATGAATGGATTAGTCGTTGTCAAAGGTGGCGGTGTCAGCGGCCACGCAGCGCCGGACAGCGGGGCAGGTGCTTGGGCCGTGGCTCCACTAGCGGCTAATATTAGCCCTGTGTCCGCCACGAAGGGGTTGCCGCTCCTTCCGCGGTTGACATGCACGCCACAGTCACAGCAACAATCACAAAAGTCCGCCCCCACTTGTACGGTGTCCATTATGTCCGCAGCAAAAGGATTTGTGCTAGAAAAACGGCTAGCCAGCTTGGCGTGGCCATGAACTCTGTTACATCCAATAGTCGCCATTATCCACTCCGGTCACCCTTTTTTTTTCAACTCAGACGAAGAGAAAATCCCGGCCGAGCCCCCAGTGTTACCTCCACAGCTTCCTGGCTAAAAACCGTGGTTATTAGCACCGCTGAATATTTACGTGATGGCTCGTTTAGCTGGTAACAGGCCTCTAGCGGTCCGGGCCAACTTCGTCAGGTACAGGAGAAAACCGAAGATCTTCAGTAACGTTCCCAAACATCCTTTATTTTCGTCCACAGGAGTAACATATGGCCGCCTCAAGTTCACCAACACTATGCGTACATCACACACTGGACATATTAATCTTCACCGGACTAAAGAGGGGGGAAACTTCCTCACACTTACTTCACATAGGTACATACGCCATTTTCTTCTCCTTCTACCACACACCTTACCCATCATGCACCACTCTTAAAGGGAGAGAGGAGGGTGAGCCGGCAACAATAGGGGTCTGATTCACTCCTCAAATTGTGGGTTTTTGAGAGGAGGAGATCACGCTAGTGCATTTGCCATTTGTCATTTTGAGAGAAGTTAGGGAGAGTATACATTTAGTTAGAATTAGTTTAGATGTATCTAGTTGCATTTCATACATTAAATAACACACAGATACATACGCATAGATTCACTCATACACAACACACATTCATTCATAGAAACACACTACACATATATGCACACAAACATACATATATAACGTTTTAAAACATTTATTGCAAGTACAAAGCAGTGTGAGACAAGCAGTCCTGAGGCTTTTTCAGTTTTTTCCATTTAGATGCAGTTCTGACACAGGGCCAGCAGATGTCACTCTTCTGGTTGTGTCAAATGCTTCGAAGCAATGTGTCATTCTTGAAGCAGATGTGTCAAAGTGGTTCATTGCTTCATGAAGCTTCGATTTCACCATCACTAGTTTGCGCTGTAGATGAATCCAGACAAAGGTGAACAGGTGGAGGATCCACTGAGAAAGAGTAAATAAAACCGAGTCACTGAAGCTCAGTTGGAGAAAAACGCTGTAGAACCATGTGCAGAGAACTGACATTGAATGTTCATAATCCGGCATCTGAGAGGTGACTGAAGCCTGGTATTGTGAGGCAAAAGTGCGTTGATTGGCACTGGTGGACCTGCTCCTGCTTCAGTTGATTGCCTGCAGAGGATTGACTTCACCTGCCGCCACAGCACCCAGTATACCTGAGAGAAAAGAAAAACATAGGGAAAGAGGGGCCCGATCCAGAGCCCGCTTCTGCAGGCCTAACAAACGGTGTGGATGAGCTGCAGAGTAGCAGTCCTGGTAAATGGACGTCACCATCCAAGGCTGACAACAAAATAAAATGAACAAGAAATGTTATCGATAGCATCTGTGATACAAATCATTTTCTCCATTAACTGATTAATTATTAATTTGTCCGTACAATGTTACAAAACGTTACAAAAAATATCTGTAATAATTTCCAAAAGTGCTAAATTCCTTGTTTTATTTGATAACAACTAAAAACTACCAAAACATCTCTGTATAAGAAATCAGTGCACTGGATTTCCACATCTGCAAAGCTGGAAAATCACACAACAATCAGAATTTTACCTTGAAATAAAATGACATATAAAATGATAAAATAGCTGCAGATTACCAGTACTCTTTACTTCACTGTGTTAATTTGATCATTTGAATCAGTTTTTTAGACTTGTATTACTAATACAAAACCTAATCAACACATAAATTGGAATGTGTTCACAAAGAGTTCACTGGTTCTTCAAGGGAAATTTCAGTGATAACCGTTCAGTAATATGATTAATGGGCCATTGTGTAACAGCGTAGGAGGTTTTGAATACAGGTCTTATGAAATATTGCTGCTGCTTTTCTCAGTTTTATAAGGAGTCGTTTCATAGCTTGTTAGCTTACCAGCGGCTAACTGGCTGGCAAACAATAGTTCAACGCCAAACTCTGATCACTGATCCAGTACCCGGACCACATTAGCTGTATGTTCATAATATTATGTGCTACTGTTGTAGCTACCATATTCATAGTAGACTAAGAGCAGGATGTTGGAGAAATAAAACTTACCAGGATCGTGATCGCTGGTCTGCATAGCAGACTCCTCGTACATCGCACTGGTTGAATGTCTTTGTATTTTAGGACGATTTCAAAATAAAACTCAAGAAAACTCTCATCCGGGTGGGTGTCCTCCATTGTCGTTTCGCCATACAGCCATGTCCCTTCGGGGCTATGGAATGAAAGTGTGAATATATATAATGAAAATCTGAATATATGGAATAAAAATCTGAATATATATAATGAAAATCTCACCTTCATTATGTATATTCAGTTTCATTCCATATATTCAGAGTATAAGAATTTACTCACTATCACAATGAGCAGTTTTGCAAAGAAGACCAATCGATTGACACCTATCCATAATCACATCAATCACACACAAATTCCTTGACTTCAGGTTTGAGTGAACGCTGGCACATCTGGCTGCCGCTGCTCACCGGTAAATGTTTAAGTGTTTCTATGGTTTTGTGGTTTTATGCCGCGTTAAGATTGCGCTTGCACATCTGTGTGAGCGTCTGCTTTTTAATTTGACTTGGTTATCACTGAGGTTTGTGTTACCTCTGGATACTTTTGGACACTTCTGCTCACCTGAAGCGAGTGCCCAACTCCTCTGGTCCACCCAGCTGTTCCAGTCCAATGTGGGCCAAAATCCATAACATCTGGCAGCCTGTCCTCAAAAGAAAAACGACCACATAGGTCGTTTGTACACGCCCGTATTACAACCGCATATTACGGTTTGACGTTTCCGACCTCTAGCGGTTGAGTAAATATCGACACTCCGATGTGTCAGCTGAAACGTCACCATGAACAAACTTTTAACTAACACTATCCCTGTCCCTATCTCTAACCCTAACCTTAACCATAACCCTAAACCCGTGTTGCAAAAGTGAGAAAAAAGCCGTTTCGCGACGGAAAAGCCGTTTCGCGAATTAAATCCCTTAACGTGTTCGTTTTCCCCGTAGGGGCGCAAACGTTCATACGACCGCATAGGTCGTATGCCGGTGCACGGTGCAAACGACCTATGCGGTCGTATGAATTTGAGGACTTGTTGCATCTGGTCTGTTCTCCTCTGGACAATTCTCTTGCTCTGCCATCATTCTGCAGCTGGAATGTTTCGGTATTCAGCCGGCGAGCTTCACTGGATCCGTCGGCTCTTACCCAGGCCTCCACCTCCGCCTGATCTGCATCTCCACCCGGATATCGCTTTCCCTCCCCATCGGAGATAAATTGACCGTGGAGCTTCAACTATGGCAACTCCTCAGATGTAATAAAATCGCTCTGGTCCACCTCTCGCCATCCCCCCAGAATCACTGTCAGGACTGCAGGCCACAGGACGTTAGCCTGCCTAGCCAGGTTGGATAACGCTTCTGTTCGGCACAACAACACCACAGTCCGCTTCAGTCTGCTCAATATCCGCTCTCTCACTGACAAGGGCCATCTTATGCAGGACCTCCACTTAAGGCACAAGGATGTCAACTTGAACGTCTCTATAAAACAACTGGTCACACTATCCACAAAGACATGTACACTGCTCACCTAACTCTCATTATAAGGAATCCATAACCCACACCGAATCTGTCTATTATTCCGGTCTCATCACCTCCAGCGAAGGAAACATTAAATCTCTCTTCTCCCTGCTCAATAATACTTTCCAGTCTCCCCACTCCCTGCCCCCGCCTTTTGTTCTACCGACACCTGCAATTCCCTGATGCTGTTCTTCAACCAGAAAATCCAAAACATCCACCAACTCCTCTGCTCTTACTCTTTCCTCCCTACACTCCTGAATCCTTCCCACACTCTCACTCTCGCTCCAGGTTTAATCTTCCAGACCCCTCTGAAATATCTGTCATCATACGGAAATCCAAGCCCTGCACATCCCAGTTAGAGCCCCTCCCCTCAACCCTTGTAAAATCCTGCCTTTCCTCTCTGCGTCCCCTCATAACTGACATTATTCACTCCTCACTTTCCACTGGTGTTTCCTCACTTTTCAAAATTGCAGTTGTCACCCCGATTGTCAAAAAATCTGTACACAGATGTCCTCCCAGTGTGGACGACCCCAGTGGTGACGTTTTCCATGACCCTCGGTGTCATGCCATGTAGGCTGTATTGGCTGAACGAGATTGTGTTGGTTCGTTCCACTCAAGTGGATCTACATGAACTCTGCTTTATAAGATATATCTATTGCTAATTAGTACCCAAAAAAGTTTTTACTCACCGTTTCCAGTCATTTTTTAATAATTAGCGTTTTTGTGTCGGTCTTTTTTTTACTGTGGCGTAGTGATATTTACACGGGCGGACTAGGATTTGCAGTGCGTGCAGCGGTTTTTGGTCACGTGGACCAATAGGAGCCGAGTCCTGTTGCCGTGGTTTCAGATCAACACACAACATGGCGTAGACTGTATCTAGCACAGATACGAGCGAAGATGATGAAAAGAAAAGAAAGACAAGGAAACCGCCTTCAAAAGTTACTAAAAAAGGATCGAAATGATGCTATATGTATCTCACAGATGTCCAGAGCGAAGACGTGAAGGACTTTACACGGAAACAGTGGGAAACTTACAGAACCTGCGTTAGACAGTGGCTGTCTCTATATATTTTATTAAAGGCCGGTTGCAGAAGGCTGCTGAGCTGAAGGAGGACACCAGCGTGCTTTTGCACATTAAAGAAAAAGACTGTGTGGCCCTGGAGGTGCGGTACCACTGGACCTGTTACGTACAGTACACAAAGTTTTTGTCAAGGCCTATGGAAACAAGTACTCTGAAGCCACTCTTCCATAAAGGCCAGATTTGTGCAGTGTACGACTGATTGTTGTCCTATGGACAGACTCTCCCACCTCAGCTGTAGATCTCTGCAGTTCATCCAGAGTGATCATGGGCCTCTTGGCTGCATCTCTGATCAGTCTTCTCCTTGTTCGAGGTGAAAGTTTAGAGGGACGGCCGGGTCTTGGTAGATTTGCAGTGGTCTGATACTCCTTCCATTTCAATATGATTGCTTGCACAGTGCTCCTTGAGATGTTTAAAGCTTGGGAAATCTTTTTGTATCCAAATCCAGCTTTAAACTTCTCCACAACGGTATCTCGGACCTGCCTGGTGTGTTCCTTGGTCTTCATGATGCTCTCTGCACTTTAAACAGAACCCTGAGACTATCACAGAGCAGGTGCATTTATACGGAGACTTGATTACACACAGGTGGATTCTATTTATCATCATCAGTCATTTAGGACAACACTGGATCATTCAGAGATTCTCACTGAACTTCTGGAGTGAGTTTGCTGCACTGAAAGTAAAGGGGCCGAATAATATTGCACACCCCACTTTTCAGTTTTTTATTTGTTAAAAAAGTTTAAAATATCCAATAAATTTCATTCCACTTCACAATTGTGTCCCAATTGTTGTTGATTCTTGACAAAAAAATAAAATTTTATATCTTTATGTTTGAAGCCTGAAATGTGGCGAAAGGTTGAAAAGTTCAAGGGGGCCGAATACTTTCACAAGGTACTGTATATATTTCATTGTGCTGGGTGCAAATCACTTAAGTTGAAGCGTTTCCCTGAAGAAATTACCTATATTTCTCACTCTGAATTCACCTATGTGTACACTAAGGCACCAATACTTGTTTCAAATGTTTGGTAGATGTGTTTATGACATTTGATAAAGATTTTGTGTTGCCAGAATTAACATAGCACTTAAAACAAGCAAAAACAGCAGCACCAGATTTTCGTTTTTTGGGTATTCTCATAAAGATACATTTGTGGCTGGTGACAAAGTTCGGACAAATATTCTGAGTAGAACTTTTAACCTAGAGTCTAGAAGGGTATTGTCTATGAAAAAATGCATTGAACACGTAGATCCAGCGTAGTGGAGCGAAATTCACTTTCTCGGCACTTTTTCCATGGTCCCAATATAGCCTAATGTCTCTATACAGTCGTGGGGTATGTGTGTGTGTGTGTGTGTGTGTGTGTGTTTGTGTTTGTGTTTGTGTGTGTGTGTGTGTGTGTGTGTGTGTGTGTGTGTGTGTGTGCTCAGGTGCTGGCTATACTTGTGGGGACCAAATGTCCCCACAACTGTAGGAAAACCGAAAACAATGTCATTTGTGGGGACCTCATTTCGGTCCCCACAAGTTTAAACAGTGTTTTCTTGGCCATGTTGTTGTTACTAAAAAAAGAAAAAGTGCAAAAACGTTTCTTTAGGGTTAGCCATTGTTTTGGTCTGGGTTAATTGGGGTTAGGGTAAGGGCCAGGGGTTAGATATGAATGGGAGTCAATGGTATGTCCCCACAATGATAGAAAAACACAGTATGTGTGTGTGTGTGTATATATGTGTGTGTGTGTGTGTGTGTGTGTGTGTGTGTGTGTGTGTGTGTGTGTGTGTTCTTGTACTTGCTACATGGTGAGCACCATTTTCTGCATTTAACTATCAAAGTGAGGACATTTTTACAAAGTGAGGACATTTTGGTCGTTCCTCACTTTGAAACAGCTATGTCTGAGGGTGAAGACTTGTTTTTAGAGAACAGGTATGAATTGAGGTTTGGTTAGGGTTAGGGTAAGGATTAGGGTTAGGCAATCAGTTGTGATAGTTAAGGTTAGGGTAAGGCTCTAGGAAATGCATTACGCCTATGGATGTCCTCACTAAGATAGAAGTACAAACATGTGTGTGTGTGTGTGTGTGTGTGTGTGTGTGTGTGTGTGTGTGTGTGTGTGTGTGTGTGTATATATGTGTGTGTGTGTGTGTGTGTCTCAATATATATGTATATACCCAGGGTGGGAGGGAAAGATTTTCTTGTTTTTATTTCAAAGTTTTTCAATGTTTTAATGTTGTGAAGGGCTGCACAATGGATAGTGCTTAGCACTTTCGCCTTGCAGAAAGAAGATACCCGGTTCAAATCCCAGCCTGGCCCTGGGATCTTTCTGCATGGAGTTTGCATGTTCTCCCTGTGCATGCGTGGCTTTTCTCCGGGTACTCTGGCTTCCTCCCACAGTCCAAAAATATGCTGAGGTTAATTGATTACTCTAAATTGCCTGCAGGTGTGAACGTGAGTGTGATTGTTTGTCTGTATATGTGGCCCTGCGACAGACTGGCGACCTGCCCAGGGTGTCCCCTGCCTTTGCCCGAGTCAGCTGGGATAGGCTCCAGCACCCCCCGCGACCCTAATGCGGATAATGCGGTGTATAGAGAATGGATGGATGGATAATGTTGTGAAGCACTTTGTGGTGCAATTTCATCGGATGAAAAGTGCTATACAAATAAAGATTGATTGATTGATTGGTAAATACTACATTTTTTTCAACTACAGTGTATTTTCTGCACTGTAATTGAAAAAAAGTACAATTTAGAAAACAACCAGGAACACACAATTGTGTAGAAGTAGAATTTAGGCTCTCTCTTTACGAACCTAGCAGGAGACCTGTGGCTTGGGAGCTGATAAACAGGAGAAATATTGCTTTGTTTTTAGCAGTCCCTGGTTGCCGTGAGGCTCAAAATGCCATTGAGGAGTAAGGATTTATGAAAATCAAATATACATGTAACATATGTACTTCAAGAAGCAGGTTGTTGTGACTGTTGTTTTCTGTTTTTTGTTTTGTTTCAAAATTAGCCTCTGCTGGAGCAGTTGACAACAGTAGAATACAGAAAATAATTTCAGATGTCTGTCAAAACAGTGTATTTTGTTAAAAAGATTTTTTTTTAATTTGTTTTAGTTCTTTCAAATACAGCTATCATTTGAATGGAAAATACTGACTACAATTTCAGCTTATGACTGATTTGGAGTCTTCTCCTTGGTAAAAACACCCAAAGTAATGATACTCTTGTACATGCATTGCTGTGTGGTACAGAGGTATTAGTGAGGTACTGCTACCAGAATGGAGGTCATGAATACTTACTGTCTGTGCAACCCTTGATTTGTCTACACAAGTCCAGACATATGTGTTATTCAACATTCCATCAAATGCCATGACAACAACGTATCGCGCTGTGCCACTGAAGGCTACTCTCTGAGGGAGGAGGGAAATAGTTAATTGTTCTGGTTTCTCTTATCTCCACCAAACACAATAAATCTTTCTCTCCCGTTCTCTCACTCACAGTCACTCACACTGTTGACTGAAAATAGGTTAAGGCTGTGTTCTTGACATTTTAATTCAGTCCTCCTCCATACTGCTTGCTCTGAATGGACAAGAAGTTACATGTCCTCCTTTCACACTTCACTGATGAAGTGAATTCATCTGAGAGTGGTTCCACCTCAATGTGCTGCTTGACAATCATTAAGTTTTCCACACTGCCACTTATACATTATTGACAGTCTCAGAAATGAGCATAAGGTTGAATCTGCAGCTCTCATTATAGCATTCTAAACTCCTTGAAAGCATGGTTTAATGCAGGAAAATTGCTCTTGATCACATGTGTGGATGATTGCACTGGATTGATTACACCAATATACCACCAAGGAACTAAAGGTACAGACATAAGTTGACATGAGCTTGGCGGTGGCAAAGAGAAAGGAGGTATTGCACTCATTGTAACAATTCAGTGCTAAAATGACCACTTTTGTGTTGAATGTAAAATGTTTTATTTACTATTCTGGTGATAATAAGTGGTATTATTATTTATATTATTTCCCACTATGGACAGCTTTATATAAATATATAGATAATTTTTGACAGTTTTGGAGTTAAAAGTTCTATATTGTTAGCCCCTTCACGGGGTATTCAAGCAGTTTATTATGGTTCGCTATTGCACAATGCTAGCAGAAGGGGATGTGATCTATGGGGTATTTGTAGATCAGCATGAGGTTTTTTTTGGCTCTCTTTTTTTGTTTTGTTTTGAGTTTTAGAGACAGGAACACAATACTTCAGCTGTTATACTTTAATGGGTGATTTGCAGACCAACACCTGCCTTCGCTTTATTAGCTGGAATGTAAAAGGTATTAATAATCCAATTAGACGAACAAGGGTTTTCACACATTTAAAATCTTTAAATGCTGATGTGATGTATCTTCAAGAGACACATCTTCGGTTAAATGAACAAAATACACTTAAAAAAAAACATGGATTGGGCAAGTATTTTGCTCAAAACAGAATGATTAAACGAGGGGAACTGCCATCTTAATTAAGAAAGGGATTCCGTTTATACAATTGACAACTATTGCCGATAACAGAGGTAGATACATTATTGTTGAGGGTAGTTTGTACGGAAAGCGTATTATTTTAGCAAACGTCTATGGACCAAATTTTGATGACGATAATTTTTTCTCTTCCGTCATAGAGGCTTTTCCAGATCTCACACATTGTCAATTAATACAAGGGGGGGATTTTAATCTTGTACTCCATCCTCAACGAGATAGATCAAACCCGAGACCAAATACAGACCTGCCAACCTTGGCGAAATATTTTGCGTACCACTTAATCTCACACACGCACGCACAAACACGCACGCACGCACGCACACACACACACACACACACACACACACACACACACAGCTCGCGCTCATGTCGATAGGAAAAAAAACTCTCGGTGCTTATTTCCCTGATATGACATTGTATTTTCAATGTGAAAGTAACGTTATTAACAGTACATATTTGCCAAAAGACACACACGTACACACGCGTGCACACACACACACAAACACACACAGACACACACACACCATTTTACCGTTTTTTAACCGTTTTATTAACCGCCAGCTGCTGTGGGTGGGGGTACGGGGAACGGGGAGAGAGGCGGAGGGAGGCAGAGGACAGGAGAGAGCGGGCCAACAAGTGTTCGGCAGACTCGTTATTCTCCGCTACTCTATGATGATTGATTTAAATTGCACCACTACACTGCTGCATCATGCATGAGTATTGCACGTCCACTTTTCTAACAGCACTCACAGATGTCTGCAGCTTTTTGAGTAGTTTAATGAGGTGGAGCGTACCAGCGTATTTTGATGTCAAATTGCGTACCTGCTACGCAAAATGTGTACAGGTTGGCAGGTCTGCCAAATAGTAAAATCTCTAAGGCTGGCACCGTTATTCACAATTTTATGGAGTCTTATGCTCTTGTCGACCCCTGGAGATATAGCAACCCAACAAGTAAACAATTTTCTTTTTTCTCCCCTGTCCACCGTTCATACTCAAGAATAGATTTTTTTATAATTGATAGACGAATATTTCCAAATGTGATAGGATGCCAATATAATAGTATTGTTATTTCAGATCATAGCCTTGTGCAAATGGATCTAACTTTCTCGGAATGCCCTAGACCTAGGAGGACATGGCGGCTTGATCCTCTATTAATGTCAAAAGAGGCATTTAAAAATATGCTGTCGGAACAAATTGATTATTTTATAAGTCTCAATCAAACCCCAGAAATTCAGATGAATGTTCTTTGGGAGGCACTAAAAGCCTATACTCGAGGGCAGATAATCTCATACACTGCATTTCAAAGGAAAAGTTACAAACAGCAGCTTTCCGATCTGTCTGACAGTATTAAAGAAACAGATCATTTATATGCTGTGGCGCCAACATCAGGACTTTATCAGAAGAAATTATTATTGAATTCTGAATATAAAAGTCTCTCACTCAAACAAACAGAACATTTATTTTTAAAATCAAAACAGATCTTTTATGAACATGGGGAAAGGGCTGGTAAACTTCTTTCTCACCAAATTAAACAGGCAGCAGCTGCAAACACTATTTCTGAAATTTCTAAAGCTTCGGGTGACAAAACTGCAGATCCTTATACCATCAATGATGAATTTAAACAGTTTTATTGTAATCTTTATAGTAGTGAGCCAGTTGATAATACTAGGTTAACAGAATTCTTAGATGGAATACCCATTACCCAAATTTCTTCAGAGGACAGAGTCCAAATTAATAAGGAAATATCTACAAATGAAGTTTTTCAGACCATTAAATCAATGCAGAGTAGCAAAGCACCAGGGCCCGATGGTTTTGTTATTGAGTTTTATAAAACTTTTGCAGATAAATTGGCACCTTTACTAAAATGTGTATACCAGTAAGCGTTTAACCTTGGAAAACTACCTCTTACTATGACGCAAGCCATAATAGCAGTTTTACATAAAAAAGATAAAGACCCGTTACAGTGCAGCTCATACAGGCCTGTGAGTCTTTTGAACTGTGATTATAAAATTCTCACTAAGATTTTAGCTAACAGAATTAGCACTGTTACACCGAAGGTTATTGATTCTGATCAAACAGGGTTTATATCTGGCAGACAGTCATTTTATAATATGCGCCATTTACTTAATGTCCTCCATATACCAGAAACTACAAACCATTCAGAAGTAATCATTTCGTTAGATGCTGAAAAGGCATTTGACCGCGTAGAGTGGCAATACCTTTTTGCAGTTTTGAAGAAATTTGGATTCGGTCTCTCATTTCAAAAATGGATTCAGATTATATACTCCTCTCCTGTTGCGTCAGTACAGACAAATAGTATAATTTCAGATTATTTCCAGCTATGTAGAGGATGTAGACAGGGCTGTAGTTTGTCGCCCTATTTATTCAATTTGGCTATTGAACCGTTAGCCACAGCCCTTAGAATGGATAATGAGGTGTCAGGGATCTCCAGGGGAGGCTTAACTCACAAGGCGTCTCTCTTTGCGGATGACTTGCTGCTATATCTGTCGAATCCAGTTAAATCTGTGCCAAAATTGCTTCAGGTACTTGATAATTTTAGTCGCCTTTCAGGTTATAAATTGAATTGTACCAAAAGCTTACTGTTTCCAATTAATAATGTAGAAAAAGATTTTTCAAATTTTCCCTTTAAATTAGAAAAAGATATGTTTAAATATTTAGGAATAAATATCACCTGCACAATGGCAGGATTGCGTACTCAAAATATTGACACTTTATTAGAAAAAACTACACAAGATTTTATAAAAGGGGCAACGCTACCTATCTCACTTGCTGGTCGAATAAATATTGTAAAAATGGTTGTCTTGCCAAAATTCCTTTATATTTTTCAAATGATACCTGTTTTTTTTGGCAAAGTCCATTTTTAAGAAACTTGATACTTTAATAGCAGCATTTATTTGGAGTAATTCAAATCCTAGGATGAAAAAGACATACTTACAGGTTTCAAAAGAAGAAGGAGGACTTGGGCTACCAAATTTTACTTATTATTACTGGGCATCAAATATTGCTAAATTATTACATTGGAAATCTACATTTGAGGATAATCAGGGTGAGATTTGGGCACAGATGGAGTTGCAATCTAACCCAATGCCCCTAGTAACATCACCATTACTTTGTGATCAGGAAAAGCAACAAATCAATAATCCAGTTGTTTAAACATCTCTTAGAATTTGGTCACAGTTCAGAAAACATTTCTCCCTTAAGCAAGTTAGTAGATTCTTCCCTATATCTAATAACCCGTTTTTCCTATCATCAGTTTCAGATAAAGCATTTCAAAACTGGCATAACAAAGGTTTGAAGTTTCACTTTCAGCTCTTTTCAGACAACATGTTTCAAACATTTGATGTGTTACGGGAAAATTATAATATACCTGCTTCGCATATGTTTTGTTATTTACAAATACGCAGCTTCTCAAAGACATTGTTCCCTTCTTTTCCTTATCTACCTCCAAAAAATCAAGTTGATGTGATTTTGGAACTGGACCCTCTTGGCCAAAAACGCATTTCTATGTTATACAAACTGATGCAACGGATCAAACCGATATATTGGGAGAAGACAAGAAAGGCCTGGGAAGATCTGTTTTGTGTGATGAGGAGTGGAAATCCTGTCTGACTCGAATTCACACATCATCCCTATGTATCCACCATGGCCTAATCCAGTTTAAGGTGCTTCACCGACTTCATTACACCAGAGCAAGATTGGCCAAAATCTTTCCAGGAGTGGATCCAGCTTGCCCCAGATGCGGACATTGCCCAGCTACTGAAGGTCATATGCTTTGGGCCTGCCCCTGTCTGGACAATTAATGGAGAAATATTTTTCAAGTATTGTCTCACATTAGTGGGCAAAATCTACCCCCTAATTTTAAAACTGGTATTTTCGGAATTCTATCTTCGCATTTACAATACACTCGGTCACAGAAAAATGCCATTGCATTTGCTACTCTACTTGCACGAAGGCTAATACTGTTCCACTGGAAATCAGACAAGGCACCCTCATTTTCACAGTGGTTAAAAGAGGTGCTTTCTTTCTTACCAATGGAAAAGCTAAGGTACAGATTGTCACTGTCACAACAGAAGTTTTCTGTGATGTGGAAGCCTTTTGTTGAATTTGTCAGAGGGTTTTCCTTTGATGTTTAACTATACGGTGTTGCTACATTTTTACTCCTGTCTCTTTTTGTTTTTGTTTCTGTTTAGTTCTATGTTTTGCTTTGTTTTTGTTTGGGAGCAGAAGGTTGGGGGTGGGGGGTAATTTCACTGTATTATCTTGTATAAAATGACTGTCAGAATATTTTGAAAATTGAAAAATAAAGTTTATAAAAAAAGAACAAAAGTTATATGACTCTTTTCCATTAAATTAGTTTTAAAATATATTGTCCTATTTTTTAATGCATGTGTCGATTAAATAGGTGTAAAAGCAGATTTGTGGAGATACATGGATGTAGACAGAGGATGTGCATGAAATGTAAGTGAAATCTATATGATGTAAATTTTGATCTTCACATGGAGGTCCCATGCAGACGAAGGCTATGGTTGAGATTTGTGCAATGTGGACATCCATTGTTACTGACACCATAACTACAATAAAACTAAAGTTGCTGGACCCATTATTGTCATTTTCATTTTGATCTATTTGTCCAACTGGTTGCTTGTGAATATTGCTTGATAATTGAAGCTTTCTTTGAACAGACTTACCTCAAGTCGGTGTCTCCTTCAAGTAATGGTTGGCCACACAAAGGGTTTGTTTGATTTTAAGCTCCAGGTCACTAACGAACATGTAACTGTGCAGTGTGGAAGTTGTAGGGTTCTCTGTTTTTGAATCACCTGGGGCCTATTTCACGAAGCAGATTTTACAAACTCTGAGTTTCTTCCACAACTCTGAGTTGATCTACTCTGAGATAGAAAACTCTGAGTTTTCGGTTTCACAACGGCTGATATGAGTTGGGTTAATCAACTCGGAGTAGGTTGACCCGGAGTTACGCGCGTGCACCGCAAGTCTGAAAAGACAGCATCAATGGAACCCCGATTCGACGAGTCACCATGGAAACGGGGAAGCGAAAGGCTGCGTTTTTGAACTGGAAGTTTTTAACGTGCTCATATGGCGAGTTTGAACACGTTTTTAGAAAGAAGTGCAACACCGCTGCAGCTGCAAAAGAGAGAGAGACGGTGTGGAGAACACTGCTGCCCGGATCAATGCGTAAGTTTAAATGTAGTCCTTTGTAATCGTAATAATATTACAGGGAATAACTGTCTGAATGGCAGCCTAGTAAGTTATTTCATTTAGGTGAAATCCCGACGGGGCAGCAGCTTAAGATGAAATATAAAAACATTGTTCAAACGGGTCAGACCTCGGCATTATCTCATGGAGGTACTTCATGTTGATCATGTTTTACATTGTAAATATTAAGTGACTGTTTGACTGTGCAGTTGTTTTATCCACACATAGCCTAAATGTCTGCATCCATATCATGTCCTGTTAAATAATTAAGCCTATTTAAACTAACATAGACTTCTGCTCAGCCAACAGAAAGAAAGCAGATGCCTGTAAAACGGTGGTATAAAATGTCATGGATGCATATATATATATATATATATATATATATATATATATATACCTTGTAATTGTAAGTAGTCAACACTCCAAAGATTTATCCAAATGGTAGTTTAAGTTTACTGAAACATGTCACTGATCTGGGATGAAGAGGATGAAACTGTGTCTGCTGCCTTTACAGAGGGGGATCCAGAAAGGCATACAGAGGTGTGTTACTGATAGTTCTCTTCTCATTCAGATTTTGGGTGGAATATAGAGTGTGACATTTAGCCTACACTGAAGTATTGCACATTCTCATCCTTTTTAGCAGAGAATGACTGGACAGCAGCAGGATGGTCCCTCAGCTTCCACTGCACAGACTGACACAGTGAGATGGATGTTCAGGAAACACCAGAGCTTCATTCTGTGGAATTCATGTGCAACTGTATAATTGAATGTCCTCTATGTAATCCCAGTTATCAGTAAAACAGATTTACAAACTGCATTTGCTGAGAAAAATCCAAAAAAACAGATTAGGAGGGCAGATCTGGGAATTGAAATACTGGAGCACAAGTTAGAGGTGGGTGATGGTCACAGGTGAATTATGTTAACTCTTGGAACATTAACTGAACTATCTTTTATTTGTAGGGAATAAAGAAGACCAAATGAAATGTGTATCATGTCTTTATTTGCTGTGGTGGTGATGATGGTGACTTAAACTCTAAAGTGATTATTGCATACAGTGTCTCTGACTGCTCTGCTGTCCTGGATAGCTGCAGGTGGATGGGCTCATCATCTGGGTCTTCAGTTTGTAGGGCAGGGTGTTGCTCTCTTCTAATAGTGGTAATATTATCAAGAACAACACATGCCACAGTAATATCACAGGCCCTCTCAGGGGTCACCCTGAGGTGATGTAGGCACTGGAAACGGGCTTTCAGCAGGCCTATGGTCATCTCCACCCGGGCTCTGGTCCGGTTGAAGTTCTGTTGGGGGCCTGGTTCAGGGTCAGGGTATGAGGTCATCAGCCTGGGTTGGCATGGTAACCCCTGTCACCCAGCAGAAGGCCATCAAACTCTCCTGTAATGTATAGTGGATACATCAGAGTATGTTAAAGGAGGGAGACAATAGAATTCTATTGTGAGGGGGGGGCTGACGCCTACAGAAAAAAATTCCTAGAGGAAACACTGAACCTTTTGTAGGTTCCAGTAGAATGTCATGTTCTATGCGTGTATTAGTCTAGATCGCGTGGCCAGACTGAAAAAAAAATCATAATGCGTCTCTGGTGTTGTTCAGGGGGCCGGGCCAAATGTAGAGGCAGGCCGTAATTTGGGGACCCCTGTACTATAGTGTCATTTAGAGTACTTTTACACCTAACCTGGTTGGTTTGCTTAAAACTAATTTGGGCACATTTTGCTCCAGTCAATCTAATTGGCTTGTGTGAAAACTGGGAGTGAAACTGACACATCAGAGAGCAAAAAGATTTCAAAGTGTGGATTGGTATCAGGGCTGCATGGTGGAGTAGTGGTTAGCACTTTTGCCTTGCAGCAAGAAGATCCCCACAACTTTAAACAGTGTTTTCTTGGCCATGTTGTTGTTACCGAAAAAATAAAAAGTGCAAAAACGTTTCTTTAGGGTTAGCCATTGTTTTGGTCTGGGTTAATTAGGGTTAGGGTAAGGGCCAGGGGTTAGATATGAATGGGAGTCAATGGTATGTCCCCACAATGATAGAAAAACACAGTATGTGTGTGTGTGTGTGTGTGTGTGTGTGTGTGTGTGTGTGTGTGTGTGTGTGTGTGTGTGTGTGTGTGTGTGTCTCGATATATATGTATATACCCAGGGTGGGAGGGAAAGATTTTCTTGTTTTTATTTCAAAGTTTTTCAATGTTTTAATGTTGTGAAGGGCTGCACAGTGGATAGTGCTTAGCACTTTCGCCTTGCAGAAAGAAGATACCCGGTTCAAATCCCGGCCTGGCCCTGGGATCTTTCTGCATGGAGTTTGCATGTTCTCCCTGTGCATGCGTGGCTTTTCTCCAGGTACTCCGGCTTCCTCCCACAGTCCAAATATATGCTGAGGTTAATTGATCACTCTAAATTGCCCCTAGGTGTGAATGTGAGTGTGATTGTTTGTCTGTATATGTAGCCCTGAGACAGACTGGTGACCTGTCCAGGGTGTCCCCTGCCTTCGCCTGAGTCAGCTGGGATAGACTCCAGCACCCCCCGTGACCCTAGTGAGGATAAAGCGGTGTATAGAGAATGGATGGATGGATTGTCGACAGCTTAGTAAATGGTGATGGTGGATTGGAATGTGTCATACATTCTCAAATGTTTGTGGAGTTATGAGTATAAGTGTCTAATGTGTTTCAGTGAAGTGGCTGCTGCTGTCCATTATCTGTCTTCATAACTAACTCCAGTCATCTTTTCTCTCTTATTCTCTCCAGATACCCGTGTCTTTGTGTCTCACCTTCACAGTCCATCCATTTGTCAGTTTCTTGCATCACCCATCTGTCCAGCATGTCGCTGCTAAAGGTGCAGACCAGTAATGTGACCAACAAGACAGACCCAAAGTCCATCAACTCCAGAGTGTTTATTGGTAACCTGAACACGGTGGTAGTGAAGAAGTCAGATGTGGAGAGCATCTTTTCTAAGTACGGTCGGGTGCTGGGCTGCTCCGTGCACAAGGGCTACGCATTTGTCCAGTATGCCAGCGAGAGACACGCCAGGGGAGCTGTGATTGGAGAGAATGGCAGGGTGCTGGCTGGACAAACACTGGGTGAGTTGGTGTGATACGGCATGAATCTTAGCTCCACTTAGTACACAGGACATGTGATGCACAGCACAGTAATGGTTTGAAAGTGTTATTTAAGGATGTGTATATGGCAATAAACAAACAAAAAAAAAACATTGCTGCTTGAAGGTTGCTGTTTTCTGCTGGATTTGAGTTTCAGTTGCAGCTAAATCCCTTAAGTTTGTCAACAAAAACAAACAAACAAAAAACATTGACTATACAAACCTCTGGAACCGTTGCCAACCTCTGAGAGCCATGACATCCATTTTCTTCTGGAGTGTTCACATATGCTCTCTCTCTCTTTCCCCCACCTTTCATTGCCATTACTGTACAATAAAGTATCAGCGGGGAAATGAGGGTTAAGTGAAGTGTGCCTTCAAGCGGCTAGAGAGCTTTCCTCCATCTGCCTGTTCTCATTGGCAAAGCAGGAAGACATGAGCTGTCAGGGAGTCAGTTGTGAAGAAGTCAACTATTTATGATTAGTCACTGCAGAGCTGTAAGCACATTTCTTTCATAGCTTTTGACACAGAAAACTCCGGTTTTATGCTCAACATACCTCACTTAGTCGTATGCCTACACCCCTCAGCTGTTCGCGAAAAGTGTCCTGACATGTGTGCAGGGCTGCAGCTTCTACAGACACAAATGAGTTTACGGCTACATATTAGCACAAAACAACATGTAGTAACAGGATGAGGATAAAAAGTTTGTAAATCGGGTGACAGGCCAGCAGATAATCTACCCGTTGCAACAAAATATCAAACACAGGCCTAAATAAATAACTTCCCAAATGCGGGATAAAAAGATATGGACTAGAACAGCTGAGAAAAGACACTCATTTTAGGAACATCACGTAGTTACAGCCTGTACACATATTATTGCAGGTTGTAGAGAGGGTGCGCTCGATTTGCTTACCCACCTGTCCAGAAATGATATTAATAGTATTAGTATTTCGTGGGCACGTTATACCTATTTCGTGGCCACAAATTAGTATTTCAAGCGCACGTTGTACCTACTTCGTGGGAACGAAGTAGCATTTCGTGTGCATGTTATAGCTATATCGTGCCCACAATTTATTTATTTTTTTACCATGTCATCAGAGGGGCTCCGTAGGAATGAAACAATTAAGATGGGCTTTAAGTGCAAACTTTCAGCTTTAATTTGAGGGTATTTACATCCAAATCAGGTGAATGATGTAGGAATAACAATGCATTTTATTCCCTTTTTAAGGGATCAAAGGTAATTGGACAAACTGAAATAACCATAAATCAAATTGTTTATGGACGTGACTATGAATATTCAGGTGCCCTTTCAGATAGCATGGTGCACTGTTCACACTACTCAGCATTCAGATTAGACATTATTGAAGAAAGAATAGTTGAGAATCTTCAATCTGACATTGCTTTAGACATAAAATGTTGAGATGGACAGTAAAACAAGTCTATCGGTCCGACATAAAACCTGATTATTAGGGATAGGCCAATCACTAAAATGAGTTTTTTGAGGAAATCTGAAAGGAAGATCGTAGCAGTAACTAGAAAAGCACTCGGAGAGCGCATACCTCCGCCATGCCATTTGTCTCTCTGTCTGTCTGTCCGTCTGTGTGTGTGTGTGTGTGTCTGTCTGTTTGTCTGTTAACAGCATAACTCCGAATCACCGTCTGGATCCAGGAATTTTTTGAAGGTCAAAGGACAATTGAGAGATGGCCGCACATCTTAAAGCACATCTTAATTGTTTCATTCAATTGGACAGATTCGGATCACCTCCAAAATCTAATCGAGTCTTACTCGTGCTCTTCCGGACATCCTGTAAAAATTTGTTGAAAATCCGTCCATGACTTTTTGAGTTATGCTGTTAACAGACAAACAGACACACACACACACACACACAGACGGACAGACAGACAAACAAACTCCGGTGATTACATAACCTCCTGGCGGAGGTAATTAAAGGGGAACTTCGGTTTTTTTCAACCTGGGGTCTGTTTTCACATGTCATTTCATACATGTGAGTGATGGAGAAATGAATTTTCAACATATCTCCAGTATTTAGCCAGGCAGGCAGCTTCGCAGCTCAGCTAGCAAAAAGTATGGGGCAACTTGTATATTAAAGCCCACTCCAAGAAAGACACGTCTGGTCTTTGAGTCAAAAGTACTCGTGATAGGATAATACACGTTACTCGCAAGAACACGGCAGCAGGTCAGAGAGTCAGAGGAGTGTCGTCTTGGAAAATAGGGCAGTGACTTACCGGAGAAAAGTTATTAGCTTAAGATAAATAGATTTTACAAGTTAAATAGACATTCGCAAAATATTGATTTCCAGCTAACATTACGTAACATATGAGGTCCAGGAGCAAAAATGACATTAACCAGGTAAGATAAATATTAGTAGAAGGACACAATTTAAAAAAATGAATAATTAGAGGCTTTGTAATTAATTAATCACGACTGATTAACAAGGGCATAGAGGTAAAAAAAAAGAAAGAAAAAAAAGCGATATATGCAGTGTTGTCTTCATTTTAAATGCCAAAAGGATTTTGCGGCTCCCGGTGTTTTCTTTTCTGTGGGAAACGGGTCGAAATGGCTCTTTGAGTGTTAAAGGTTGCCGACCCCTGATTTAGACAATTACATTTTACATTTTACATTTTACAATATTTAGTATTTTTGAATTTTAATTATTAGAATGTTTTTCACATCATGATGTATTTATGTTTTTATATGGTTTGGATGATGTTTAAAGTATGCTCTGTGGGTTCGTATCTTGAGTACGGTAGACAGGGGTGATGAGACTGTAGGGTTGGATTGAAAATGTATTATATAGAAGTAAGAATTGATTGTGTGGCCGTTGAAATTGCAGTGATCTGATGTGGCACTTCGTCCAAGACAAATTTCCTTATAGGACAATAAAGTTAATTTGAATCTGAATCTGAATGTACCAGAAGCAGCTATATTTGTTTGACTGTATTTTTGTATGATGTAATTATTGTTAGAGTAAGTTTAAATTTAAAGCATTGACACTTTCACACTGACTTTATCATGACATCTTTAATGAGACCTGTTATCTTTGTTGCTTTTCCTTCTACTACAACTTGAGCAGACTCTCTGATTGAAGAGAGTTTGAATGTGATTGTTAAAAATTTCAATCATTTATTTATTTATTTGTGCTTCCACCTCAGTCCTGGGTTGTAGTCTAACTCAGATCTGCAGACTTTTCTGCATGCAGTTCGTTTCTCCTGCATTCCTTTCCTCTTACAACCCAAAGTCATACAGTTAAGGTGAACTGGAAAGGGACCACTATTCTATAATACTCTCGTGAGCTGTCCATGATGTTGACCTTTGTATTTCTTCATTCATTGCAACAAATAAGGGGAGGAAGCTCTTTCCTGATCATGTATAAATGACAGTTTGACAACAGGCACTGTATACAGCTCAACAGCTTCCTCTAGTGGAAATCACAACACATCAAGTGGCTTTGAGTTCAGTAACTCACATTGTTTTCTCTCTACCCCATATTTTTCTCTGAAGGTTTTGTCTAAGTATTTTACCTGTTTTAGGCTTCCCTTACATAAAGACAAAAGTTTTCTAGAGTGCATGATCAACCTTTTATTTTTTTACTGGATGTTGACAGAGTGGTTGACTTCATAGTTAAATTTCTTCCTGATGAAAAGCTCAAACTGCCCTCTTTCTGCAGACATCAACATGGCAGGAGAACCAAAGCCAAACCGACCCAAAAGCCTGAAGCGATCTGCAGCTTCCCTTTACAGGTACAACATGCTTGTTGAACAGTGTCACTCAGTCTTTCACTCACATTTCTAAGCATTTCTTGGAGGATTTGTAGGAATTTGTAGGTGTTTTTCAAAATAATACCCAAAGAGGTATCACACAGCTATTTGTTAAAGGTTTTCTAACCTTTGTAGAAAAATTCTCTTTATGCAAGTTTTTGTTGCTGGAGGACATTATTTCACTGTCTGTAATGTGTATTTGTGTGCCTTACATGCTTTATTTGTTTTAATGAATATATTCTATGGTGGTAATCAGCTTCAGACTTTACCTTGTTTTTAAAAGATGTGGTGAGTCACAGTATCAACTGCCTACATCTAAAACCTGCAGCTGTCTGAGTACTTGTGTAGGCAATTTTCATGTTCAACAAAATTAATAATATATTTAAAACTGTGATTTTTTGGCAGATTTAGTTATGAAAGGTAGAACAGCACTGTTCATATTTAGTTTTAAAGCTCAATGCCCTTTGCACAGGTAAGGAATAAAAAAGGTATTTGCTAATCTGTTGGTGCAATGAGTTGTTGTGTCATGAGTGTAAAGATGTAGGACAAAAATTCTGAAATAATGAAGAGAAGTTTTGAAGAAGAAAGCTCAAAAATTAAGAGCAAAATGCTTTATAGAAATGCAAAGATAGCATAATAATTCCCTCCAGATTTGTTGATATGATTTTCACACAGCAATACAGTCCTTTATTTGAATTTGATACATTTTGATATAAAAAGTAATTGATAACAGTTTCAGCAGTTTCAGGCATTCTGTATTTCTACAAATGTGTGATGTGTTTTGATGTTTTACCCAAAGAACTGTTTGACTTCATCTCTTAATTGTGCCAGATGTCTTATTCTAAAATTTTTGTGAATTTCCACAGCACTTGTAAAATGTGTTAGTTAACATTTATGTACTGTGCATTATTTTTCCAGAATTCTCTTTTGGTTCTTTTGTTACTAATATAACTCCTATTCTGTCTCTTGGGGTGAGACGAAGTATGTCATGGTTTCTTTGTGCCTCCCATACACTGAGTAATTATTTCACTTTCATCCTTTATTTTAAAATTAATTTAGTGACTTCAAATGCCAAAAAGCCTTTGTTCCCATATGTTGTTTAAAATGCATTGCCATGCTCTGGCTGTTAAAACCACTGCATCTCTTTTGTTTTGTGCAGTCATTTTCTATTGTGCTTTTTTTCCTCAGTGGCTATGAGTTTGACTATGATTACTACAGAGAAGACTTCTATGACAGGTAAGATGCAGGATAATACTTGGAGCCAATAAAGTTGTAGCCTAAGTTTGAGCATGTGTGCTTGTGGCGCTTCTGTTCCAGCTATCAGCAGGAGTTAATCTTGTTAACCTCTCAGAGGACCAAAGCAGAATGTTGTTCGAACCAATTTGAGTCAAACATGCCTCAAACAAGCACTTTCAACAGAACAAATGTGATTTTACAACACTTTCTTGGATTACTGTTACATATTGTGAACATGGAAAAAAATTTGACTGAAGAAAAAAACGCAGAGGAAAACTGAACAAAATTGTTCTGATGCAAAAAGGTCTATCAGAGTTTGGGTTAGAAAGATTTGTTCAGACTGCAACGAGACAGACAAATTTTTGGCAAGGAATAGAAGTAAAACAGCCAATGGTCACTGATCAGAAACATCAGGTAAATTCAAAAGATAATGAAATCTGTGGTTTGCAGTCAGTATGGTATTTTTTAAATCTAAAAACACTGCAAGTTTTGGTAAAGTTGAACTGCAAATAATGTGATTATAAGCAACAGAAAGAATTACAAAGAAATACAATAATATAAAAAAACTAAATTGATCAAATTTGTTAACATTTATCAATATATTTTTTTAAACATTCGTGCTCAGAAGGACTTGTATATGGAGAACCTGTTGTCAAGTTTATATTAGTGTTTCCCACAGGCTTGACTGTGTGCCCAAAATTGTTTATATAGTGGTGGAAAAAAAAAAGGTACAGCTTATGCATTTGTGAAATATTGTATTAAGAATAAATCTTAGGTTTTACAGTGCAATTTCTTTGAGTACAGTCATAACCAAAATACTATACAAATCCTAAAAAAGTCATTAAAAACTGAAAATTCATTGATTCCAAAAACAAATGCATGAGAAATTTAGAGTATTGGGTCATTTTGGTACCAATGATCCACTAATAAAGGTCATGCTTTCTTCTTAAAAGACACAATTTCTGTTGCCATGCTTCTCGTGTGTATAAAGCCAACACATTTGAAAGTTCTTCAGAGGCAAAAATGGCTAAAACGAAGAACCAGCAGGAAACACATCTGAAGATACAGATTTTCCACCAGGAAGGGTAAAGCTGCTGTCAAATATCCAGGAAGTGCAGATGCAGTCCTTCAGCAGTTGAATACACTCTACAGAAACACAGACGAACCAAAAGCTTGGAAGACAAACCAAGATCTGAGCATCCAAAGGTTTCTTCAGTAAGAAATGACCACATTCTGATCCAGATATGCAAGAAAAACCACCAAATGACATCACAGGAGCCTCAGCAGCAGTGGTCACATTAAACTGGTGTCCAGAGTTCCACCTGCACTGTACATGGCCTACTTTTAGATCATGACTTTAGGTCCTACAAGGCTGTTAACCCTTTAAGCTTCAGTCAATTCCAGCCGTTTTCAATACAAAAAATCGCTAATATTCTATTTTTAAATAAAAAAAATGACAAAAAATACAGGGAATATTGGACGGGCATCGCGAGGTGCATTTCCTTGAAAATGACCGATTCGTGGATTTTATACCGACTTCAGGGCATGTTTTGGACAAAATAGTTTACTGGCTTGTGTCATCTGGATGTAAAAGGTTGGATTATGGCCGTTTTTTGTCAAATCTTTTTTTTGTGTGTAACAATGAACCCGGAAATGTGAGTCACGCTGTGTGCGTTGAAGCCGTGTATAGAGAACGGATGGATGAATATTCATTTTTGTCGGACAAATGTGTTTTTCTCACCCGCTGTGGTAATTGCATCTGAAAGTGGTTTATACTGGCAGATTCATGAGAATCTAAGCTTTCCATCGGCGTATAGTGTTTGTATAATCGCCGGCGGTACACCTACTACGCACTGAAGCGTAAAGGGTTAAAAGTTAAAGCCTGAGTTTTAGACATGTTTAATTTGTAGCCTGACATCAATCCATATTCTTCCATAATCTTTACTAATTTAGGAAGTGTTGTATTTGGATTTTGAAGGAAGATAATTATATCGTCAGCGAATAGGCCTATCTTGTGTTCGTATCCTGCAATCCTAATTCCTGTCAACTCATCATCTTGCCTAATTATTTGAGCAAGTGGCTCTATGAAAATTGCAAAGGGGCAGGGCTAGCACAACAGCCTTGTCGAGTCCCTCTATAAAGTTTGAAGGTGTCTGTCAAATGTCCGTTAATTTTAACTCTGGCTGATGGGTCAGTATACAATGCCTTTATACATTTAATAAATTTGTCATTGAATCCCATCTTCTGTAGTACTTTATACAGAAAATCCCAGCTGACCCTGTCAAACGCTTTTTCGGCGTCTAAGCTTATCAGGGCAGCATTTATATGGTGTTTATTAACATGGTCTATGATATGGAGGGTGCGTCTGATATTGTCCTGTGTTTGACGTCCCTTTACAAAGCCTGTCTGGTCTTCATGTATCAGATCGGGCAGAAAACGCTCCAGTCTTTTAGTGATAATGGATGTAAATAATTTATAATCTACATTTAGAATAGATATTGGCCGATATGACTCACAATATTCTTTATTTTTCCCATCTTTTGGAATAATAGATATTACAGCGTCCTTCCACGATGGTGGGGCTATCGCCTTATCAAGTGTCCCATTAAATGATTCCAGCAATACTGGAGCAAGGACTTCTTTAAATTTCTTGTACCATTCATTTGGATATCCGTCACTCCCAGGACTCTTATTTGTCGCCAATCTACCTATAGCTTTATCCAATTCGTCTTTTGTGAAAGGGGCAGTCAAATATTTATTTAGCTCTAAGCCTATTGAAGGGAGGTCCAATGACTTAAGGTATTGTTTTATTTTCTCTTCATCAGTGTTCTCAGGTTGTGAATATAAGGTCTCATAATAATTTCTAAAAATTCTATGTATTTCTTCTGGTTCAGATTTTAATGAATTTGAGGGGTCCCTAATCTTATGTACTGAGTTTTTTATTTGTTGCATTCGAAGGCGCCTCGCTAAAATTCGTGTCGCCCTTGGACCTGATTCATAAAAGGTTTGCTTCATGAATCTCATTTTATTTTCTGTTTCATCTTTAATTAAATGTTCTATTTGTTTCCTTATGTCTTTAATCTGATTACCTATTATGTCTTTATTGTCATTTTTAGGTTGTTGTTTCTCAAGTCTTTCCAATTCCTTTTCTAATTGATCATATTTTAATCTCCGTGTTTTCTTTAAATAAGCCGTTCTTGATATCAGCTTCCCTCTCATAACTGCTTTAACCATGTCCCAGATTATAGTTGGGTCGATCTGGTCATCTTTTTTATCATTTATACAATCAATAATTTCTTTTTTTAATTTCCTCTACTGTGGATATTGTCATGCCCCTCTGGCTGCAGCGAGCCGGCTCATCAACCTCATCACGAACGGCTGTGCGGAGAGCGCAGCCGGCAGAAATCACTAATCAGCGCCGTATAAAGCATGGCCCTAGATTCTGCTCTGCGCTGCATCATTGATCCATCATCTCTGCTACACGGACTCACTATTCGATCCTGCTCACCACCTCACCCTCCTTGTTGCACGTCGTTTCCCCGGGACATTGTTATGGATACTCATCAGCACATTCCTACTCTTCGGAAACCGTCGCCCCTCAGATAATTCCTCCACCAGTCCTCATCACTCAATTCCCCCACCGTCTCTGACAGCTCGGGCCCCCCTCTTCTGTCTACCTCTCCCTGGACTCTGTAAGCCATCTTCCCTTTTAATTTAGTTTAGTTTTATGTTAGTTTATCTCAGCCTTTTGGTCCACCCTTGGTTTAGGTTAGTTTATTTTCTCCTCCCCGCTGTTTCCCTCCTGCTTTCATTATTAAGTGTTTTTTCTGTTCCTATATTCTTGTTTTTTTTCCATTAAATCATTATTAATTTCACCCACCCATCTGCGCCTGCTGCTTGGGTTCTACTCTCTGAACAGTGACAGATATTTTGTTTAAAATTCCAATATTCAGCCTCCATATCATATTTCTTGGTTTGCTATTTAGATGTATATTTAGGTAAATAATGCTATGATCAGATAAATCTGCTGTTCCAATTGTATACTCATATGCCCTGTATCTATCTGTGGTATTCACCAGGAAAAAGTCCAGCCTAGAGTGTACTTTGTGAGTAGCTGAGTAGTTGGTATATTCATATCCATTGTATGGATACTTCTCCAGACATCTATCAAACCTGCCTCTTTTATTAAGTTATTGAGATCTTTTGATTTAGCACATCCATGTCTGCTTGTGCTTGTTGTGTCTAGCTTATGATTCAAAATTGTATTCCAATCTCCCGAACAAATCAGGATTCCCTCACTCTCAGATAGGATCACTTCAAATAGTCTGTTAAGAAAAGGTCTATTACTCTCTGGAGGAACATAAACGTTCACAAATGTGACTAAAACATTCTCTACCCTGCCTTTGATTATTATATATCTACCTTCATCACCTTTTTTTCTGTAATTAACTCAAAGTTTAATGAATTAGATAGCATGATCACAACCCCTGTCTTTCTGCTATTTTTACATGAGCTATAATATGGAGTAGCCAAACTTTCTTAGTGTCTTGTGTTCCAAATTTGACGTGTGTCTCTTGTAAAAAATATTACTTGGGACTTATCTTACCTCATTTTCACTAAAACTCTACTTCTCTTCACCGGGCTTCTCAGGCCATTGACATTCAGAGAAGCTATTTTTAAATTATGAGACACTGATACTCAAACAAACAAAAAAAGGCATGCAGAGCTTTGTAAAAGTGCTGTCCCCCAGGTAACCCAATAAAACAAGAACACACATAGAACAAAATCGACAGAACATGGTCAAAAACAGACTTCCAAGCTGGGAGGAAATAATTCCTCGCCAAGACCCCATTGGTGGGTCGAGGGTAGATCCTATCACTCAGATAGGGCCCTGAGTATAGGGTGGCTAGGCCATTTAAAGTAACTAATCCTACCATCCTAAAAGTCCAGCAAAACTACTGAAAACTAGGTCGTCACTCCCTGACATTTATTAACAATATAGCCTCCATAAAGCCTGATTTTAGTCTAATCCAGTTTTTAATTATTCAGTTTCATAATGGCAGTTGTCTTTCCGGCCTGTGATGGTTTCTAGCTCATCTTTTTACCCGCTTTGCGCTGGGGACCATCTCTTTGGGCAGCATGGTCACTCTGGAAACTCTTAAGCTTGTACCGCGCTCTCTGGGTGACGTCATCCTCTGCCTCCTGATGTCCTGTTACCTTCTGCCACGACCCCAGCAGCTCACCCAGACGTGCTCCCCAGTCAGTCTCACCTTTGGCCGGCGTCGCCTCCTCCATCGTGATTCCTCGTCTCCTCAGCTCTGCTCTTGCGTCCTCAGCGCTGTTGTAAAGTCAGGTTCTTGTCTCCCAGTGAATTCGCATGTTTACATATGGTGTCTGGAAATGAACTCCTTTCATTTTCAGTGCCTTTTTAACCTCATTGTATTCTTTCCGTTTTTTAACCACCTCTGCCGTGTAATCATGATCAAAATAGAGGCTCTTGTTGTTCAGCTGGATGTTTTCCGTCTTGTTTTTTTCCACGCCTCCTTTAAGACCCATTCTTCGGTCGTAAAGTCCTGGAAGTTGATTATGAATGCTCGCGGGGGTTTGTCTGGAGCGGGCTTCTGAGCACCTGCTCTATGTACATGTTGGATATTTAACTCCATGTCGCCCGGAATCGGCAGCTTGCTCCGGATGAGCGCCTTGACAAACTCCGGCACCGAGTCTTCCCCCTCCTCTCCTTCTACCACTCCAAAGATGTAGATATTATTGCATCTGTGTGATTCTAAGTCTTTTAATTTATGTTGCAGAGCCTTCTGCTGTTTAGGCAGGAGGTTACGGCCTGAGTCGTTTCAGCCGCCCATCTCTCGACTGTCTCCACTCTGGACTCTGTTTCTTCCACTCGCTATGACAGACTGCGTACTTCTGCCCTGAGCATATCCAGCTTACCGGTGATTCCTTGTCCAAGTTGAGGGATTTCTTGTCGTAGAGTATTATTATCACCCTTTAGATCAGTTTTAAGATCGCTGATCGCCTTCACTATGTCCACAGGCGCCATGCCACCCTGCTCCATTTTACTGCTGCTGTCTCTGGCTGCCGTCATGTTTTTCTGTTTTGCAGGCTCTCTTTCGTCATTCTTTTGGCTTCTAAGCATTCTCCCCCAATCCATTTATCTTTTTCATCAAGTAGTACTGGGGATAAATGGCTGTTTGTCTGGGAGAGCGATCTCACCGTGCATCTGGTTACTCCATGACCTAAACCCGGAACCGAAAACTCAACATTTTAAATAAATCTTTCATCATCCATTGCTTGGGACTGATTGATACACAATATACATTTATAGTACTCAGATGTTCTTGGTAAGGTCTTTAAAGGTAGTTAAGTGAAAGAGAGTAGACCTGTTTGTTAAAAATGCCCAGGTTAGGGTTTTGGGTTAGGTAAGTGATTACAATGGTTGACAATATGGTTACAGTAACTTTTTTATAATAATAATTTTGATTTAAGGTGTCCCTTTTTTTCCAGGAGTTCGGGACAGAACAGTGGGTAATTTGATTTCCTGCTATAGCATGTTCTTAAGATGGTATTTTAAAAGTGTAATAAAAGGGAAATGTAACAAATTTTTCACATTTCTCCATTTTTTAAGGTGTTCTCTTAGGTCCATATGATCTAGTGAGATTTCCCCATGGTCTATTACATCCATCCCCAAAAACTAAGGTCTTCAAGATGGATTTGGATTAAAATCTGACATGCATAATTTTATTTATTTATTTATTTTTTAAATAAGAGATCTGATACAAAAAAGAGCGTTTGTGTGAGATCCTATTCAAAATACAGTCATCAGTCTAATAGAGGACATCAATATCAAATTCTTCCACCTCAAGGTTCACAGTTTAACTACTGTGATGAGGTATTTGCTGCTAAAGACACTCATCTCTTAAACATATTGAGACAGACAAGAAATGTGAAAATATACTGGGCTTTTTCCTGATTTCATCATTTGGACTTCATGAAAATACATACAGCAGTCAGGCCTGATGTCCTAACTAAAATTGACTTGTGTTAATTACTGTGGAGGATGTCTAAAATCTTTATACCAGTAGGATATCTCATAAAATAAAATAAGGCCGATCTGAAGAACATCTGGTTAAATTCAGACCATTTTGATTGACCATTGAACCACTGGAAACCTGTTAAGCTTTGTCTGTTCGAAACAATGCAATGCAGTAAAAACATTTTATTTGAGTATTATAGGTTTCTCCATCCTTTTAATTCTCAGAGTTAAACATACCCATTCCATTTACTTTGCTTTTATTTATGGAGAACATAGAGAGAATAGCCAGAAAACTTCACTCTCAAGGGTGTTGTTGAATATATCTCTTGTCCAGAGGTAATATTCAAGTCCCAGGATGTTGAATGTCATCACTGTGAGCACGTTCACTTACTGCCATGGCTTCTGAGTGTGTCTCCAGCAGTAGATATTGCATAGTCACAAAAGCAGTAACAGTGTAAATTATATTAGAAAACAGAATCATAATACACAATAAAGAATAGAAGAGCCAGTAGTTGAGTTTTAATTTACCACAAATACAGCAAATGTATGATTTTGTACAGCAACTTTGTGGTGTCCTAATTTTCATGAAATGTATGGATGTTTCAGTGTTCATGGCTGCTTAGTCTCATTTATTGAGCCCACTCATGGTGGTCTAGCTGCACCTCACTCTCACTCTACTATAGGGTCAACAAAAACTGCAACTTTCTTGTATTTTTTTTAACCAATCAGAGTTCTCTTGGGTGAAAGGAAGTAAATGATGCATCTTTGGTGTTCACTCACAATAGTGATGAGTGGAATTGCTTTTTTGGAACATTTCATCAGCAAAACTTGACATTGCCAATGTGTCAGGTTTCTACACATAAGTTGTTGTTTCTCGCAGTGAAATTGATTTGGAACACAGTAACATGCAGACAGCAGAAGGAAAGGACAAGTCAGCTGACAACAGGAACCAATAGGACACGTGCGGTGGGAAGTGGCTCACCTGAAACTGATCGTCCTGCTGACAGTGAAAGACAAGCTCAAACCACCACTCAACACCGGACCGTTGTACTATTCCCTCATTCTTCACTGCCTGTCTGCCTCAGTAGAAATTCCAACCCAGACTGTGCATCTCCACCTGGCTTCATCTGCTACCTCCCCCGCTCCAGATTACCCCCTCCTCCACCTTTTACATCTGCCGTCCTGGGCGTTCCAGTCACACACTCTTCTCCACCAGCTTTACCTCACAGAGTCTGTCAGCTAAGTCCAGCTGGTTAGTGATTTCATCGATAGCGTTCACCATGTAGGTCAGTATCGTTGTCCTTGTGTATCTGTCACACATTTTTCCGCTTGTAGTCCAGTGTGCTTTTGCCGTGTTGGCATCCGTAGAGTGTCTTCGCGTGCATGAATGCTGTTACCATGCCGCTGGTACATTGATCTAGCTCTGTGTAGCTTTAAGTCTCTCCTAGCTTGATATAACCAGGTCCTGGTCAGCCCAAATCTCTGCAAATAAAGAAAAGGGTTTTATTTAACAAGACGAGAACTACAACAACATATAAAGTTGATTGTAGGGGAAACCAAGACCAAACTCTCTACAAAATAAACGACAAACAAAAGGATGGAAACTAAATCAAAATCTACTCGAAACTAACTCAAAAACTCAACAGCTAAACAAACCACTAAACCCAAAAGTGACCACTACAACAAACTAAGGCAAGATAAACTACTTTGATGGGGAGGCAGGCTCGAGGAAACCAGAGTCTGAATGTGACTAAGGGCACAGGAAGCAAAGAACAGGAACTGGAGGGAATCCGGGGGAGAGGCAGAGTCAGTCGGGAGGTAAGCAGGGCTCGGTGGAGAAAAAGAATCGAGGAGGGAATCGGAGTCTATGGTGAGTGAGTGACAGAACAGAGCTTAAATCAGTGGTTGCCAACCCGTCGATCGCGATCGACTAGTCGATCTCAGATGCTCGACCTGTCGATCTCGAGAGGGGGGAGGGGGATACATGTAGAGACAAAATATGTGTAACTATATCTGTTTCCTGTTTCCACCACTGGAGGCACACAGCTGAGCTGCCGCTTTTTATCAGCTTTTATCCAGTTTTAAAAGGTTTTTAATGCTCTTAATACATTAGGCCTTAACATAGAGCTATTTTTAACTTGTGCTTTTACTGGATAAAAGGTTTTAGTCATCGGACTTCTGGATTTTAACGACCGAGTGTGCTACCACTCGAAAATGGCAACCATGGAGGCTAACGCTATGGATACCTTCTTACCTGCAGAGGTAGGGCACCAGCTCAAAAAGCTGAAAAAAAGATCGCCGATCTTCTTGAGGACATTGGACGGCTATCAGACGAGCTGCAGTGGAAGGACTCACTCCTGGCCACCTTCAAATCTCGGCTCCCGGCGTTGTCCAGCTGGTTGGAGACCACGCAGACCGGTGAGCTGAAACAGCATAGCGCCGCTACACTGAGGGACACCGTCATCTGGGAGCCTCCCTCCTCCACCCGTCAGCGGCCCTCCTGCTCTACCCCGAGCGGTGGGACTTCTTGGTCCGAGGTGGTGGTCCGCAGGCGGAAGAGGGCTCCTGGCGTGTCTTCTGGAGGGGCTTCTGGCGGGGCTTCGTGCGGGGTTTCCCCCTCCATCGGCATCCCCCTTACCAATAAATTTTCGGCTCTATCTATGAGCGCGGAGCCGATGGTCCGGGGCCCTGCTGATCTCGATGCCTCCCATCAAACGAACGCTGTGCCCCCGCTGACTGACACCACAGCCTTTTCACCACTCACGGCTGCCAATGCCCCAGGGGATGATTGTCCAACACCGGGCCGCTCGCCTCCATCCACCCGCCCCTCAGCCCAGCGAAAGCGGCTCCTCAGGGACGCAGTGCGATGGCACACGAGGTGTCCTCACCCCCTGGCGCCTGGCAGGGATGACGGGTTTGCAGAACCGGCTGCCCCCCCAAAACAACAGGCCACGACGCTCGTCATCGGGGATTCCCTCGTCAGAAACGTCCGTCTGAGGGGGGCGTTCACCCTGTGTTTTCCTGGCGCCACAGTCTCTGACATTACTGAGAAAATCCCAGCCATCCTGAGCTCTCACCCACAGGTAAACAGGATCATCAAACATGTGGGCACCAACGACACCCCCAGACAACAGTCTGAGCTTTTAAAGCGTGACTTCACGCAGCTTTTTAACAAACTCTTACAGCACCAGCTGAGGGTCATTATCTCTGGCCCCACCCCCACCTGTGGCAGGGGCATTGGCCGCTTCAGCAGGCTGCTCAGTTTGAACACCTGGCTCTCCTCAGCCTGCAGCTACCACAATGTTGGCTTTATAGACAATTTTGATGCTTTATGGGAGAGGAGACATCTTTTTACTTCAGACGGTCTCCACCTGAACAGAGCCGGGGCTCGCCTACTGTCAGTCAACCTTGCATATGGAGTACAACACACTAAACCCACACTCTCCTCCCATCACCTCAAACATGCTCTATCTGACCAGTCCCCCACTGAATGATGTCCCCCAGGTCCCACTTCCTATGTTTTTAGTTCCACCTTTGACACACACAATACTGGACTTGGGCCCCCTGTTTTCACAACCCATTCATCAATCCCTGTTATCATCACTCAACGTCTTATAACCAGACCCCACCATGGTCACTCTGTGAATTTTAATAACCTCAGACCTCTCCCAAAACATCAACAGTCCACCCATACAGTCTGTAAGTCACCTGTCACCATCAACATGGCACTTTTAAACATTCGCTCCCTTTTAAACAAATCTTTTATTATCCACGACCTGATTTTAGACAACAAGGTAGACTGCTTGTTTTTAACCGAAACGTGGCTGGGTACAGATGCACCAATTATTCTCACTGAGGCCTCCCCATCAAATTTTAACTTTACATTCTCCCTGAGAAGTGGCAGGAAAGGTGGTGGTACTGCATCAATAGTTAATAATTCACTAAAGCCAAAAGAAATTAAATTTGATCAGTTCACCACCTTTGAGCACCATGCTATTGTTTTTAACAGCCCATCAATTCTTTGTATCACTGTTTACAGACCTCCAAAATATGATTCTGTTTTTATCAGTGAATTTTCTGAATTTTTATCTATTATCCATGCCACTTACAATTTTATCATTATATCTGGTGATTTTAACATACACATAGACAATCCATCTGATTCTATGGCAAAAGAGTTTTTAAATTTACTGAGTTGCTTGGATTTTAATCAGCATGTCACAGCCAAGTCACAAAGGAGGACACACACTCGATTTAGTCCTCAGCTATGGCCTGTCAGCCAGTGTGTCCTCTGTTGTTGACTTGGCTGTGTCGGACCATTACTGTGTGTTTTTTAATATCACCAGTTTTATTCAATGGGAGACCTCGGTGCGAACTGTCAGGAAACGCTATTTTACTTCAGAAGTGGCTGCAAATTTTATCGAAACCTTGGATAAGCATCCTCCAGCTCCTTCACCTGCGTCCTGTGATTTTATCGTTGAACATTTTATTAATAAATTAGAAAAAACTATTGATGTTGTTGCTCCACTGACCACAAAGAAAGTGTTGCCTAAGGGCTCACCCCCGTGGAGAAACGAAGACATCAGAAGATTGAAAAGAAATTGCAGAGTAGCTGAAGAAAAAATAAGATAACAGTTCACTATCAGATATACCGTGAGCAACTAAAAATGTACAACAGTGCTCTCAGGCACGCAAGAACAATGGACTTTACGAACATAATTACTGCTCAAAAAAATAACCCTAAAATCCTCTTCAACACCATTGATCTTTTAATCAACCCAGATTTTAACAAACACCAAATCACTCCCTCGGACTCTCTTTGTGAAGCCTTTGCAGACCACTTCAGGGGTAAAATTGATTTTATAAGATCCTCTATTTTATCTAATCAGAATACTGTTTCTAATACAGTAGAAAGCTTGTTTTTACCTGAGGAAACACTGGACAGTTTTGCACTGGTTGATGCTGAGATGCTTGGTAGAGTTTTCTCCCAAGTAAAACCAACAACCTGCCTTTTAGACCCAATTCCCACATCACTTTTTAAAACACTTTATGGATTCCTTGAAGTCGAGCTTTTAAATATAGTGAATTGTTCCCTCTTAAAACAGCAGTAGTGAGACCCCTTCTGAAGAAGAACAATTTGGATCCTAATGTTCTTAATAACTACAGGCCAGTGTCCAACTTACCATTTTTAAGCAAAATTTTAGAAAAACTTGTTTTTATTCAGTTGAACGATTTTTTAAATCACCATTCTATTCTTGAGAAATTTCAATCTGGATTTAGGACGAACCACAGTACAGAGACTGCTCTACTGAAAATTGTTAATGATTTTAGGTGGAACCTGGACTCACACAAGCTTACAGTCCTTGTGCTGCTGGATCTAAGTGCTGCTTTTGATACAGTAGATCACATGATTCTTTTAAATAGACTAAGACACCTAGTAGGCCTCTCTGGTACTGCCTTTCAATGGTTCAGTTCTTATCTCACAGATCGAAAATTCCTTGTAAGTCTGGACACATGCTCTTCAGGGATCCATGAAATAAAATGTGGTGTTCCCCAAGACTCAATTTTAGGCCCCATACTTTTTAACCTATATATGCTTCCATTGGGAGACGTCATCAGGAGGCATGGTGTCACATTCCACAGCTACGCTGATGATACACAGCTGTACATCTCCATGTCTCCTGATGACACAGGGCCGATTGATGCCCTTTTTAACTGTATTTTAGACATCAAATCCTGGATGGCAGAAAATTTCCTACAGCTCAACCAGGGCAAGACTGAGGTTTTAATTATTGATCCTAAGGCTCAGGGAGAGAAACTTTTATCAAAATTCCAAACCCTGTCTTTAATTCCATCCAATCAGGTGAAAAATCTGGGCGTCATTTTTGACTCTGAGCTCAACTTTATTCCACATATTAAAAATGTAATGAAAACAGGGTTTTATCATTTAAAGAACATCGCCAGAGTCCGCCCCTTTCTCTCCCGGGCAAACACAGAGACGCTGATGCATGCTTTTATCTCCAGTCGTATTGAATATTGTAATGCCCTGCTTTCTGGTCTTCCAAAAAGAAACATTTCAAGTTTACAACTGCTACAGAACTCCACGGCACGTGTGCTGACGAAGACCAGAAGGCAGGCACATATTACACCGGTTTTAAAATCACTGCATTGGCTCCCTGTGTGTTTTAGGATTGATTTCAAGGTCCTTTTAATGGTTTTTAAATGTCTTAGGGGTCTTGGACCTTCTTATCTCTCAGAATTGCTTTTACCATATGAACCCTCGCGGACCCTGAGGTCCTCTGGCACAGGCCTCTTAATGATTCCCAAAGCTAGAACACGGACTTACGGTGAGGCATCTTTCCAGCACTATGGCCCCCGTCTGTGGAACAGCCTGCCAGAGGACCTGAGGGCCGCAGAGAATGTTCATATTTTTAAAAGCAGGCTCAAGACCCACCTATTTAATTTGGCTTTTAACTAATGTCTTATTTTTATTAATATTTTAATTTTATTTTATTTATTTATGAATCGTTGCCCTCTCTTTACTTATTTTTATTTTATTACTTTTAAATGATATTTTAGCCATTTGTTAGTACTTTATATTTTATTTCATTTTTTATTTAACTTTACTTATTTATTAAGTTTTATGTTCTTAGACTTTGTAGTTTTACGTTTTTATTACATATCTCCAGTGTTTCCTCAGTGGGGGCCGGCTGCACTGGGGGCTGCAATTGGCCCTGGTTAGGATGTCTCCGTTTTGTGGCTGGCATCTTCTTGGCCAAGTCGGGGGTCTACAGGACTGTTTTGCTGTGTGGGCCCCTCACTGTCCTTACGGCGGGGCATGCCCGGGCAGAGGCATCTGGCCCTGTGCTGTAGGCGGGGCCCTGTGCAGTCGGCCCCCTAGCGTTTACTGACCTGGCTCCTCTGTACTCAGCCACGCGCTTTTAAGATTACTTCATCTGTGTGTGTGTGTGTGTGTGTGTTGTGTGTGTTGTGTGTGGTGTGTATGTGTTGGGGTTGGAGATGGGGCGGGGGGAGGGGACTGTTTTTAACATGTATAGCACTTTGTGCTGCATTTTAATTGTATGAAAAAGTGCTCTATAAATAAAGTTTGATTTGATTTATCTTAGTAGGCTATTAGTGTTCGGTTTTGTAAGCGCCTCTATATGCTTTGGGCACAGCTTTTTCCCTTCCCTCCTCTTCCTCCTCAGTTTAGCAGGTGTACTTGTGAGTGAGGTACAATCATTGCGCTACGCCGTTACCATGGTGATAGCGTATCCTAGGACTTTGCTGTTTTCCAGCATGGCGGAGGATCGACCACGAAAGAAGGCAAAATACTATTTTAATCCGGAATGGGAGGAGGAATTCGTTTTTACTTTGGTGAAAGACAGGTGTGTGTGTATATTGTGCCACCAGGCACAAGCACTGGCGAAGCGAGGGAATTTGGAACGGCATCACAACACTAACCACCAGAAATTCAAAGACAGTTACCCACTGAAGAGCGGACTTCGAGCTAAAAAAGTTCAAGAGCTAAAAGCGGAGCTGAAGGCTCAGCAGACGCTTTTCACGAAACCTGCTTCACAAAACAAGGCTGCAACTGAAGCATTGTTTCGTGTTAGCCACCTTTTGGCTAAACACAAGAAGCCCTTTACAGACGGGGATTTATTTAAGGAAGCCATGGTCGTTACAGCAGAGACAGTTTGCAGCGACTTAAAAAACAGAGGACATAAAGGCCGCGATCCGTGCTGTACCACTTGGTCCTGCAACAGTGACACGAAGGGTCGAGTTACTGTCAGAGGACGTTGATCAACAGGTGCTGAAGGACTTGTCGCTCTGTGAATATTTTTCACTGCAGTTTGATGAATCGCTGGATGTTATGGACACAGCTCAGCTTGTTGTATTTGTCAGGATGGCTTTTCCGGATTTCACAACAAAGGAGGACTTCCTCACTCTTCTCCATTTGAAACAGAGAGCGAGAGGTGAGGATATCTACAACGTATTTAAGAACTATGTCCGTGAAAATAACATCCCTATTCACAAACTGGTGGGAATCACCACTGATGGAGCCCCGGCGATGTGCGGTGTGCGCTCTGGTTTTATAGCTCTGTGCCGTAACGATCAGGATTTTCCTGTCTTCATGAATTATCACTGTGTGATTCATCAGCAGGCTCTGGCTGGGAAAGTTGTGGACTTTTCTCACGTAATGAAACTGGTGGCCAAAGTGGTAAACTCGATCCGAGCAAAGGCGCTTCAGCATCGCTTATTCAAGGCGTTGTTGGATGAGCTGGAGTCCGCGTATGGAGACCTGCTTCTGCATGCTGACGTGCGATGGTTGAGTCGCGGCAAAGTGTTGCAGCAATTTGTTGACTTGCTGCCTGAGATAAAGATGTTTCTGTGTGAAAGGAATGAGGAGCATGAGGAGCTCTCAGATGATGCCTGGCTGCTGGACCTGGGGTTTCTAACAGACCTAACAGCAAAACTGAACTCACTCAACAATGAGCTCCAGGGAAAAGACAGAAACCTGCCCCAGATGATAAGTGCAGTGAAGGCATCCAAGGCCAAACTCAGTGTCTGGACCACACACCTAAAGAGAGGAGTGCTGACACACTTCACCAACCTGGAGAAAATGTCAATGTCCATCAGAGACAACTATGATTTTCACCCTGAGCAGTACTGTGCACACCTGGAGAAACTGGCAGCAGAGTTCAGTCGACGTTTTGGTGAGTTAGATGTCATGGAAGATGTTGCTGCATTTGTCTCAAACCCATTCCTGCCTATTGATACAGATGATGTTGCAGCCAAATTCCAGAAAGCATTTGGTCTTGTACATGGAGTGGACATGGAGATAATTGATCTGCAAAATGACATAGAGCTAAAAGCCAGATCAAGGGACAGTGACTTTTGGAGACTTGTCTGCAGAGAGAAGTTTCCTCTCCTCAGTGCATGTGCAGCAAAAGTGAGTGCCTACTTTGGTTCAACTTACCTTTGTGAAATGGCATTTTCACAGATGAAAATAATCAAATCAAAGCACAGGAGTCGGCTTACAGACAGACACCTCACTGACTGCCTCAGACTGGCTGTCTGTGCTTATGAGCCTAACTATAAGGCTCTTTTAGACAGTGTTCAGTCATAGCCATCACATTGACTTGTACTGTTGTACCTTCAGCTGATTAAAAAAAAAAAACAGCAGTCATTGCTAGTTCATCCAGTCTGCTGAATGACAAAACAAAACATTTTTTCTTTATTTCATAATAATTATTTTACTAGAGGTGCACTGTCTGAGAATATTGTCAGTGTTGTGTTGTAACTTCAGTTGATAAAAACAGCAGTCATTGCTAGTTCATCCAGTCTGCTGAATGACAAAAACAAAACAAAACATTTTTTCTTTATTTCATAATAATTATTTTACTAGAAGGTGCACTGTCTGAGAACATTGTCAGTGTTGTGTTGTAACTTCAGTTGATAAACTCAGCAGTCATTGCTAGTTCATCCAGTCTGCTCACTGCAAATATATATATATATTTTTTCATATGGTTATTAACATTTCTATTTTACATTGCACTGTCTTGACTCTTGAAAATAGTGACAGTGTTGTCTTGTGACTTCAGTTGTTAAACAAAGCATTTCATCCAGTCTGCTCAAATCTTCTTTCCCTTTTTCATGTTTAATAATACAAAAATAATTCTATTTTGTAGTAGTTGCACTGTCTGAGAATAATGTCAGTTTTGTGTTGTAACTTCAGCTGATAAACACAGCATTCATTGGTACTAGTACCTTTTCTTCATTTCATATGGTAAAAACATTTTATTTTATGTTCCACTTAAAATTAAGTGTGGGTAATTTCATTAATTAAAATTAGGCTCAATAAAAAGCCTCACTTTTTAACAGTCTGGAAAGTATTTTTCTCTCAACGCTTCAATAGGTAGATCTTGCCTGTTGCCAAGGCAGAGGTCAGGGATCTTGGGCATAAACAGGTTGGTGACCACTGGCTTAAATAGTTGGAGGTGAGGTAGAAAACAGGTGATGTACATCACTGCAATCAGCAAAGTGCAGGCAGGTGAGTGAGACAACGGAGGCAGACAGACAGATGCAGAGACCAAGAGACACAAACTGATAGAAACAAGAGGGAGAGAGATGCAAGAGAGACATATGAAACAGGAAGGAGAGACAAGGAGGAAGGAGGACAATAGGGGCGGAAGAAAGGATCATAACCGTTTCATGTTTTATGCCTATCGCACTCTGAATGCTTCATTTGAAATCCACTCTAGCAGAGCACAGAGACAAAATTCTAAAAACTGTAAATTCCCAGCCATATCTTGCATAATAACACTTTTTGATGCTGCAGATATATTAGTTTTCAAAATATCTTGTGTTAATGAAAATGAACAACAAAAATGCAGCAGTGCACTTCTTTCAAAACATACTTGTCACAGATTCAAAGAAATGTAAATATCACTTTGAAAATCACTTTTATTGGTGAATAAATGATGACTTTTGTTTCACTTATTTCTCCTTAGCTCCCTCCTGTTACCCCTTCTCTTAATCCTCTCCTTAATTGTCATATCCTGCGCCTTTGTTCTTTCACCATCTCTTATTTTCTTTCCTCCCTCTTTGCTTCTCAGAATTTCCCAAATTTTTCTTGTCTTGTCCTTGTTTCACACCTATTCAACCCTCTCCTTTTTTTTTTCTTTTCTCTGATTCTCCTCCCTTCCCCTGCCCTCCTCTCAGGTTGTTTGAGTATTGTGGCAGGGTATCCCCAGTCCCTCTAGTGGTACCAGTCAAACGTCAACGAGTGGCGATGCCCCTGGTGCGACGGGTAAAATCTCTGCCGGTCAAATTGTTGGGACAGAATTCCTCTGTCCTCCCCACCAGCAACAAAGAGAAATGTGAGTTTCAACTTGTCTAGTTGTAAAGATTTACTGAATGGAGTTTGTATTGTAGTATCATGCATGCAATAATCAGCACATAAGGGTTTACAAGACACCATAGAAGATAAAGAATTTGACGTACACAGTGCCAGAGCACTATAACGTGCGTATCTGCAAAGTACACTGTAAAATATTTGTAAAACAGAAAAGCAAAATCAAATCAGCAGATTTTCTTCGTCACCAAATTGAATGAGTGCTGGCAAAAGCATTTCCTGTATAATGCTAGAGAAAGCCAAATCAAATGAAATTTGTTTTGTCTTTTTTTGTTTGCTTTTTGAACCGGGGATCTTCTTGCTGCAAAGCGAAAGTGCCAAGCACTATACCACTGTGCAGCCCACAGCTGAACATGAAAACTTAAAATCATCCATCACATACCCCTTGCAAAAGGAACAACCACAGTATGGACTGGGACACGAACAGCATTAAAGCATCAGAGGCCAATCTAAAGTTGTTAGAAACTGAATCTAAATAGTGTATGTTTGTATACATTTTATAACATACAAATCCTATTGGTATATATTCCATTTTGTGATGTAAACCATCATGATGTAGGCCATCATACCATCAAAGTCTTTGTGTCTGCATGATTCCCTTCCTCTTCTCATAATTCTTCTCCCATAATTTTCTGAGTCACTCCAACTCCAACCTTCTGACCCAAATCTTCCCTTCATCTATTTTTAAAGTCTTGTGTTTATATGTCAGCAGAAAGTTCAAACATTAGGGTGACTGTTATAACATTATTTTTGCATTTTGCTCATTAATCTGTTAGGAAATGGAGGCGTTTAGAACCCAAGCACAGACACAACAGACAGGCAACAGGTGTTAAAGAAATAGGGATTTTAGTAAAGCAAAATCAAACTACAATGTAACTAAAAACCGGACTGTGGTAGCAAAGCAAAAAACCAAGCAACTGAAAAAACAACTGAACTAAGGGAAGGTACTCACACATGGGGAAAACTAATAACAGTTGGTGAAAACAAACTGACGTCCATCCAACTAACTGAGTCAAAGGGGAAATCTATAAGGGGAAAACGCTGAGAAGTCCAAAACCGATGCAGTCCAGAGGGGTAGGGAAAACGGGGGAGCGGAGACAGAGACGACATGTATGTCCAACAATGATCCAGCAAAGACTGAGGGACAGGGCAGAGCTTAAGTAGCAGAGGAGGGGACCAGGTGAATGGAGTTGGACTGATTGCCTGCAGCTGATGCCCATGCAGCAATCAGCTGGCAGAGCCAGAGGGGGAGAGAGACAGGAGGGAAGGATGACAGACAGAGGGAGACAGAGGCAACAAGACAAGTAGGGAGGTGAAAATGGGGAGTGATGATGGAAAAAGGAAAAAAGGCGAAAGAAGAGCTGGAGTGGGATCGTAACAAAATCATTCAATTCAAATCGTGTTCTGACTGTGGATCTGAGGCGATATGTTGACGCCCCATCAGCTCTTTACACATTTGACTTGGACCTCAACTTCTCTTTCCCAATAGCAGTTTTTTTGTTTTTGTTCTTTCTTTTTTCTGCTGAGTTGCTCATAAGGCAGTTTTTAAGTCACTGATTTGAATGTGTTTCTGTTTACTCATCAAACTCGCATTTCCAATGGCTTGGTAAAGTATTATCAAAATGAAACAAACACAAGTTTTTTTTTGAGTAACACTTTTTTTTGGAAAGCTCACAACAAAGAGCTGACAGTTTGTGCTTCCTCCTGTAAATAGTCACCATGTAACCAAAAGCCCTGCCAAATGTCAAGTCAGTTGTGTCAAGATGAGACTGAAGTGTACATTTTTAGCTTTAAAGGCAATATTTTTTACATTGCATGACAGGATTACAGTCATTTTTAAGTTCCCCCTTTTTCACTCAAAATAATTAGACATTTAACTGATTAGCACTTTAATGGTCAGGTGTGATGTATTTACAGCCTCGTTGTTTTGCATTAGTGGTGAGTTCCATACATCTCAGCTTCATGTTCTCATAGGCCTTCTCTACTGAACTCTTCCAGGGCACTCTGAGCTCAATGATGTAGAGGTGTCTAATAGAAGCTGACCACAGCACTAGGTCTGGTCGCAGGTTGGTGGATGAAATCTCAGGTGGGAAGCAAAGCTTTTGTTCCAGATCTACCAGCATTCTCCAGTGATAAGCCCCTTTCGACTACCCAGGATCTGGATAGTTGAGAGAGGCCTGCTTGAAAGGACCCTCACCATCCTGGACAAATGTTGTTTCTTGCCATCAGGTCGACGTGGGTGGAGGGGCTTGAACACTCATCCGCTGTATTTCAAGCACTAGTGCCAAGCACAGGTTTAATGACCTTGAATGAGGGTTGCAAGGCTGGTCTTGCAACCCAGAAAGGCAAATGAAAGACAAAGGAGAAAGCAATAAAATAAATGGCAAAGGTAAGTTGATTAGGAATGTATAGTTGTGATATGTTTTAAACAAATGTAATCTCACAGAAAAATTTCTTCAAAATTAATTTGAGAGTGCAGTTTAGTTGCAGAGGAATGTAATTTTGTGGAGGTTGGGTTGCTTAAAAAAGAAATAATGGAGAGGTCAGCAACACCAACATAGCTGTAAGACCAAGAAAGACAGCCGAAGTGGATGATCCACAGAGGTTTTTCCTTGGTTAAGAGGAAACCCTTCACTACATTTAGCCAAACCATGGACATTCTTGAGGATGCAGGTTCAAGTTTACAGAGAAAGTCTAAGAGAAGACTTTATAAATGTAAATACAGAGGGTAAGCCCAAGATACAAAGTACTACTAACACTCAAAGACAGAATGGTCATTTTAGACTTTACTAGAAAACATGTAAAAAAAAACAAACAAAAAAAACCCCAAAGAAAGTGTCTAGTTGTGGAACAAGATGAAATACAGATGAAAGAAAGGAAGATGTGGAAGTAAAGGAAGGACTCCTAATACAAAGTGTAGCACATATCTGTAACATGGTGGAGGCGGTGCTGAGGCATGGCTGGCAATAGTGGCGTTCCTTGATGATGTGCTTGCCCTGAGAAGGTTTGTAAAGCTCTATGTTCTGCTCAGCCTCACTCAAATGCAAATAAAAGCTGTCAGGACATGCTTCACAGCATAAATGACCAATGACACAAAACATACTGTCAAAGCAACCCAAGAATTTTATAAGGCAAAGAAATGAAATGTTATTAAATGGATTTTGTTATTAAATAGTCCCAACTAAGCATGTATTTTTTTTCATTCACTGAAGAAAAAACTATATGCAGAAAGACCAATAAACAAGCAACAGCTGATAGCAGCTGCCTTCAAGACCTGACAAAGCATCTCAATGAAGGAAACCCAGAATTTGGTGAGATTCTGACTGCCAGGAAATCAGGCAATCATTGACAAACAATTTGCATCAAATACGAATGGATTCAAATTCAGTAGAATCCAGTACCTTTAGGATTGAAAGAAACACAGACTCTGAGGGTGTGCCCAACTTCAGTAATGATCTCGTGGTTGACTCCAAATCAGGTTGCAAAACTGTTATTGCTTTTCAACACTGAATCAATTGATTTGGCGATATTGATAAGAATTTACAAAAACGGACTATTTCATGCGAAAGTGGGATGTACAAAGGAGCAGAACAACTTTTTATTGGGAGGCGCATTCCAGAGCAGCACACATAGCTGTAAATATGTATTGTATTCTGTATTTTTATTTGTAAAATACTATAAAATGCTATATGAACAAAAATGCAATCAAGGCAAAATATATTTCGCAAAATAAAAGAGCAAGGATAAAATATCAGACAATGCAATTAACAAAAGAGAAAGGGGGAATAGCCCTTTCCTGCCTTCGGGAATATTATTATCCTGCACGGATAGCGCCGGCGAGAGTTTTGTTGGAAGAACCTAACCAGATTTTTTACTACACCTATTCAAAAGAGACATCAGGGTTGTAGTGATCTCATGCTGGAGATCCTGTGGGTCCTCAGGGGCTAATCATTTCCACATTTTTTGGGATTGTTCGGTGATAACATTGTATTGGACACAGGTATGTGCGCATATTAATTATGTATTTGGCAGTAAAATACCCTGTAACTTTGAAAATGTGTATTTGGGCAATGTGAATGTAATAGATTAGAGAAACAAGGATCAACGGTTGCTCTGGATACTATTGGCAGCAAGTAAGAAAGCTGTCACAAGGAAGTGGTTAAAGCCAGATCCGCCGACAATTGAAGACTGGATTAGCACAATTCAAGAAATCTATACCATTGAAAAGCTTTCTTTTACCGTCAGGACTCAAAGGGACAAGTTTTACACTATTTGGTCAAAGTGGACTGAGTATGTGACGCCCATAGGTCGGACTTTCAGTAAAAGAAACAATATGTAAAGCTGCGGAAATAATATGTAAGTGTGTAGTAACCATATTTTTGTGAAGGTAATCTATGGAGAGAATTTTGTTTCTTTATTATTCAATCAATCAAAACAGGTTTTGCAATCAAAAAAAAGAGTCGAGACCAAAAAACATAAAGTTGCAATCAAAAAATAAAAGATCAATCAAATAGAACAGATCTGAGACCAAAAAAATGTAAGTGGCAACCACCGCCCCCAATTTTTTTGAGATCAAAACAGAAAAGGTTGCAAATGAAAATATAATAATTTGAGAAAATATTGACTTAACTTCAATCAAAAATAATATTTTTTGCTTGCAAGTTCAAAGGTTTTGCTTGCAAGTTCAAAGGTTTTGGTTGTGAATTCTAAAGTTTTGCTTGCAAGCTCAAAAGTTTTGGTTGCGAATTCTAAAGTTTTGCTTGCGAATCTGACTGAACCAAATGGGCGGGGCCAACACTGGTGGAAGAGACAAGAGTTCCTATTGGTCGGTTTGACCTTGCTTCACCGTCAGTCATCTCCGCTCCCCTCTGTGCTGTTGCTGGCTGCTTCCGCGCTAGGTAAGTTGGTAGCCGGTTGCGCACAAATTAATTATGCTAAATATTTTAGGCTACAATCAGCAGTACATTTGTAACAACAATAATTATAAGGCCCGGATAGTGCATGCACGCTGATAGCATTGTTGTCTCGGCTTGTCCCGGCTTGAGCAGGGTAGCCGGTGACATGTCCAGTGAGGGTAGGGAGCATATGAGGCAGATACAACGCAAGGCTGTGATTGCAACATGCAATCGCGGGATCACCATTCCTACAAAACAGTAGCCCTGCTACAGTTGACTGTGAAACTTTATTGACAAATTGCGGGGCCAGTTTCCAGCGCATGGCAGCCTGATGGTGGAAGTCAGCCCTGGAACTGAGATTCCGAGGGTGGGGTGCGGGGGGCACATAAACCAGCCACGTGAGTATGGATCTTTTCCTATTGCACATTTTTCTGTCAGACTGGGCCTGTTAGTCGCACTAACACAGATATTTCACCCTCCCTAACAGATATTTTTGTAAAGGGATAAATATATGAAGGTTTTCCTAAATATGCCCTGCAAACTGGAGTTGATGCGAAAACGATGAGGTACCCACTCTTTTTGCGCATGCCCATTGACGCTTTTAGCAGTCGGCAGCAATGTAAACAAAAGCGTTTGCTCGGTGCTGATATATTTCATGTAATGATATAAAAATACCGCTATTATGACTCAATATGCTTCACTTTCCTTTTTAGGGCATAGTCGATAATCGAGCACAAGAATGAGTAACCAAGCTGCGAGATCACAAGTCCAGGTATGCGGCTAGCTATGCGTTATGCACTTACATGTATTTTCATTGTGGTGGTAATAGTTTGCAGAGCTTGAGCAGGACCGGAATCATCTGACACTATATGCTTTTGATCCGCAGGCTCACATTACATTGGCAAATGTTGGCAAAATACATTGCCTTAACTCTAGAGCATCTGATTTTTATGTTTCTTGACATAATGTAGATTTTACTACTCTTCTTCATCTGCTTTGAATTGCTGTTTCTCCTTACGTTGTATGGATCTGAGCTTTGGTAACGCACAATTTTCCCCAGTGTGAGAAAAGTTTTATCTTATCCTATAATAATAAGAAGTGCTTGTATGTGTAGTTGATGCCATCATCCCTTTTAAGTTATAAATAACTGTTACTTTAATTTAATATTTCTCTTTCTGGTTGCAGGAATCAACACGACACCAGCTTCTGTCCAGAGTCAGGGACAGACTGACTTCTGTAATCAGCAGAGATCCTATTGATTTCTATTATCTGTATTTGGTGTGCACACAGGAGTTGCAATTTCTTCAAGCTGGGGCAGCCTATCTTGATGTCCCTGAGTCTGTGGTGGACCATGGGCAGCAGCTGTCTCATGTTGTCAGCAATTATCACACCGCACGGTTCGTCCACTGTTTGATGATGTGGCATCTGTTGAATGGAGTGGAAGTGTGGAGCGACCCCGCCTCAACAGAGACAGACAAATGCTACAGAATCTTCTTGGTACAAAGTTACCACTGACATCTCTGGTGAACCTCCGTGGCATTTCAAGATCCACTCTATACAGAGGAATGCAAGAACACAACCTCTCTGTCAGAGCGGGGTATTCAGACATTCCCGATGAAATTGTAGATCTAAAGGTTAGGTCAATAAAAGCAAGGTTGCTCCATGCTGGCTACAGGCTAGTGAAAGGAGCCCTTAGATCTATGGATTACTGGATTCAATGGAGAAGAGTGAAAAGTTCCTTGCAGCATGTGGATGGTGCAGGAGTAGTAGCTCGGATGATCCAGTTGAACTGCATTGCAAGGCGGACATACTCCGTTCCTGCTCCTCTGTCACTTGTCTACATTGACACAAATCACAAGTTGATCCGGTGTGTTTTTGTGTACTGAACTTGTAAAAAATTAATGTCACCCACTTGCAATCAGTGTGGACTAACAATCAACTTTTTGATAGGTACAACATTGTGATTTATGGAGCAATTGATGGCTTCTCAGGGAAGGTAAGGATTGCTTGCATATCCTTGCTGACCACTTATTGTTATGAACAACTACACAAACCACTTCTAACACTTTGTTACAGATCTTCTATCTGGATGCGGCAGGAACAACAAAGCAGAGACAGCTTTCTAATTCTTCATGGATGGAGTTGGGAAATTTGAATGGCCATCAAGGTAAGTGCAGTATGACAGAAGAAATGTAACAACATGTTGCCAACACTGTGCTAGTAGTAGTAGTAATGATTTTTTAAAAAGTCCATAATTTAGGTAATTGGAATTCTTGAGTACATTAGCAAGTGTTCTAATCGGATATGGCTCTGTTCAGACTACAACAACAACAACAAACATTGAGGTTGCTATGACACATGCCATCGAACTTTGCTTGAATGGAGACTCCGTTGAAAATGCAGATGAGCTGGCGGCTCCGCTCGTAGCTGCCGAGTGCCACCGCTCGCTGGTCGCATTTTCTGTGGAAGCTGCTGATCCACTCGTCACTGTGTGTTTACGGATACAATCGGAGGTCCGTGCAGCGCCAATGAAGTGAATGGTTAGGAATATTCATTTCAAAAATTAACATCACATTGAAATATAAATGTCCTATCTTTTCTGTCTTCCAGAGTACAAGGTGATCAGGGGGTGGAAAACCTAGACATTGCAAGATGCATGTTTAGTGTACGAGGAACCGGTCGTGGTAGCTTTATTGCTGGAAAAAGTGTCCACAACCAGAGGTAACCGGTTACAGTTAAGATCCATAAACCAGAATGTTGGGGGTAGGAAAAAACACCAAATTTGCCAAAAAAAATTCTAAAGCCAGTTTTACTTTGTCCCTCAATTTAAAGGAGAACTCTGGCCATGAGGAGAATCTGCTCAGCTATTTCACTGCTAACCGCTGTTAACCACACTTCATTGCCACTATGCAATGAAGCGATGGGGGACGATATTCTCTAACCGCGAGTGTGTCCTCTACTGTGTTCAAAATATCACAATACATGCTTCAGGACATCCACCAGGTCTTTACCTCATGAATCTGAGCAATGACGAAGTCCACAAAAGAGAGAAAGAGCGGGATTACAGCTGTGTCTGGGAGAAGAAAAGTGAAAGTAAACAGAATGGTCAGTGAAGCATGTCAGAGAAACAGCTGTAATGCTGCTCCTTCTCTCTTTTGTGGTGTTCGTCATTGCTCAGGTTCATGAGGTAAAGACCTGCTGGATGTTCTGAAGCATGTATTGTGATATTTTGAATATAGTAGAGGCCACACTCGCGGTTAGAGAATATCATCCCCCATCGCTTCATTGCATAGTGGCAATGAAGTGCGGTTAGCAGCGAAATAGCTGAGCAGATTCTCCTCAGATTTTTTCCAGTATTAGCATTCAGTGTCCCTAAGCTGTGGAGGCTGACATGACTTTTGGGCGGAGTTCTCCTTTAAGAAGGAAACTTATGGTCGTTGTTTAAAAAATTATACCTAATCTAATAATCTTTAATAGTGTTCACACTTGAATAACAATGATGACTCAGGGTGTAGATTTTCTTTGTTTACTGTAAATCAAAGATGTTGCAGCACATCGTCACTCATTCATTCAGTCATCAGTGTCTTCATGGCGTATTCTTAAAACACTGTACGCTCTCTACTAACGCTGATGCGCTCACATAAGGGTTTCTTCCTCTTGTGGCAAAACAGAGTTGCTACACTCTGCTTCTGCTGTATGTCTTTGTAGCATAGACTGCTTTGTAGGCACTTAGAGCTCAGGAACTAATTTAAAGAAATTATAAATGAAGTACTTCAATGCCATAAAGGAAATATTAGAGGGGTGGTCCTTTACAAATGACCATAACTATCTCTAAACATTAACTTCCCACAGTAATTTTTCTGTCTTTAATCCAGTGCAAAGCCTTACATAGTTTTGTCTCATCTCTATCATCGCTTGTTTCTAGGATCGAACGCCTGTGGAGAGACGTGTGGACTGTCACATGTCAGTACTACAATCTGCTCCACAGTTAGGAGGAAGAGGGATTTATTGACCTGTCCAACGCTATTCACCTCTTCTGTGTGGGCTATATCTTCATCCCAAGACTGAAAGCTGACCTGCAGCATTTCACAGAAAGCTGGAACTGTCATCCATTGCGAACTGAAGGAAATCTTTCACCAAATCAGCTTTGGAACATTGGGCTGATGCAGGCACCAGTGCCAGAACCAGACCTGGCGGAGGTATAGACCCCTTGCAGTGTTTACTAACACAAGGTATGCGCGCGCAGACCCGGTGCAGGAGCTCCTCCACATTCCACTTTAATTTAATGGGTGAGCCAGTGTCTGACGACTGGGGTGTCTTGGAGTTCCCTGAACAAGAAGAGAAAGATAGCGTTTAGGAAATTGCATGTCTCGGCTTTGGCCACATCAATGGGCTTGCTTTGAGAAGGTGGTGGCGGCTGTTGTTTGGGGCTGCCGCCGCCGACAGCCGCCTCCTGCTGCCTGCCCGACACGGCCTCTTGCTGTTTGGATGCAGCAGATGGTGTGCTGTCCTGTTGCTGCTGGCCTGGTTCGGCATGTTGAGTATTAAAGTAATCCTTCAATGCGTTATCAGGCACTACTTTGACATACTGCACTGTCCTGCTAACGGGCTCAGGGCTTCTCCAGACATACAGTGCCCACTGTCACAAGAAAGACTTGTTACACTGCAGCAATGAGTAAACCCAACAACAGAGTCCTGCTCTTTTGGTCGGGACATCTACTTGTGTGCCCTCGAAATAGCACTTGGACAGTGACAGCGTCTTGTGTAAACAATAAAAGTGTATTTTTCAACTGGAAGAAGCAGTCAAGTACATGATTTCTTTTCGGTTGTTTTATTTTAACCTCAACCAGTGTTGCACATTCCAACCCAGTTGTCTGCAAATATTTTCAACATGAACAATGACATATGTGAGTGGAGGGAGGCTGGACATCTTAAATGGAAGCAAGTTGCTCATGCTATTTTAGAATTAACAGTACCAGTGGATGGTCAGTGGGCACTATGAATTAAAGAACAGTGAGAACATAAAAGTACTACACCTTCTAAAACAAGTTGCATAACGCTAAAACAGCCATTTGCAAAAATGTCGAAAATCAAGGGTCTACTTTCCCCATTACAAGTCCATCATCACATGTAGCTCAACCCGTAAAAGACATCACACTCTATAAAATCCTGCACCACACTTAATGGCAGTTTGCAGGAGTGTCTTGAAGGAGTCATAGTCATTGATGTGGGCTACTGGGAATGTAACAGTGTCAGTGCAAGCACTGACAGTTGGATAACAAACACTGTATATTGTCACTGTGTATTGTCATTCATGCAGCAATGATCGAATATCACAGTGATTTGGAATTTATCCTGCTCAGCCAAAAGCAGATGTTTGTGGGCTTGACCCGTTATCCACTGCATGACCGAGGATACCGTCAGGGTCTCTTCAGTGCAGTCATCACGGTGTGCATCTTGAAAAGAGACAAAAAGCTTACATAATTGAAAATCTGTACAGTCATTTATATGCAAACTATGTGGTGTAATGCTCAGTTTTTCTCAGCAATCTGGGTTGGTTTGATGCAACTATTTGTTAACAGCAGGCCTTAAGGAACATATTTGTGGTAAATGTGATTTTTACTTATTCTACACTACACTACTAGATAAAACGTAAACATATTTGGACTATCCTCTAATCAAAGACAGTTATGCTGAGTAAACAAGAACAAAAAATGGGATGTATAAAAGGTAAATATTTAAAGAGTAAGAAAATGTTTGTGGGGAACCTGTCCATGAATGGCCTGGTAGGTGATAACCAAACTTTTAAAATGAATCCTGATATAATCCAGATGGAGGTTGACGTGGCATTCTACCGCTACTTCCGTAAACTTGAATGGTTGTACATACCTTCAAGTTCCAGAAGAAAGTCCTGAAAGTGCTCCAAGATTTTTGACTCCTTAACTTGCTTACTCGATCCACTTGTGCTCATCTTTGGGGCCAGATGGGACGTGACGTAAAGGGCGTCCACCTACAAATAACAGCAACAACAACGAAAATACCATGTAGTATGTTCTGTAAAAATGTAGAAGCTTTACTGCGCAATGGGATACCATATCATTTTCTCCTGCAAAGAAGAGGCTGCGACAGATTTCTGGCCTTTTCTGTATCACTTTGAGGAGGTCATACACTTTCAGGCCCTCAGATAGCTGTTGGAGCATGGGAATGTGTTTGGTTTTCACGTGAAGTCGAATCACCCTTGAAGAAGAAAATATCTTCAACTAGAAAAACCTGACGGCCATCTCTCAATTGTACAGAGTCCTTCAAAAAAAATCCTGGATCCAGACGGTGATCCGGATCACCTCCAAAATCTAATCGATTGTTACTTTTGCTCTTCCGGGCATTCTGTAAAAAATTGGTGAAAATCCGTCCATAACTTTTTGAGTTACGCTGTTAACAGACAAACAGACAGACAGACAGACAAACAAACTCCGATGATTACATAACCTCCTGGCGGAGGTAATTATGCTGGTAATGGTAATTCCATGTCACACTGACTATGTCTGCATTTGCACCCCCCATATCATATCATATCATATCATATCATATCATATCATATCAAATCATATCATATCAGACTTATATCATGACAATGGACATACCTCAGTATTTTGTCTTTGTGCTCCACATCTATTTTGCCTGTGTAGCCACAGTCCGTTATATCCTGGATGTGAGCTGTCATGTCTTCTGCCATTTGAATCTAAAGACAGTAAATTGTACATTTATTATTTTCAATATAAAGTAGTTTGTGTGAAGCACTTAAAGACAGTATGAAATTTGGAATGGGTACAACATATGGTAAAAAAAAAAAAATTCTAAAATTTCTACTTACCTCTCGAATCAGTGGTGAGTAGGTTGTGTCATGGACATCGTCATCAGATATAGGATTGCCAGAAACGACAGTGTCATAACACCACTTTTGGAGGAACTGTGGTTCTGGTCCTCCTTGTGCTAGACTAATGGCAAAGATTTCCTCTGTAGCCCTACAAACATGAAGAGAATGGTTTTATCAACATACAGTAAGTACAAAGGGAAGTCTCAGTTCTGCTTCACGATCAGAATCATACATATTATGTACATGTACCTGAAGAGGTCATCATCCAGGTCATTTAGGGAGTATTTGGGCATCTTTCCCTTTCCTTCACCTTCAAATAGTCTTTTTTTCAATCCCAACCACCATAGCTACAATACAAAACAAAGCAAAGCAAGTCAAATATTGGAGACAATCAAAACAAGTACAGAGAAGTGTCTGATTATTCAAATCATGTGACTATTAAATGATTAAGCTTTTTGAAGCCTGTTTATAGAAGACACCTCAGTTGAGAATTGATCAAAACAAAACATCAAAGCCATCAAGGAAACAAAAAAGGTGAAAGTAATGATTCTTCATTTGATGTCTACCCTGTGACAAAACTACTCACAAATGTCCAGTACTTACCAGACAGAAATTCCTTCCTCAGGGCCCCTGTGTCGACCTCCGCCTCACCCAGGAAAGTGATTTTTAGGAGATGAGCTGGACTGCCATTTTTTTTGACATTTCCACATCTTCAGCTCCCTTTCCACCACATTCTCCCGAGACACACATAATTCAAAGGTCTTGTTGGAGTCCACCTGAGATCTGGCCCACTCAATGACATCCTGCACACTGTAACAATACAAAAAATCTCGATAGAAGCCAGATATTCCAACATGTATTTTCGAGCACATATAAAAACATTTTATTTATAATAATATTAATAATAATATTACCATGAAATACAATCTAAATCAGCCTGAGATGTGTCCCCTTCACAGGCTCTGTCCTCGGGACTGCAACAATAAAGGAAGTCATTAATGTGAGGTCATGTGATGTGAACAACATGGCTGACCGACCGAAAATATGACACAACAAAAAGAACATGAAGTTTGGAAACTGAGAAGCAACGGAGAAGAGCATATAGAGGAGGAAGTAAAAATGTCATGGAAAGGAGCCGGTAAGGCCATGGAGGGAGAGCTGGCGATATTATGCTGTTAAAATTAGTGTGCTTACTAGACATAGGTAATAACAGCAACATTTCCCATGAAAAATACAAACTACTAACGTACTACCGCATCTACAGAGTAGGGGAAAAATGTAGATGATGATAAACAATTACCTGTGTCCACAAAAACTTCCATGAACCTCCACATCTGAGGCAGAAAAGGCTTTCTTGCAAATAGGACATTCAACCTCATGTTCCTGCATTTGGGCATGCAAATAACAACTTAGATGAAACAGCTTTAGGCAAACTGTTACCATAAAAACAGTATAGCAATGACTGCAGTGAAGTGAAAAATAAAGAAAGTGCTCTACCTGTTGAGGGCTGGTGTCAACACAGGTTGGTGAGGCAGGTCCAGAGTTAGATTGGTCAACAAAGATCAAATCTTTCTCCTAAATATAAAAAACAGGTGCATGTAAGGGCTAAACTAGGGGTGTAGAAAACTTTCAACTGAAACTTTTGTTGACTACTGTGTCATTATAATTCTACTTAACCCTTGGATGCACAACCTAATACCTACACTCTTCCACAAGTGGGGTCAAAAATGACCCCAATTAAAATCAATGTATTTTTGCATTAGACTAAAGACATTTCTCTCATTTTAGTTAAAGATGATTTACTTTGTTCAAACAAAAGAGTAATTTCATTTTTAACATTTACATTTTGCACTTTTCATTCACATGTATTACTTAACAATTAATAAATCAGTTGTCAAAACATGTGTGTGTGTGCGTCCCTGGAGGATGAACAAACGACATTCAACAGGTCTGGAGACCATAACACTGTCCACATATGTGCACACATACAAACATCTCCTCTCACTGAGCGCACTTCTCACAAACTACATGCTTCTGACTGTGACCATTGCACACAGGGGTACTGCATTTCCAGCAGTGATCAGTGGCTTTGCGATCTTTGTTTCTTGAACATAACCGGCACCTCTTTCTCTTCTGCTGGCCCTGTGTGCTTCTTTCCTCTGGCTGGATCGCAGCAGTTTTTGTCACTCCACACCTTCCCATTGCTTCAGTCATGTAGGTTGGTAGGGTTGGGATATCTTCCAGTGGACTTTTCATGTGAGGTGTCACAAGCTCCTTTGACAACCCTGTGAGGAAATGTTGTCATCCATTGGTGCTGCCTGTGTGAAATTCAGGGTGCTGTACACTGAAAAATGAATAGACATTCAGAGCAATGACATCAATCATGTTATACCTAAGCACCATGGACCACCACTGCGTCTGGTGTTTGCAGGTGTACTTGAAGAGTTCATTTGCAAAAACAGATAAATCCGTTTTGATAAATTTTCAGAAAACTTTTTTTTTATTGTTTACTTGAGATAATATCAATCAAACTGAAGTTGAGTGGATTTGACTCAGTAGAAAATACATGACAAAATAGAGAAAAATTAAATTATTAGTGTTATTATTATTATTGTCTCAAGTAAACAATAAAACAATAGTTTTCTGAAATTACCCTTTTGTTTGTTTGAACAAAGTAAATCATCTTTAACTAAAATGAGAGAAATGTCTTTAGTTTAATGCAAAAATGCATTGACTTAAATTGGGGTCATTTTTGACCCCACTTGTGAAAGGGTGGGTTAGTGATACAAAATCTGCAATTTCTTAAAATTAATGAAAAAAATTAATAAAAATGCAATTGGCCTCATGATTTCGAAGAATAACAACACAGTTTTGCAAAAACGCATTGATTTTAATTGGGGTCATTTTTGACTCCACTTGTGGAAGAGTGGGGTAGTGACACAAAAACAAACCAAACTTAGTAAATCCATGACCCTTAACATTATAACTAACCATCTCAATTGTTCTCTAGTTGAAAGTTAAAGTTTTATTTTTTTCTCCTGTGTCCTTCTCATCATGGAATTGCCCCTCTGAGGAGTCAGATGAGGAGGCTTCTGGCTCAGGATCAGACTCTGAGATGACCACTTCATCTCTCTCCACAGGTGCAGTTCTCAGCTCAGGCTGTCTTGGTGTGGGTACTCTGGGCTGGAATTCTTAGCAGCGGGGTTGAGTTGCTGGGGAACAGGACTTGGTGGCATGAAGAGATGGTCATCTTGATGCTTCGGAGTTGCGTTCTTATAACTCTGTTGGATTTTTTCCTCTTGATGCATGTGCAGACTCGTGTGATGTAGTGCTCCATCTCCTGTCTCATTTTTGGCCAAAAGAAGCGTCCTCGGACCAGAGCAACTAAATGTCTAAATGTCCCATCTCCTCATGGAGGTACTTGTACACCAGTGGCTTCATGGACTCTGGCACCACCAGTTGCCTCCTGTTACTTGTTTTTCTCCACAGAAGTCCATCTTCATCCAGATGTAGTTTTGGCCACTCTCTGAAAAGTACTCTTACTTGTTCACTTTCAGCTGTTTTGTCTCTGTAGTTCAGGTAGGTGCATTTCCCCTTCAGGTTGGAGACTCTCTGGATTACTGGATCAGTGTTCTGTTCAGCCTTGATGTCCTGGATGGAGAAGGGCTGGATTGGTGGAACCACAGCGCCATCCTGTGTCAAGACATCCACATTACAGGTTATAGGAGAAATCCAGTTAATTTCACCCGTTTGGCTGCTCTGGAGGGCTTTTCCAATGCTGTCCATGACCTCCGGTTCACATTCCTCTGTGCACTCTCGTATGATGGCTTCTATGGGCCTGGATGGAGAAGGGCTGGATTGGTGGAACCACAGCGCCATCCTGTGTCAAGACATCCACATTACAGGTTATAGGAGAAATCCAGTTAATTTCACCCGTTTGGCTGCTCTGGAGGGCTTTTCCAATGCTGTCCATGACCTCCGGTTCACATTCCTCTGTGCACTCTCGTATGATGGCTTCTATGGGCTTGGGTCTGCAAGACAGAAAGTCAGCATCTCTGTTGGCTGTTCCAGGTCTGTACTTCAAATTGAATCTGTAGTCTGCCAGCTCTGCAACCCAGCGATGACCAGTGGCGTTAAGTTTTGCTGACTTGGTGAAGTAAGTGAGCGGGTTGTTGTCACTGTAGACGGTAAAGTGTGAAGCATGGAACAGGTAGTCACGGAAACGCTCTGTGATGGCTCATTCCAGTGCAAGAAATTCCAGTTTACCTGAGTGCAGCTTGTAATTCTTCTCTGCCGGTGTCAGGGTTCTGGATCCATAGCCTATCACTCTCAGGACGCCATCTTGACGCTGGTACAACACAGCACCGAGTCCGTCCTCAGATGCGTCGACATGGAGAATGAAGTGCTTTTCGAGGTTTGGATACGCCATAATAGGTGGATTTGTGAGCTGATCTACTATGGTCTCCAAAATGGTTCTGTGTGTCTCTGTCCACTGAACTGGAGAGAAGGGTGAGAGCTGAGCACTGGAGTGTTTTGCCCCTTTTTGTAGTGGTGTGTAGGCCCACCTTTGGGTTTTGCCAGCAGCTCATACAGTGGCTTTGCAGTCCTGGAGAAGTCCTGGATATAAGCTCTGTATTAGCTCAAAAATCCAAGGAGCTTCCTCACCTCTCTCACTGTAGCTGGGGTTTAACTTGTGAGCGCCTGTACAGCCTCCACTTCCTTCGGGTTCATCCTGTATCCTTCAGCAGAAATAACTCGTCCCACTTAGGTGACCTGTGGCTTGAACACATCACATTTTTCTGCTCTGAGTTTTATCCCACAGGCCCTTTTCCTCTGCAGGACTTGTCAGACATGGTGCACATGTTGGTCAAAGGTGCGGCTGAAAACAAGGACGTCGTCCAGATATGGAACACAAACTTCATCCCTCAAATCCCCCAGACATCCCTCTATGTGACGTTGAAAAGCAGGTGGGGCATTTGAAAGTCCAAATGGGATTCTGATCCACTCATAGAGTCCCCATGGTGTTATAAAAGCTGTATATGGTCTGCTCTTCTGGCTCATGAAGCCTTGGTGATATGCTTTACCTCGGTCCAAAACAGTGAACCAGGAATTTCCTCCCAAGTTCTCCAGGATTTCTTGGATTCTGGGGATAGGATGACGATCTGGCAGGGTCTTCTCATTCAGCAGCCTGTAGTCAATGCATAAACGAGAGAGCCGTCCTTTTTCCTCACACAAACTACAGGTGACCAGTATGAAGTATACGATTTTTGAATCCAGCCTTTATTTAACAAGTCTGGAATATGAGCTTTAACTTCTTGATATAGATGTCTAGGTATTGCATTGTATGTTCTTTGAACTGGAACAGAGTCTTTCAAGTTAATATTTATTTGCAAGTCAGGAATACAACCAGCACCACACTCATCTTTGGCAAATGCATCACACTCCTTCAGCATCTGCTGGACCCTGTGCTGCTGCTCTACAGAAAGGTGACTCAGGTCCACAGGGGGGTCCCAGGGCTCCCCCTGTGGTGTGTGACCGGGGTGTTTCATTGGTGAGGTGGAGCTGCTCTGTAATAACTGATGCTCTGTAGACTTGGGCTCCAGTGGATAGACAGCATCAACACTATGTAACCAGCCAAGTGTTGTACAACCATAGAGTGTGATGTCACAGTTGGTTGTATTCTCAACAGTCACTTTAATCCTTGCGTTGGTTTGAGGGAGCTGAATGAGCTGTTCTCTCACTTAGAGTCCTGTGGGCCACAGTGTTTCTGGATTGGGCTCCAGCATGACATGAGACCCGCACAGCACCCCTTGTTGTAGATAGTTGCACTGCACCTGGAGGGCTTTATTCCTCTGAACCGTAATTGATATTCTCCCCAGACGAGCAATGTGGGGCTTGTTCTCAGGTGGCTGCTTCTTCAAAACTGTCAAAACAGCTCTGGCAGTTTTTTGTCCTACTTCAAGTGCTGAGCAAAGTCTCTTTACCATGTGACCAGGAGGAAGAGAATTTTCAGAGTCCTCACATGTTAAAGCCAGCTCTTCAATTACATTAAATCCAATAATAGGACGTTCAAGCTCTGTTGTGGCGACAAGAACTGGGAAAACCACTGGCTTATCACTCATCCCAGCTACAGCATTTCGAGACAGTGTAAACTCTACTTCAATCCAACCTTGATATGGGATCTGTGTGCCATTTGCCACGGACAGGTCTAGTCCTCCCTCCTCCAATAACTCCTCCACAGGCCCCACCGCAACCTCAGGTAAGTGTCTCTGCTTCCATTCTGCTCCAACAATGGATACCTGTGAACCAGTGTCCGACAGCACTTTGGTGTCTACACTGCTCATAGTAGCTCGGACAAGACACCTCCTCCCCACCAGCTTGGCTGTTTGATGCTGCTTGCCAGTGAGGGGCGTGGTGGTGCAGAGTAGATCTATGTTCTCACCAAGATGTACACTACTCTGGATCTGGTTGGTAGAGGCTGTAGCGTGCTTTGGTACTCTGCGGCAAGCGATGGCCCAGTGGTCTGTGCTCCCACACTTATAGCAGTGGTTACATGTCTGTTCTGGGTTGGTCCTCTGGCATTGATGACACTGTCAGTTGGGGCGTGGCCTCTGTGATGGTCTGCTGTATCTGTGACTGGCTTGTCCCCTTGGTGGTGTTGGTTGTCTGAGTGGCTGGTGCAGGCTTGACAGTTGTGTGGTGAGGTTCTGAATGGCCTCACAAATGGCTTCATTTCCTTAATCTACCTTCTCCATTAATGTATCTCATTTTTGAAATTGTTCTTGCTTTCTTTTACTTGTAGAGTTACCATCATGATTGCAATTCTCTGAATCTGTTGAGTGTGAATCATGACTCACCATTGACACTTTGACTCTAGTGTAACCCGCATCTAATATACCTAGTGACTTTTATTTTTCCGGGTCCCCTTTCCTGTGTCCCCCAAACACCTGACACCCTATATATCAGGAGTCACGGAGTTCACTTCCTCCTCCTCTGTCTCCGCTGTGGCTGTGGCATTGTGGCTGGTCTCATTGTGTTGCACACAACTGCTGTTTTCTCCTCGAAAACATTACTTTAGAACTCAACAATCGGTGAGTTGGTTGTATCTAACTCCACATTTGTTATATATGCAACAAATCGTCGTGTTTACTCACGTAAGCAATGTTTTAAAACAGAGTCGGGAGCCTCGGAATGCATGCAAAACTCCCATCACAAACATACATGCTGAGACCTCTTAGCCACTTCGGAGGCTACGCCACAAACATTCCATCCTGAAGGTAAATCATGACATAATGATGATCTAACCAAGCTGAATTGTAGCTATTATATTGACTGTTAGATACATCCATTTATTTTGGGTGCTTTTTATGGTTGGTGCGTTTTTTAGCACTTTCCTGACCGCTGCTAAAAGTGCTATTAGCTTTGGTAGCTTTGAATGAATTGAACCTGACATAGCTACTTTGTTTGATATTGCGCAATACTTGAACTATTTTGAATACTGTGTATCCTAAGAATATGTTAAGCACTTTATTCACGTATGATATGTACTCTTTCGCTCTGCTTGAGTATTTTGAAGTACTTGATCATGAATACAATGTTAACCATTGATTTGACGTGTACACTCTGTCTGATCCAACTTTGATCCAACTTCGATCCAGCTGATGATTCCGCTGTAGTCTCAACTAACAGTTTGGTATGTAGCTTTAGCTTTGAACTTAGCTTTAGCAATTAGCTTTAGCTGTAGCTTTAGTATTTAGCTTCAGCTCTGGTATGAAGCTTTAGCTTTGAGATTAGCTTTTGCTAAGATTAACTTTTCAGTATTACTAGAATACTTTAACGATGTGAATTACTTTTATAATGATTTATTTATGGATTGATTATTCCATTAATCAAATTGATTATTTCATTTGACTTATTTTGGTAATTTCTATTTATTTCAAACAATAACTTAAGTTAAAAACAGTTAAAATCCTACTTTAAGTTGGTTACATTTTTTTTTAGTAACTTGGGTGTTTCGATTTATGACCTAAATACTTACATGATCTATTGACCTTCTTATAGGTCAGGTTTTTTCAGAGGGACTGAGTCACCTCTACGTCTTCCCATCATCTGTGAAACCTTCAATCACCATCCTTCATATGGACTCTGGACATTCCTCACTGTAACTCCCCCCAAACCCTCAACCCATGGCGAGCTAGAACCCACTCTGGTAGGACTATCAGTTTTTTTTGTCCCACCAAACTCTTGGATTGAAACTCAAATCGAACTCTGGATTACTCATGGATCGTTGTTGCCTTGAACTTTGCATTGCATTTACAAACTAGACGGCAATGGACTATTTATGTTAAATTATTTTGGGCCGCACTTTGTACTTACATTGGTTTTATGTTTGGTTATTTATTGTGTGTTTTTTCCCTCTGTCTCATGTCTGTTTAAAAACCAACCTTTTAATACATATACTAAAACGCAAATACTGACTCTTGTGCATTATTCACACCTTGGGCTCCTTAAAGAACAGTCTTCTGTTGCAGCTATTGTAGCCGTAGTCAACCGCCTAGTCCTAAAGCGTTACACTAGATTTTGTCGACAGCTTGCTCCTCCTCTCCATCTCCAGGTTATACTGCTGCAGTCATTTTCTGCAACAGGACTTCATCCGTAACTTTTGAGTTTTGTAGGTAGGGTTTTAAGTCTGTGCGGATGGTGTCATCTTGAAGTCCAGTGAGTGCAGTCTGTAAAAACTGATTTTGAATGAGTTCTGGGCTGTACTTTAATCCTGTGTCTGCTCTCTCTGAAGCAAAGGCTATCTGTTGCCTCAGATCCATGGTTCGAACCAAAAACTGGACTGGAGTCTATCTAGGTTCCTGTGCAGCACATGTAGGGAGTGGTACAGCTCAGCTCAGTGGAATCATTTTCAGCAAAATGAGTAATATTTCCTTCAGAGCTTGCAGTGACAAATCATCTATACTCTCAAGATAGCTTCTCAGTTTTGTGCCTGGGATAATAGCTTGAATAACTGCATCCACAATTCATCATATCACTTCTTTAAATCCCTCCCCCATCCCCCACCTCCTCACCCCCACTCATAACAACAATAACAATAATAATTATTATTATTATTAACACTTTAATAAATACGGGTCATGTAAAGTGTAAAATTAGTTAACCTACATACTTGTTATTGTTAACCAATGAGATATCCTACAATCAATGACAATTTGTTGGGAGGGAAAAAATATGACATGTTGATAATGTTGAAAAAACAAGAGCTTTATTGAACAGTACAGATTCCAAGAGTTCCAAAAATCCAAAATTAAAATTACGAGATAAACTGTTCTTTGAAAAAAAGGAAAGAAAATTTACAAAAACTTCAATGTGTGTGTGTGTGTAATATATATATACACACACACACACACACACACTATTTTTTCTATGATTGTGGGGACATACCATTGACTCCCATTCATATCTAACCCCTAACCCTTACCCTAACCCAGACCAAAACAATGCCTAACCCTAAAGAAACGTTTTTGCACTTTGACTTTTTTCAGTAACAACAACATGGCCAAGAAAACACTGTTTCCCCCCGTGGGGACCTCATTTTTTGGTGACCGTGACACGAGTCCCCACCTATATAGCACATAGTCAGGTTGAAGTCCCCACCGGTATAGATAAACACACACACACACACACACACACACACCAAAACAAATTTAAACCTAAAAAATGAACCAGTTCATCTCTCACTCCGGGTGGGTCTCAGGCATCAGCTCTGGCTTAAAATGTCTCTTTGCTGCTGCTGTGTCATACTTATGTGGCTTCAGTCTGTCAGACGGCTGTCCACTGTGAAAATGTCTGTGATGTGCAGCTTTGTACCTTACATCAGCCTCAAGCCTTGCTTGTAGGGCAGCACACAGGTTGGATAAGTCCTGGCTGCAGAAGGATGGAGGCCATACTATCCATCCACACTCCCCGTCAACGCTGCCGTCCTCCTCATCTGACATCATGTCAGCTGTGATGCCCTTCCATAAGTCCTCTTTATCTGGAGCAAGGACCATCTTCCTGGCATCCAGCGGCTGTGAAGACAATCAGTACAGGAAATCAATACATTTACTAATGTAACAGAAAAATAATGTCATAGTGACCGGCAATACTCTTCTAACCAAATTGTATTTAAAACCCACAATGGAATGAATCAAACTAATATCTCTTACACTCTTTCTTCTCTGGCGACGCCGGGCAGAACACTTCATGGCCTCCACCTGATCTGCCAGTAGTTCCTCTGTAGAGTTTCAAAATGTCTGTGCAACTCTCGGCCGAGTGCGGATGGTGCGTTCAGGAGCGTCGGAATTTTCTATACTGCTGAAAATAACTGGGTTTACAACGGCTTACATGTGAAGAATTTGAATGTGTTGGAGACAAAATGACCCCTGACAAAAAGTGGGGGGGACACATCCCCACCGTCCCCCCCTAAACTGACGCCTATGCTTACATAGAAAGACATCTGTCTCCATGTTACGACCCTAGCTCGTTATGTGGGTAAAGGTGTAACATAATATGCCCAGATGGAATTCGGCGTTTAAATATTTTAATATATATAAAAGAAAAGGTACAATAATAAACAAAAAAAGGCAGCAGTAGATAAATGTAAAAATAAAATACAAACGGTAACAAAAAGAGACTCTAAACTAGAGTTATAGCAACAGAAATATCCTAATCTAAATCCTAACTAATGGTGTGTGACAAAACCAAACGAAAAACTAGTGCCTCCAAAATCACAGTTTTCACAAAGGTTATGAAAATACTAAAGCCTAAACAGAGTTCCACAGTACAACAGTTTTCCAGATCGCTAACAAAGTTTACTAAACGAAGGCACTGGAGCAGGGCTGGTTACAGTGGCGAGCTCATTGTCCTCAGGCTGACTGGCGTCTTTATGCTCATCCACCATGGCACCGGATTGGCTGATTCACATGCTGCAGCTGGAGTTGTTCAGGATTACTCCAGCTCCAGGTGAACTGAGTTGTCATCAGCCTGGGAGTGACAGGACATGCGCACACACATACACACCACACAAGCACTCAAAGAAGGAGGAGAAACCCCAAATACGGCAACGCCCGTAACACCTCCCCCCTTAAAAAAAAAAAAAACCCGTAAGATTTGTGACAGAACATCTGGAAATAAAATTACCACATTCTGGACAGTGCATCTGCGACAATGTTCTCTGATCCCTTCTTGTGATGTATTACAAGGTTGTAGTCCTGCACGATCAGTGCCCACCGCATGAGCCTATGGTTGTGGTTGTACATGCGACGGAGGAAAACAAGTGGGTTGTGGTCAGTGAAGACCACCACTGGCAGAGGACTGGAACCTAAGTAAACTTCAAAGTGTTGGAGAGCCCACAACAAAGCAAGTGTCTCTTTCTCAATGGTAGAATATTTGACCTGGTTATGGTTAAACTTACGGGAAAAGTAACACACAGGGTGGTCCACTCCATCACTATCTTCCTGTAATAATACAGCACCAGCTCCTACCGCAGAGGCATCCACTTCTAGCTTAAAGGGATGAGAAAAATCAGGAGCTGCAAGGACAGGAGCATGACAGAGAAGTGATTTCACACTGTCAAAAGCATGTTGACAAACGCCAGTCCAGACGAAGTCTATTTTTGGACTCAACAGCGTAGTTAGCGGTTGGACGACAGACGAGAAGTTACGGCAGAAGTTTCGGTAGCACCCGGCCATGCCTAGGAAACGGCGTAAAGCCTTTCGCGTATGGGGTACGGGAAAATCATGGATAGTGGCGATTTTTGCGGCAAGGGGCCGGACTTGGCCTTGACCTACTTGTCTCCCTAAGTAAGTAACCGTGGCCTTACCAAAATCGCATTTTGCAAGCTTGAGCGTTAAGGATGCGCGTGCAAGACGGATGAACACTTGTTCAAGAATGTGCATATGCTCTTTCCAAGTTTTTGAATATACCACTAAGTCGTCTAGGTACGCGTTGCAATTTGGTACACCCGACAACACGGTATCAACTAGTCTTTGGAATGTAGCCGGAGCATTACACATGCCAAAAGCCATAACCGTATACTGCAGGAAGCAGTCAGGGGTCACGAATGCAGAAATTTCGGACGCACGTTCGGTCAATGGGACTTGCCAATATCCTTTCAATAAATCTAGTTTGGTGACGAATTTTGCAGAACCAAGGGTGTCGACGCAATCTTCCATACGGGGTAAAGGGTAAGAATCTGAAACTGTGACGGCATTCACTTTACGGAAATCTGTAATAAAACGTGGTGATCTGTCGGCCTTCGCGTCTAATAAACAAGGGGAACTCCACGAACTACAACTTGGTATGGCTAACTTGTTGTCCAGTAAGTACTGGGTCTCTTTCCTCATTAACTCACGTTTCACTGGATTTGTCCTGTAAGGGTGTTGCTTAATAGGTCTAGCTTCTCTAACATCTATGTCGTGTTGCAGAACTGTAGTATGGGTGGGAATATCGTTGAAGAGGCACTCAAAATGATTAATCAACACAGTTATGTCACTTTGTTGCGCGCTTGACAAGTGGCCTACCTGAGTAGGAAGTGTTCTAAGCATCTCAGAGTTCGGCAGACGAGCAGTCTGATGGGACAAATGACGCGTCCTTAAATTATCCTCATCATCGATGCAAGAGGGTTCAGTGACAATTGATGCACTGGTAGCAACAGTATCAATAGGTCGATCGTTTACGGGTGAAACAGCAATGGGATGTGGTTTATGAGTAAGATACGGTTTCAGCATATTTATGTGACAAACACGAGTCTTTTGTCTCCTTTCCGGGGTGGCAATTCTATAATCAGTCTCATTGAGACGTTCACGGACCTCATACGGACCTGTAAATTTAGCAGACAACGCAGAACCAGGAACAGGTAACAACGCTAGCACTTTGTCACCTACATCAAACTCATGAGCCACAGCAGAACGGTCAAAACGGCGTTTCATTTCTGATTGAGAGGACGACAAATAACTCTTAGCCAGGAAATTAGCACGATGCAGTCTTTCTCGAAATTTAGACACGTAGTCAAGAACATTCACCTCAGGTGACGTTTCGGATGAGAGGAAGGTTTCCTGTAATGCTCAGAGCGGACTGCGGGGTGTATGGCCGAAGATTAATTCAGCGGGACTAAACCCTACAGATTCCTGTACAGCATCACGGGCCGCAAACAGTACAAATGGAATTCCTTCATCCCAATTTTTCTCAGTGTCTAACGAATATTTGCGAAGCATCGACTTCAAAGTTTGGTGCCAGCGTTCTAAGGCGCCTTGCGACTCAGGGTGATACGGACTGGACATGGAGTGTTTAATTCCTAACGTCTTAAGAACTTGTCTGAATAGTCGTGACTTAAAATTTGTGCCTTGATCCCTTTGGATCACACGGGGAAGGCCAAATGTGGAGAAGAATTTAGTTAATGCCTTAACTACTGAAGCTGCAGTGATCTTACGCAATGGGATTGCCTCTGGGTAGCAAGTTGCAGCACACATAATAGTAAGTAGGAACTGATTTCCTGATTTTGTGCGTGGTAACGGTCCTACACAATCAACTATGACACGCTCGAACGGTTCACCTATTGCAGGGATAGGATGGAGCGGAGCAGGTGGAATTTTCTGGTTGGGTTTACCAACGATTTGGTATACGTGGCAACAAAGGCAGAAGTCAACTACATCTGATTTTAAACCAGGCCAGAAGAAATATTTTAGGACTGAACTGTAAGTTTTATTGACCCCTAAATGTCTGACCATGGCTGTTCGTGAGCAACAGACAGTACATGTTGTCTGTACGCGGATGGTACCACCACCTGATAAATACTGTCATCATCATTTCCGGAAGCAGACCATTTACGCATTAGTATGTTTTTATCAAGCAGAAAAGCTACGGTTTCCACACTTGCTTTGTTATCACTCACCACACTGTCAAAGCATCATTTCAGAGTCGGATCAGCCCTCTGCGCAGCAGCGAGACGTTCACTGTCCACTGGCAGCGTCATTTCATCTGGAGAGGACGACTCCCGATTGTTAAAGTGCACCGGCTCAGCGGCTTCCAAAGGCGGCACTGTAGGCACATTCTCTGTCACAGGCTGCACACTGCCATTCGAAAAAGCAGACATTAAAACAGTGTCAGCCAACGAAAATTCATCTTTCTTTCGCTTGTGCACGGGTAATTGCACATGACGGGAACAGTTCTGAATCCACATCTGTTGTGAACATATCTGGAGAATTCATCACTTCAAGGGCTGGAACTATTCGACCACCCGCCAGATCATTTCCCATGATCAATGTTACTCCTTTAATAGGCAGCGCGGGGCAAATGGCGATAGGGAAAAATCCACTCACCAATTCAGACCGAATATGAACACTATGTACTGGCTGCGGGACATAACCCATCTCGATTCCTTGTAGAGCCACACTGTAACCACAAGCAGACGCTCGGGAAAACGGTAAAGCAGCGGCCAGCATGACAGACTGGGAAGCACCGGTATCTCTCAGAATGCGCACTGGGCACTGGTCAGCTGACTCACCCGTTAGAGACACAAATCCATCGAAGATAAACGGTTCAAAACATGGATCTGGGCGGACAGGAGAGATAAGATCATGTTTAACGCAGTTATCAGCCTTTATAAATCCAACACCTTTAGCAGAGGATCCATTACCATTTTGTTCCTTTTTTTTCAGAATGGGACAGTTCGCAACGAGATGTCCAGTTTTGTGGCAGTAAAAGCAACCCTTCTCAAATTTACGGTACATAACCGGCTGTGTCACAACATGTGTTTTCTCCGAAGCAGATGAAAAAACAGACTTGTGCGTAAGCACGTACTCATCGGCCAAAATAGCGGCAGCAGAGAGAGTAGACATCTTTCGTTCATTAAGATGAGTTACAATTCGTTCCGGCAGACAATTTTTAAACTCTTCTAATAAGATGAGTTCACGCAAATCATTAAGATTCGTCACTTTACAAGCATTACACCACTTTTCAAAGAGCATTCCCTTCTCTCTAGCAAACATATGTAGATATGTTTGTGCAGAAGCTTTCTTATGATGTCTAAATTTCTGTCTGTACGCTTCTGGAACTAATTCATATGCATGCAAGACTGCTAATTTTACAGATTCATAGTCCAAACTCTTGTCAATGGGAAGAGCAGCGACAGCTTCTTGAGCTTTCCCATGTAATTTGCATTGCAAAAGCAATGGCCAAACTTCAGGCTGCCAGCAAAGAGCAGTTGCAATACGTTCAAATGCGGAGAAATAACTGTCAATCTCAACGTCACGAAACGGAGGAACAAGAGAAATGTTTTTGCCAATATCAAAATTTGTAGCGGTAGAATTGAAGGAAGGGAGAGACATACCTGCATCAGCAGATGCGATTGGTGCCGGATTCAGCTGAGCATTAAGCTCCAGCTGACGCAAGCGGACTTCTTTATCAGCTTCAATTTCCAGCTTACGTATTTCCAGTTTCAGTTGATTCTGTCGCACCTCAGCTTTTTCTTCAGCTTCCATACGGAGTCTAGCCAACCGAATTCTCAGTCTGGCCTCGCCCCTAGAATCAGTGCTTGTCGAGGAGAGAGGATCATAACGTGGTAAAGTGAATGGTACCTTAGACTGTACCTCCGGTTCACTTGGCTCTGAGCGAACACGCTCAGCCCACCTCTCCTCCTGTTTCTGTGCTGTGATGCATCCTGAAGCCTGACTGAAACTCTTCAAAGTATTCCTTTGGAAATGTTCACATAATTGCTTTGCAACTGTTCTTTCCAGGATTTTAGAGAGAAATGGGAGGTTGACTATTGGTCTATAGTTAGCTAAAACATCTGGATCTAGAGTGGGCTTTTTAAGTAAAGGTTTGATTACAGCAACCTTAAAAGCCTGTGGTACATAGCCTGTTACTAGAGAGAGATTAATCAGATCTAACATTGAGGAATTAATTAAAGGTAAAGCCTCCTTGAACAGTCACATTGGGATAGGATCTAAAAGACATGGAGATGGTTTGGATGTAGAAACTGTTGAAATTAGTTCAGAGAGATGTATAGGAGTGAAAGATTCTAAATATTCATCAGGTCTTACAGCCAATTCTAAAGCATCTACAACATTTGTAGGAAGGGCCAGATTAATTTTTTCTCTAATCATAACAATTTTATCTGTAAAGAAGTTCATGAAGTCATTACTGCTCAGAGATAAAGGAATACAAATTTCAACAGAGCTCTGACTCTTTGTCGGCCTGGCTACAGTGCTGAAGAGAAACCTGGGGTTGTTCTTGTTTTCCTCTATTAAAGATGAATAATATGCTGTCCTGGCATTACGAAGAGCTTTTTTTGAAAATAACCTACTAGGCTACTTTTCCAAGCTAAACAGAGACCATGGTTTATTTTGGCACTATTATTACTACAGATGTAAATGCCTGCAAGCGTGATCAGAACAGCGAGATCAACGACCAAGAATTCAGGCAGTTGTAAATGCAAACTGTGCAGCATGCCAGCTCAGGAACGCCTGATGAAAGCTACATGTAGCTACAGCGACACATAAACCGAACACATGCAGCTGCATTTTTTTCTCCATTGACTTAACTAGTAAGTCAGTCTAATTAATTTACTTTCTGGTGCAGTGTAGTATCTGCAAACATTCTTCTTATAGTCACTAGGTAGCTGTGAAACTGAATGACTGGATGAAAATATACATAGAATTAAGAAAACATAGCTGGTCTTAACAACTCCAAAATGTGCACAAGATGAAACGAAGTTTCACATCACATTGTTTTTAGTTGTGGTGGAGGAGGTACTGTTTGTGCTTCGGTTAAAGTAAAGAGTGACAAAAATGTATTAAAGTAAAACTACCACAGACATGATCATGATTGAAAGAGGATGGACGGGTGGGAGACGAACATCCACTCCATCCTGAAAAAGGGTCAACAGAGGATGCATTTCCTACAACAGCTGAGGAGAAACGGAGGAGCTACAGGAGCTGTTGATCCAGTTCTACACTGCAGCCATCCCATCTGTCCTGTGCACCTCTGGATCAGCCACACAGCAGCACAGAAACAGACTACAGTGTATAGTACAGACTGCAGAAAACATCATCAGAGACCCCACTCAGCCTGGACATACACACATGGACAAAATTGTTGGTACCCCTCCCTCCCTTTAAGGTTTGGTCAATTTCCGCCCGAAATTTCTACTGAGATTTACAGAAAGTAAATTGAATGCTGTTCTTGAACTGTTTGGAGTACATGCATGGTTGGGGTCTCATTTGAAAGCTGACAACCTGAATTTTCACCCAGTGCAGTCAGAATTACTCTAGGTGCTACTGGCACAGAGTATTTCATGTTGGCACACACTGAATTAGGATGAATTTTTTTTCTCGCCTACATTTTTTCCCTAATAAAACACCTGAAAATCAGTGTGGCAGCACTGCAACAGCTTGAAAACACAATATTGCAAAAGCCTGGGGTCTTACATAGTTCAGGTCAAAATTTCAGAGCAATACTACAAGAAATGAGTGTTTCACACATGTATTTGTACTGATATGCTCCGCCCCTGTCAATGTTGGATACACTCTTTATACACTGTGCACACTCTCTACAGAATGGTATAAATTCATTTTCACTTCATTTTCCACTTCATTTTCATTCCAAAAACTCATAAAGAACTCAAAAAATCACTTCAGATAGGCTTCAGTGTCGATCACACACACAGATTGAGAGGAATACAGAGAAACAGCAGGTGGAGCCCGGAGCTCACGAATGAAATATCATATAAAGCCGCTGGCAGAGGCGGGATTTATATTCAAGCCATTCAGCAAACTCATTGGCTACCAGGCCTGTCAATCTAACGGTTCCTCCGGCGTGATTTGCTGAGAAACAAGTCAATCAAGTGATGTAATCGATATCTGTCAGACTCGGCCATGGTTGGCTATATTGCCGAAGTAGGCGGAAACGAGTCACCTGATTGGTTGAAGTCCGGTTTGAAGCGGTCGAGAAGCCTCCAGTATCCATTTTGAATCGCGAACAAAGAAAATAGGACCGTGTATGATAAAGTTATAATAGAAAGATGCAGTGAATATGAAACGCACAGCGCCACCACGCGCCGCGTGCACGCGCACGGAGCCGATCGTTTTCTGGATTTTTTACCTATTTCGAGACATGTTTTGGCCAAAGTATTATACTGGATTGTTTCCTCTGGATGGCTGAGCTTGGGTTCTGGCCGGTTTTTGTGGATTATCTTCTTTTATGACCAGAAACGAGCGTCCAAACTGCGTCGACAGGTGAGCTGTGCACGTTTACATGACTTGTTGTTTGTTGGATAAATGTGTTTATATTACCCGCTGTGGTAATCACATCTGAAAGTGGTTTATACCGGCGGATTCATGAGAATCTCAGCTTTCTATGTGTGTATAGTGTTTGTATAATCGTGTTTGCAGTGTCCTTCTATTTTAAAAAAAGCGTATACCGATAAAAAAACGGCCCGCCCGCGGGCCGCCGTACTTTAACGAGTTAAAGAAGGAAAAACCCACAATTCTCACTGAAATCACTTGAAACTCACAAAAGTAACAATAAATAAAAATTTATTGAAAATTAAATAATCAAAATCAGCCATCACTTTTGAATTGTTGATTAACATAATTATTTAAAAAAACAAACTAATGAAATAGGGCTGGACAAAAATGATGGTACCCATAACTTAATATTTTGTTGCACAACCTTTTGAGGCAATCACTGCAATTAAACGATTTCTGTATTTGTTAATGAGCGTTCTGCAGCTGTCAACAGGTATTTTGGCCCACTCCTCATGAGCAAACAGCTCCAGTTGTCTCAGGTTTGATGGGTGTCTTCTCCAAATGGCATGTTTCAGCTCCTTCCACATATGTTCAATGGGATTCAGATCTGGGCTCATAGAAGGCCACTTTAGAATAGTCCAACGCTTTTCTCTCAGCCATTCTTGGGTGTTTTTGGCTGTGTGTTTTGGATCGTTGTCCTGTTGGAAGACCCATGACCTGCGACTGAGACCAAGCTTTCTGACACTAGGCAGCACATTTCTCTCCAGAATGCCTTGATAGTCTTCAGATTTCATCGTACCTTGCACACTTTCAAGACACCCTGTGCCAGATGCAGCAAAGCAGCCCCAAAACATTACTGAGCCTCCTCCATGTTTCACCGTAGGGACAGTGTTCTTTTCTTCGTATGCTTGGTTTTTGAGTCTATGAACATAGAGTTGATGTGCCTTACCAAAAAGCTCCAGTTTGGTCTCATCTGTCCAAAGGACATTCTCCCAGAAGCTTTGTGGCTTGTCAACATGCATTTTTGCAAATTCCAGTCTGGCTTTTTTATGAGTTTTTTTCAGCAGTGGTGTCCTCCTTGGTCGTCTCCCATGAAGTCCACTTTGACTCAAACAACAACGAATGGTGCGATCTGACACTGATGTACCTTGGCCTTGAGTTCACCTTTAATTTCTTTGGAGGTTGCTCTGGGCTCTTTGGATACAATTCGAACGATTCGTCTCTTCAATTTGTCATCAATTTTCCTCTTGCGGCCACGTCCAGGGAGGTTGGCTACTGTCCCGTGGGTCTTGAACTTCTGAATAATATGAGCCACTGTTGTCACAGGAACTTCAAGCTGTTTAGAGATGGTCTTATAGCCATTACCTTTAAGATGTTTGTCTATAATTTTTTTTTCGGATGTCCTGGGACAATTCTCTCCTTCGCTTTCTGTTGTCCATGTTCAGTGTGGTACACACCTTTTCACCAAACAGCAGGGTGACGACTTGTCTCTCTTTAAATAGGCAGACTGACTGATTATGAGTTTGGAAACACCTGTGATGTCAATTAAATGACACACCTGAGTTAATCATGTCACTCTGGTCAAATAGTTTTCAATCTTTTATAGAGGTACCATCATTTTTGTCCAGGCCTGTTTCATTAGTTTGTTTTTTTAAATAATTATGTTAATCAACAATTCAAAAGTAATGGCTGTTTTTGATTATTTAATTTTCAATAAATTTTTATTTATTGTTACTTTTGTGAGTTTCAAGTGATTTCAGTGAGAATTGTGGGTTTTTCCTTCTTTAACTGAGGGGTACCAACAATTTTGTCCACGTGTGTAAACCGTTTCCCCCCTCAGAGCCCTGTACAAAAAAAATCACCAGACAAAAAAACAGTTTCTTCCCCACTGCCATCACTGTAATGAACAGCTGAGCCATTTCTACACACCTGTACAGTCATCAGTATTCCACTGGACATGTACAGTATTTTTTTTTTTTCACTTTGAACAGCATTCTCTGCTTTTTGCACTACTGTGTTTATAGCAATTATCATTTTGCTAATGTGCTCATATATTCCTTTTTAGCTGTAAATTTCTGTCTATATTGTGTTCTGTTTAATTTTACTATTATTTATTTTTCCTCCCTGTTCCTCTTTTTCTATAGTTTATTTATTTTTTATTATTCTCTTCCATATTCCCAGATTGACTCCAACAGCCGAAACCAAATTCCATGTATTTTGTGTACTTGCTTAGCCATTAAAGCTGATTCTGATCACTTGTCTTTGATCTAGGCAAGAAGAAATGGGGCCACAGAAAATTGGACCTTCCAAGAGTACTTGTGGAGATGCAGGTTGAGGAGGAGTGGAACCGTGCCCAGCATGATGAGAACATCCAGTTGCTCCTCAGCAAGGCAAGAGAGAATGAAGCAGCCTTGCAGCCGGAGGAGATGGCCCAGAATGCTGCCTTCAACCAGTTACTCCACACTGTAAATAGTTTTGACTTTGCTGCTGACTAATAAATTATTTTGTGACTTATATGATTGCATCATAACTTTTCATTTTGTCTGTTAAGAAACTTGTAGGAAAAGAGTCGAACCAAACAATCTTGCATTCCCTAATAATGCATTTATGTTTCATGGGATTTAACATGTTTTAGCACAAACTACTTCATGGTTCATAATTCCGTTGACTGAAATACATCAAAGAAATACTGATTTATATACTGTAATATTCTTAAAACAGATCTTTTAATGTTTTGGCTTTAACAGGTACAAAAGTTTATTGTTAGAATTGCTTTCAAGAAAACAATAGCGGTCCGGGGATCGCAAAACAGAAGTATAACAAAAAGATTAACTTTTAACTTTTGCATGACATGTACTGCATCAGGGCATCCTGTAGATCTCAGCCCACCTCCTCTACACCTTGTGCCACTGCAGGCTCATATGCTGCTGCTTCAGGTACATCTTATAAAGTCTCCTAAGAGAGCCATCTGAAACACATACACAGCATACAAATTTTAATACCTAACAGCGATAAATTGCAGCCATTACAGGGTCGTTCACAGGACTGATGTAGGATAGCTAGCAAACTAGCATTAGCTTGCCCTCATACATCCTCTTGTCTTCGGCTTGATACTGCTGTATCACCTCCCAAACTCTCCTGTGTGTCTCTTCAGTGTTTCAATTCGCCACTCTCAGCTCTCTCTGACTCTTCTATTACTGTGAATCTGACAGAAAGCTACAGACCGAGCAGCAGGTATACCATTGCCTCCAGGTCCATTGTTGTGTTGCGTTTGTGTCGCCCACAAATGATGGTAACAGAGTTTCGGCCCGACTCCACCCACAATGAGGCTGTATGGAAAAACAACTAAAACGAGACGAGCCGAGTCAGTCAAAGTAGCGGTGAGCTGTGCCGCGTCGAGTAGACGCTTATGGAAAAACGCCTTATCACACTTCTCAGCCTCCCCGGGAAAGTTTATTCTCAGGTGCCGGAAGGGAGGCTCCACCAGGTCTGTCCCTGGTCTCCGATCCTGTTTGTGGTGTTCATGGACAGGATGTCAAGGCACAGCTGGGGTGAGGAGGGTGTCTGGTTTGGGGACCTCAGGATCACATCTCTGCTTTTTGCAGGTGATGTGGTTCTGTTGGCTTCCTCACATCATGACCTTTAGCAAGCACTAGAGTAGTTTGCAGCCAAGTGTTACCTGGCGGGTATGTGGATCAGCACGTCCAAGTCCAAGGCCATGGTTCTCTGCCGGAAACTGGGGGATTGCTCCCTCTGGGTTGGGGAGGAGTTTCTTCCCCAAGAGAAAGAGTTCAAGCATCTCAGGATCTTGTTCACTAGTGTTGGGAAAATGGAGCGTGAGATGGACAGGTGGATTTGGTGCAGCGTCAGCAGTAATGCGGGCGTTGTATTGAACTGTCACGATGAAGAGGGAGCTGAGCCGTAAGGTGAAGGTCTGAATTTAACCAGTCCACCTACATCCCAATCCTCACCTATGGTCATGAGCTCTGGGTAGTGACCGAAAGAACAAGATCGCGGATACAAGCGGCTGAAATGGGCTTCCTCCGTAGGGTGGCTGGGCACAGCCTTAGAGATAGGGTGAGGAGCTCAGACATCCGGAGGGAGCTCAGAGTAGGGCCGCTGCTCCTTCATGTCGGACGATGGATGACACCAAGGTGGATGGATGGATGGATGGATCATGCAAATAAAACAGCTAAGGAGATTTCTGAAACTATTATAATCAGGTTAAGAACCATCCAAACGCATCATTAAAACCTGGAAGGATAGTGGTGAACCATCATCTTCAAGATCCAAATGTGGTCAGTCATGTGGTCTGATGAGTCCAGATTTACCCTATTCCAAAGTGATGGCCGCATCACAGTAAGAAGAGAGGTGGATGAAGTGATTCATTCATCATGGCTAGTGCCTACAAGCCTGTAGGGGGTAGGGTTATGATCTGGGGTTGGTCAGGCTCAGCAATGTTATGTTCTCAAAGAATGAGGTCAGCTGACTACCTGAACATACTGAAGGTCTTTCCATCAATGGAATTTTTCTTCCTTGATGGCACAGGCATATTTTAACATAACAATGCCAGGATTCATGGGGCTCACATTGTGAATGAGTGGATCAGGGATCATGAGACATCATTTTCACACATGGATTGGCCTCCACAGAGTCCAGACCTCAGCTCCACTGAGAATCTTTGGGATGTGCTGGAGAAGACTATGTGCGGTCCAACTGTCACACCATCAATATAGGATCTTGGTGAAAAATGAAGGCATCTCTGGACAGAAATAAATGCTTTGACATTACAGAAGTTAATTAAAAAGATGCCAAAGGACATGTGACTTTTTTTTTTTTTTTGGCCGAGCAGTGTACATTTCTTGAAGAGATGTATGAGTGGCCATAAAGGGAACAGTTATTTTTTTTTCACTTAACCTGTTGTACCAACTTAAAGTTTCAGAAAATGGTGTGTACTTTTACTTGTATGTGTGTGTATGTGTGTACTTGTATGTATGTGTGCGTGTGAGTACTTGTACTTATACGTGTGTGTATTTGCACTATTACTTGTATGTATACATGTGCACATGTATACATACCTGTATGTATACATGTGCACATGTATACATACCTGTATGTATATGTGTGTGTGTGTGTGTGTGTGTGTGTGTGTGTATGTGATCAGGTGCTGGCTATTCTTGTGGGGACCTAATGTCCCCACAACCATAGGAAAACCAAAAGAAATGTCATTTGTGGGGACCTCATTTGAGTCCCCACAAATGGAAACAGTGTTTTCTTGGCCATGTTGTTGTTACTGAAAAAAGTAAAAGTGCAAAAACATTTCTTTAGGGTTAGGCATTGTTTTGGTCTGGGTTAGGGTTAGGGTAAGGGTTAGGGGCTAGATATGAATGGAAGTCAATGGTATGTCCCCACGGTATAGATAAACAAACGTGTGTGTGTGTGTGTGTGTGTGTGTGTGTGTGTGTGTGTGTGTGTGTGTGTGTGAGCCTAATTCCCCTCTCCAAGTCGATTTTGTGTTTTAAATGACTAACAAATGCATTGCCATGGTAAGTGGCAATGAGGAAATGTATATGCATTGATGCAGTGTATATTGAAAATATATAGATAGATGTACTTCCAGAATAGTAAGTGACAGCAACAAATAACAAGAGAAAGGAAAAATATTTAAATAAATGTGGTTATTTGTGAAGTGTTACATTTGCTCAGGGCCAATATTCAATCCCAGGCCTGAAACATTGCATAGAAATGCTATTATTTGTGCCATTCAAACCCTTTCCTCAGGTTCTCAGGATCTTTCTCAAAAAAGTCACCAAAAATAATATTTGTACGAGTTGGGCATTCACATCTGCGCTCTATGTCTTTGTCCTTCTTTCTTTGTCTCTCTACCAACAGTAAAAGGAGCAGAGCTTCAGGCGATCAAGTCAGAGTTGATTCAGATTAAAACCAACATCGAGGCTTTGCTGGGTAGATTGGAGCAGATCACAGAAGATCCACACATTACCGCCACAGGTGACACATTTACAGACATAGTTAAAGGTCCTATGGTGTAGAAAGTGAGATTTCCATGTCTTGTTTTGGTTATACGGCAGCTCTAGGTGTTACACAAGATTACTGTGAAGGTATGAAAATGTTCAATCCACAGAGAAATACACACAGCTTATATTTAGAGAGTATGGACCATGATCAGCCATGCTTCCAGCACATTCCACCTGGATCCACTGTGCAACTTTTATTACTTTTACTGACAAAGGCTGACCGCCCAGTGGGCCCACCACCTACAGGGCAGGAAGTCAGGTCGGGTGCTATGCCCACCGGGCAGTAGGCAGGAGTGGGCACCTGGACGTGCCGCCCCCTGGTGGCATAGACTAGCTCTGGGAACGTGGAATGTCACCTCACTGGCGGGGAAGGAACCTGAGCTGGTGCGGGAGGTGGAGCGATGCCGGCTAGATATAGTTGGGCTCACCTCCACGCACAGCAAGGGTTCTGGAACCAGAATCCTGAGAGGAGTTGGACTCTCTCCTACTCCCGAGTTGCCCAGGGTGAGAGGCGCCGGGCGGGTGTGGGGATACTCACAAGCCCCCGGCTGAGCGCCGCTTTGTTGGAGTTCTCCCTGGAGAACGAGAGGGTCGCCTCTCTGCGACTTTGTGTTGCAGAGGGAAAAACTCTGACTGTTGTCTGTGCTTATGCGCCAAACAGCAGTTCAGAGTATTTGGCCTTCTTGGAGTCTCTGGGTAGTGTCCTGGAAGGGGTACCGCCCGGGGATTCCATAGTTCTCCTGGGAGACTTCAATGCTCACGTGGGCAACGATGGAGAACCCTGGAGGGGGGTGATTGGGAGGAACGGCCTGCCCGATCTGAACCTGAGTGGTGTTTTGTTGTTGGACTTCTGTGCTAGTCATGGATTGTCCTTAACAAACACCATGTTCGAGCATAAGGTTGCTCATAAGTGTACTTGGTACCAGAGCACCTTAGGCCAAAGGTAGATGATCGACTTTATAGTCGTATCGTCACACCTGCGGCCGTATGTCTTGGACACTCGGGTGAAGAGAGGTGCAAAGCTGTCAACTGATCACCACCTGATGGTGAGTTGGATCCGATGGCGGGGAAGACTGCCGGACAGACCTGGTAAACCCAAACGTGTAGTGCGGGTGAACTGGGAACGTCTGGCGGAGGACCCTGTCCATAGGGTTTTCAACTCCCACCTCCGGGGAAGTTGGGGACATGGATTCTGAGTGGTCAATGTTCAAAGCCTCCATTGCAGAAGCAGCTGTTAGGAGCTGTGGTCTGACGGTCAACGGTGCCTGTCGCAGCGGCAATCCAAGGACCAACTGGTGGATACCAGCGGTGAGGGAGGCCGTCAGGCTGAATAAGGAGACTTTTCGAGCCTGGTTAGCTCGGGGGTCTCCTGAAGCAGCTGACAGGTACCGGCTGGCCAAAAGGGCAGCAGCTGTGGCAGTTGTGGAAGCTAAAACTCGGGTGTGGGAGGAGTTCGGGGAGGCCATGGAGAAGGACTTTCAGTCGGCCTCGGGGAAGTTCTGGCAAACCGTTCGACGCCTCAGGAAGGGGAGGCAGGGCTTCGCTCAGGCTGTGTACGGTCGGGGTGGAGAACTGTTGACCCATACTGGGGATATCATCGAGCGGTGGAAAGAGCACTTCGAGGAACTCCTGAACCCAGTAAACACGTCCTCTATGGAGTAGGCAGAGCCTGAAGACTCAGGGGTATCTGCATCCATATCTGTGGCAGAGGTCGCCGAGGTAGTTAAGAAGCTCCTTGGTGGCAAGGCGCCAGGTGTGGATGAGATTCGTCCTGAGATGCTGAAGGCGCTGGACATTGTTGGACTGGCTTGGTTGACACGTCTATACAATGTTGCGTGGGCATCGGGTACAGTACCTGGGGAGTGGCAGACCGGGGTGGTGATCCCTATTTTCTAAAAGGGGGATTGGAGAGTGTGTGCCAACTACCGCGGTATCACACTTCTCAGCCTCCCCGGGAAAGTTTACTCTAGGGTGCTGGAAGGGAGGATCCAACCGATAGTCAAACCTCGGATTCAGGAGGAGCAATGCGGATTCCGTCCCGGTCGTGGAACAGTGGACCAGCTCTTTACCCTTATGGAGCTCCTGAGGGGGTCATGGGAGTATGACCTGCCAGTCTACGTGTGTTTTGTGGATCTGGAGAAGGCCTATGACCGTGTCCCCCGAGGGGCTTTGTGGGGGGCACTGCGGGAGTATGGGGTCCGAGGCTCGTTGTTACAGACCGTTCGGTCCCTGTACGACCAAAGTGAGAGCTGTGTCCGCATACTCGGCACTAAGTCAGACACGTTTCCGGTGGGTGTTGGACTCCGCCAGGGCTGCGCCTTGTCTCCAATCCTGTTTGTGGTTTTCATGGATAGGATTTCAAGGCGCAGTCGTGGTGGGGAGGGTTTTCGGTTTGGGAGCCTCAGGATAGCTTCTCTGCTTTTTGCGGATGATGTGGTTTTGTTGGCATCCTCAGACCGTGACCTCCGGCATGCACTGGAGCAGTTTGCATTCGAGTGTGAAGCAGCAGGGATGCGGATCAGCACCTCCAAATCCTAGGCCATGGTTCTCTGCCAGAAACCGGCGGATTGCTCCCTCCGGGTTGGGGGGGAGTTGCTTCCCCAAGCGAAGGACTTTAAGTATCTCGGGATCTTGCTCACGAGTGATGGGAAAATGGAGCGAGAGATGGACAGGCGGATTGGTGCAGCGTCAGCAGTAATGCGTGCGTTGTACCGAACCGTCGTGGTGAAAAGGGAGCTGAGCCATAAGGCGAAGCTCTCGATTTACCAGTCCATCTATGTTTCAACCCTCACCTATGGTCATGAGACACGGTAGTGACCAAAAGAACAAGATTGCGGATACAAGCGGCCGAAATGAGCTTCCTCCGTAGGGTGGCTGGACTCAGCCTTAGAGATAGGATGAGGAGCTCAGACATCCGGAGGGAGCTCGGAGTAGAGCCACTGCTCCTTCGCATCAAAAGGAGCCAGTTGAGGTGGTTTGGCCATCTGATTCGGATGCCTCCAGGGACACTTCCTCTGGAGGTTTTCCGATTACGTCCGTCTGGGAGGAGACCCCGGGGCAAACCCAGAACTCGCTGGAGGGATTATATATCTCATCTGGCCTGGGAACGCCTCGGGATCCCCCAGGAAGAGCTGGAAAGCGTCGCTGGGGGGAGGGACGTCTGGAACGACCTGCTTCGCCTGCTGCCTCCACAACCTGGCCCCGGATAAGCAGAGGAAAATGGATGGATGGATGGATGGATGGATGGATGGATGGATGGATGGATGGATGGACAAATGCTGATGGGATTACAACAGGGGGTGTTCACTCTGTGCAGCATGGGTTCTCACCGGGTTATGTCCGACTTCCTCCCATAGTCCTAAGACATGCTGAGGTTAATTGGTGATTCTAAATTATCTGTAGGTATGAATGGAAGTGTGCTTGTTTGTCTGTCTCAATGTGGCCCTGTGACAGACTGATGACTTTTATTTTTAAACCTGTAGATTGTATGTATAGCACTGTAGCAGCCCTGAAAATGGCTTTATTACAACCCTGTCTTCTAAAAGTTATATACATATACAGCTAAACTGCATTCTCATTTACATTTTTTAAAGAAATATTTATTTTAAAAAAAAATGTATTTTCTAATGGAAAGGTAAGCTAGATTACTTCCTACAAGAAGTCTCTAGCTTGAAAAAGCTACAAAATCAGCACAAAAAGGTAGGAGGGAGCATACGTCATCAGCAGGACTTCACATCCTGCGTGAGGCCATTATTCTTAGATTCAAGGGCCACTTTTCCTCACAGTTTACCAAACAAAATTGGCATAAGTCACCAAAATAAGTGAGATTAGCACTGTTTGGGTCAATAAATTACCCTTTCACAACATGTTTATTAAGTTATCAGTTGGTTTAATATGGATATTTACAGTAACCTACTGTTCTTTGTAGGTCTCAGTTGAATGCTTTCTGCATTGAAGTCTCTCTCCACTCACTAGAAATTTTAACAATATAAAAGAACTCAGTTTTCATCAAGGACATCTTCAAAGCATGTACATAAACAACCAGTAAACTTTGTTTTGTTTGACTGAGTTTCCAGGTGATTCTCTCGACTGCATAGTGAACAAGGTTATACATTTTCCAGGTGTAGAAGTAACCTTGTCATTCATTCATTTGTTACTGCTTTCAGATTTCGGGTTTGCCTACAGTGTACAGATGTACAAAACCGAGAAATAAAAGAGCAAGCATTTGATTATAAAACTTGCCATGTTTATATTTTGGATAGCGGCCATTATTTTTTTTGGGAAAACTAGGCAAATGAACCCCAAAAAAGCAGATGGATCAGTAGTAACTGAACTCTATACATATGTGCACAAACATTTTTGCTTGTTGTAACTTTTCACATTTCTTGATCATTTGTGTAACCATCCATCTATTATCTATACACTGCTCATTCCTCTGTAGGGTGGTGGGTAGCTGGAGTCTATCTCACCTGACTTAGGGTGAAGGCAGGGGACACCCTGGACAGGTCACAAGCCTATCACAGGGCTACAAATACAGACAAACCATCACACTTGCGTTCACACCTATGGACAATTCAGAATCACCAGTTAACCTCAGTATGCTTTTGGACTGTGGGAGGAATGCATGGTAGTTGTACACATGCTGAAACAAGTTTTGTTTCTTGGAATTTTTGCACCTGTTTGTGTTGGCCACTTTCAGTTGAAGAGACGGGTGGACAAATTCCACAGTGCTCACTGCACCAAAACACTCAGTCGTGACCGTTCATCTGATCAACAATTTAAAAGTTCCAGCCTTTTAGAACAAAAATAATTCCTTGTGTTTCTGTGCTTAGCAGTAGCAGAGGGATAGCAGCACAGGCAAGTCGTTGCTGAAAAGACCATTTCATTTTGAAGATACTAACATAGTTTGGTCTTAGTGTGTTATTTTGTGTTCTAGATATCCTGCTTCTGTTTTGTCTGTCACTCTCTTTTTCAACTCTTGCTACTAACAGTGCTGTGTAATGTAGGGGTACTATGTTATGATTTTGCTCTCGTTATTAATAATTGGGGCACCATCTTACTTATGTAAGGAATTAATTAATTAACATTAATAAATAAAAATTATTAAATTAAATTTTGATCAATGTCATATCAAAAAGGTTTGAATTCTCTGTTAACTTGACCACATTCTACACAAAGAAACACTCAAAACTGTAATTTGGTCTAAAATGAAGTATTTATTAACTAGTCGTGTGTGTGTGTGTGTGTGTGTGTGTGTGTGTGTGTGTGTGTGTGTGTGTGTGTGTGTGTGTGTGTGTGTGTGCGTGTGTGTGCGTGTGTGTGAGAGAGATGTGGGTGTGTGTGGTGAGAGGTTTGTGTGGGTGTTCAAATTGGCATAGTATGGTGAGGAGAAGCCAGATCGCTATCCTGACTAGATAACGGTAATTTGGATTAAGAATTCTAATGATTTGTAAAAGAATAAATTGATTAAATGAATTAATTGACCAAGCGGTTAGTACATCACCCATAGAATGGAATCAGAGCAAGCTCAGCTGGAGTTGCTGAAGTGCAACCGTCTGGTGCTGGGATGCATAGGATGCCTTGGTAGATCTCACAACGAGCTGGAAAGGCCTGGCTTCTCAGCCGCTGTGTGTCACGAGGGCAATGTGGTAGTCGTCCTGCATAAAGAGATCGGTTCCGCCCAAATGGACCTGGTCCAACAGGTCTACAGAGGTCACAGCTGAATGGCGCCGGGTTTAATGCCTCTTGATTTAAAAATGATGGCTCTCAGGCTTAGCCGAGTGGAAAAATAGGAAGCTTGATATAAAGCCGCCAAATTAAGAGGAGGAAACGCTGGTTCTGAATCTGTTCGTTAGATTAAAACGAATAAAGCCGGCTTAAAATGAGCGAAAATATCTACTTAAGTTACAAAAGTAAAAAGGATAAAATAGTTAAACTTTGGAACTTAGAACTTTCAGAGATAAGAAAAAAAAACGTGCTTTTAGAAGAAAAATAAGGAGAGACCCAGACATGGGTCCCAGAGACAGAAGGAGAGGGGAAGAGACTGAGGACAGGGTGTTGTCCAGCTTATATCGGCCAAGAGGGTCATGGGAGGACCTCAAAGCGGAGAGAAGCTTCGGCGCGAACCTCTAGCAATTTGACTCTCTTTCTTCTCACAAAGAGGCAGAGAAGAAGGAATGTTCTCGAATGGGTTAAAATATGATATTAAACGAACAAAACGCAATCTGTCTATTCCATTACCATACTTCAGTAGTGTGAAAGAGAATCGTGTAGATTAATACATATGTTCATATGTGAATTATTTTATTCATAACTATATGTTTATGACATTAAAATATGTATCACAGTGAAAATATATTAACAAGTCAGACATTTGGTGATGAATAACACAATGGCCATCTTTCAACCTAAATTGAGAGAAAATTCAGAGGTTAAAAGGGAGAAAACACAAATCAATAAATCGACTTCTATAAGACATATAAGTGTGATTTTCAGATATGCTAGAGATGGATGATTTCCATTAACATTGGTAATTCTGTAAACACAAAATACATATCAGAAATATTAATTTGGCAAATGTTCTTTTGTTTCAGTTCAGTTGAAGAGAATGTGGCTCTTCCTCTGTGTTCTTCCAAGTTGTAAAGTTTATGGCTGTTATCTGATCCTGTGGAATGTAGAGAGGTCTCCAGAGAGAATCTCCTAAAGCTGAAAAGGGATTTTAGCATGAAAGTTCATTAACAAGACATCCATAGCATATAATTGAGAATCCTTGTCCATCAGAAAGAAAAGGTTCCTCCAGGTGTTCAATGTTCACAGGAGCTCCATCCTTCTGTGAATGAGAACCTACAGAAATACAAATGTCTCAATCTTCTTGTAGAGATGGGTGTTGGTCGGTGCTGGGGAAAGAGAGCTTATCTGAGGTTGATCAGCTCAGGAATTCCAGAGGCCTTTGGAAAATGCCTACAGTAAATATATTTATTTTTTCATTAGTTTTATATAAAGAACATGAGTAGTGTGTATAATGGGGTGCCAATATGCAAAATAAAAACAATTGATTTTGTTTTCTTTGCCAAAGGAGACAGAAGTGGAAACAATGAACCTTCTTATCATTTGAATTTGTAGAATTCAATTCACATATTTCATGACTGGCGCTGTGAAATCATTTCATGTTTTGGGTTTTTGTCTCTCCACATGTATGTTAATGCAGATTTGATTAAGTCAGAGGAGTGTAAGAATGAGGAGGTGTGGCAGGAAGGAGACGAGTGGAGTTCAGAGCCAGAAGACATGGAGGACCAGAGACAGAATAGCGAAACTGAAGAGGAGGAGAAAGATGAAGAGGAGGAGGGAGAGCACAGACAGGACGATGGCCACAGCCACATGGTGTGTATTTACAGCAGACCTCTGGCATCATCGCAGCATAAAACTGCTCCAGGAACAGCATACAGTCTTAGCTCCTGATGCCATCAGACTCATGGATTGTAGAGCTTGATCACACTTAATTCAAATTCTCACAACAAAAGAATTATTGGTGCAACATGTTTAATTGAAACAATTTAAACACACCATGAACTGAATTTTATTCCTGTCTTGCTTTTATCCTTATTTGTGGCCATTTCGATAGACTTCTAGTTAGATTTTGTTAACACACATTTAATGTCTTAAATTTCCTATTTTGGATGACTATATTTCATTTAACAACAAAAAAAAATGTTTGCCCTCATTTTATACCTACTGGACCATCTGCAGACCCCAGAGCTAGACTTTTTTTAAATCATTTCATTTCATTTCCATTCACAGGTGCTATTATCTACTATTCCAATTTTACATCCAATATCTGGTCATGAAAAGGAGCAATGTCACACTTTTTAAAACTGGAGAAGGAGAAAGATTTTCTCAGAGCTCTGACATCAATCTATATCAAAATGGTTGATGGCATCAGTGTTGATTACAAGGCAGCACTGACCAACAGATCAAGACTGGTCAGACTTGTCACTCCTGACATTTTGAGACATGTTTAGAGACAAAATCATACCAGAATCAAAGGATGCTAAATAGGCTTTGTGGATTGTACTTAGGAGAACAGTATTAAGAATTGGTTTGTATGGTTATGCTTCCTCACTATTATAAAAAATTCTTGCAGGTCCCAGGGACCTGAATTTGTAGTGACAAAACACAAACAAATGTTAGTAGGGTTAAAGTACTTTGATGTGAAAAAAAAGCATTTCTACTTTTTAATACATTATTGAGCAAACAAATGATCCAAAAGAGCTTTACATCAATAGCTGATGTAAATGGCTAGTAAGTGATTTAATTTAAGTCTAAACTCAAGATTATGTGTAAGATCATATATTTGATTATTAGGACAGATTACTATATTTTTATTTTTAGTAAAGTTGGATATCAAAGGGGTTATTCCAGGATCACAGCAGCCTGGCTGCCAGTTTGTCACAATGTAAAAATTAAACAAGCAACAGTTTTGGATGAGTGATTTTTTTAAGCAAAAATCTGAACCTGTGGATATTTAATGTCTAAACTGTACCTGTTTGTCTTTTATGATTCAAAATTCAATGGCTTTTAATTGTAAAGTTGTTTGTACAAAAGTTAACATTTGTGCTGTGCTTTTAGAAATTACCATTTGTCTTTTTTGTGTGTTATGTTTTTATTCATGTCTTTTTTTATTTTTTTACCTCAAGCTATATCAGGACTGAAATATAGTGACTGAATGTGAGGATCCAGTCTATTTTTAAATTACCATCATATTTCTAGCAGGGTTTCTCGCAGGGACTGGTACCTGAAGGATTCGTTTCATCACCCAATTATCCAAAATGATGAGGTGAAGGTTCTATCATGACTTATTAGGTAGCAGGCCGGAGTGACTAGCAGGCTGGAATTGACCATTTGCAGATCAAAATGTCACCAGCACCTGTCAACATGATAGATTCTTTGAGGCACCATAAATAATGTAGATGAAGTATTACATAATACAATGCCTTTTAAACCGTAATGTTTAAATACTAATAGTAATGTCTGTATATGCTCTATTGCATTTGTTGCTTGGGGTATTTTAAGATGTTAAGATGTTGTTTAAGATGTTGTAATGGGATCTATTCTGCTAATTCCATAACAGTTGACTACAGACAACTATGAGATTTGCAGTGGATAAAACATTTTTTTTAATTTTAAAACATAGTCTGAGTTCCGCTCTTGTCCTGTTGTGCTAATGGAAGTAAACATTTTACGTACATAATCGTAATCTAGAGCTAATTTCACTGAATCCTTGAAGGCCTACTTTACAAATTTTGCTGTTTTTTTGACTCTGGTTTGTTCTGTTGTTTTGTTCAGGACAACAGTCACCTATCATCAGAGATGGACTCCCTTCACCCATAAGAGGTGAGTGTCTCAATCTAAAACTGGGTGGCTAGTCATACACAAGGACAGTCAGGGTTTGTTCTGCACTGATTCTTCACATTTGTATCACGTGACTCTACAGCAAAGCAACCAATTGTGGTCTGATTTGAGCTCATTTTTGTAAAGGATTCAAGAACTGCTACTTTGCACAGAGATTGTTTTTAATTAAAACAGAACAAAACAAAACAAAAAACAACACAGCATTTTAAAAATAAAAAGGTCTTAAGATGAATCCTGCATGGCTGTTGGTAGGGATGCTGCTCAGCATAGCATAGAAAATACTAGAAAAAGCATTATTTTACTGCTGCTATACAGATGTATATATGTCACAGGCCAAATTAGAATCCAGGCAGATTTAAAATCTGCCTAGGCAGAATTAGAATTTTGCTTTTGCCTAGGAGAAAGCAAAATCCTACCATGGTTGTTGTACGGATTTCAATCTTGATATATAAATAACCTGTACATTAGAAAGAATAACCCTAATCCTAACCCTAACCCTCTAACAGGATTTTGGTATACAGTATATGAAAAAAAAACCTACAGAAACTACTTTGACAACATAATTTTTTCCCTGTTTATTTTGCCAAGTGTTGAGGACAAAAGTTGACATTACTTCTAAAGTAATTATTTACCTTCTATCTAAAACCAAATATACATAATTTTAGGGAAAACAAATAATTACATTAACAGAGCATATCATATTCAAAACCCTTCAAATTTCAATCTAGCCTAGGCTAGATTGAAATTCTGCCTAGACGGATTTAAAATCTGCCTGGAGTATAATGTACATGTATATATTGGAATTGTTTTTCATTTAGAAATCAGTCCGATTGCGAGCTTGTTGCATTGAAATTTCAGTCATAATGTGCACCAGCTAGTGTATGTTCTTGTTGACAATAAAATGGCTGTTCTATTCTATTCTCTATTCTGTTAAGCAGTTTGTATAATGCTTTCTGTTTTTTTCAGAGAGCAATCATGATTACAAATATTTGTCTTTTAACTTAACTCACGATTGTGATTGATTGTTTAAAATGTTTCTGCTGTTTATAATCCCTTCCACTCTGTGTTTTAGGTTCGAGAAACTGTGGAAGAAGAGATGGACAGAGGAGAGAAAAAGGGAGCTGTGGACCAACTGAACTGGATAACAGCACAGGAAACCAATGAAACAGCAGGGAGTCGAAGACATCCACAAGCTCAAGCACTCAAACAGGCTAAACTTTGAAACATGCAGCAGAGAGACAGACTTCACATGTCTAAGCCACAGCAAGATACTGAAACAGCAGGGCACTGCCAGAGCCACGTGGAGATAGTAACACAGCAGGCTGTTGGTAAAACGCATCTAAAATTGACAACTTTTACATACACAGAAAATCACTGCAGCTGACAACCGCCATGTTTGGGAAAACTGGAACTCATCAGATTGTCTGCTGCGGTTCAGGACTTTAAATGTGAGCACACAGTGGAAGAGCTTGTTGTCAACTGAAAATCCTTTTAGTGCAGAACATTTTGAATTTTAAATTTCAATGTCAAATGAAAAACAAAACCTTAAAGATAAGTGACAGTACACTGTAGAAATGGTATTTTTGATGGTTTATGCAGTACATATAGCTGAAGAGGGTTACATCATTGGCAGCAATTGCTCGACTGATATGATTCCCATAAATTGTAATATTCTTCATTATGACACATGCAAGATAGTCCTTTTAGTTTGTGCACAGTGGCTCAGGTTGATAAAATTTTTAATTTATCTAGTAGCAATCATTCCCCCCCAAAAAAAATGCATATGGACACATTCCAGTGATAAATTTGTACCTCCAAATCAAGATGCTGTTTCAAGGTAAAATCTTTGTTTCCAGTAACTTTTAAAAAGTGTAAAAAATGAGGTGAACTAAATGAAAATATTTGAATAAAAGTAACATGTTTCCTTCCCCAACTATGTGAAATCTGACTCTGCAAAGTTCACCTTAGAAACCCTGGTGATAATCCGCATGTTATTGGACACAAGCTGTCATTGCTGATATAATGTTAGACTTTCCTGATAAAGCCAAACCTGAACCTACTGTACTAATGGCCCCGATTACAATTAACAGGTCACCGTAGGCCACACAGAATAGCTAACAGTGATGGGTCATGCTGTCTCAAATCATTGCATTTCTGCACATCTCCGATTGTCTGAAAATTTGTAAAGATATTTATAAAATTTATGAAACTTCAAAAAATTGTTTGGTTTTTTTTTGCTGTAATTGTCCATCAATGCAATTTCAGCATGTCACAAATAAATATTTGAGGCTATGTTTGAGCAACAATATCTGACCCTAAAATTTTCAGTTATTTTTCATTGTGCCATTGATTCATAACAACATCACACAGATATTCTACCACTGATTTTCAGTGGGGCTCATGTCCAGGGATTGAGCTGGCCACACTAAGACCTGGATTCTGTGCTCCTGTAGCCAAGTTCTACTGACCCTGAATGTGTTCAAGGGGCATTATGTAGTTGAAACATCCAGTTTTGACCCTGAGGGAACACTGCACGTGCAGAGGGGAGCATGTGGGTTTCAAGAATGGCACAATACTTAGAGTTCAATGTGCCATCGCAGACAGTGAGATGATCAACATCAACAGTATTCATGCGTCCCAAAACCATGATACTGCCTCCACCATGCTTGACAGTAGGTACTGCACATGCTGAAGATAATGCTTAATCTGGCCTTCTGGATACCCTCACATTAGCAGGGAAAGATAAAGCTGGAAACTGGACTCATCTGACAATAGAATCTTCTTCCAGTTCCTAGCTATCCAGTTCTTGTGTGCTTTGGCCTAACGGCACTGGCCTAACCTCTGTCTCTCATTGGTCAGAGGCTTCTTGACAGCCTTGTAGGACCTAAAGCCATGATCTAAAAGTAGGCCAGATACAGTGCTGGTGGAACACTGGACACCAGTTTAATGTGACCACTGCTGCTGAAGATCTTGTGATGTCATTTTGTGGTTTTCCTTGCACATGCGGATCAGAATGTGGTCATGTCTTGCTGAAGAAACCTTTGGATGCCAAGATCTTGGTTTGTCTTCCAAGCTGTTGGTTCATCTGTATTTCTGCAGAATGTGTCCAACTGCTGAAGGACTGCATCTGCACTTCCTGGATATCTGGCAGCAGCTGTATTCTTCCTGTCTGAGAATCTGTATCTTCAGGTGTGTTTCCTGCTTTAGGTTCCTTGATTTAGTTATTTTCCTCTCAAAAACTGTCTTTTTTTTTTTAAAAGCACAACCTTCAGTAATGGATCATTGGTACCAAAAAGACCCAATACTAAAAATTTCCTTGGTATTTTTTTTTTATTAAACCAATCATTTTTAAGTGTTTAATGCTTTTTTTTCCTAGGATTTATTTTTATTTTATTTTTTTTGCTGTGACTATGCTCAAAGAAATTGCACCTGAAGACCAGTGATTTTTAATGCAGTATTTCATAAATGCATGGTGTGTCTGAATTTTTTTTTTTCCACCGCTGTACTCCATTGTAGGCTGGAAGAACAGTTACCTTACCCATTTTACTTACTGATTTTGGATACTCATTGGAAAAGATGCTTGAAGGAAAACTCTTCCAAACTCTAGCAGGAGTTCAGCTTGTGACATTTGTCTTGAAGGTCAAGTTCATTCCCAGTGAAACAAAAAGCAAGATAATATGTTTTGACTTTATCAAACAATTCCCGCAATAATCATGGCAGTACGAATGTCAGGCTTTTATCTTTAATACTTCCTGAGATATTGTCATTCAGACATAACATCAAATGACAATGTGCAAAAAATGTGCTGAAAGTGGGTCAATAGGTCATTAAAAATGTATGCATCTTGGAAATGACTTGCAGAACTATGATATAAAATTTAGATAAAATTCTCATAGTTTATGGTCGAAACATTTCAAGCAATTCAGAGATGATCAACTGAAAGCCCTGGAGGATTTGAATTAAAAATGTCTTACAAAATTCTTAGGACATTTAACAGTTCAAATCAGTTCTATCAACAAAAACACTGACCAAATATTCCACTGTTATGCAAGTATAGCCACTACTAAACTGTTGCACTGAAAATCAAAAATCATATTGGTTTATTACTAAATGTAATGTACTACAAAACAAGATAATGTGGTAACTCAGCCAAACACATTTCTCAAAATAGTATGAAAATGCTACTAAAACTTGTTTTGGTCACATTGTTTAGATGATGTACACTTCATCAGATATGATTAACTGTGGTTTGGACCCCAGATGTGCTCACCTGTTCAGAATAAGGTGCATTAGATTCTTACTGTGTTTTTAATACTCATTTCATATGTCAAACTGTCAGCTGTCTGAACTACTGGTTTTATTAAACAGAAACACTTACTGACATTATATTGACAAATTGTATTATGAATTGTAAAATGGTGGATTGTCTTTTTAAAATTATTAGTTCTGCATTTTAGATTAGAATGAGTTGTGGACAAACAGCCGATGGGGTTTTATTATCCTAAGGCCCATTGAATGGCCTCTGAAAAGCTGTCTGTGACTAACAAGAACAAGAATCATTTGCTGCCTATGTCGATCCCATGCCTGTTGTTTTCCCTCTTATTATTTCATTATCACTGTATGACTCAGCCAAGGAATGTGGCAAAGTTATGTGATGATCGGAGTTGGTTTGTTCATCTGTTTGTCTGTTTGTCTGTCTGTCCTTTGGCAACATTACTTAAAAGCATACTAAGGGATTTGGACGTAATTTTTAGGGAAGGTCAGAAATTATACAAAGAGCAAGTGATTAGATTTTGGCAGTGATGCAGCTTGTAGTCTGGATCCAAAATTTGTTAAAGATTTCTGTATTATTGCAAGACAGCGGCACGGCGTCACTGTAACTAAGTGAACACTATATCAGCTGCCTCCTGATGATCACGATTGTGATCCGACAACAAATCGACTACTGCAGACCATTTTTTAAAGATTTCATCGGTCGGAAATCATACGACTGAGCAGCCTGGGTGGAGTATTGCACTCTCTGAGTGCTTTTCCTGTTTTAATTGTTGCTGTTGTTCATAATTCTGGCTGTAGATAACGTATATATATTCTAACTAGCAAAAATGTATTCAGGAATTTGAATAAAATTTTCAAAGGAGGATTTTGTAGTTGATAAGGTAAGCACTTGCTGCAAAACACATCCTCTATTCTTCTTCTCTTGGTCAAAATGGTGGTTGACAAACCGGCTTACAGGTGCATTACTGCCACCTGCTGGACTGGATTAGAACGCTAATTCGGTGTTCCATCTCGCTACAAATACATAGACAGTATTGCAGGTCACATTACTGCTGATTTCCTTTCTTAAATAATGTGTTTTGGAATAATTTTGTTCCATGCAGACAGCCATTTGTTGAGGTAATTTCAGTGCACTAAACTTGGAAAATGAAAGACTGTGTCAGAGTTGCATTAAGATTGTGTAGTGACTAAGTCATGACAGCTGCAGCTGACAAAACTGTTGGTATGTTCAAAATATCACAATTATCTACAAGAAGCATTATACAGATGAGCCCTGCTGCTTAAAATTCAAACTGAGAGGACAAACAAAATGCAAACATCAATATTCTACAACAAAACATGTTTTTTTATTATTAATCTTTTTAAAGAGTTCCTGAGTGAACTCTCAAAGTTTTTACAACCATCCCTTTCACATGTGAACAACCCAAAACCTGTAAAATACATGACTTTGAAAAGAAGCTATTGAGAGAAACTGCATTGTTAGGAAAGTATATTGCTGTTAGTAAAAAGTAAAGAAAAGCTGAAGGTTTTAAAATTCTCTAGATGTTTCCAATGTGTTTAAAAGGAAAAGTAGCAAACTATAAAAGGAGGTAAAAATAGAGGTGCTGCTGGGTTTCGTGACTGTTGATAATGCGAACTTATCTTTGAAAAGACCAGACTCTTAAATTTTATTTCTATCAAAATTCATCTGTCTGCTTGGTCGGTTGTTTTTCTTTATGTTTTGACTAATGACCTCTTTTTCCTTCTTTCCCTTTATGTCACATTTATTCTTAAAATCTTCTACTTTTGTCCGTCTCTGTCATTTAGCTCCCCTTTTTTTCATTTTCCTTTTCAATTTTCCTTTATTTTTCATTTTCTTTCTTGTTGCCTCTTTCTGTTATCCTCTGTTCTTTTGAATGTCCTTTCTCCTCTTTCATTTCTTAAACTGCATTACTTTTCTGTGCTCCAGCACGTCCTCTTGTGGCCCTTTAAATGTTGTACAGAGATGGAAAGAAAAGATTTAGTGTGAGACAGAGGGGATTCAACTCTTTTGTTCTTCTTGGCTCTAATTTTACAGTGTATTTTTTGTGACAAATTAGAAAGCCCACTGATGTAAGGATGGACTTCTTAAGGTGTTCACATTTAGAAAAGTCAAACTGACAAAGAAAGCAAAGACAAGCAAGAAGCAAACTTATTTCCCAAACTTTCTACAAACTTTGTGGTTCAGTTCAGGACCAAATCACATTTACAGTTTACTTAAAGCTTATCTTTGCTGAAGTTGAATTTTTACTTCTGTGTTGAATCGATGCTGCAGCCAAATGGTTTGTGCTTCTGTAAACATTTATACTTCAGCGCTATTGTATCTGTGTCACTCAGAAATCCATCCACCTAAGCTACCACAGCATAGACTGTATATAAAGGTGGATGAACCCTCTGTGGCACCATCCATGGATTTCCTGCACAAAAGGTTTGAAGCTCTGTGTGGTACCTGCAGCCAATGTCATCGTGGCAGTGGCTGAGTCTGCCTAGCTAAATCCAAAAATGAATGAAGAGATGGTGCCTGAGGAGAGCTGAGACAGGCCATGCAAACCACTTTGAGCCATGGAATGTGCCATTAATGGTACATAACTTAAGCCTGAATACAGTTAAACAGGTAAGTTCTAAAAAAAAAAAAAAAACCACCCCCTGTACAATTGTCATGAACAGAGGAATGAGACCAAAACCATTTTTGTATCAGAATGTAACAGCTTTTATTTCTGTTGTAAAGTTAGGCATATTAGCATGGAGTCTATGGGATTATGTTGGAGTTAGTGCTAATAAATGTTTTGTTGTTGTTGTACCAAAATTACTGCATTGCAAAAACAACAAAAGCCGCCAGAACCTGAGTCTATACACTGACTGATGAAGCAATGAAAACAAGAAAACAGCATTGGCTCTTGTGTTTGCATAAAGAACAAGCCAGATACAATTACAGCTTCCTGTACTTTGTTTTACAGAAGCGTTGTCTTTACACAAATTCATGTGTGGTGCAATTACCACTTGGATGAGTCATAGTTGTTACAGTCTGCATTGTGATTACTTTTAAGTACATTTCTGGAGGGGTACACATCAGGCTATGGCACAGATTCAACAGAGAAATGTAAAAGCAGGGCTATATGGTTAAACACAAATGTTTGTTATAATGCCAAGAACAAACATGCATTAAGGTGAGCTACAGTCAACAGCCAAACAACTAAGACATGTTTGATGGATCAAAGTTCGACGGATGTGTGTAAATGATTTGGTCAAATTGGTTAACTTCTGGTTTTACTTTCCACACCCAAAATGAATATTGAATTTTAATTAGAATGCTTTCTAACAATCTAAGGCTCAAAGCTAAGGTTTGCTTTATGAAACATATTTACTGTAAGAAGATAATGTAGGTTCTCTCCTCCCTTCCTCTGACCCTCCCTAATTTTTTCCACCTTTCTCCCCTATTGTTCACATCTGATTTCAACATGCTGATGTTAAATAGGATTGGCTGTAGGCTGTTTTAATGACTTGTGCATACTGTATGATGATGCTGACTCCTCTGTCTTTACAACACATGTAAATATTCCAAATAAAAAAAAAGTTGGCACTTGTGATTAATGTCTATCGTCTTTGGTGATCACAACCTCATTATCTTAAAAGTCATACATTCCCTTGATCTCTGTCTTCTGTGCTTTTATGCACCTGAAAACACATCAACCTCTCTCATTCATCGCTATCGTCGAAAGTAACAGAGTGCATCTTTGGTTGAGCCTCATGCTTATTCACTGCTGAGTACCTTCCACTGTTAAACTGTTTTGAGGTTATTTTGCTTGTGAGGAAGTTCTGACAGATACATTTACATAGAAGTTCATAAAGAAGTTAATAGCTACATTTTCTGGAAAGACATTGAATCTGATTATTTTAATTAAAGATGGAGCTATTTAAATATATTTTTCCTCCGTGTTCACTTTACATATCTAGTAGTGTATAATGTGGTCACTAATGAAAATAGTTTAAAAGAAATGCTTTTTAGTCGGTTTTGTGAATTTTAGAAGAGGTTAACAATAGCAAGACAAGCATTGGTTCTCTTAGAAGAAGAATGGGTTACATTATGTAAATAATAATCCCCCAGTGCTAAATTACAATGCAGTCTACAGTGACTATAAAAAGTATTCACTCCCCTTGGAAGTTGTAGTTCTAAAGGGAACTATAGTGACTGATTTTCAGCATTGCATCACTGTCAACTTAATTTGGCTTTTTGTATGATAATTTAATATAAAAGACTTTTTTTGCAAGGTGAATACAGCTTTCTACAAATTATTGTCAAATAATCCAAAATATATAGCGTATATTAAGTGATTGCATAAGTATATACCCCTTTAAAGTGTTTCTCTAAGTAGATATAACCAGTGTCCTGGTAAGTATGAGGTGTATTCTCTAAGTCTGTTTTTATTTATCCTTCACAAAATTGTTTTTTTTTCACACCAGGATTCTTTCATGTCCTCTTTCAGTCATCTTTATTGGGCATGAAGAATATAAGTAAAATACAAAATTAGGTAGATAAGGACAAATGCATCGTTCAACTGAATGGATATTTGCAGTCGGTCAACAGAGGTGTCTGGCTTCTAATAACACTAAAAGAGGTCCGCCTTGGGTTGGATTGTGTTTTTTGGTTCTTGTTTTTTTTTTTTTTTAACCTGTTTATTCCTTTACATTTGTTAATCCGCTCATCAGCTTTCGGGGATGAAACACTGAGGTTACTGTCTCCTTCCAGCTGGGTGGAGTTTTTGTTTGTTTTAGGCCCTATTCGGGGTGTTAAGTAAAATTAGAATTAATATTTATAACACTCTGCTGTGTAGCCACTTGATCCTGGTGACTTGTTTAACTGATTGCACCTTTTAGTTCACCCTCAGTTATCACACCAGTCATTAATCCTTTTTTTTTTTTTCATTTAAGATGGGTAACTCTAGGAAGTTCTGGTGTTTGCCTATTTGAGCTACACTTCCTCCTGGAATTATACCTCCTCCTAGAAGCATAACTCATGTATAATTGGAGTATAGAATTTTCTAAAGTGCAAGAAGACAACTTGATTGAATTTTCTCCAGCATTTATTCTCATGCAGAAGAGATTAAAACAAGTTAATCGCATTCTGGTAGCTTTTGTCACTGCACTCTGCTCACTCAACAAAACAAACCTTTAAAACAGTAAACAAATCAAATATAAAACAAATAACTCTGCCACCTGGTGGTCAAATTAACATAGTGCATCAGGGTCGAATGACAGAACAAAACAGAAACAAAACAGAAACAAAAGTTATGACTTAAACGATTTACCTGCAGAAGAGATTAAAACACTTTCCACAACTTACCTTCTGCAAAGCAAAGTAACTTCAGCAAAGCAAAGTAATGCTATCAGGAAGGAAGGAAGGAAGGAAGGAAGGAATGGGGTCAGCCGGGGTCTTTGTTTCTTAGGAGGTGGTGGTGGTGGCGGCGGCGGGGTGACGGTGCGGTCAGAGGAGGAGGAGGAGGAGGAGGAGGAGAAGGAAGGGAAGAAAGGGGTGGGGATCAGCCGGGCTCTTTGTTTCTTAGGGGGTGGGGGTCATTCTAGACCCCGCAGGTGGGAGAGGAGAGTCAGCTTCTTCGCTTCTGCTGCCACCGATGCAGCCGATGCCGCCGCCGCAGCCGCTTCCTTTTCTTCTTTTTCTTCTTCTTCTTCTTCTTTATCTTCTCCTTCTTCTTCTCCTTCTCCTCCTCGCGGCGTAGCGGTGGCGGCACAAGTGGAACAGTAGCAAATCACGCAGTCAGAACACACATTTGCTTGTGTTTTTGTTTTGTGGTTTCGTCCTGGTTTTTTTTTTCGGTCAGAGATGTCCGACCAGCTGATGCACTTTCTATATATATATATATATATATATATATATATATATATATATATATATATACATATTTATATAAATTTTGCTTGTTTTATGTTTTGGTCCTGTTTTGTTGGTCGGAGCCGTCCGACGGGCTGTTGCTCTCTCTTTTTGTTTTTACACATGCACACATGCACGGAAAGAAAGAAAAAAAATCCCACACAAAAAAAAATCCCACACAAAAACACAACAACCACAGGTTTACTCTGGTGTGGTGGTCACATACGATTGTTGTTTTATTTTTGTTATAGTTGCTCACATTGGCTGAACACGTCAAACACAACTTGTCACCGTAAAGAGTGACTCCACCTGAACACCCCCCCCCCCCCCTCGCCCCACAGGATTGTTTTTTCTTCTTGGAGGAGTGTGAAAGGAGAGGGGAAGAGTGAGATAGTTTGATCTTTGTGTTTTTTTCTATGTTTTCTGTCTTTGTCTTCTGTTTGTTAATTCTGTAATTGTCTTGGTGCTTTTGTGTTTCATAGTGTTGGGTTTTTTTGGTGTTTGGAGGAGGTTTGGTGTGTTTTTCACCTGGCCAGGTTTTGACTGGCAGGTCGGCGTCCACATGGTGGTGGAGAGCAGCGGCGGCTTCTCCAAGCTCACACGGGAGCACGGCTTTAAAGTCGGTGCGGGCTCTCCGTGTGGCGTTGAAGAAGTCGCCCTGGCTGTGGGTGAGGTGATCGGGCATGGCTCCGTGAAATCTGCCGCTCGTATTAACGGTGCTGTGGTTTTGTTTGTAGAGAAGGTGGAGCAGGCGTGTTTATTGATCGAGTCAGGCATTTCCGTGAATGGGATGCTGGTTCAGTTGCTCCCACTGACACTTCCAGCAACAAGAATCACGCTTTCAAACGTACCCCCGTTTATTAGCGATGATTTTCTGTGCAGGGAGCTATCACGGTATGGGAAAGTAGTTTCTCCCATTAAAAAGGTCCTGTCCGGATGTAAGTCTCCTCTGTTAAACATGTTGTCTCCCATCGGAGACAACTGTTTATGATTTTAAACAATCGTAATGAGGAGCTCAACATACGTTTTCACGTCAGGATGGATGATTTTGATTATGTGCTTTTTGCTACATCGTCCAACATGAAGTGTTTTGGTTGTGGTGAGGAAGGACATCTAATCAAGGCGTGCCCTCAGCGAGCCGGCGCGGCTACATCCGGCGCTGAGTTGCGCTCCACCGTGCAGTCTGAGTGCACGGGGACCTGGACCGCCGTGGCCGGGAAGCACGGTGCTGCTGCAGAGCGACATGAGGCCGCTGTTAGTGATCCCGCTGCGGCGGCCTCAAAGTGAGGCAGCAGCGGAAAACAGGCAGGAGATGAGGTGAGTGTCACAGGGAAGACAGGTGAGGTACAGAAAAGTGTGGTGAGTTCAGTTCACGAGGGTGAAATAGGTGCTAGATGTGAGGCAGATGAGGTGGGTGAGACAGGTGCGGTATGTGGGATGGGTGAGAAAGGAGAGGCAAGTGTAGAGTGTGAGACAGGTGAGGTAGGTAAAGTGAGGGTAGTAGATGAGACAGGTGAGGTGAGAAAGGTAGGTCAGGTGGGTGTAGTGGGTGAGACAGGTGTGTTGAGAGAGGTAGGTCAGATAAGTGTAGTGGGTGAGACAGGTGAGGTGAGAGAGGTGTGTAGAGTAAAAGGAGGAGAGAAAGATGAGGTGATGAGAGAAAAGGTGAGTGAGGTCAGTAAAATGAGTGAGGTAGGTGAGGCAGGGAGCTGCAGTCAGGTTAGTATTTCAGGTAAAGGTGCTGTGCTTTCCAGTAATCAGGCAGGTGAGGTCAGTGGAACAGGAGAGACAGGTGATGCTGTGGTGGTGATGGAGAGTGAGGTCTATGGGGGAGTCGTCCCTGTAAAGAGATGCAGTAAGAGAAAGAATGTGGTGGCAGCAGCTAAAGCATTCAAACAAAGCAGTAAGCAGATGACAGGGATGGAAGTGCACTCTGACAGCAGTGACAGCGAGGGCTGGATGTCTGAATGTAGTGACATTTCACATGTACGCACACGGTCATCCAGTCAGGAGCAGGTTTACCCCGCCAAAATGTTTAAAAACTTTCTGCAGCAGACAAAGTGTATGAAAGGAGTCAATCTAGAGCGCTATTTCCCTGACAAAAATATATTTTATCACTCAGCAAGACACCACATTAAGAACAAAATGGAATCTGGCCTTACAGATCAGGAGGTGTTCAGATTAAAGAAAGTCATGTTCAAACTCAGGAAAGAATTATGTTAAGTATTTTTATTATGGTAAACTTTAAGTTTCTGTTGGTTTTATTGGCTGTTTTTAGTATAGTTTCTAACCTCTCACCCGTCATGAGCACTTTTAAGATCGGGTCTTTAAACCTGAACGGGGCCAGAGAGGAGAGAAAGAGAGCTTTTATTTATGAAACTGTCCGTCAGAAAAAAAGTGGATGTTGTATTTTTACAAGAAACGCATAGTGACAGCAGTAATGAGGTGGACTGGCGCAGAGAGTGGCCTGGAGATGTGATTTTAAGTCATAACACCACACAGAGTGCAGGGGTGGGCTTTCTGCTCTCCAGAGCATTTACCCCAAAGTCTATGGAGGTGCAACACATCATCCAGGGAAGGTACCTTTTAGTGCGAGCTGTTTTTGATAATTTTAATGTAGTTTTTATCAATATTTATGCTCCAAACAACGGTGCAGAGAGAAAGCTTTTCTTTGAAAATATATCAGGTAAGTCAAAAGATTGTGGGTCTTCTGATTATATTTTTCTTGGCGGGGATTTTAATTGTACAGAAAATGAGCTTTTAGATCGTAATCACATAGAGCCACATATAGCATCCCAGAAGGCTTTGAGGAAGCTGGTCTCATCCCATGGCCTGGTGGATGTATGGAGAGGGATGCACAGGGGCTCCAGACAGTTCACGTGGTCTCACATTAGTGAAAATAGAGTATCTTTAGCTCGTATTGACCGTTTTTATTGTTTGAAGCATCATTTTAATACTTTTAAAACGTGAGATTTTACCACTGGGTTTTACTGATCACTCTTTGCTTTTATGTAGTGTTTTTATTCAGAACATTTTACCTAGGAGCCCCTACTGGGATTTTCATTCAGTTTTAACCATGGACCATAGTTTTAGGGAGGCACTTACGTATTTTTGGACTGGTTTTAGGCAGAAGAAAAATGATTTTACCTTTCTAAGACAGTGGTGGGTCCATGGGAAACTCCAGATTAAGCTATTGTGTCAGCAGCATACTCTCAATGTTACTTGTGATATCACCAGATCTATCAGAGATCTAGAGACTGATGTGGTGCAACTAGAACAGTTAAGTGAATCCACAGGAAATCGAGGATATGTTGAAATCCTCAAGTCTAAAAAGATGGCTTTAGCCAACCTGCTGGACACTAAAGTACAAGGTGCACTTGTCAGGTCCCGATTTCAGACCATCAGGGAGATGGATGCTCCCTCTAGCTTCTTTTTTAGCTTGGAGAGGAAGAACAGTCAGAGGAAGGCGATCCACTCACTGCAGTCGGACACAGGGAAAGAACTGAGTGAGCCAGGCCAGATCAGGCAGAGAGCCGTGCAATTTTACTCTTTTCTGTATCGCAGTGAATTCAGGGAGAATGAGGAACTGTTAGAGGAGTTCTGCAGTGGACTGCCTCAGGTCTCCGAGGAGACCAATGCACAGCTGGACCGTCCTCTGGATGTGCAGGAACTGCATGCGGCCTTGCAAAGTATGCAAAGCTACAAGGCCCCGGGTATCGACGGTCTCACTGTCGAATTTTATAAAGCATACTGGGAGATCTTTGCAAATGATTTATTAGATGTATACTATGAATGTCTGGCTACTGGCTCTCTACCCATCTCCTGTCGTACAGCAGTCATCGCCCTCCTGCCAAAAAAAGGGAACCTGCAGGAGATAAAAAACTGGCGCCCTGTGTCCCTCCTCTGTACCGACTACAAGATCCTCTCCAAAGCTCTAGCCACTCGGCGAAAGGAGGCTATGGAGCAAGTCATCCATCGGGACCAGACATACTGTGTACCTGGCAGGTCCATGGTAGATAATATCTACCTAATTCGAGATGTTTTGGAAGTCTCTGGTTCATTAGGCTTAAATGTCGGATTGATCGCATTAGATCAAGAAAAGGCATTTGACCGTGTTGAGCACTACTTCCTCTGGGAGACAATGAGGAGGTTTGGGTTCAGCACTGGTCTCATTGCTGAGATCCAGGTGCTGTACAGGGACATTGAGAGTGTGCTGAAGGTAAATGGCAGCTTGTGTGCTCCTTTTGGGGTGCATAGAGGTGTTCGGCAGGGCTGTGCGCTGTCGGAGATGCTTGATGCACTCTCCCTGGAACCCCTCCTCCAGAAAATACATTCAAGTGTTCATGGTCTGGTTTTACCTGGTTTTAATCGTAGCATAACCCTATCGGCTTATGCTGATGATGTGGTTGTTCTGATAAAAAACCAACAAGATGTGGAAAAATTAATCCAATTTGTAACCAGCTTTGGCGAAATCTCTGCTGCCAGAGTCAACTGGAGCAAATTTGAAGCAGTTGCTGTTGGTGAATGGCACAGGGGTCTTCCAGTTCTCCCTCAGAAGTTATCCTGGAAAAAAGATGGTTTTAAATATTTAGGTATCTTCATAGGGAAAGAAAGTATTGAAAAGAAGAACTGGGAAAACATGATAGAGCAAGTGGACAACAAATTAACAAAATGGAAATGGCTACAACAACAAATGTCTTATAGGGGGAGGGTGCTGGTTTTAATCCCTTAAACTTCAGTGTACCGATGGCGGTACACCTACTAATTTGCATAGGAATTTCAAGAATGTCCGACGGCTGCAAACGCGATTATACAAACACTATACGCCGATGGAAAGCTTAGATTCTCATGAATCCGCCGGTATAAACCACTTTCAGATGTGATTACCACAGCGGGTGAGAAAAACACATTTGTCTGACAAAAACGAATATTCATCCATCCGTTCTCTATACACGGCTTCAACGCACACAGTGCGACTCACATTTCCGGGTTCATTGTTACACACAGAAAAAAAGATTCCACAAAAAACGGCCATAATCCAACCTTTTACATCCAGATGACACAAGCCAGTAAACTATTTTGTTCAAAACATGTCCTGAAGTCAGTATAAAATCCACGAATCGGTCGTTTTCAAGGAAATGCACCTCGCGATGCGCGTCCAATATTCCCCGTATTTTTCGTCATTTTTTTTATTTAAAAAGAGAATATTAGCGATTTTTTTGTACTGAAAACGGCTGGAATTGACCGCAGTTTAAAGGGTTAAACAACCTTGTGGCCTCACTGCTCTGGCACCGATTGGCCTGTTTGGACCCACCATCAGGTCTTCTACCCCAAATTCAAAGTAAAATGGTTGATTTTTTTTTTGGAATGGGTTTCATTGGGTGCCCCAGTCAGTTCTGTTTTTATCCAGGGAGGAGGCGGGCCAGGGCCTTGTCCACTTGGCCAGTAGGACAGCCACAACAAGTCCTCAAATTCATACGACCGCATCAGTCGTATGTAATGAGCACCGGAATACGACCCATGAGAGCGTATTTACGTTAGTGCCCCTACGGGGAAAAGGAATGCATTACGGGATTTAATTCGAGAAATTACTTTTCCGTCTCGAAACGGCTTTTTCCTCACTTTCCCAGCACGGATTTAGGGTTAGGGTTAGGGTGAGGGAAACGAATAGGGATAGTGTTAAGATAAAAGTTTGTTCATGGTGACGTTTCACCTGCGACACAGGAGTGTCGATATTTACTCAACCGCCAGAGGTCGCATAGTCAAAACGTAACACTCGGTCGTAATACGGGCGTGTACAGACGACCTATGTGGTCATTTTTGGTTTGAGGACAGGCTGGACAGCCACCTTCAGAATACAGTTTGTCCAGAGGTTCCTTACAGGACCTCCAGACTTAGTGTGGAGGGATGTAGCCAGCTGTATCTTCAGGTGGGTGAATAACCTGGGGCTGGATGCTGCTCTGTTTTTAACTGATTTTAAATTTTAAAAGTTAAGTGGGCTACCTAAATTTTATCAGGGTGTTTTTAAATCGTGCACCCTGTTTGATTTTAAAAGAGAAAAGAAATGTGAATCTCTGCACTGGTTGTTGATGGAGCCTTTAATTCATGGTGCCAGACTGAATGTGTGTTGCAGCTTTCTTCCAGGACTGATGGGGGCGCTGAAGAGCTCGGAGACAGTCTCCTTCAAACAGCTGGTGGATGCTGCAGGGCCGGACCTCTCCGATGTGGGAGCCGTGGGTTCCAAGCTACAGATGCGCTCTGCCAGGCTGGTGAGGAGATGCTTAGAACTATGGAGACAGAAGCTGTCCCCGAAAGAAAAACACCTCCTTCAGCTGTACGGCGAGGGAGGAGTTCAGCCTGACCCCACAGACCCATTCCCTGACCTCACCTTGGCCCTGGATCTCTCTGAGCTCGGTGGTCCCCTCCTTGACTGTCAGAGGAGCTGAGAGGTTGACGCTCCACAACCAGGATAGAAAGTTCCTCTACGTGAACTGTGTGAAAGCCATCCACAAAAACAACCTGAAGGACAGACCTCCATGTGTTTGGACAGACAGAGTGGCAGGACACATCCCACAGTGGAGAAGTCTGTACAAGTCTCCACTGAAAAAAACGAACTGGTGACCTCCAGTGGAGGATTTTACATGGAGCCATTGCCACCAACAAGTTTTTGTTAGTTATTAACTCCACTGTTTCAAATGAGTGTCCTTTTTGTGGTCTGTCTGAGAATGTTTTTCATGTTTTTACTGAGTGCAGGAGACTGAATGATTTTTTTTACTTTTTTAACTGGTGTTTTTCATCTATTCAATGTTGTGTTCTAAAGCCCTGTTTTTATTTGCGGAATAAAATTTTACAAAAAGAATACATTTAAGTGCCAGATTTTAAACTTTTTAATTGGTGAAGCAAAAATGGCCATCTACCTCACTCGTAGAGACAGATTACAAGATGGAGCTGAGCTGGATGGAGCTTTGTGGAAGTGTAACATTAAAGCCAGGTTAAGGTTGGAGTTTCGGTTCCACAAAGCCACGGGAAATATGAATGACTTTCTCCAGTTGTGGGGCTTTCAGGAAGTTTTATGTAAAGTCAGTGATGGAAAATTAATTCTAAAAAAAATGTCTTTCCTGATTTAGATGTTGTACATTTTGAGTCTGTCTGTTTGATATTATTGTAAATAAAGTGACTGTTAAAAATCGAAAATCTTCTTGCGTCCTCCTCCTCCTCCATCTGAGGCGCTGTCCTCTTCGCTGTCGTCGGAGTCGCTGTCGTCGTCGTAGTCGCTATCTGGTCATGCTGGCTTGGCTCTGACCATCTCGGGTCAGAAGCCTGGCTATCTGCCCTCTCGCCGATGGCAGACGGCATATCTTTTTTTGTTTTGTAGTCCTCCTTGTTGTTTGTTGTTCGTGTTTTTCCTCCCCTTTGGTTAATGGCAGACTCTCTGGCGCTTTGAGGTGGATTATATTCCCTCCCTGAACCCCCCCCCCCACACACACACACACACACCCACACATCCACCCTCTCTCTCTCTCTCTCTCTCTCTCTCTCTCTCTCTCTCTCTCTCTCTCTCACACACACACACACACTCTCTCTCACACTCTCTCTCTATCTATCTCTGTCCAGTAAGTGCATTGGAGACATGATAATTTTTTTTAACATAAATAATACTTTTAAAAAAACACGTTCTCCAGGTGTCCATGTCTGGTCTACTAGGAACCTGGGGTCGATTACTCACCCACCGAGGCATGTACCACGCACAAGGGTTAAATAGAGAAGCCCATTTCAAATGGTCAACACAGGGGTTTAGATATCTTGGCATAATGATTACCCCAGATTCTTCACAATTGTACATGGCAAATTATGGCAGATTGATTCCACAAATAAGAGCTGATCTGGGGAGGTGGGAGATTCTCTTTCTCTCTTTCTTTGGCAGAGCTAAAGTTATTAGAATGAATGTACTCCCGAGGCTGATGTATCTGTTTCAGGCTTTGCCAATATGGATATCAGCCTCCAGATTTAAGAGGTTAGAGAAGATGTTTTCCACCTTTATCTGGCAGGGGAAGAGACCCAGGATTCGACATAAGACACTCTTCTATCCAAAAAAGCAAGGCGGCCTTAATTTGCCAAACTTAAAACTATATTACTGGGCAGCTCAACTTCGTGGTATGGTCGAATGGGTACTACAGGATGAGGAAACAAATTGGCTAAAGTTGGAGGAACAGTCATGCCCACTAGTACCTCTGGAGACAATACCATTCTTGGAACAAAAGAAGTGGAGGAAACTTAAAATTAAAAATTAATGGATGAACTGTACTAGAAGAATCTGGTCGCTTGTCAGGAAGAAAATAGGAGCCCCTTTAACTACCTCAAGAGCGGTTAAGATTGCTAAGGATGTAGATTTTTTGCCATGTAGGTTGGATGAAGGCTTCAGGGGATGGACAGAGAAAGGATTAATAAATATAAGACAGCTGTTTGATGGAGGAACATTAAAATCTTTTACACAGTTACAATATAAATATGGCCTACCATCAAAAGATTTTTACAGATATTTACAATTAAGAAATGATTTAAATCAAATCAAATCAAATTTATTTATAAAGCACCTTTAAAACAACCACAGTTGACCAAGGTGCTGTACATAGGCATAAACAACAAGGTTAACATAAAAATAATAAAAACTAAGATAAAAACATTAACTAGGATAAAAACAATAAGAAGTAAAAGCAGACTGCACAATAAAAACAAAAGCAATAAATAGACTAAACAAACTGGACTGCCCCTCCCAGATATATATACATGCACATGAAAAACAACAAACCTACGTGGTGTCAAATGCCAATGAAAAAAGGTGAGTTTTAAGAAGGGTTTTAAAATTAGGCAATGAGGAGGCCTGTCTAATGTGCAGTGGAAGCTCATTCCAAAGCTTTGGAGCTGCCACGGAAAACGCTCGATCCCCTCTGAGCTTCAGCCTTGTTTTGGGGATCCTCAGAAGCAGCTGGTCAGCTGACCTGAGGGATCGGCTTGGAGTATATGGGTGAAGAAGCTCAGACAGGTATTGGGGGGCGAGACCATGTAATGATTTAAAAGCAAATTAAAGCATTTTAAAATGAATTCTAAAAAGGACAGGCAGCCAGTGTAGTGAAGCTAAAATCGGTGAAATGTGCTCAAACTTTCTTGTACCAGTTAAAAGACGTGCAGCTGCATTCTGGACTAGCTGTAGACGAGCAATGGAGGACCCACTAACCCCCATATAAAGAGCATTGCAGTAATCCAGCTGAGTGGTCACAAAGGCATGGATTACTGTTTCAAATTGCTTTCTCTGCAGAATGGGTTTAATTTTTGCCAGCTGCCTTAACTGGAAGAAGCTATTTTTCACCACAGCCTTAATCTGGTGGTCGAATTTCAGATCTGTGTCCACTTTTACCCCTAAATTACTAACAACAGGTTTGGCGTACTGTGCCAAGGAACCCAGATCCATTGGAGGAGTCACAGAAGTGCCACCAAAGACCATCACTTCGGTCTTTTTTTTTCATTAAAACTGAGAAAGTTTAGGGACATCCAGGCCTTGAGGTCATCCAAGCAATTTAACAGAGGTTTAAGGGAAGATGACTTGGCCTTTTTGAGAGGGACATAAATCTGGCAGTCATCAGCATAGCAGTGGAATGGAATGCCATGCTTCCTGAGGATTGAACCAAGTGGGAGAAGGTATAAAGAAAATAAAAGAGGGCCCAGCACCAAACCCTGAGGAACCCCACATGAGAGAGGAGCAGTGGAGGACACGGAGTCACCAAGGCTGACACAGAAAGTCCGATGAGACAGGTAAGACCTGAACCATTTCAGAGCTGTGCCACTGATGCCCACCCGCTGCTCCAGACGAGCAACCATAAGGAATTACGCATAAGGAATGGAACAAGCTGAAACAGCCACCAACACCACTAGAGGATTTTTTGATTCGGAATATGAAAGAAAAAAACACAAGAAAAATAGTCTCAGAACTACATAAATGCTTGCAAACACATTGGTCTGGGGATTCTCTTCATATCAAAGAAAGGTGGGAGCTAGAAATGAATGTCAATGTTGAAGATGAGGAGTGGCGGGAAGCGTGTGATTCAGGTCACAAAATAACCAACAGCCCAACATGGAAAGAATTTAATTGGAAGGTAAAGATGAGATATTTTAAAACACCCTCCACAATTTCAACCTTGGATGAAAGAAACAATTTATGCTGGAGAAACTGTGGCAAAATTGGAGACCACACTCACATATTTTGGGACTGTCCAAAACTGAAGCTATTTTGGGAGGGAATTCAGGCAGAAATAAGGTAAATTATAAGTGTTGATTTGCCACTTGAGCCGTTCTATATAATCGGTTGTTTTCCTGAGGAAGTATTGGATAAAAAAATGCATATTTACTACATGTCCTACTACTGGTGGCAAAGAAAATGATTACTGTGTCTTGGCTCAGCCCACTACCTCCCACCCTCCACCAATGGAGAGAGAGATTAAAGAAAGTGTATTCAATGGAAAAAATAACAGCAAAACTCCATTTGAAGTTAGGTTACTTTATGAATTTATGGGCCCCTTTTATAGCATACTTTAATTTCATTTAACATATTTAACAGACTAGGGGAGATGTTTTTGTTTGAATTGCAAGTGGAGAGGTAACTACTTGTATCTGGAATGTATATTTTAGCATGTTTTGTAACCTTCTGCTGCTGTCTGATTCTCCCCTAAATGTAATTCTTGTCTCTATGTGGGTTGAGACGATGCCATGAGTCTGTCGTGTTGCCGAATTATATATCTGTTTGTGTTTATCATGTGTTCTTGTTTGTCCATTTTGAGCTGCATATAAATATATATGAAAACATGTAATCTAAATAAAAATTTGGTTCCAAAAAAAAGAAAATTAGGTTAAAACAGACATGCTTGTGTTAAAGAGCTGCAGCAGAGGTTGTAGATGTCTTTTTAAACCAAAGCTGAAATTCACAAAGTTTAATCCATATTGGTTCTCTGTTGTCACTGAGAAACTGATCGGTTGCTTGAGTTTTCACCTACATGACGTAAAGTGACCACATTCCTTTAAAATATTAATTCAGGGGGACTCAAGGTGGCGGCGTAGAGAGTGGTTGACTTTTTCTGATCTCCGCACCATCGCATTGATATTTCATTCAAAACTCCGCCCAACTCAATATTTGCAACAACTTTCACGTCGTATATTTCAACATGAATATTGATGAGCATTTTTTGAGATCTCGGGACAAGATACCATCAAAAGAGGATCGAAATCTGGTCAAGACGAGCAAGCTGGAAGCTTCTGCGAGCATGCTTAACTCTCCCCTAGAGGAAGAGTAGCAACAGGTACAAGCTAACATATAAACAAGAAGTTTTACCAAACTTGGACCGCCCGGCGACACAGATGACCCCTGTGACCTTGAAAATGAGGGGATGGTCACCAAATTCGAACTTGACCTGTGTCTTATTATGGTACAACTGTGTGCCAAATATGGTGAGGCTACACCAATATTTTATCGAGTTATCGTCCGGAAACCAAATTGTTACAGACAAACAAGCAAGCAAGCAAGCCAGCAAGACCATGCAGCTGAAAACAATACCTTCCGGAAAACGCAGTTTTTCCGGGCGGTAATTAAAGCAGAACCAGGGAATAAACAGTATAAATCAAGGCATTAAGATAAAATAAAAGCATTATGTAAAAGCCAGTTTAAAAAGGTGAGTCTTGAGCCTGCGTTTAAAAGTCTCTGGTTAAAAGTAAGTCCACAGGCTCGGGACATGATTGGCCCAACGGAACATGAGGTTGTGCGCTGATTGGCTGGCTTGGGCTTACTTCGGGTTTACTTTGGGCTTACTTTGCTCTAACAGCAGAGTGCAGCAGGCGCAAGCGAGAGGTAGCAGGATCAATGCCCACATCCTCCAATATGATTGCTACTTAAGTCCTAAAACTAGATTAGTTGCTACAACAACCCATCCAGTATGAAAAAAGTTCACACTAAATCAATCAACTACATTTACTGTTAAAGCTGGATTTATATTTGTGTTAAAAAGAAAATTAGGAGACTTCCGCCTACACCATGGACAGAGCAGACGCTTAGCTTCTCAGCTCTGTCAGACCCACTTTTAAAATAGCCTACAAAATATGTAAAGCCAACAAATGACTATGAGAATATAAGATAAAGTCTCCATGAGGATGAGTTAAGTCAGAAAGCTACCAAGAAAGATGCAAAAAGAGCAAAACAAGACAATATGACGGCCCGATCGAAGCAGCTAACATTAGTCGAAGCTGCGCCATTCACTTCCACTGGTGAGGCTCGCGGTGAGTCGGAGGTGCTAACTGAGTTGAGGACACTTCAACAGGAGAACAGTGTCCTCCTGTTGAATGCTTCAAGGATACAAAACTGTCCTTCAACAGAATGGAATCATCTTTGGGTGAGTTAAAACAACAAATGGAGGGACTCGATAAAAGACTGAGAGTAGGATTAGCACCACGGAAGACAGAAACATAAGGCTGGAGAGAGCTGTGAGCTATCTGCTAAGGAGAGAAGCTACCCTGACAGCTAAAGGTGACGATATGGAAAAAAAACTCTGACGCAACAACATCAGGCTGTATGGAACACCAGAAGGCGCAGAAAAGAAAGATATGATGAGTTTTGTGAGTGACTTCCTGAACACATCACTGGAGCTGCAGGAAGAGGTGGATATTAAGCTGGAGAGAGCACACAGGGCCCTCGCGCCGAAGACGAAAGATGCCACAGCACCACCGAGAGCCATTACAATATGATTCCTGGACTTCAGCGTGAAACAAATGGTGCTTCTGCAGGCATGGAAACAACAAGATATTAAATATGAAGGACAGAGGGTTTACTTCGACCACGACTACTTGCCTGACTTGCAAGGGAAAAGGAAGAAGCTACGAAAAGTAATAAAGAAGCTGAAGGAAAAGAATATTAAAGCCCAATCACCATACCCGGCCCAACTGAAACTTTTCCTGGACACTGGTACAAGAGTGTTTCCACATGGCCATCAGAGTTAACCTTTATGTACCCTAGGGGGGTCATTTTTTTCGGACACTCCGACCGGCAAAACATGTCTGGTCGCCTAGGAACCTGGGGTCGATTACGCACCCACCGAGGCGGGGACCACGCACAAGGGTTAACAGGTTAGTTTCTCACAACATGCAGAAACTAACCTGAGGGACATGATGTGAACATGCTAATGTATCCTTATGTAATTTTTCTTTTTGGTATGTTTAAATAAAACAATAAAATAGTTTAAACAACAACTAAAAAGTTGTGCAGCCTATTCATTACAACCTACCTGAAAGAAGTGGTGCATCTATTGCTTCAGAGTCCAGTGCTCTACCAGGTACGCTAAATAGCTTTTTATATATGGAACTCATCCTTGAAACTATTCAAAATTAATCTAAAATTAATCTGCTTTATTGTTTAAAAAAATAGGTCAACTATTCTGCTGGTGAGTAAAGTAAAGAAATTACAAAAGTTCAGTAGTAAAGATCAGAATATTGGACTACAAGAGGTCCGCCTTGGGTTAGATTGTGTTTTTTGGTTCATTTTTTTAACCTGTTTTTTCCTTTACATTTGTTACTCCCCTCATCAGCTTTCGAGTACAGATCTCACCAAATGGGTGACCGTCGGGCTCAGACCGGCAACATCACATTCAGAGTCCAAATGACCTGACAGGTGAGCTATCCATGCGCTAGGAAACGTGAAACTATGCCAGAAAATGATTTTAGAAAAGAAAGAATTGCTAAGTGCCATTAATTAATAGAAACATGCACTCAAAATATATCACAAATCACACCAAATATAAAATTAATAAATAGACAGAAACTCATTAGCCTTTTTCCCCAAAAACTAGACAAGAATTGTATTAATTGGTAATAAGTTATGTATATATATATATATATATATATATATATATATATATATATATATATATATATATCCATCCATTCTCTATACACCGCTTTTTCCTCACTAGGGTCGCAGGGGGTGCTGGAGCCTATCCCAGCTGACTCGGGTGAAGACAGGGGACACCCTGGACAGGTCGCCAGTCTGTCGCAGGGCTACATATGCAGACAAACAATCACACTCACATTCACACCTACGGGCAATTTAGAGTAATCAATTAACCTCGGCATATTTTTGGACTGTGGGAGGAAGCCAGAGTACCCGGAGAAAACCCACGCATGCAGAGGGAGAACATGCAAACTTCATGCAGAAAGATCCCAGGCCCACCCTGGGATTTGAACCGGGGATCTTCTTGCTGCAAGGCGAAAGTGCTAACCACTATCTATATCTATATATCTATATATATATATATATGTATTTATATATATATATATATATATATATATATATATATATATATACATACATATATATACATATATATATATATACATATATATATATATATAGATTGTAAGATTGTAGACTGTTGACTGGATACTGGCATTAAAAAGAGGTAAAGCCTCAGATTCACAATCATTCCAATTATTATTATTTTCTGGAGTGACAGGTATCATCATGCAACTCACTATTAAAATCTTTTTTTTCTTGTGAGCTGCTGAGTGTAATTTAAAAGAGAGTCTATGTTGTTAAAATTACTGCATGTCTCTGTCTGTGTCAACCTTTCTCTCTTGCCAGGCTTCCTGGTTTGCTTTGGAGACCAGGGTGGATTAGGAGGCCAAAGAGAAGTAAAAGAATCCTCCCTCTGTGGATGAGTCTGGAAGTGATGTAAGGCCTGACTCAAGGTCGCTTGTCCTCCACCGGTGGCATGGTTGGAGAGAGGTCTGCTCCATCCTGCTCCAGAGAAAAGTAGAGAAACAGTTACTCCAGCAGGAGGGGCCAGAGGACTATGAAATAATTATTGCTGTCTAGCACACAGTGGGAGTGAAGGAAACCCTTTAGTGTCTGAAATTGAGGGAGCTGAAAGGGAGTCTCTTGGCATATTACACAAAGTCTTATTTCTGCAGGTTGCAATAGAAGAGCTGGTCATTTTTTTCTTGTACCGGGTCTTGGCCCACTGAACTGCTTTCTCAAACTCTTTTTTCCTGGAAGGGGGTTAGTTCTTGTATTTCTGTGGCCAATATGGTGTAGAATTTCTTTCATATGTTTGTAAGGGTTAAACAGTTTCTCCACCAATTATAACTGTGAGATTATTAACTAGCTGTCTCAGAGAGAATCATGCAGAACCCAGAAAATTGTTCACATGACCATCATCGATTTTGTTCTAAACTTCCTCAAATGTTCAGTTGACCAAAAAAATAGATTCTATGCAAAAAAAGACTGTTGTGTTTTGGTTATTCTTTGACTTTTGTCACTTTGAAAATTGAGCTTTCTGAAGTCAGTTCAGGCTGTTCAACATTGAAATAATAGGGAAAATCCTTTCACTTTGACAATCAAAATCTCTCATGGGGACGCTTCCTATTTCTTAAAACTAAGCTGAACTTACCACTAAGACAGTTTGAAGTTGCCTTCTGCTAATTTTACCCAAGGATATGGCGTAAAATATACCAAAAATTGATATTTTTTTCATACAGATTTGGATGCGCGTCGCGTCGCCATTTCTCACCAGAGGGTGACAGCTGCAAGGAGAGAATGAGCACAAGACAGAAAACTCAATGCTATATAAATACATTTATTTATTTTTAAAATTGCACGTTTTTAGAACCAAACATAAAATACGAACAAGTTCCTGTCTCCCATGGAGGTGACGTATTTCCTGTCTCCCATGGAGGTCACGTGTTTCCTGTCACCCGTGGAGGTTGGAGGTCTGCAGCCAGGTACTCTTGACTGCAAGTCATAATTCATAACACACGGTGCGAAATATCTGCTATGCTTGGGCAGAAAATTGTGATAAACTCTTTAATCGTAAAAATATACTACCTTGATAGCAGTAAATAAGCGTGGGGGAAAAAAATTATTGTTTGCTCTTTTGGTGCGGCCCTGTTCTTTCAGCTGCAGACAGACCTCAAGATCAGCTGTCAACTGTCAACGAATTTGCAGACAACTCCTTTTTTTTTTTTGGTGAAGATCAGAAGATGGCCTGTATTTTTGAAGGGGTTTAGGGGAAAGACTGTGGTGGGCGTACAGTTTCACTTTCTTCATGTGATGCTGACACCTCCGGACACCTGTTCACTTTGAAGATCTGTTTGTTAGTGGATGTCTAACTCTCACTACTTGATATATACATATATATGTTTTGCACTGAATTCATCTTCCTTGGATATGGAAAACATAACCATGTTGTCATGTACACTTAGTGATTACAGAACATGCAGTATCTTTCTTCTCAATTTCTTTGTTCATGCTGCTATAGTACAGGACTACCATGATGTAGATGGCATATGTATGTATACATGTGGATATATAATGATATATGATATATAATATATATAATAACTTCTACATAAATATATAGATATTGACAAAATTTGAAAAATATAAGATTTTCATTGGAATTTATTCAAACTAGGCTGTTTCATTGGAATATCACTGACTTCAAAACTCAAGTTTTCAAACGTATGTGCCATGAAAATATTAAATTTAGAAAATTAAAAAGATTTTCTCTGTCCCAACATCCTTGGGTAAATACCCTTTTTCTGTGAACAATATCAGTACTGTTAGTGGTTTGAACTGAGATATTTGAAATAAAGGTGACCACATCGGAAATACATTGTCTCATATTTGTTGCTATTTTCCATGATTTGCAATATTGGGAGATATCATATTTTTGGCATGGTGCCAAATATTCCATGAAGTAGTATATCCAAGCAAACTTTACCTTTTTTCAGTCGGGGAGGGACTAAATTTCCACAATATGGCCAGATATCATGCTTGCAAATACAACATACAGCTTTTCTAGGAGTTGAAAAAAGTACAATTTTTGCCCCAGAAAGCATGGTTTTTTTTGCTGATCTCAGCTCAAAATCACCCTATCTTCTAAAGTCTGTAAAAGAAAATATAAAAGAGATATGACATTTCTGATTGCAGCTATGATGGTTTAGGGGTTGGACCTCTGCATGTGCCAAATTATAAAAAAATCTGAGTTGGTCATGTGTACAGCCCTGCATGATTCTCTCTGAGACAGCTATGTATAAAATGTAGGATAAATGTTTGCTTAAATGGGGTTCAGGGTTTTATGCAGAATTATTACATAGTCTACCTGATATTCGACCACTGATATTCAGTTTAGGCAAATATAATAATCAGTCCCTCCAGTCATTTGCGATGTTGCAATTCACACGAATTCAACCAATCTCCACAAATTCTGTGTGACCTTGCAATTTTGTCCAATCACCTCAACTTTTCCGCAATTTTGGACAGCCTCCCGGCGGAGTTATGTGGCAATCGGCGGACATGAATCATTCCTCTGATAGCAACATTACTCAAAAATGAACAGATGGATTTGGATGAAATTCTCAGGGAATGTCAGAAATGACACAAGGACCAAGTGATTCGATTTTGGCAGTGATGCAGCTTAAAGTCTGGATCCATGGAAACAATAACAACAACAATAACACTCAAAGTGGTGCTTTCAGATAGGTTTTTATAAAACCTGCATCTCGTTAAGGCAGGAGGGCTTCTGGACCAACCATTTGTTGGGGAGGGCTAAAGTCCAAATGTCTCTCGCATATTTACATTTGCAGATAATTTTGTGGTATCTATAATTCCAAAAATACTGTAATCTGGTGAACATGATTTACCTAGGTGTATTACTGACAGACAGGCTGTGAACGATACCAAATATGATCATGTGAATGACATGTTACAAATTATCATATTGATACTAATCAGGAGGAATAAAAGATTAAAGGCAAGGCAAGATGTGGATTGACCATGAAGGTACTGATCCCTTCTTCTGTGAAATGGATGTACATAAAATGGAGTTGAGTCCACAATTATGGGATGATTGTCTTTGTTGGTTCTGATTTGAGTTCGGAGTTCCTTCGTCAATGAGAGGAATGTCTTTGAAGTTGTCATCCAGGAAAAGCTAAAAAGCTGCTAGATTTGCAAGATCAACTAAAGAAACTGGAGCGAGCTCACAGCATTCGTAGCGACCCAACTATACTTGAACAAATGAGACCAGTTAAACAGGAGCTTGACAAAATCTATAGTGAAGAAATTGAAAAAAAAACTTAGACATATGAAACAGAGGTACTATGAAGCAGGCTCCAAAGCATCCAAATTACTTGCATGGAGACTTAGAAAGGAACAAGCATAATCTTCTATTCATAAAATTAGAGATCCTTTAACTAATAAGATAACTTCCAGACCGGAAGGAATTCATGAAGCCTTCATATCATACTGCAAATCATTATATACACAACCAGATAAGACAGACGAACTAACAATCCAAGACTTTCTTCACTTATTGGACCTCCCTTGTATTGGTAAACATCAAAATGAAAAACTTATATCTGAAATCTCAATAGAGAAAGAAAATAGATCAAGTAATTTCAGGTCTTAGACTGAATAAATCCACAGGTTGTGATGAATTCCCCTCAGAATGGTACAAGAACATGAGAGAACCACTGCTCCCTTTGCTAAAAGCATCATTCAGTTATACCTTGAAAGACGGGGCCTCCTCACCATCATGGAAAGAGGCGTTTATTTCAGTGATACCCAAGGAGGGCAAAGATAGAATGGACTGTAAAAGTTACAGACCAATTAGTGTCCTAAACACTGATTATAAAATATGTGCAGCCATATTACACTGTAAAAAGCTTACCGTAAAATGTACAGTAACTTACTGGCAGCAATTGGCAAGTAAGTTGCTGTAGTTTGTTTTACAGTGAGCTTACTGTAAACTTAATCACAGTACCCGTCTTGTTATTTACAGTAATAATTAACTTACTGTAAATGCAATCACAGTAACAGGGTACTGTATTTTTTTGTCACAGCACACATGAGATTACTGTAACAAGCATTAGTGTACTATTTTTATACTGTAAATTAATTAGTTGTAAAATATTACACACTGTAAAATAAACACACTGTTCTTGTAACAAAAAATGCATTTATTTTCTGATCTCACTCAGCTTAAACATTTTTCATGGACACACACACTTCCATATATATACAGATACATACATTTTGCTTTGCATTTTTCATTTTGGAAACAACACTACATTTCTGAACATACAAATCCTTCCATTTTAAGTTATTCAGACAATGTAAAGTGCATTTCCTGGAATTATGTTTAGCCTTCCATGCATATTTTAATAAATGATTTATTGTTTGAGGGGATAAACTGTACGTCTAGTGACACTATAAGGGAACAAAGGAGTTGTTGATCAAAACAATGTAATGTGTGCAAGTCTAATATTGCTTTTCATTTGCTCTCTGAGACTACCTGACAAAGGCATCCTAGTAAAGTTGATTCAGTTCAAAAATATTGACAGAAACATCCTTATAGAGAGAGCTGCCATACAGAGTCGACATATATATATATATATATATATATATATACATACATATATACATACATACATACATACATACATAATAATTTTTACAAAAAACTGTGAAATCCAAGCACTGGAAACAAACACTTGATTAAAAGTGGAAATGTACAAAAACATGGAAATGCTGTAACTCTCTAAACAAAGAATTGCAGAATTTGAACAACAGAACTTCTACAATTAACTTTATTAATCCTGATCTGGGCTGTTGAAGCATACTGACAGTCAATAGAAACTTTGAGGTAGAAATGTACACAGAATTCTACTTGTAGGGGGGTTGTAATTATTCATTGTGGATTTACTGATGATCTAGTGCCCTGGTAGTTGAGATAATGAGTTGTCATTTTGTCATAATTCATTGCACATGGATTGGTCACTTTGCAAAAGTGAACCAAATACACACCAAGCAATACTCAGTGAGTATCTGCACAATTTGAGAATGGGTTTTGAAGGTCTATATAAAGGCCCAAAAAAGGCCACCATTGTTAGTCCAGTGAACAGCATCATGCCGCGTCTATCACATGAACAACGTCTCCGGGCACTGGGTATGGTGGAGGCCGGTTTGAGCTACAGTGATGTATCCAGGCGTATGGGCTGTTCCCAACTCACAATCAGAAGCCTGGTCCAAAGCATGCGCCGACGGATTGCTGCCTGCATCGAAGCAAATGGAGGCCATACTCGGTATTGACTGTTGTGACTTTGTGTTTGGCAGGTGTCGTTTTCATTTGTGAAATTCTTTATTTTGAAATAATTCTTGAAACTTTAGATTTTTGTTTCTGTATGCCAATATGCTAAACAAATGATTCATATGAAGAAAATCCAGTTTCGGGCTTCAAAATAAAAATTATGTTGAAAAATGTGGTCTCAAAGTTTTTAATGACTGTCAGTGTACATTCCTCATCCTGAACTGGAGATTTTTTTCTGAGATGGAATCCTCTTCCTGGGCTAGAGTCGACATCTGTGCAGTAGAAGAATGAAAATTATTTCATTACTGATGCAGAAATTTATAGGTGAGATTAATGAGTATGGAATTGTAGTTGATATGGATATTGGATATTTATTGTCATTGCATTTCTGCAACGAAACTTTGTTGGCACTCCAAAATAACAAAAGCAACATAGCATTAAAAAACAACTGTATAAAACACGTATTAAATATATATATACAAGTAAGTAGTACTTGCATTAGAAATACCACAACATGTTTCTACCACTATAACACTGCATAAAACAGCAGTAGCACAGTATTACAGTACACAGCACACATGTACAGAAAAACTGGATTTAAAGCCTCACCTGGTATTAGCTGTTCTGTCCCAGCTGACTGATTCCACATGTGGACTGAGGGACTTATTTTCTCATAGAACCATCTCCCCAGTACCAGTAACTTCTGCTTGAACCTTGGAGGCACACTTCTCTGCTCTGGATTTATCCTGACAGAAATCTTTAAACACAAAACGCATCATATATTAGTAAAGAAGAAAAACATGGTTAAAGTGACCCATATAGTGCTGTTTACTTCCCATGTCAGTGTAACACAGCCAACAGATTTGGTCCACTAAGTCCTTCTCTGTCAAAAGAACAGCTTTACCAGAAAACTGTTCTTGGAAAATAGAAGAAGTTACATTTTGTAATTGGGTCAAAGTCTTACCTTTCAATGTGTTGTTTGTCCGGCCTGCTTTGGATTTGTCTCAGCAGCTAACAGCAGAAAAACGAGAGATAAAATTTACCAAACAGACGTAGCTAACAGACCTAGCCAACAGACGTAGCTAACGGACCTAGCTAACGGACGAAGCTAACACACCTAGCTCGCACACATGCGGCTGTGGCTCAGGTGGTAGAGCGGGTTGTCCAATGACCGAAGGGTCGGCGGTTCAATTCCCGCTCTGACCTTGTCATGTGCTGTTGTGTCCTTTAGGCAAGAAACTTAAACCAACCTCGCCTCCCGTGTGGCTACTCACACTGGTGTATGAATGTGTGTGAATAGGTGTGGATTGGCAGCCATGCTTCCGTCAGTCTTCCCCTAGGGCAACTGTGGCTACAATTGTAGTGACTGTGAGTGAATGAATAATGGATCCATTGTATGCACTTTGAGTATGCCTTAATAGAAAAGTGCTATATAAATCTAATCCATTATTATTATTATTACCATACACACTAACGGAGCTAACACACACACACACACACACTGACTGACGGAGCTAACTCATACACACACAAACTGATGGAGCTAACACATACATACATACATACATACATACATACACACACACACACACACACACACACACACACACACACATATGCTTACGGAGCTAACACATGCGCACGCGAGCACACACATACATACACACCTAGCTAACAGACGTAGCTAACGGGCATAGCTAACACACACAGACAGCGAGAGAGACATGCGCGCTTTTAACGCACACGGTTTAAATTTAACGTTTATTCGGTAACGTTACTCCTTGGCTAACTTCTTAACATCATCAACAAATGTAAAAACCTAACTATCAAAATTTCATCAGCAAGCAGTGTTGCCAACTTCGCGACTTTCTCACTAAATCTAGCGACTTTTCAAAGCTGCTAGTGACTTTTTTTTGTCAAAAGCGACGAGCGACAAATCTAGCGACTTTTTCTGCCATTTTGGAGACTCTGACAGGAAAACTCGGATCATTCTGCAGTTTCTGTTTTCAATGAGCAGCAGGTGCTGCTGTGAGCTCCTTCCTGTCTCAAAGCACAGGCTGTCAGTCCAGTAACCCCGCAGCAGTCCCAGTGTCTGATTAGAGGACACAACACTCCGCGGCCAGACGGCAGATGAATCGCGCATGCGCAGTCGTTACAGATCCCATCCAGATTTACGGAGCCATATAAATGATAATGTTTCTTCACTGTCATGCTGAAATAAACCACAGCATTTAGCCTCTAGTAGAAAAACATATTTTGGGTGTTTTATTCTGACTTTTTGGTCTCTAACACAACGGTATTCCTCTCTCCTACAAGGTTGATTACAATTACATGCAAACTGGGAAATATGCAAATTAGCCGATGACATCATTTAGCGACTTCTAGCGACTTTTAGGACAGCCAACAGCGACTTTCCTTACTGAGGAGTTGGCAACAGTGTTAGCAAGTAGTCAACTAAAGTCCAGTCCTCTGACTAGCAGAGGAGAGCGTCTCTTTTCTTCTCTCAGTTCTTCTCTACCATTGGAGACAATGGCCATTACCTGACCAAACTGCTTCAATTTAACTTAAAATTACAAAATAATGAAGTGAGTTACCTGCTGGAGTCACGGACAAAAAAAGTAGAATCTTGATGAGCGATGTCCGGGAAATGACTGGAATAAAACAGATGGCCAGACATCTGTTCAAGTTCAGGAGAATATAAAGATTGAGGCTCCTCCTCCTTTGCGTGATGATGAAGAAAATATGTTTGTTGGAACGATTGATAATGTACTGCTGAAAATTCCCGCTCAAAGTTACTGTAATGTGATTTACAGTAAAAAAAATTATTTACTGTAAATCTGGCCTCTGAGTGAATTTTACCCATGATACATTGCAGATCTACAGCAACTTACTGTAAACAGGTTCTACAGTAGATATTTGGTCATTTTACAGTAATATTACTGTAAAAACTACAGAAACTTGTTACAGTGTAGCTAAACGATTGGAAACAGTAATGTCATCTCTGATAGATGAAGATCAGACAGGCTTTACAAGGAACAGGCAGACACACGATAATATAAGAGCCCTCCATATAATCGACTATATCTCTAAAGAGCAAATTGGAGCGATCCTTCTCAGCTTTGATGCTGAGAAGGCCTTTGATGCAGTCGGCTGGGACTCCTTATTTCAAGTAATGACCAGAATTGGATTTTGTACATCATTCATACAAAGTATAAGAACAATCTATTCCTCCCCAACAGTAAGGATTAAAATTAACAGAAGCCTCTCAAATCCAATAAGATTGCAGTGAAGATGTAGACAGGGCTGTCCACTTTTCAATCTTTTCATTGAACCATTGGCCCAAGCTATTAGAGAAGATAATGCTCGAGAGGGCATACATATAGGAAGTGTAGAGAACAAAATTTGCCTATATGCGGACGTCATATTGATCACACTCCAAAAGCCTGAATAGGGTGTCCCACTGTTTATGAACATCATGGAGACGTATGGAAAGTACTCTGGTTATGCACTTCCTTATTGCCAGCAATAAGGAAGGGCTGGTTTCAGAGGACACCCCCCACCCCCCACTGTCCTTCTTATGAATATAATCAACTCCATTTGCTCAATGGAAAAGATGACTTTCTCATTTAGACTCCAGAAATAGAAGGGGGATAAATACTGGGAAAGTGGGCCTGCCATAACAATTTGGACACTGTCTGGGTAAGGTTTGTGGAAATCAGTCTCAATGATTCCCCCATCTAGGCGAGGTGGTTTGAATATCACATTATTCGCAGCCCTCTGGTCCAACATGTACACACAGAATTATTACACTATCCTATACATTTAAGTCCCTGCTGGATTTTGTATTTCTGACTTTAGTTGTTAGAATGAAATCTGCAGTAATTATCTGACAAATTATTTTACATCTGGCACGAAGTTCTCCAGCAAATTACAGTATTGGATGAAGCGTCCAGCCACCCATCTGGCCTGGATTCTGGCACCAGCGTGGATGCAGCCAACCTTATCGAAGGAATTCATCATTCCAATGACATGTAAGTATATATTCATGAAAAGTTGCTTGTTTTGAGTTGGAGAAAAGTAAAGAAAACGTAATATACGTGTAACGCTACCGAAAGCATACTGCGCAAAATACGCATAATTTTTACAAGTCATGTGCTGCACACATCTAATGTACCGCGAAACTTTTTCTGTGTGAAGTGCTGGCAATGTTGGGAAGAAGTATTAGGAGGATAAGGAGGAGGAAGAGGAGAGAATAGAGGTCTCCTGCTCTCCTGGTACTCCTGGTACCTCTGCGAGAGGCAGAGGGAGAGGGAGAGGCAGAGGGAGAGGCAGAGCCCTGGCTTCAGCCAGGAGAGGCTGCAGCAGCCGCTCCACCAGCAAGAGCTCCAGGCCAGAGGAGCTCCCTACAGCTGGCTGGAAAACTAAGAAGGAGCCTGACAGCTTACCTTCTCTGCTACATTTCCTGCCCAAAAGGAGGCCAGGTGTCCAGCCACCTCTGTCAGAATATGTGGACAACCCTTCTCCATCAAACTGTCGAAGTACTTGGACCAGGCAGCCATCAAAACACTGTTTCTGATTGAACTCAGTAGAATCGCTTTTATTTTCAAATGCACTGTTTATGGTCTTATTGTGGTTTTGTTCATAAAATATATGTGTCCATAAGTATCTGGCACACTTAGAAATTTGATTGCACTATTGTAAACAGTTTCTTTTGATGTTAATGTTGTGTCTTTGCAAATTTTGCACTGTTATTTAATTTCAGGGTTTTTTTTTTCAGGTTACAAAATTGACCATATCTCAAAAAGCAAGTGATGTACAGACTCCAAATAAATTTCCTGTGGTTCTAAAGGATATTGTGCAATTGTGAAAAAAACAAAAACAATTTTCTTTGTTTTAAGCAATTTATTGTAGTAGTTAAGACATAAGTCAATGCATATTATTACAATTTGGGATATCAGGGTCATTTTGATGTAAAGCAAGTAAAAATACTCCAAAAAATGGCACTACAGCATGTAAAAATGTAAATATATGTCCTGGCGCACTTGTACAATGGTGGGTCTTAAAGGGTAAATAAGAGTTGAGCTAACCCAAAATTTAGAGTTTATAAGTCATTCGTGCAATGTAATAAAATTCTTAAGTTGAGTAAACTTCAGATCATGAGTTATGCATCCAAATGTGCAACTAAGGAGTGATGTCACTACTCCCAAGCCACTACCACAGGACGCGCATGCGCAGTTTTTCTCACCAGCACTATGGTGAAGAGACGCAACTCTGTCCTGCAGCACTTCTTCGCCCTGAGCCTCTCAGCAGTTAGCAGGTAAGCCTGTTTGTTTTAGCGGTTGCTTTTCAAATTCCTTAGTAAATACTAACAATTTATTGTCAGTTTTTGACACTCATGTTGCATTGCTAAAGTTGTGCTAACGTGCTTTAAGTTACTTCCTGCCTGTTTATGTTAGTAATAACATTGCTGTAGTTAGCGAACCTAGCATAGCGTTAGCTAACAGCTTAAAAGCCAGTAAGTAACTTCATAAATAACGGAAATGTACAACATATTTGACAGTACAGAATGAGCGTTCATCACTCCGGCAGCTGCGTGTTGAAACACATTTAAGGAGGAGCGATGTGAACGCAGAGGGGAGGGAAAAGTTAAAATGATGAACATTACTGTCTGTCTTCAGCAACCGTCATGACGCCATGTCACTCTTAGTTTTACTTTGTCAGAAAATACTATAACGTGACACAAGCTGCTACAGCAACTCACTGTGTGTGTTGTTATATTGAGTAACATTAGTAGGGTTGGACCCAAATATCCGAATATTTGGTCGATGTGGTGGTGTCCGGATATTAATTTTGAAATCTGAATATTCACTCACCGGTGTTCAAGATTAACTGGTGATCCGATCAACTGGTGATTCCAGTGTTTCTGAGACAGATGTTTCATAGGCGTGGCTTTTCAGGACCCCTTACTGACTAACCAGGAAATAAACAATGGAACAACTTCGCTTCTAAAAATTAGATTTCTGCTGTTTTATTCATTTTGGTCCTGACAAAAATATCTGGAAATAAGTCGCGTTCTCATCGTAAGAGTCATGCGCTGTCAGGCAACAAGAAAGAAAACTACGTAACCGCGGTTGGAACTAGTGGAGCTGTGATCACTGTCAAAACCTGTTAAAGCAGCAGACAGGAGACCAGGACACAGTGTGCACGTCTTTTAATAAGTTCAAACTGTGTGGTAGAATGCCAAAATTTTGTAGTTTAACGATGTATTGCTCCCGTATTGGCAGATTTAGATCATATCGTCGCGACACTGACTTATTTAAATACATAAACGTCAAAATCTTACCAAAACAGTCCAGCAATATTTAACGTATTGAACTCGAAATGCAGCAATTTAGGAAAAAATAAATATCACAGGACATTCATGTTCTAATCAGCAATAGAAGCTTGTTGTGCCATTCTCAAAACTGATGTCACTGACATCAATTGTAGAAGAACTTAACACAGAGTCTCAACAATTACAAAGTTTAAACAATATAGCTAATGATCAGGCTCCCTACTTTAATATCGTACAAACTGACCGAACCAAAATTCAAAAAATTATAATGCAATTAAACAAGTCAAAGGCTAAAGATACATTTGGAATTGATGCTCCATTTTTGAAGAAGTATAATACCATCTTGATAAGACCATTACTCCATTTGATAAATTTGTCTATTACAGAAGGGAAATTTCCGCAAAGCTTTAAAATGGCTATTATTACCCCAGTTTATAAATCTGGTGCATTAACTGATGCCAGTAATTATAGACCAGTATCAATTCTCCCAGTAATGTCAAAAGTACTTGAAAAGGTTATTGCTAATCAATTGATGATCCATCTTGAAAATAATCAGTTTTATCATCCAAAACAATTTGGAATTCGTAAAAAATTTTCCAACTGAGATGACACTGTGTCACTTCATTGAGAGAATAAAATATTCACTTGACAAGGGAAACGTGGTTGGAGCAGTGTTTCTGGATTTGAAGAAAGCCTTTGACACTGTAAGTCATAAAATACTTGTTAGCAAACTGAGACATCAATTTAAATTTTCTGCTACTGCTGTTAGTTGGCTTAGCTACTATTTAGAATATCGACAACAGTGTGTTCGTTTAAAGAATGTGAAAACATCTCCTCTGTACAGAAAGACTGGCCTGCCACAGGGATCAGTCCTAGGTCCTATTCTTTTTTGTTTATATATAAATGATTTACCTACTATTTGTACAGACACTGAATGCCAAATATATGCTGACGATACAGTGTTTTATGTCTCAGCAAAAAAAAAAAAAAAAACATCAAGCTTCAGAGAGCTTAAGCAGACAGATGGTCAGTGTTTTAGAATGGTTACAAAGGAACCACTTAACACTTAATTACAAAAAAACAGTATCAATGTGCTTTTCAATAAGAAAGAAAGTTCTAGATAAATTTCACATCACTATTGATGCAAAAGAAATAGATGTGGTAAATAATTTTAAATATTTAGGAGTAATTTTAGACTCTCAACTTAAGTTTGATATACATGTAAAGAATATATCTAAAACTGTGAAAACCAGTCTGAACTGCTTTAGACTTATCAGATCATGTCTTTCCTTCAAGGCAGCTCATTTATATTTGCATGCCATGGTTCTTTCCCGTTTGTCATATTGCATCACAGTTTGGGGCCAGGCCACAGACTCAACTATAAAGCCTTTATTTTCACTTTATAAACAAGCTTTGAAAATTTTAGACCAGAAGCCACAAAAATGGCACCACTGCAAAATTATTGAGAAATATAATTTGTTGACTTTTTCCAATTTTATAAAATTATCTTTTCTGAAAGTTGTGTTCAAGTGCTTGAATGGACTGGCTCCACAAGTGATGGCTCAGAACTTTACAAAGATAGACAGTTGTAAAACTAAAACAAGGAACATAACACAACAAAACTGTAAAATCCAAAGGTGCAGGACAACATTTGGGCAGTCATCCCTTTCAGTGCAAGGCATACACCTATGGAATTCCTTACCATCTGAAATTAAATCTCAAACAGGACTTAAAAAGTTCAGTGCAAAAGTTAAACAGTGGCTTAAACAGCAGCAGAAATGTGAACATTAATTTCTCACAAGTAATTATCAGTAAATGATTTTAATAATCTCTGATGTTAAATGTAACTTGTGTTTTAGTTTTAATTTACTATAACTGTGTTTATTTATTTGTGGTACTCATTGATTGTATTCACTGTATTATTTTATTTGTAAAATTGTATCTGTATAATTTATTTTACTGTAAATCCTGACCAGGGACAAAGACTGCAAATTAGCTGAAGCTAGACGTCCTATATACATTCACATTTTCCCATTGTGGCAATGTTGTATGTATCGTCCCTGTTAAATAAACATTAATTAAATAAATAAATTAATTAAAAGACTGCATTTCCTTTTGATAAAACATTTCTTGGCAGCTATTGTAGTTGTAGTCCCCATCTGTGGGTGGATGCCCCACACAGGACATATGGTACCACCTCCCACAGGTGGTACACTCAATCTGAAAGGAGATTTGAAAATAGACATTAGAATACTATCCGGTGTTTGTCATGTTCATATCACTCACTGACACTCAAAATGTGCCATTAAAGGTAAAACTAAATGCAACAATTAAAAAAATATATATAATGTTGCAGATCTCAGTGACTACATTTATATGCAGTCAATAACCCTTTCATAACCGGAATATTAGCAATAACCCGGTTGCGTACGGCCATGTAAACACCCGCAAAAACCCGAATATGCTCATATTACGGTTTTTAAAAACCTGAATAAGACCCCTGGGTTACTCCTTTTCTAACCCGAATATCTCGTAATATAAATGCGCATCGGACTATCCCCATAGAAAGAAACATTAATTTGCGTTCTGCGCATGTTTCATCCGAAAGGAATCTTGGTCTTTTGAGTACGGCAACTATTTGTATGCCGCGCGACCCACCAGAAATACACAAGGAGAGGTAAACAGACATGGCGAAAGCCACACGCAGCAGCACAGCGCCACACTTTTGGAGCGAGGAGGAAATGGCCTACTTTATTTTATTTATTTTTGTCTTTGGGTACATGAAGAAGAAACGGAAATGACGCAATTTGTGTCATGACATTGTCTGTGCGTCCCGGTTTGGATGGGAATATCCCAATTGATTACGCTGATCATGTAAACAGGAGTAACTCTGTCTGTTTAGGCATGTAAACGGGTTATTCCAAATGTTTCAGAAACTGGAATATTGACCTTAACCCAAATATTAATGGCATTAAACGTAGTCAGTGTTGAAGTCTGAACTGCAGAATGGAATCAGAATGCTCATACCCATTTATCCACTTTTGCGCCCGAGCTGGCCTCCCCACAAGCCCGACACATTTGAGATAGGTCATCTGGAAAAAATATTTTTAAAAAATGGAGACATGCAAGGTAGTTAAATGCAGATACATGATCACCTACCTCCTTAAGTTTACCTGAATCTTTCAGCAGTGATATTGCTATGTCGAGCCTTAGCCTTGCCACACCCTCCTGGTCCACAGGATACTGTATCTCTTTTATTTAGAATTTGTTCTGCAAGCTAAGAAATTAATGATAAATATAAACTGGAATACTTATTGTGCTAGGTGTGCACATAATCACACACTCACCTTGCAAACAAATACACCACATGATGTCGAGTCCTGCTGTTTTGGATGGGGCACTTTGTTATTGCAGGACATACTGTGCGGACCAGTGCTCTGCAGACAACACATTAACTGTCGACCAACTTTAATTTTAGTCCAAATAAGACCTTTTAAAATCAGCAGTTTTGGTTGGACTTCAGAGGGACAAGGCAATATAAGAAAAATACAACATCTGAAAAACAAATCCTATAAAAAATTGCCATCTTGCTCCCAAATACTATCCACATGATGTGTAAACATGCAATTTATTAAATGCAACTGTAACACTCTTTTAAAGAGGAGTGTCAATTTAAAGCTTCCTTTTACCAAAGTTGAATGTGAATGGTTGGGAATGATTGGGCCAGATGGTTCGGCTACTCATAGGAGGAGTGAGATGAATGAGACTCAGACAAAGGCTGAAAGTAATACAAATGCCGGCTTGTATTTTTTTTTTGAAAAAATAATATAGAAAAATAAAATGAATGAATATCTGAAAAAAATGAAAGTATTTTGTTCTGGTACCACAGTTTCTCAGTAACAACTGTTGTTTCCACAATCACAGTGTCGCATCCAATCTTACCTGGATGCACCCTTCTAATCACATATTCCAAGTCACAGTTCAGAGTAATTCACAGTTTCAACAGCAAAATCAAACAGAAATTGTGTGAACCACAATAAACCAGTGTCCTACAACAACAACAAAAAAACTCATTTGAAGGAATGGATCCTACAATTCCACTTCAAGTCCACTTCCTGCATGTGAAGTAATATCAAGTCCGTCAGAGTTCAGGTAAGTGTACGTCCAAAGGTTCCAAGGGAGTGTGTGTGTGTTTGGGAAAGGGGCAGCAAGTGTGAAATGGTGTGGATGGGTTTTGTTTTTTGTTGCAGCTGGCCTACCACACTGCACCGCGCAGCGGAGGGATGAATCAAGCAGTTCTTCCGGGGGTTTGACTCGCCATCAATAACAGGTCCTCCGTACAAAAACCTGACCGATCTCACAAGGACAAAGCTGGAGCATGTAATGGCGCTGCTTCGAAGCCTCGACCGTCTGTTTCTGTAATTTTCCGTCACCGTTTTGCTAGCGTGTGTACCGCTCGAGCCGCAGGCAGAAAGAGACCTTCACTACCGGAGACGAACGGAGTAGGCGGGACAATGCGCTGTTTCGCAGCAGCTGATTGGACAAGGTGACTGGGACAATGCGCCATTTTGGAGCAGCTCATTAGTTAAGAGCAATCTGTCACTCATCCCAGAGGAGTTAACCCTTTAATCGCCAATAGTACTATTTATTTATTTATTTATTTTATAGCAGAGTATAACAGCTAAAATGAATTACCTTATGTTTGTGGGCTTCAGATCACACTTATTATAGTCATAATTGAATATGGGCTACATCCTCCCCACTTTGATGTTATGCACGTCCCTGTGCATCCAAATGGCTCAGCTGTTGCAGGGAACTTGTAATAGCTTCATTTAGGCTACTAAATACCGCGTTGACCACATACAGTAATGGGTTGCCTAATCTGGAATACTGCAACCTCTGGTTTTTCATGTGACCTTTGAGATCTATGAGGGAGGTGTTGAGTTTCTTGAGAGCTATTCTGAAAACCAAGTAAACCAGGCTGCTGAGTTATAACTGTTTCTTGGGGGAAACTATCTGGACATTCTGACAATGTCACAGTTTCACTGGGCAATATCTGTTCATCATTTTGCTGATTTTCTTCCACAGGATCATCCACAGGATTGCCATTTTCCAGGGAGCCAGGTTCCGGTAGGTAAGTACAATCAGGTAGGTTCTCACTTTCAGTTAGGTTGTTACTTTCGGTTGGATTGACTTGTTCGGTTGGATTGTCACATTCGGTTGGATTGACTTGTTTGGTTGGATCGTCACATTCGGTTGGATGGGGTCTGTTTGCATCTTCCGTACTGAGCACTACAATAGTTGGCAACATCTCAGGTGGCTCAGCTGAGTCAGAAGATGACACAGGTATCCAGGTAGGTATTGGTAAGTACTCTGACTCCAAATCCTCACCATCCTCATCCTCCTCAACAACACTTTGCCTTGTCTTTCATTTAGTCTGACACTTTTGGGGGCTCTTTTCTATTGAGTCTGTGGCAGGTATGAAACTGCAAGGAAGGAGCAGGTCATGGTGTAATGTTCTGACCGGTCTCTCCTTGCCCTCCGGTTTAACTGTATAGACTGGCAATTCACCTGCTTTCCTCAGAACCACATAGACATCATCCTCCCACCTGTTTGCCAACTTATGCTTTCCTCGCAGCTTGACATTACGTACAAGGACTCTGTCACCCACACCCAGAGTTGAGTCAACCACTTGTTTGTCAAAGTGTGCCTTATTGCGTTGTGCATTCTTTTGGGCATTTGAGGTTGCGATTTTAAAACTTTCCTCCAACCTCTGCTTTAAGTCACTGACGTACTGCGAGTGCGACTTCTTTTGAGCATTAACAGGCAATCCGAAAAGTAGATCAATGGGGAGCCTTGGTCGCCTCCCAAACATTAGCTCATAGGGTGAATACCCTGTCACATCACTCTTGGTGCAGTTGTATGCGTGTACAAGAGATTTCACATAGTCTTTCCAATGCAACTTTTCATTATCACCCAATGTACCAAGCATCTGGAGTAACGTCCTATTGAATCTCTCAGCGGGATTACTTCTAGGGTAATAGGGTGTTGTGCGTATCTTTTTCATGCCAGTGATCTCACACAGTTCGCTTATCGTCTTTGATTCAAAATCGGGGCCCTGGTCACTTAAGAGCCTGTCTGGGATGCCATAGTGAACAATGAAGTTCTCCCAGAGGGCCTTTGCAACAGTACGTGCTCGTTGGTTGGGTGTTGGGAGGGCCACCGCGAACTTAGTAAAATGATCAGTTATCACTAAGACATATTTTGTATTAGACTGGTCTGGCTCTATTGACAGGTAATCTATACAGACTAACTCAAGAGGCCTACTTGTCTGTATGTTCATAAGGGGGGCTGCCCTCTCAGGTTTACACTTTCGACGGACACAACGTTCACACATACTGATCATTTTCTCTACTGACAAATACATCTTTGGCCAACAGAACCGGGCCCGGACTAAATCGAGGGTACGGTCAACTCCTAAATGCCCCATGTTATTGTGGAGGTGCTGGAGGGCCATTGGTCTTAGCTCCTCGGGAAGCACTAATTGGAAGGAGATGTCTGAACCAGTTTGCCTTTTGCGGTAGAGGACCCCATTTTGTAGTTCGAGACGATTGAGCTCACGCAGCAGCAAAGGAAGCTCGGGCAATTCTGCTCTAAGACTGGGAGGTGGAGTTTGGCCAGTTTCTAACTGAGTGATCACAGCACTGATGGCAGGATCTGATCTCTGTTTTTGTTGGAGCTCGTCCTCTGTGATGGCAGGAACAAGTGGAAAACCTGTTCTACCTCAAAGCTATCAGGAACAGCAGTAGCATGCAGGGCTAAAGATTCAACGAGAGCTAACCCTGGACAGGTAAGTGATCCTGGATCTACGTCGACAGTTGCAACTGTGTGTCTGTCACAGATGGCCTGGATGGCTTCTCTCGGGATTGTGTCTGTGTCATCATTGCTAAGATGAGTAAGAGCAAACTGTCGGATTCTTTCACTTTCTTTTTGTGATATGCTGTCATCATTTGGAGTACCATGAGGGCGACGAGATAATGCATCTGCATCGAAGTTTTGCTTGCCGGCCCTGTACTGGAGTTGAAATGAAAAAGTAGACAAGGTGGAGAGCCACCGATAACTTGTCGCGTCCAGTTTTGCAGACGTCAGTATGTACGTTAATGGATTGCTGTACGTCACTACTGTAAATTCTGTGGCATAGAGATAGTCTGAGAACTTTTCCGTGACGGCCCACTTAAGGGCCAGGAATTCTAGCTTGTGAGCCGGATATTTCGTTTCACTCCTGGAAAGTCCTCTGCTAGCAAATGCAATGGCTCTCAACTGTCCATCCTGACGTTGGTACAGAGCTGCACCGAGGCCAACGGTGCTAGCGTCCGTATGGAGGATGTAGGGTAGTTTGGGGTCTGCAAAACCCAACACTGGGGCTGAGGAAAGTTTACCGATTATCTGTTCGAAGGCCTCTTGGCACTTTTGAGTCCATCTCTGACCAAACGGATCTTTTGGGTTGTGGTACTCAGAGCTTTCTCGCTTTGGGGGCTTCTTCTTCCCCTTCCTGAGTGGTGGGTAACCGGCAGTTAGCTCGTTTAAGGGCCTCACGATGTTAGAGTACCCCTGGATGAACCGTCGGTAGTACCCGGCAAAACCCAAAAACGACCTTAGCTCCTTAAGGTTGGTGGGGACAGGCCAAGTTGCCAGGGCTTGGATTTTCTCTGTATCGGTCTCGACACCACGCTCCGATACCACATGACCAAGATATTTGACAGAATTCTGAAAGAATTTGCACTTCTCGGGTGCCAGTTTCAGACCAAATTCTTTTAATCTCAACAGGACTCTCTTTAAGCGCTGCTCATGTTCTTCAAGGGATGACGAGAAAATAATTAAGTCGTCAATGAAGACAAGGACTTCCTTCAGATTCATCGGACCCATACATCGCTCCATGAGTCTTTGGAAAGTGGAGGGTGCGTTGCTAATCCCCTGGGGCATCCTATTAAACTCCCAGAACCCCAGGGGACACACAAACGCTGTTTTCTGCTTGTCTGGCTCTGACATTTCAATTTGATAATATCCTGACTTGAGATCCAAGACTGAGAACCATTTTGACCCTGCCAGAGCTGAGAACGCTTCCTCTAGATTGGGGAGTGCGTACGAGTCTTTGATGGCCTGGAGATTGAGTCTCCTGTAATCGATGCACAGACGAACGGAACCATCCTTTTTTTGACAACAACAATTGGAGAGGCAAATGGGGACTCAGATTCTCGTATTACTCCTGCTTACAACAGTTCCTGGAGGTGCTTTCTGACAGCCTCCACATCATGGGGATGTATAGGTCGAGGTCTGGATTTGAACGGTGTCTCATCATTGAGCTTTATTTGATGTTGCACATCAGCGTGTCCAAAATCCAGCTCATGCTGCGAAAACACTTCGGGCATTGAATTGAGCATCTCTGTGACACGGTCTTTCCATTCTGCAGGCAATGAAGAGTCTCCAAAGTCAAAGTTGATCCGTTCAGTGTGAGTGGGATCTTTTGATTGGTTGGAGGGGCATGACACTTTTACTGTCTGCTCTCGGTGGAGGACTCGAGTTATGGCATTAATGTCAGCCAACACACAACCTGGGGGAACAACAATGTTATGATCTGTCTCATTTTTTATGACTACTGGCAATCTACAGGGCTGCTTAGCTGGCAGGTTGACAAGGCTAGTTGGCACAAGCAGACCACTGGGCAAAGGAGAGGCTGATGGCTGTTCAATAATGGCACATTTCTCAGTGACTATTTTGGAGATGTACACTGGGACCTCAAAAACTGCTGTCTGCCCTGCCTTTACTACTGTTGAACGTTTATCTTGCAGTTTTGCACAGCCAAGACGACAGTCACTGAAAGTTTTCTGGTGCATTTCAAGGATTTTGAGGAGCGCTCGGTAGCCATGATGGACAGGCCAAAAGTTTTCACTGGGCTCATGGAAGTCAGCATAAAGAGCATCTAGAGTGTTTGTGCCTACCAGCACCTGCTCTTGTGCAGCTGCTTGCAGAGGGGGAATGACTAAGGCTAACATGTTAACATTAATGTCTGACCCCATGAAATCTTTGGGGAAAGTAATAGAGAGCTCGACATAACCTAAGTAGGGGACAGATTGACCATTAGCACCCTCTACATCAAGAAGATCACCTAGTGGCTGAATAGGTAAGTCAGAGAGGTGTTGCTCATAGAAACTTTCGGGTATGGTTGTCACTTGTGACCCCGTATCTAAGAGGCAGTTTGTTTCTTTGCCAGCAATCATGACATTAGCAGTAGTTCTGGTTCCAACCAAGCCTCTTGGTAGATTTACAGACTGCATTTTTGACTGAGCTTTCTTTAAAGAGGCTTTGCGTGTTTTGGGACGAGAATTGTTTTCTGTAGCCTCCACTTGTCCCGCACTGGAAGCTAGGATCAGTTTAAATGGGACTCGTCACTGTCATGGTTTGAGGCTTCCCAACAGATTTGCTTTTCTTTTAACTGTCTTTTCTTTGTGGCAACCAGAGACAGATTTGGTTCATTTTCGCAGGATGAGGCAATATGACCGTCCTCGCCACATCTAAAACAATACTATGGTCGTGGTTTCCCATTTGCTTTGGCAATGGTCTGTGCAGATGGGGTTTTCTTTTTCATGGGACGGGCCTCAACTTTAGCACTGGTTGTTTGACACTTCAGCTTTGATTGCTTGGGCTGTTGTTTTTGGCTCTCTGCTTTCCAACTGGTGAGCTGCGCACTCAGATCAGCTATTTGTTTCTTTAACACATCAAAGTCTGATTCACTGACACTCACCGTTTGTGACATGACCCGTTGCTTCAGGTGGTTTGGAGAGGGCTTGTTCCGTCCTAGGTGTTGTCTCATACGACTCCCTTTTGCTGCTTGTTTGTCTTCTTCTGTCCGTAAAAGCAAGAAGAGCTCTGAAAAGGAAGGCGGGCTGTCTTTTCTCTGTCCTAACTGGAGGTCACTGATGAGACTGTCCTCCCAACAGCCGCGACAAAATTGCCTAAGCAACTGCTTATCAAATTCTGACTCACTGATACCCCCACGTCGCATAGCCTTTGTTAAACAAACATGTAACCTTTGCAAATAAGTCGATGGTCTTTCTCCTTCATTCTGAAGCATTTTCATAAATCGTGCAAGGAGCTCATCGCCATCTTCGACAGCTCCATAAGCAGAATCTAGCACCTTCAGGTACTCAGAGGGTTTAGCATGTGGGCCTAATGCTTAGTTATATCTGTGGCAGGGGGTAAAAGGCTGTCAAGGATTCTTTGGGTGCAGTTCAGATCAGACACAGCAGGATCTTTGATGAGCATCTCAACACCTGTGCGCCATGTTTCGTAATCTGCTTCATTGTTGGGACGAGGAACACGCCCAGAGAAGATCATCCCATTCGTTATTTCTCTAGAAAGTTCAAAAAACACCAGCTGAGTTACAGCACCATTGAAAAACAAGCCCTTGCGCTCCTATTGGCATTACAACACTTTGAGGTGTACATTGGATCCAGCTCGGTGCCAACTGTTATTTTCTCTGACCATAACCCCCTTGTATTTCTGACTCAGATGCGGAATAATAACCAGCGCCTCATGCGTTGGTCTTTGATGATCCAAGATTTTAATCTTGAGATAAGATACAAGAAGGGTAAGGGCAATGTCATGGCTGATGCTCTCTCGAGGACGTAAGTACCAAACATTTTTTAGGGGAAAATGTTTGATTTATTTGGGTGGGGAGGTGTGATGACCCTGGGTCATTTTGTGTAGTGTTTATGCTGAGAAACTTGGTCTCCTCTCCTCCTCCTGTGTGTGTGTGTGTGTGCGTGTGAGTGGGTGTGGCTGTCCAGCAGAGTCAGTAGCTGTGATTAGATCCTGGTGCTGAGGCTGATTGGACTGCTGGGAGGATTGCTGCCACCTGAGAGCCTGCCTGGAGGCTACAAAAACCAGCTGCTGCAACCTGCTCATTCTCTCCTGATCCAGCCACCCTTGATGAAGCAGCCTGTTGTCAGCTCTGTGTGTCCATGTGTTAGTTGGAGACTGATTCTGTGGTAGGGGCTGGAAGCCCAAAGACCTGTTAGTGACTAAGTTTAATTGTTTATTCTGGGAACCCCAGTTTAGAGTTTGCTTTATAAAATTAGAATTTTATGTTACTGGGAGTTTTAAGTTACCTTGGTTTGCTTTGTTTGAAAAATAAACCTTTTGTTCACTTTTGAGAATTTTCCAGGCTGGCTTCATTGGGGGTGGCTGAGTCCCGAGCATTATCATGTTGCGTTCATGGTTCCCCTAGACTAGGGATGTAACACATAGTCAGATTTGCCAGCTCTTCTTTGAGCATATCCTCTAGCGAGTTTCCGCTTAGGTTTGCTATTTGAGATAGCTGTTTCATGTATGCTCTGGTGACATTTCGTGCATTTACCGCATACACCTCTGCCAGACTTTTAATTTCATAAATTACTTCAGGTTGAACAGAACTTTGGATACTAAGTGGCAGAAGGGGCCTTCGACTATCAACAGCACTAGCATGATTGAACTCTACTATTAAGTGCCGATGGAACTCTGAATTAGGATTATCTATGCGAATGTGGCGGTTAACTGAACCGTGTTTTGCAAGGCAAGTAGCTATTTCTTCGTCAGCCTCACTGTTGGTAAGTCCTTTTATGATCACTGCATGAGGGATTTTAATTGATTCTTGGATTACAATTTCCATTTTGCGGGACTTTGGTTTTGAGTCGAATATTTGTTGTTGTAATACTTAACAAAAGAGTCTCATGCACTTCCACAATATCTCCTGGCTGGCTAACTCGCCAACTATAACACTCTTTTAAAGAGGAGTGTCAATTTAAAGCTTACCTTTACCAAAGGTGAATGTGAATGGTTGGGAATGATTGGGCCAGATGGTTCGGCTACTCATAGGAGGAGTGAGATGAATGAGACTCAGACAAAGGCTGAAAGTAATACAAATGCCGGCTTGTATTTTTTTTAGAAAAAATAATATAGAAAAATAAAATGAATGAATATCTGAAAAAAAAATGAAAGTATTTCGTTCTGGTACCACAGTTTCTCAGTAACAACCGTTGTTTCCACAATCACAGTGTCACATCCAATCTTACCTGGGTGCACCCTTCTAATCACATATTCCAAGTCACAGTTCAGAGTAATTCACAGTTTCAACAGCAAAATCAAACAGAAATTGTGTGAACCACAATAAACCAGTGTCCTACAAAAAAAAAAAAAACTCATTTGAAGGAATGGATCCTACAATTCCACTTCAAGTCCACTTCCTGCATGTGAAGTAATATCAAGTCCGTCAGAGTTCAGGTAAGTGTACGTCCAAAGGTTCCAAGGGAGTGTGTGTGTGTTTGGGAAAGGGGCAGCAAGTGTGAAATGGTGTGGATGGGTTTTGTTTTTTGTTGCAGCTGGCCTACCACACTGCACCGCGCAGCGGAGGGATGAATCAAGCAGTTCTTCCGGGGGTTTGGCTCGCCATCAATAACAGGTCCTCCGTACAAAAACCTGACCGATCTCACAAGGTCTGTTTCTGTAATTTTCCGTCACCGTTTTGCTAGCGTGTGTACCGCTCGAGCCGCAGGCAGAAAGAGACCTTCACTACCGGAGACGAACGGAGTAGGCGGGACAATGCGCCGTTTCGCAGCAGCTGATTGGACAAGGTGACTGGGACAATGCGCCATTTTGGAGCAGCTCATTAGTTAAGAGCAATCTGTCACTCATCCCAGAGGAGTTAACCCTTTAATCGCCAATAGTACTATTTATTTATTTATTTATTTTTTATAGCAGAGTATAACAGCTAAAATGAATTACCTTATGTTTGTGGGCTTCAGATCACACTTATTATAGTCATAATTGAATATGGGCTACACAACCATCATTTTGTTTCATGTTCATGCCATGTTACATCTCTGTACGTCTTGATCTGTTCCTCTGTTGCCCCGAATGGATCCAGGTAGAGTGCCCTCCTCTCCTTCAGATACATGATCTTCAAAAAGGCAATTAAGTCTCATGACAAAAAAAACAAAAAAACAATCTTATTGGTGTGTCTAAATATGTTGAGATTACTTACAATAAGTGTCCAGTGTGCGTTATCACAGACTGCTCCAGCTGCCACATCATGCTGTAGTAGATTTAACTACAAAATATCAGATAGAAACCTTAAACATTTAAATTTTATCTTTAATACACTCACCTTTTTTTTTGCTTTTTTTTTTAAAAGATATTTTGGCTTTAGGCAGGTTAGTAGAGGCAGACAGGAAAATAGGGAAAAGACCTGCAGCAAATGGCTGCGAGCTAGAATCAAATCCAGGCCGCTGCACCGGGGACTATAGCCCCTGTTTATAAGTTACCTGCTCAACCAGCTGAGCCATCTGTCTACCAATTGAACTCACCTTTCTGAAGCCTTTAGTAGATCCTTGCCAGGCTGAGGTCATCAGATAAGAATCTAAAATCAGAGCTCCTGTCCTTTTGCCCACACTTGTCAGATAGCCATTCATCCCCTATGAATACAGAAGTAACTTTTCATCCATTTTACCTCCACTACTCAGCAGATAATCATGACAAATGTAACATACCTCACTCTCCAGCTCCTTCCAAGGGGCCAAATCCATGAAGTTTTCTGAAAAGATCTTATATGGCCCTATTTTGGCCCAGAGGGTGTTTTGTTTTCCAGCCCATATCACTCCGATTACTGTAAAGACACAAATGCTAACCATCTGAAACATTTATGTTTTAAGGTACAATTTGTTAGTGTACTTACAGTTTTCTGCATCTTTGTGCTGAGCTAGGGTCTGGATCCTTGTTGCCTTCAATGTAAACTCCACTGATGAAGGTCCAGCCAGAGGAGAAGTTGCCAAGATTTTCTGCAACTTTGCAGGTATCCTCTCCTCTGGCTGAAAATAGTGGGTGAGGTGATCAATATTCATCTTCCGTTTTATTTTCCCTTCATCTGATAAAATGTCAGCACATTTTCTGATGAGGTTTATGATTTTAAAAGGTCCAAGCATGTCAGGGTCCAGTTCCCCCCTTTCCTCTGCTCCTGCCTAATATTTTTTACCAATACTAGATCCCCCACTTTGAAGTCATCTTCAGTACCATGTTTGGCCTTCCTTTTACATACTGCATCTTGGCTTTTTTTTTTGTTTGCTTTGACCTCCTTATAGGTCTTGCCTGCCTTTTCAATCCATCACACACTTCTTCATGTTGAAGTAAGGAAGATGCATGTTCTTCTGTCACCTGCCAAACAAAGCAGAATAATTAGTAATGGATTGCCAGGAGTGTCATCTCAACATTTTCACAAAATGTTTATGTTGAGAATATTTAAATTTCTTACTTTGTATTCCTTAGGTACTTCTGATGGATACCTGGCTTCCCTCCCAAACATCAAGTAGTACGGGCTGTATTTCGTAGTCAGTTGTTTTTTTTGTGCAAAGACCAAACATGGTAGCTTGAAGAAAGTTGTCCCAAGTTGTGGGGTGTTCTGCTACAAGTTTATTCAGTGACCTTCAAATGGAAAATTGAACAACAGAAGCAAGTATGATAAAAATTTGGGTTAAGTATGATAAAGCAGAATATTTGCAAAATCTAATTTCCACAAAAGTTGCATGATCAAATAGTTAAACAACTTACCTTTGGATTGTGCCATTTAGCTTTTCCACTAGACCATTTGTCTGGGGATGATACGGCGAGCAGAGGCTTCTTTCAATGCCCAGCTTTTCACACAAACCGTAGTTCAGCTTCAAAATGGTTGTAGGACAAACCAAAAAATAAGTCAGCAGTCACTTTTATATTTTTGGCAGCAATTATGTATCAGTGCTGTACCTTGTTGCGAAACTCTGAACTCTGATCTGTTAGCAGTGTTATAGGTGCACCAAATTTGTAAAACCAATCAAGGATACAATTAGTGACCTCATCTGCTGTTTTACTTTTTAGTGGGTAGGCCTCTGCCCATTTGGTGAAATAATCAACCATGACACATATGTACTGATTGCCACCGTCTGAGTGAGTTTACCCACAAGATCCATTCCAACGAGCTCTAGAGGCTCGGTTACCTATTTGAGGAAAGACAGACAGGTGTATTAAATAATTGTTGTTATGTTGAGAACCAACAGAAGATTCAATCTTTACCTTTATTGGACTGTATTCTTTTTTTCTTTGATAGAGGCCCGCTTGGACTGGCATGGCGGACATTGAGCAATCTAAGTAGACAAAGCCCAATATCATTTCCAAATTACAAACTGTGCAAATAAATTGTAATGCTGAAAATTAAAGGTCGTGTCTACAGATACGGACCCGTACCCGTACCCGTAGCCTGTGGCCTACGGATACGGCACTTTCCCTTATCATAAATATTAATGAGACGGACATGAATATTAATGAGCCGGCTGATGAACGCGCTTTGTGATTGGCTGGTAATCCGACGTACATAAATATTAATGAGCCGGCTTGGTAATCCGAGTGATGAAGGCGCTTCCGTGATTCGAAGTGAATCTGCGTGCCGAGCCTGTCATGTCAGTCATCAGTCATTTTCTATCATGCATAATGTCTTATAAATATCATTATCTGACTTTTTCACGGACAGCGATTTGGGGGTTGAAATCAGCACTACTATTAAAAATAGCAAAACGTTTTATTCACGTGACCCTGTTCTAATAAAGCACAAACAGCAAACAAAACAAATGGCAGAACTAACAGCCAGCAAACTACAAGTATTTTTTATCTTCAAAAGTAGCGACAGACTATTACATAATAACAACCTAAACAAAACCCTGACGTATTTTCTACGTCAGTCACTTTAATGTTAGCGGACTCTGTTGAATGGCTAATTTACATCACCACAAACAAATCTCACAATATCACAGTAAATCGAGTTTGTGTTTTTTTTTAATTCATGCCGAATTAAAGAGCTGCTCCTCACCATTCACGAGTGTTTGTTTCATATTCGACATTCTTAACTTTATCCTGTAAATTAGCGTCCGAAATTAAATGGGAACATTTGCAATGGAGTTCGTCAGCCGCTTCCACCACTGAACGTGGTAAACTAATTAATAGGAACTGGACTTCAAACAATTTATACACGGCGTCTAAAAGCGTAAAAACTGCAATGTCTAAAGTGTGAGAGGAGACGGTGTATTTTTGGTTAAATTATACAATGTTCGCCGTCAAAGTCATTCATATAAACTGCCTGTAATGTGCAGCAAATAGTAGTTAACCGGCGCCAGCTCTTCAGTGACCTTAACGGGTCCGTACCTCTAGTACAGATGCTACGGGTACGTACCTGTAGCATCAACCAAAATTAAAAGTACAACTTTGAGAATCACCAAGACTGAGAAGTAAAATAAGTGCTTACACCTGCAGAGCATTAGTTAGTATTCAAACCTTAGATTGGCATTCCATCTAGATATAAATATACACTAACAATGAACTTACATGTGCATTTTAAAAGTCATTATGAAGATGTCAACTTACCCACTTCTTAATGTCACTCTCCATGCCAGGCCAGTAATAGCGGCTGATTATAGTGCTGTGTGTTTTCTCCCAGCCGCAGTGACCGCCAAATGGCTTACATGAAATTCATGAAAGATATCATTTGCCTCTTTGGCAGAGCAAACAACTTTTGCCAGGTGCTCAGGCTGAGTTTTTTTCCGCCTACATATGTAGTACAGTTCACCATCTAGTGTGTGAATGTAAAGCACATTTAACATGAAACTACATGGTTTAGAAAGTGTATTTGACAAACTACAAATCCTATTGACCTTACCCTTTACCATGAAGGTTTCAGCTCTTCTGATCACATATTTTTGTTTTGGAGTGATGCCTTCAGGGTAACGGTTGTTAATTTTCAGGTCAAGGACCTCTTGTGCCATTTTGGGGTCCATTTTTTAAAGAGAGATTTCCCTGTATTGCCCTTTTTGTTTTAACACTGGCTACACTAACACCTAACTAACCTAAACTAACCTAAATCTACTAACTTATCTTGCTTCAGATTTAACTATGAAACTACCTTCACACACACCTATAAAACTAACTTCACACTTACCTATAGATGTCAAACGCTTAACAGATACACAGGCACAGACAAATTACAGAACAGACATACAAAACAGTTACAATCACAAAAAGACAATAACACCAGACTCTCAACACACCTTACCTCAGACACTCTCACTTTCAAACAGCCACTCGCTCTGTCACAATCAAACTGCAATCACACTATCAACCACTCTACAACTACTATAACTCGCTTGATGAAATGCCTGCTTTGTCTAAACTTTCTCCTGACTAAACCCACAAGGTTATGATGGGTTAACCAACATAGAGAGAGATGTACTCCCCTAATCTCTTCACCTGTGTGCCCACCTGTGTAGCCAAATTTGGCCACACAGGTGTGCCTGTGCCCAGTTTGAGGTGTGCCCACCTGTGTGCAGTTTGAGCAAATTGGTTAACTGTGTGCAAGTGCGACTTGAGCACCTGTCAAATTAAATCATTTGAATTTTTTTTGATAGTGTCAAATTTTGTTGTGATAAGTATTTACCTCTGTAGGGTTCCATACATGTAGCTACATAAGAATATGTACCTGTGAGAGATATGCTTTGCTTTTATGTGTGATACAATTGTTAATTTTGTTTGTATGTTTTTAATGTCTGGACTTCTGCTTTGTATATTTCAACAGTTGTACAGTTTCATTTAGCAGATGCTTTTATCCAAAGTGACATACATCTGAGAATACATACAACACAAGCAAGGATCTAGTCAGGAGAAAACAACCTGGATGAATGCCATTAAAAAAATTAAAATGTTTAAATAGGACCTTGGTGTCTGCAGGCAGTGCAGAAGGTAATGGGATTGTTACTTCTTTTTTTCAGCAAGTGAAGTACAGAGGTATTCGGTGAAGAAGTGGTTTTAGTCTTTTTTTAGGACAGAGAGAGATTCTGCAGAGGAAACTTACTGTCAAACAATGCAGTGAGATAATCTTATTTGGTCTGTTTTTATTATTTCTCATTTTATTGTTTTGCATGTCTTGAATTGTGAGATTGTGTTGCTTGTTTGGAACAGCAGCTTCTGAAGGCAGGAATGAGAAATCGTTCGTTAAAATGTGGGTCAGATGGTTTATATAATTTCGTTGTTTTACTTAAAAGGTGTATGAAAGTAAAACAACGCAGATCCACCAGCTTAATTGCAGTAATCTTTGAAAACAGTTACAGTATTTCTCGTGTTGTTTCTGCCTGACCGTCAGACTGAAGCCTCAGACTGTCACCTCTTAATCTGGTGTAGATCGTCACACTCTACCACAGCGAAGCGATATTTCCACTCAGTCAGGTGGAAGTCCTCATAAAACCGCGTATTTTATTGGTAGACTGAACAGCCGTGAGTCAGAAAAGAACAATAATGATTTTTGGAGCCAATGTTAAAGCTGACAAGAGAATTTCGGAACAGTTTAATTGACATCTGTGTGTTTTGAACAGGCATCAACACAGTCACCTATGCTATGTATTGCCGTTGTAACAGCTGTCTCGCTCACTGAATATCACCAGTTGATCGGATCACCAGTTAATCTTGAAGACCGGCGTCCCTGGTACCCCAGAGGCAAGGCCTGCTGTGTCGGCCGGAGGACGCCTGCCGGCGGACAGGGAGGACGGGATTGCCCGCATACCTGAAGGACGCCCGCCTTGCAGCTGGAGAGATCCGCGGGAACGACCCGGGCACGCCCGAGGGGTTCGCCGCCGCCGGCACGCTGCATCCATAGACATATATACATAGATGCCTCATAGGCTGTCGAGAGGCGTGCTTACAGCGCCGCCATCTTGAAACAGGGCCAGCGGAGGCAGCGGTGCATAGACATCTATGGAGGCAAGAGGTACTGCTGAATCTCAAAGTGGAATTATTCGCTTAATTTTGAACCGATTGCCAAACTGTTTGATTTTTTAGAAATGTCACATGTGTAGCTACTATACAAGGTGCTCGTATATTTTTTTACAATGCTGGTTTTGCCACTCAACACTTAAGCTACACACTGTCTCCCTCTGACTCCAGCATAGTTATCTAAAGATGCCGGACTTCTGTTCAGCCTATGGATGCTCTAATGAGCGCTGTAAGGAAACAAGAGCTCGTGGGATTACTTTTCACATGTAAGATGTATATAAGGAATAATATATTGTTAGCAGGTTGTCATAGCTAGAGTGAAATAAACGCAGACAAGATGGATAGAACCCCGTCAGCTCCGTGTCTGGCTTCTACCCATGATCTAACCAGCTCTCTACATCATCCTGTGTATTACACAGCTGCTTACCGGTGAAATAACTAATCTGAGACAATTTTTTGTTTAAAATTCGATGTTATGAATCTAGTGTTCCTAGCAACAGCCTGTTACAAAGAAAGAAAGAAAAAACAGACTTACTGCAGTAATTGGTGGATTAGAATACAGCATCCGATAGATCTAATAATAGCCCTGATTTATGATGGAAATAATTTTGTTGTAGACAATTCTTTATCTCTGGCTACTTTTCTCACATGTTTAAGCTTCCCAAAGAACGTGATTTATACACGTCATATAATAGTAATAATAACAGTAATAATAATAACAATAAAAATAATAGTAATAATAGCAGTAATAATAGTAATAATAATAATAATTGATATAATATTAATAGCAGTAATAATAATAATAATAATGATAATTATTCACAGTAGTTATAATAGCAGTATCTATCTATCTATCTATCTATCTATCTATCTATCTATCTATCTATCTATCTATCTATCTATCTATCTATCTAGCATGTCTGGCGTTTGTTACAAGCAAACCCGGTCAAAATTGCTTGAGAATTGAGCGATTTATGACAACTTTAATTTTATAAGCACATCATTCCTCTATGGAAGTAATGCATTGTAGGAGCGAGTGGCCCCGTTCCAAGATGGCCGCCCCGCAGGCACGCCGCTCAAGTGGGCAGCCGCAGTCAATGAGGCGTCTACGTATATATGTCTATGGCTGCATCTGCACCAGCGGCACGCAGTTTGGGAGATGATAAAGGAGCCGACAGAAAGGCATGGCGAGGACACCGCTGACGTGATTTTGCAAATTGGGCCCGAATATCCAGAGCACAGAAATTGCTATTCGGACCAGCCCTAAATATTAGTGTCCGACTACGTGTGACCACTATATATTTAAAATGCAACTCTTTATTTCTAATATTTATGATAGCATGTCCATGACCACTATTATCTTTTAAGATATGTGTAGAGTTCTTCAGAATTACCAGAGTGGAATTGATGAAGACCCTTCTGTCATCACTGGATCTACACTCTGCACAACTCATTAAGCTATACAGATCATGCAGTGGAAAGCTTCAGAAGGACATCAGGGTTCTTCTAGACTGCTTAGATGAGCAAGTAATAAGGTGGATATAATTTTTCTTCTATTGTTTTGGGTCCTGAATTGAATTTTATTTAGGACTGAATTGTAATGGAACAGAGACTATGGGGACACTGACACAACATTTTTCAAAACTACTGAATTCAGTCTGACGTGACAAATTGCATGCATGAAATACATTCTTGCTGTGTATGCTTTGTGTATTTTAGTGTGTTAATTGGACACTGAACTAATAAAATTGCATCATGTATTCTAAATGTTTTTCTTTTTTTCTTACAGGTTTTGATAGAGACAACATTGAATAATGAAATTGTGAGAAAATGGGATTTTTATTTTACAATGTCAATAATTTTTTTATGTTTCTTTTAAACAACTGATGTGCTGGCCTACAGGAAGTCTACAGCTCTTCAAGGCCTACCTTTATTTCTGAAGGAGAGGCCTGATGAGTTTCTGAAGACGTATGGTAAGATCCATTGTTACTGCCACCAAATTAACTTCAGTTTTAGACAGTATCATTTTGTTTACAGAACCTGATCATGTTGTTTCTGTTTTTTAATACTGTCAAAGGAATACAGACACTGATCTTTACTATATAAACACACTGATGGAATGCCTCTTTTAAGCCTACTGTTGTTCTCAGGGAAGCTGCTTTGTGTAAAGTCCAAAATACTTCTTATATTAGTCAATTTTATGTGCCTGTGATTCCAGTGCTTTGAAATAATTGTAGCTGGCTCCCGAGTGAAACAGGTTTCTCAGTTTTGGCCCCAAGATCTCTCTGTAAATGCCTCTGAAAAGATGACGCACAGATGCCAACAGAAGGCTTGCACCCTTCTGTTAAGCCCAAAATGGTCACTGACATAACTTGAAACCTAGTAATACTAAAAAGTTCATAGAATAGTTCATTAAAAGTTGACATTGCTTTGAAATTGTGCTTCAACAGAATTATTAAAAAACAACTAAAATGAGACTTCTGCACCTGTCAACAGGTACTTGGACCCAATACTCATGAGCAAACTGCTTCAGGTGTCTCAGGTTTGAAGGATTTCTTCTCCAGACTGCATGTTGCAGCTCCTTCCACAGATGTTTAACAGGTTTTAGGTCAAGGTTCAGGGAAAGCCACCTTAGAATAGTCCAGTGTTTTCTTCTGGTCTATTCTTGGCTGTTTTCAGCTGTGTGCTTTGGCTGATTATCCTGCTGGAGGATCCGTGACCTGCGACTGAAAAGTTTTCTGGCGCTGAGCAGCACATTTGGCTCCAGAATGCTTTGATAGTCTTGGGATTGCATCATAACTTGCACAGATTCATGACACCCTGAACCAGAAGCAACAATCTACAATCTCTTTTTTTTGTAGACTTCATTTTTGTCTCTGTAATCATGGAGCTGATGTGACTTGCCAAAAAGCTCCAGTTTTGTGTCCTCTGTCTAAATGGCATTGTACTAAAAACTTTGTGGCTTGTCAGTATGCCTTTTTATTATAAGGAAGCAAACATTATGTTAGTGTTTGTGTTTTGTTTTTTATTTTGGAGGGGGGGGGGGGTCTAATAAACCATATTTTGACTTTCATATTCTTTTCTGCAGTACACTGACCTGGATGAATTGTCTGTGAAAGGCTTGGAACTAGGTATACTCACCATTGTTGAAGATGAAGTTGGAACCATCAACTCTGCTCCAACTACAAGAAGCATTGCCTTGGTTATTGAGGAGCAGATGGTTCTGGATGACATCAGCGACTTCCCCACAGCATTTGCCCTTCTCTTTGGCCTTATGCTCTGAACTTGGACTATCTAAAGGAGCTGAAGTATACTTTTGAGGCAGTTCAAAAGGTCTTCATGAACCTCGGTACCCACTGCTCAGCCAGTGTCCAGGCCCTAAAGAACAGTTTGCTGAAATAGCCTGTGATGATGTTACTGATAATGGGCTACACCGGTAAGTGCTGACCAAAGTGGTCACTAACAGGTTAGTGTCAGGTTTACTAAGGTGTTGTACAAAATTTGGAGATTGCATAATTGGAGTTATTGTTGTACACTGTTTGTTGGAAAAACAATAAAATATTTTCATATTTGTTAAATGATTTTTAAAAAATCTCTTGTTCTTTATTCCAAGTTGATATTGGCAGCTGCTGGCTTGTTTCCCCCTTTTTTTCTTGAAAAGTTCAAGTTGGGGAAAATGTTACTGAGTAATACAATTTACTGTAAAGTGTTTTTTTTTAAACTTATCCCATGAAGTGCCTGTCATGCACATCATAGTTTATTTTCTTACTCCGAGTCATCTATACTGTCCAGGCAAACTAAGTACAGCTCTTTGTTTACTTTAATTTTTATTTGGATTTTGGATAATTTAGTTTGGTAATTGCTGATATTTGATTGTGTAAGAAGAAATTATATTATTTAACAACTTCATTATTTTTAATCCTCTTTTACAAGGTCGCATTTGTTTTGAACAGTTCTGAAAAAGTATACCATGCCCTTTGATGTGTTCCTGTTACCACCTTAAGTGGAAGTAGCACTTGAAACATTTAATGTTCACTGCTAATGTTCAATTTCTGTCAATAAATGACATGATTTAGAAGGGGTACTTGAAATCTTATTTACAGTCTTCCCAACTAAAGAATGAGTAGTTGAGCTAGCTTAAAAAATAAGGCAACCAGCTGCAAAGCATTTTTGAGTAAACTCAGCAAACAGGCTTGTGTTGAGTGAACCTACATCAAGAGGGTAAATCAAAGTTGAAATATTAAGTTAGGCTAACTTAAAACTATGGTTCAGACTTACAGTATTCACACAGTTAAGTTGAGTCAACTTGTTAACACAAGTTGGAACTTTTTCAAATATATTTTTAACTAAACATGAGTTGTTTCAGCTCAAAGACGCGAGTCGACCTGACTAACCATATTAAATTTGTTGAATTTAACATTTTGCTTTGATTTACCCTCTTAATTTAAGTTGACACAAAGTAAAAGCCCTTAGATGATTTTACTCAAAAAGCTTTGCAGCTGGTTGCCTTACTTTTTAAAGTTCAGTCAACTTTTCTTTTTTTAGAGTGTGGACTTTCCCATCTTGGACTCTGTTGTGCCCCCATCGGTTTTTGGATTCCCTAAGCCAATCTTCCTCAGTTGCCAGTTTCCTCTTGGTGTGAGTACCTCCCTTCGGCTCAGTTGTGGCTTCAGTTTGGTAATCTAACGTTTTGTATTTTTTAGGGTTTTGCTCGTAGAGTTTTAGTAGGTTGGTTAGTTCTGTCCCCCCGTTTATGTATTGGTTGATTATTTGGGTTAAATAAATCTCTTTCTGCTATTTGCCTGTTTCTGTGTGTCTTTGTGAGAGAGATTTTAACCAGACCTTTATTGTCTAATATATTGCATTTAACCACCTTGTGCTATTTACAAAAATAATACAAATCTAACATACAGAAAGTATACACATACACAATCAACACGCTTCTACACATACATACATGTATACTCACAAAAATACACAACCAACAGAAACTTTTTTACATAATAATTTTAAAAGTGTTCCAAAAAACAACTGTCTGTCTCCAATGAACGACAGAGTCCCCTCTAGTCCCCAGAGGTCCTCAAAATCCTCCACTCCCCCGTTTATCTGCAGGACCCCAAACTCCGACAGGATTCGAATCTGCACCATTTTTACAAACATTTGGTCAGCACTGACCTGCCTCTGCCCCCGCCCCCTCCTCCTGCGGCTCAACCACATGGCCATCTGAGCCTGGGCCAAGAGGAAGTTAAGGAGCTGTGTTTTTCTTTTGGATTGACGAGATTAGGAGACCCCCCCGACAAAGACCAAGGCATTTAACCCAAACACACAATTTCTGAACACTGCCCTCAACAGAAGAAACAGCTGTGTCACTCACCCACACTCCCAGAAATAGTGGAACACAGTCTCCCTAAGCCCACAGAAAGGACAGCCCTCTGACACTGACCTGTCCACTTTATGCACAAAGGCATTGACCCCCTGGAGCAGCCTCCACTGCAGGTCGCCCTGCCATTGGTCTGGGGGGGTTTGTAAATGTATCCCCAGGCTGGAGCGGCCCCAGGGTCTAAGCCCAAGTAGGACCTTCACACTGTGTCAGTGCAGCCAGACAGTCTCTGGTGGTTCAGGGCTTGCACCATCAGTTTGTAGAAAGTCTTTCCAGAGGAACAGTCCAGTGAGGCAGACACAGGGCTGGACAGCAGGGCCCCTGAGGAACTGTCCAGGTTAGGGCTAAGGGTAATACTGGGGAAAGGGTCTGTGGGCTCAGGGGACAGTGAACCAGAATGGAAGCCCTCCAGTAGAGTCCAGTCCCGCTGGGTGAGAGTCTGTCTCCAGTGGACCAGGAGACGCTCCAGTGTCCCCTCTGACCTCAGGCCCAGGTGAGCAGCCAGAGTTGAGGCGTTGTTCAGCTGGGGGCCTGCCTTCTCCAGTAGCTCCTTCAAAGTGCTGACTCCTCCAGTGCTGAGGCGACGTCCCAGTGTAGGCCCCACCCAGGCAGGACAGTCCAGTCAGCCACCCAGCAGGGGCTACCTCAGGAGTCAGTACAGAGAGGAGGGTCTCTTCCTCTGCTTCTTCAGTCCGCTCCACACTGACGACAGAGAGTGATAGAATGGTGGGAGAGTGTTCAGTCTACGCTCAGTAAGGAAAAGAGAGGAAGGAGGAGGCGTGAGTCCTGATCTCAAATGAGTCTGTGATGAGCCTGCTACCGTTTGTACGCAGAGACTGGATGATCTTCCTCTGCCCATTCCTCTTCTCCAGACTGAAGAAGAACTGTGAAGGTGTGTCCATCTGGCAGAGCGCCATGTGCCGTGAGCGGATGAGAGCCCCCTGTACAGAAGTGCCTAGCAGGCTGGCTAAAGCAGACCTTTTAGATTTGAGGGACTGTAAACACCCCTGTTCTCCTGTAGACTCTGCTGAAGACTGCCTTTCTACTACTTGAATCTCCAGGTCTTTCACACACCGCGCCCTGTCCCTTGTGACTGCTGGCACAGCTGTTTTATTTGAACTTTACCAAAATCCCACCACCGCTGTAAGTTAGCAAACTGTGCTTTATGATTCCTATGTCATAACCAAAACAAAGTAAGTGCAGATTTAAACACTTTATCCTGAAGCAGCGAAGTGTTAAAATGCCAATATGCACTACTAACTTTAACATTACATATAAACACATTCCATACAACCAGACTGTGGTCTGAGATGCCCACAGGACTGATGTGAGCAGCAGTACAAGCACTGAACTGGTGTCTCGGGCAGTACACGCGGTCCAGGCGTGCCAGAGACAACAGAGTGTCTTTACAATGAGCCTAGGTGAACTGTCTGTCCCCCGGGTGAAGAGTCCTCCACACATCTTCCAGACTGTGAGCCTTCAACAGCCTCCACAGCCGGGTGGAGGAGGCAGGGTAGGGCTTGCAGTGGTTTCTGTCCAGCTGTGGCTCCGTGGTACAGTTCCAGTATCAAAAAGTCCCTGCAGCTCCTGATGCTTTCACACAGAGTGTCCAGTACAGCCAGCCTCTGCTCCTGTGCTGGGCATGTACAGTACACACACACAAACAGCACTACAGTGTTCTCAAACTGTGCACGCATTCTCAGGACACAACCTGCCACCACCTCCTCCATCTGCACGGAGACGGGGAGGAAGCTCCTGGAGAACAGCAGCCCCACGCCTGCACGACAGGAGGAGCCATGGCTAAGGTAGACCTGTCCACTCCACTCTCGGCTCCACTCAGCCTCCAGCTCAGGAGTGCTGTGGGTCTCCTGTAACAGCACCACATCCAGCCTCTTCATCTGGACCAACTGGAAGAGTGCTGCTCTCTTTTCTCGGCCCCTAGCACCATTTAAATTTAAAGTGCCACACTTGAAATCGGACATAAGAAAAAAGAAAAATGTGAGAAAACAAAAACAGAATATAGACATCAGAAAGAAAAAAACTAAATCCTTTTTAAAAAAAACTATTCACTAGCCACATGGCCTCGGACTCTGATGAGTAGTTTCTTCAAACGAAAAACCTCCTGGTCAGTGAGAACATCCTGCTCTGTGCTACGAGTGAGGGGGCGTGCTATCTCCATAAACAATTTAAGATTTGGGAAAAAAGTTTCCACCTTCTCGGCTCTGACTCCTTTTGTCTCTTGTAAAAACTTTGTAATCCCAGCAGCTGAATACTGCTCCCCCTGAACCTCTGGGTCTGCCTGAGAGTGTGGGCCTTTTTTTATTACGCATTGCCTTAATGAACTTATTAATACTCTGAGAACTTTCTACACTTTTCCTTTTCTGAGAGAAAACGTAGTCCTGCTCTGACAAATCTTCATCCAAAAAATCACTGTCGGCACCGTCTCTGTTCTCTCCCTGGCTCAGAGACAGAGAACCAGGGTCTGTACACATCTGCTCACTGGGGACATTTACAACGTCAGAACATGGAGTCGCATCAGAAACATCCATTATACCTCCGGTGGGAACACGCACGTCGATGGAGAGGTCTGTACTCGAACCCGCCACTGCAGGCGGGGGGGGGCTGCTGGTGCCTCCATGGGCTCTACAGAAGGAGCAGCTGCAGCATCCGGATCATCCACTTCAGCCTCTGTGACCTGCTCCGCCACGGGGGACGGCTGCGCTTGGATCGGTGGAGGCCGCTGCAGGAACAGCAGTCCGTGCGTAATTATGCACAGGCACAGTGCCATCCACTCGCTCTGGACAAGCCCTGATTAAATGTCCCTCTGCACCGCACCCAAAACACTTCATAGTCTCTGATGTAGCGAAAACCATGTAGTTGAAGCCATCTATTTTGAAACTAAATGAAACATTTAGATCACATTCATTGTCCCGGAGTACCATCAGTATTTGTCTGTGATGACAGATGATGTGCTTGAGGAGCGGGGATTTACAGCCCAGCGACAGCATCTTTATTGGAGACACAACTTGACCAAAATGGGACAGTTCTTTCACTAAAATGTCATTTCTAATGAACGGTGGAGCATTGGAGATGATGATTCGCTTCGCAGGACTCACCAGCGGAAGCACAGGTGTGTAAGTGCCCTGGATATCAGTGCCTTTTTCCAGTGTTTCTACAACTTTCTCTGTGCTGGACAAGAAAATGACAATCGCTCCATTCATCTGGGAGGCTGATCTGACATTATTATATCCAATCCCCTTTCCCATGGCGAGGGTGGCCTCCTCCACTGAACAGTTAGCGCTAGGAACTAGCTTGACAGTGTGCTGGCGTGTCAGTTGTTCGAAGTCACTCACACCAGCCGGCACGGGCATGGTACTCACCCGGTGGCCAGCGCACACCTGCACAGGTAAGGTCCACTTGGCAAAACGGCAAAAAAAATTTATTTTTCTTAATCACAAAAACACACACAGAGAGAGAGAGAAAGAGAGACAGAGGAGATAGAGACAGAGAGATAGAGAGAGACAGAAACAGAGAGAGAGAGAGATTTGATTTTTGAAGCAACTTTATTTGCCGCTCTTGCAATAACAAAAATATGAATTCATCAACATATAATCAAATAAGTGCTCTTATTAAAATAAATGAATAAATAATTAAACTAGACGAGCCCTCAGTAGAGGGGAGAACTGAAATGTTCATGGAGAGCCATAAAAAACAAAACAAATATAAACAGGAGATAAAAAACACACCATGGTAAAAGCAATTATTCATCTCCCTTAAGTAGAGCTTCCTTGGCTTTTGTGATCAGCTTTTTCAGTCTATAGTTTTCCTGATCTGAAATAACATCTTTCTCTTTTTTAAAGCTATTCATGGAGCAAATAAAACCCTGTAAGTCGGGGAAGAAAGTCTCTGCCTTCACTGCCCACTGTCCTTTGGTTTCAGGTAAAAAAAAAAAAGATTTTCACAGCAGAATATAAGGTCAATTTTTCTTTCTGGGAGGGAGTAAGCTCAGTCACCTCCTCCTCCTCTTCCTCCTCAGAAAGGTCCTGCAAGACCTTCCTGGCCTTCCCTCCCCCTGCAATTTCTCAGCTGATTTTTTCCTTTTACTTGTGTTGACACTTCATCAAGCACGTCCTCCATTACGATTTCATTAACCGTGTTGTCCTTTTTTCCACTCCCCTCCCCAACATCCAGATTACTGTGTTGGTCATTTTCACCCCTTCTACAACAGTTTTTGTGCTCTGTTGATCATTACAGGGCACCTCCATTAGGCTGACCACGGATCCTTCCAGGATCGAGGACAAACCTGAGGCACTCACCCCTGCCCTACTCACCGGAGCCTCCGCAAGTGGAGCCCCGGCTTTACCCGCCGGAGATTCTGCACACGGAGCCCCGGCACCACTCACTCCACTTACCGGAGGCCCCACGTGCGGAGCCCCGGCATCACTCACTCCACTCACCGGAGGCTCCATGCGCGGAGCCCCGGCACCATTCACTCCACTCACCAGGTACTCCACACGCAGAGCCCTGGCTGCACTCTCACCACCCGCCGGCCGCTCCGAGCCCGGAGCCCCGGCTTCACTCTCACCATCCACCGGCCGCTCCAAAACCGGAGCCCCGGCTGCACTTTCACCACCCGCTGGTCGCTCTGAGCCCGGAGCCCCAGCCGCACTCTGACCACCCGCCGGCCGCTCCGAGCCCGGAGCCCTGGCATCACTCTGACCACCCGCCGGACGCTCCGAGCCCGGAGCCCCGGCGTTCTCCCTCCTGGCCTCGGGAAAAGCTTGAATGAGATGTCCGTCAGCCCCACAACCAAAACACTTTATAGTGTCAGAGCTGATGAAAACAATATAATTAAAGCCTTCAATCTTGAAGGTTAGGGACAGATTCAGGTGGCTGTCAGCGTCTTTAAGAATCATAAATAATTGTTTTCGGTGACAGACCACATTTCAATTTCGGCGATTTACAGCCCAGCAGCACCATTTTAATCGGTGAAACTACCTGTCCATACCTCGACAAAGCTGTTATCAGGTCGTCATATTTAATAAATGGTGGAGCATTAGAAATGGTAACCTTTTTTGCCACGTTGACCAGGGGGTAAACCAGAGTAAACGTGTCTTTAATGACCACACCTGACTCCACCACCTTCTCCACTTTACTTACCTCATCTAGAAAAATAACTACGGCACTGTTCATCCGAGATGCCGATTTAACACTGTCAAAACCAACCACCTCACCCACAGCATGGCTCACCTCCTCCACCGACACGCCGGCACTGGGCAACACCTTCACCGGGTGCCGGCATGTTAGCTTCTCGAGCTCGGCCTGCCTGCTGACAATGGGCATGATGCCCGGTTGTCCTCCCTACCACCACCTACACCCAAACTACCAACACTATACAAACTAATACAACAAATAAACTAAACTTTATTTCATAAAACAACAGAAAAAAGGATGAAAAACGTCAAAAACCGCACAATCATGCTCAGCACATTCACTCCGCACCACCACCACTTAGAGAGAGAGAGAGAGACAGAGAGAGATTCAGGGCTATAATTAAGGTTAGGTTTAAGATTAAAGTTAGATTTTGAGGTTAGGGTTATAGGCTAGGCTTAATGACCAAGCGCCATCATTTCTTAAAGACCTTATTTAGTAGGGAGGTTAAGCCCAAAAAAAAAAAATAGGCTTTTCACTTCACGTCATGACGTAAAGGTCCCCTTTGGTATGGAAGTACCTTAGGGTCATAAATTTATCGTAAGACGCAAGTGAGATCACTTTTTGTATTGGAAATAAACACATTTTTTCCAAAATGGCCGCCAATATGCCGAAAATCCTCTAGAGCCCATATCTTTGCTTCTGTTAAAGATATAATGACAACCTTGGTGTCAAAGTGTACATTTTGGGGTCAAGGAATCCAATAAAATGGGGTTCAAGTTTAAAATACCAACAGTTCAGAAGAACCGGCTGAATCGTACTAAAAGCACTGGAGAAATCAAAGAACATGATTCTCGCAGTACTTGCAGGCTTCTCCAAATGGGACAGAGCTCTGTCCAAGGGGAAGATGACAGTGATTGTGTAGTGAGATCCAGGTTGAAGTGGGGCGGCATGGCTCAGTGGGTAGAGTGGCCGTCTTGCAACCGAAGAGTTGCCGGTTCGATCCTCGCCCCGTCGTGCTCAAGGTGTCCCTGAGCAAGACACCTAACCCCGAATTGCTCCTGATGGGTCGTGGTTAGTGCCTTGCATGGCAGCTTCCGCCATCAGTGTGTGAATGTGTGTGTGAATGGGTGAATGTGACGTATCACGTAAAGCGCTTTGGGTACCTTGCAGGTATAGTAAAGCGCTATATAAATACAGACCATTTACCATTTGATCACTTAACATTCCACAGGGGACCCCCTCCTCAGATAACCACAAACTCTCCCCTCTCAGAAAGCTTAAACAAACAAGACTAAGAACCCAAAGTGCTTTTTTTATGACCAGAGAAAGACCTGCATCATTTCAGACACATCTCTACTATTCACCAGGACACCCTAAATTCATGTTTATGACGACCTCTGACATTGCTTAAGAGACTCCTTTTTGCAAGCTGCCAATATTCCTGTATTGAATTGGGACATGTATGCTTTCATGTATTTCTAACTTCACATACTGACCCTTTTTTTCAGAGTACTGTTAACACCTTTAAATTTTATTACCATTCAAATGTTTGTGGTCCACACCGACAGAACTGCTTTGATGAACTAAGTGTCCTCGCAGCTGGACCTCTGCTGCTCTCCCGGTCTGCCATCAGATAAACAGGGTTATAAATATTCTAATGACCTGCTTCTCACCTCTGCAGAGACTTTCTCCTTTGTTCAGTCATAGAACTTCTAAAATTCATATCCAGAAATGTATTTTTGTTGTTCTGTGTTTACAAAAGATACAGTGAGATGTCAACATGCATTTTGAACCAACTCCCGTTTTTCTAGCTGGTTTAGATCGAAAGTTATCAAACCTATTGTGTTACTCATGAACAGTACATTTTGCTTCCACAGCTCAACATTGCCCCCTATTGACGTCGGAATGCCATGACATTATCGAGATTTACAGTGTATTAATTATAAAACTTCGCTTTATCCAGGTTTCAAAGAAGTGAAAACTGTTTTATTCTGCCTTGTATGAATGTATGTTACCATGTCTTCACTGTGATACATACAACAACCATTAGAATGCACAGGAACATATAAACAGAAACTAGAACTCACATATTCTTAGACTAGCTTGTATAATCAGTTTATTTTATCTTTGATCGGTTAAAATATATTGTAAGGATCATGGAGGAGTAAACAGATCGTTCTTTTTGCGCGTTTTAATGTTTTTAATCCTTATTTGATCCGGTTTCATCTCTCCCCTGTGAGCCCAAAAGGGGGCGGTTCCCCCCCAGATTCAAAGGACACGGCGCTCCGCCGTCAGCCTTCTTTCGGAGGAAAAGTATAAAACCAGCCATCTTACGCCGCTTCTCTCTCTTCTTACTAACTTGCTTACAGAAACTAAGTTCGAGCGGTTCTTTTGTTCTTTCTTTGGCGCCTTTCACTATCTTTTGTCCTCTTTATTCTACGCTTATCCTGGTAGCAGAGCTGGCCTTTGCTAACCACGACTCTTAATCATTTTTCTTTTAAATCAAAGAATAGATATCTTCGCTCACTATTTAAACAAATCAAGTCCATTTTTGTTTGACGACAATCATTTTTTAAATCAAGAACTAATTCGATCCCGTTTTTTTAGCGGCTCTCTATTCGTCTGTTCTCCAGCCAAAACTGCTGACTGAGACAAACCAAGAGCCTGCAGTTTTGTTTTGTTATCAAGCTATTTTTCGGACAAGTCAACCCCCGAGAAGGAAGAACGGCTCCTGCGTTCTTCTCACCATCTGCTGAGATCCACCCAGCTGGCCCGAACTGAACCAGAGGCGCTCAAAAGCATCAACAGCTACCAGACGGCAGGACGGCAGGACGCCAAGACGTTGCCATAGCGACAGACTTCACGGCCGGACCATCAGCCGACCCGTATAGTCAGGTCCGTTCAAGGCAACGCAGTCCCAGCCGGACCTCGTGAGTGACCCGTTCTCCAACAAAGTAAGCCAGCAAACACATTGGTGTGATCTGAATTATTGGGTTGACGTCTCAAAATAGCTTGAAATCTTCCTTAAATAGCTTCCAAAGTCCTCTTTTAATAACTCCGTTTAGTCACTTATCAGTCGTTCATTTTCCAAATTATTAATCATCTCGTCATACCTTCAGCGGTCTGATTACTCAGTCCATAATCCTAGTTAGAAATGCAAATCTGAATAATTAACACACACACACACACACACACACCTATTCTCATCCACACACACTTATTATTCCACACACACAAACACCATTATACTTATTACTGTATTAATCACTGTTTTGTTATTAGTTTTAGTCAATAAATATCCTTCATTTAACCCAAAATTACAGTCTCTTTTGCGTTTATATGTGTTGACTGGGATCAATGTTTTTCGAGGATTCTCGACATTCAGATATTAGACTGTTCAACTGAATTAATCCATTATCAGTTATTTTATTTCTCTACTTTGTAGAGTGGTGCCCCATTTCATAACGAGTGCATACTTATTAAATTAACGTTTAATAAGGCAATATCGCTACAATTGTAATCATGTTTAAAAAAAACAAAGGACGTAGATAAGATCCAGGTGTCACCGCTCCACCCACCTCAATCACACCATGATGAATAGAAGTGTACTGTTTCTTCCTCAAGGGCTGCACAGTGGACTAGTGATTAGCACTTTCGCCTTGCATCAAGAAGATCTCTTCTTGGTGTAATGAACGGCTGTCTAGAAGATCTTCAGTTTCTTTGCTACTTGTCTCTCACTCATACCAATTTCCAGAAGGACCACGATGGCTGCCTTTGTGGTTTCACATAGTTCTTCTTTAGGCATTATGTGAGAGCTGACGACTTCTGAGTTGTGCTACGGCTTGAATGTCAGCAGGAAACCACTCTAGGCCTTTGCATGTGCAGTGCTGCTGATGACATGAAATGTCCTCTTAGATACCCTGGGAATACAATGAAGCTTAAGCATGTCAGATAGGACACAAAATACTCTTATATACCAGGGAATACAATGAAGCCGGAGGATGTCAAATAAGACATAGTAACACAAGTATTATGGAATCAGTTGCATTTTTTTGTCATGTTCATTGTGTTCTTCAGGTAATGAACCTTTAGGCTACATTCACACTGCAGGCTAAAGTGACCCAAATCCGATTTTTTTTGCCCCTATGCGACCTGTACCTGATTTTTTTTATGACAGTCTGAACGACACAGATCCGATTTTTTCAAATGCGACCCAGGCCACTTGGATATGTGGTCCTACTTCCGATAGGTATCGCATCTTTAGCCATGCGACTTCAGTCTGAACGGCCAGTTCACATTTATCCGACCTATACGTCATTGGTACATGACAAATCAAGAATCAAGAATCAAGAAGAATCAATAATCAAGAATCTTTTATTGTCATTGCACACTTTCATATACAATGAAATTTGTTTTCGAGCTGCCCTGCCAATGGCAGCGCCGGGCTTCGCCATTTGCGGTGCGCATAAATTGAGGAAAAAGAAAAAAAAGAAGAAAAACATTTGGGATCGGGGTAGGGATGGCGGAGGGTAAATGAAAAAAAAGGTTCATCAAACAAAATGAAGCCTCCAAGGATGGGAAAATTCAATTTGAGAAGGAACCTGAAAAAACCAAACCCGCAACAGACGAAGCATAAACACTAGACAAGGTTCACTTGGGTAAGGGTGAAGGGTAATGGGATGGGGAGCTCGGTCCAGTAGTCAGTCACCAATACACCTGCTGCACCATACCGCGGCGCGTTGCATGCACGGGATTCCTAACCACTGTACGTCGCGGGCGGGAAGTGTCTGGAGGCGGCTTGGAGGGGGGGAAGGGCATGTTTATGTGAGTGTAAGCTCAGACTCAGGTCATGAGTCATGAGTGTATGTGTATGCGTGCAGCCAGTCTCCTTCTGTCCCAGCACCCCCGGAGTCTCAGTTTGCAAGGTGGACCGCGATAACACAGCAGGTTGCTTTGGAGACGTCCTTGGATGGGCCACTCCAGCAGTCAACAGGAGTCTTTGAGAAGGGGGGGGCGCTATCTCTTGGCCTTGAATAACTTCCAGAGGAGTTTGTTTTTGTTCCAGGGACGCCGAAATGTTGTCAGTAAACATATTGTTTAGTAGGGGGACAGAGGAGCAATTTCACCCTCCCCCTGGCCGCTCTCAACTTTTGTTTAGACCTCAGCTGTGTCGATCCTCAACCTGATGGCATCCACTTTGCGACTCAAATCAACAGTCACACCAAGCAAATTATCTATCTTACGTTTGAGTTCGTCATTCCAGTCACCGGTAGCTTTGATCCGATCGTTTGCCAGGATCAGCAGAGCTTGGACGTTGTTTTGCTCTGCTGACCTCCTAATTTTCCAGAAGCTCAGGCCCGCAATCAAGCCAATTATCAGCAGACCTGTCATCATAAATCCGAATATGTAAACATTTTCCACATCCTCCATGGATAGGGGTGCCAGGCACATCATCCCTCTCCACTTCCCCCACGAGTCAATTAACCATAACCAGAGGCAAAGCTCCCATCTGGGCAGGTGGGCTCCCCTAAGCCCTTGCTCTTAGTGGCGACAATCTTGTCAATGGCGTTGAGAGACCAGCTAATCAATTCCGTGATCGGTGTTTCGAAGGTCCAGTGCCAAGCGATTGCTCCAAGACAGGCAAATGAGACAAGACAAAAGTTGCAGCAAGCAGAGTACACAAGGATATGGGGAAGGACAGATATTGATACAGACGGAGAGGAGAAAAGTGCGACTGCTTCCTTCAGTAGCTGAGGGCAGAACATCACTATTCGGTGTTCAAGCAAAACACGTCTGTGGGCTGCCAAAGATGTTTGTCTTGCCGTGAGAGTGTTAAAAAGAGGCGCTCACATATGTACGTAAAGGTCGCTCTTGTCATTCAAAAATTCTGAATGAAGTCTGCATCTGTGAAGCCTCTCACATCACTATCCACCACTCCTGGCTGCGACTCCGCACCCACACAGTTCTCTGGACAGACATTGCTGCCACTGCCCCGCAAAATGCCAGGGCCAAAATCCGGGCTCTCTTCCTTCTTGACCTTCTCCTTAAAATGATTAAGTTATAAATATGCTGGCTCCAGCTGGACAACAATTTTAAAATGGCCACACATGCTCTACTGTTAGCATCCATGTTTACTTCCGTAAACACTGAACACGCTCTCTGCGTGTTGTGGTGTGTCCTCTTCTGCGCATGCGGGACACTTTTGGGTCATGTGAGGTTCACAAAGGAGATCACATACAAGTTGCATTTCATTGGAAATGTGAACGAACTCAACTCAACAAAATCGGAGTTCACAAAAAAATCGGAATTGAGCATTAAGCCCTGCAGTGTGAACGTAGCCTTAGTTGTACCGGCATTAAAATGAACAAGAAACTGAAGAAAACAAGGGAGGTCTAATGATTTTTTCTTTGATTGTAGTTATGAACTTGTTGTCTCACTACTCAGTTTCTTAGCATCCATAATACACATATTCAACACTTTAAGTTATATTTATTAAATTATTGAGTTTTGATTCGACTGTGTTTTTGGTATGTGTTTTTTTAATAAATTGCATATTTTACCGTCAGTTGTCATGGTGAGGAGAATATCGTTCTTTTTTTAGTCTTGAAACCTATTATATTGGATTCCTTGACCCCAAAAATGTACACTTTGACATCAAGTTTGCCATTACAGCCATAACAGAAGCAAAGATATGGTCCTCTCAAGGATGGACGCGGTCATTTTAAAAATGGCCGCCAAAGCGTGATCTCAGATGTGTCTTAGGATAAATTTACTTGTATGACCCTAAGGTACTTCCATACCAAAGGGGACCTTTGCATCATGATGTACTGGGCTCCTCTACCCTCCCTATATTGTCAACCTACAACTCTCCAGCAGTGAAGAACACACATTCAGAAAATTACAAGAATGGTTGCTGACAGTGGGAAAGAGAAGACTTATCATTGGTGAATCCAACTTCTCCCACATCCCTCTTTTCACAGACCCACACATACAAGTGGACAGTTTATCCAGAGCTACTTTCCACAATATCACCACAAAAATGAAAAAACTCCTTCCATGTCAGAACACAGTACAGATCATCGTCTCAATAGAAATTAACAATGGTCTTTAAGAACATGTACACACGTGGACAAAATTGTTGGTACCCCTCAGTTAAAGAAGGAAAAACCCACAATTCTCACTGAAATCACTTGAAACTCACAAAAGTAACAATAAATAAAAATTTATTGAAAATTAAATAATCAAAATCAGCCATCACTTTTGAATTGTTGATTAACATAATTATTTTAAAAAAACAAACTAATGAAATAGGGCTGGACAAAAATGATGGTACCCATAACTTAATATTTTGTTGCACAACCTTTTGAGGCAATCACTGCAATTAAACGATTTCTGTATTTGTCAATGAGCGTTCTGCAGCTGTCAACAGGTATTTTGGCCCACTCCTCATGAGCAAACAGCTCCAGTTGTCTCAGGTTTGATGGGTGTCTTCTCCAAATGGCATGTTTCAGCTCCTTCCACATATGTTCAATGGGATTCAGATCTGGGCTCATAGAAGGCCACTTTAGATTAGTCCAACGCTTTTCTCTCAGCCATTCTTGGGTGTTTTTGGCTGTGTGTTTTGGATCGTTGTCCTGTTGGAAGACCCGTGACCTTCAAGCTGTTTAGAGATGGTCTTATAGCCTTTACCTTTAAGATGTTTGTCTATAATTTTTTTTCGGATGTCCTGGGACAATTCTCTCCTTCGCTTTCTGTTGTCCATGTTCAGTGTGGTACACACCTTTTCACCAAACAGCAGGGTGACTACTTGTCTCCCTTTAAATAGGCAGACTGACTGATTATGAGTTTGGAAACACCTGTGATGTCAATTAAATGACACACCTGAGTTAATCATGTCACTCTGGTCAAATAGTTTTCAATCTTTTATAGAGGTACCATCATTTTTGTCCAGGCCTGTTTCAATAGTTTGTTTTTTTAAATAATTATGTTAATCAACAATTCAAAAGTAATGGCTGTTTTTGATTATTTAATTTTCAATAAATTTTTATTTATTGTTACTTTTGTGAGTTTCAAGTGATTTCAGTGAGAATTGTGGGTTTTTCCTTCTTTAACTGAGGGGTACCAACAATTTTGTCCACGTGTGTATCCTCCACATTTTTTAAACAGCGATAGCAGATGTGGAAACAGACTCAGGTAACATTCCCCAATACCACCACTTATGTATCTGTATTAAACCTCTGAACTTCATTGGACGCTAATGAAAACATTGCTCACAAATCTCACTAATGTCAATACCTTCAAGCACACTTTCATTCCAGAAATTAAAATTCCAGGAATTGTACTGTAGGACAGGGACAATTACATATTAGAGGCACACAGACAGTTAAACAACACGTACTATGAAGTATTACCACATTCATTACAATTCATTAATACAAAAGATAAACAATATCTGAATGGCCTGGACGAGCCCAGGCCCCGCCTCCTTTAACTGCTCCCCAAGATTCATAAGCCTTCAGAGGCATGGAAGGTCCTCTCTGTTGTCCCGGTCGGCTGCTCTATCATGAGCAACTGTAGCTCAGAAGCTGCCTGAGCCTCATTTCACTGAGAGCAGATGCACTTATGTATTACTGACCGCTACGACCAGGATCAAGATTAAAGTTAACCTGCCAATTATGGAATCGTAACTGATTTAATGAGCCATTTGCAGTTTCACTGTACCGGCCGTGTGTACTTAGACCTGCATGGCTTAATCTTTGAGACAAGCATATGCTACTGGCAGGATCAACCAGGTAGCCCAGACGGGAGTACAGGGGGTCCTTGGTTTATGAGGTCATCGACCTACAGGATTTTGTTGTTACATTGGAACTGGTTATGGGTCTGTCTTCAGTTTAATGTACAATGATTAGTTGTGTCAGAACTGGTTACATGGAACTAGTGTATGAGCGGAGCAGACAAATACTTTGTCACACGGTACTATAAGTCAGATTTGTTTACATTCGCCGATTGTACTTCACATTGGATTGTGCTACATTCACTAAGTTTTTTCCTTTCATCATGGCTCCCAAGTGTAAGTAAGACTCTTCTGATGGCATCGCCATGGAAGTGAAATTAGATATAACAAAATGTGCGAAACACCGATGAACATCAGCATTATTCGATGAAGTGGTAAAAACAATGCAACATATTGTAACGACCCTCTGCGATGAATGAGAGTTTATCCCTGGTTATTTATTGAACCTTCACACTGGCTACTGTGGGCCATAGCCAATGCCAAAATAACTACAAAACACTATAACTTAGCTCCAGAATTAGCTGCCGTTCCCAGCTCTCTCTGGCTCAACACACTGGCATTGAGCAACATGCACACACACATACCAGCACAGCGAGGAGCAACACACACACACATACAAGCACGGAACAACACACACACACACACACACACACACACACACACACACACACACACACACACACACACACACACACACACACACACACACACACACACACACACCAGCACGGCATTGTTAGAATGAACTGGGAGGCTCAGGTGCAGGAAAAGAACAGATGGGTATTTTCTATGCAACAAAACAATTTATTTACAAAAGCGAACTACAAACATGGCCGTCTTGAATACAAACGGAAACTGAAGTTAAGAGCTACCGGCTCTGTACACACATGGTGACTACTAGTGGCCAGGAGGTTCAAAATTTAAACTAAAACAGACAAACTCATGGTAGGTAACTCCTAGGCAATCTATTCCTCTTCTAGCGACTCTAGCAAACAACTCTGAATTTAACTAAGACTGTGGAGTTCTACAACTACTACTACTATGACAAATTCACAACAATAACTACGATACTCAGGGTTGGTTCACAGTGGTGAAGGCCAGGATCTGCAGCGGAGGGACTGAGCCTTGTGGGGGACTGATGGTAATGGCAGGTAGAAGTGACAGGAAGGTGGAGAAGGATGTTAACAGAGGGAGACAGAGCTGGTAAGTTCTTTCCTCTCTCTCAGACGGACTCTGGGAACCAAGGATGATGACGGGGAGTGGAACACGAGGCACTAACAGGTGGGTCTGGTTCTGGAACGAAGGAGGATAGCACAGGTTAGCAGGTTGTTGGACTACGGATAAAACTGGCAGATCTACTGTGAACCATTGCTGGCGGTGTAACGATCTGGCAATGGGAGGCAGGAGGGGTCTGGTTATATTGCTGCACAAATGGGGCTTGATTGGATGAGTTCCACCTGTCCCTGAGCCGGCTGATTATTGGAGATGGGGAACAACTGGCGCTGCTTCTGTGCTGCTGGATTGCCCTGAAGGCAAAAGGAGGTGGAGAGACAGAGGGGGAGAGCACTATCTAGGCCTGGCAGCTCCCATCCTGACAGGCATACTACAAACACACGCACAAACACACACACAACTTCATGGCACGGAGCAACACACACACTGCTGACTCTCAACCAATCAAAGGTGAGCTAACTAAACATGGCATGTTCTCAGACATTAGGTAAAACTGTAAAATAAACATTGAAACATCAACAGCAATATCAGTCTGTTACAGTATTCTGTTATCTTCTTGTAAAATGATTCATACATGCATTATAGTCATTGGTATTCATGACTTTTCTGAAAAACTGAGTATAACGTGATTCAAGTAACGGCTTTGTTTACATTTTCGTCAGAGTTTTAACTTATGGTGAAAATCAACTTCCATCACACCATAGAAACGGAAAGTAAGTCGAGGACCTCCTGTAGATAATACGTTTTCAATTCACATTCCAAATTATACCCCAGTTACATCAAAGACAACTTTGTTTATAAAAAAAATCAGGTATCCAGCCACACTCATATTTTTACATTACTTTTACACAAACATAGAAACTTCAATTGGCCTCACTGCCATTAAGCACATGTTTAATAAACACCCACGACAACCATATTTTACAGTAGCTCCATATCATATTCACCTGAAATTTTTTTAACACGTCACAGGACTTCCAGATATTTTGGCTATTCTCAACTCACACCACTCCAAAATTAAATTCAAATACAATTTCCAAACACCTACAGTCAAATTTCTGGACACACGTCTTCTTCAGTGATTCCAGTGATCAGAAACAAACAATGGCAACCAAAATTTATTTCAAAGACACAGACTGACATGCACTTCTCCATAAAACCAGTTACCATGCCAAACACATATACAGAGGTCTCATTAAGTCCCATATTATGAGGGGCCATCAGAGACATTATTCAGAATTACCATTCACACACACATGAAACTAAACATATTCACACATTATAGTAAAAACCTCACACACTTACAACTGAAACGCTCTCACACACTACTGAAATGCTCTCATACACACTACTGAAACGCTCTCATACACACTACTGAAATGCTCTCACACACACTACTGAAACGCTCACACACACTACTGAAATGCACTCACACACACTACTGAAACGCTCACACACACTACTGAAATGCACTCACACACACTACTGAAACGCTCACACACACTACTGAAATGCACTCACACACACTACTGAAACGCTCTCACACACTCTACTGAAATGCTCTCACACACACTACTGAAACGCTCTCATACACACTACTGAAACGCTCTCATACACACTACTGAAACGCTCTCATACACACTACTGAAACGCTCACACACACTACTGAAACGCTCACATACACACTACTGAAACGCTCACACACACTACTGAAATGCACTCACACACACTACTGAAACGCTCACACACACTACTGAAACGCTCTCATACACACTACTGAAACGCTCACACACACTACTGAAATGCACTCACACACACTACTGAAACGCTCTCACACACTACTGAAACGCTCTCACACACTCTACTGAAATGCTCTCACACACACTACTGAAACGCTCTCATACACACTACTGAAACGCTCTCACACACACTACTGAAACGCTCTCATACACACTACTGAAACGCTCACACACACTACTGAAATGCACTCACACACACTACTGAAACGCTCTCACACACTACTGAAACGCTCTCACACACACTACTGAAATGCTCTCACACACACTACTGAAATGCGCTCACACACACTACTGAAACGCTCACACACACTACTGAAATGCACTCACACACACTACTGAAATGCACTCACACACACTACTGAAACACTCTCACACACTACTGAAACGCTCTCACACACAGTACTGAAACGCTCTCACACACACACTACTGAAACGCTTAACAAATCCTTAACAAATCCGTGGATCCAAACATTAAGCCGCATCACTGCCGAAGTCTAATCACTTGGTCCTTGTGTCATTTCTGACCAACCCTGAAAATTTCATTCAAATCCCTGAGTGTGTTTTTGAGTAATGTTGGTAACAGAGGAATGATTCACACACGCTGATCGTCACATAACTCCGCCGTGTTGTTTGGTGAAATAATTAATCTAATTTACTTTTATTCTTGCAGTGCCCTAATGGATCTGAATGCAACAGTTTCCATCATGGTGATATGTCTGGTCTGTTGTCCACTCATTTAAGCCGTTCTAATACGTTTCGTGCGTGTTTTTTTTTTCGGTGAGCCGGTGGCCTCCCGGATTTGGGGGTGGGAGGGGTGGCGAGGGTGGCGTGGGTGGTGTGGGTGGTGTGGCTGGATGGGGTGGGGTGGCTGGGCGAGGGGTGGGGGGGTGACCTGGTGGGGGGCGGCATGGTGGGGGAGGGGGGTGGTGTGGGTGGGTGGCGGGGGGTGGGGCGGGGTGGGTGGGGCAGGGGTTTGGGGGCGGGGGGGCGGGTTGTGGGGGAGGATGGGGGGGCGGGTGGTCATGGGGGAAGTGGGGCTGTGGGCCGGTGGAGCGCCGTGGGGGTCTGCTATGGCCCGTTCTGCTGCGCGGGCCTTGGGGCTCTGGCTGTGTCGGCGGGGGTCGCTCCGGGCTCCCGGGCTGAGTCTCCGCTTGGTGGCTCCTGCCGGGGGACTGTATGGACCTCCTTGGGCTGGAGGAGACAGTTCCCTCCTTTTGGTGGAGGTTTTCACGCATGCCAGACTCACCACACCGGCACCTACCAAAACTCAATAGAGTTTGTTCCTCCGGTCGCTGAGTCAGTGGAGGTTGCTGGGTTAGTGTCTGTGGATCTCACTCTGCTTTATCTGTCCTTCTTGTGGTCTCCTGACATCTTCATGATTGATCCAGTTGGGATTTTGTCGTATTTGGTATTTGTGAAGGGTTTTGGATTTGTAACTGGTTTTAAGGTGTGAATTAAAGAGCACAAACAAATAAAATGCACCTTTTCTCTTAGAACACTGTCTATGCCTCACCTTTCTGTCTGTCCTGTGTTTGTTTTATGTTTCACTTGGGTGTGCACAGCCCTCAATGGCATAATGTAGGAAACAGCTTGAAATAAACATGATAGGTTAATTTGCCATGAGGACAGGTGATGGTCACAGTCACAAAGAAGAAAAAAAATTGCACATGAAGCTTAAGCAATGACACCATGGGTGGTTGGTGTCATTTTTGAGCGGACTTGCAGACAAAAAAAAGAAAAAAAAAAAGGAACTCATGGGAGACGGGCCAAAATTGCGGGAAAGTTGCGGTGATTGGACAAAATTGCAAGGCCGTGCAAAATTTGCAGAGATTGGTTGATTTCACATGAATTTGTGCAATCGCAACATCGCGAATTCCTGGAGGGACTGCCTAATAAAGTCATAATGGTAGCTCTGGGGTAAGTTGAACCACCGGCTCAGTGTATTTTACACACATTGAGGCAAATTACTGAGCAATGCAGTTTTCATTTGAGTCATTATTTGCTGGGTGTGTCTCTGTGATTATATTTTCTCTTGTAGTTTACTTAACAAAAATCTTTGAAAGTTGTAATGTGATAACCTTGCAGTGCAGCTCGAGCTACCTCATACAAAGTATGTAACTGTAAGTAAATCAGGTTTATAGTTTTTTAAAATTGCAGATTAAGCTTGATTTTACAGTTACTGTTAGAAATACATTTTCCTATGATGTAGGTGTAATCTAAAAATAACTACTTTGGGTCATTTCTATATATACCCTACAAAATATGCTTTTTAAACCTTGATTTAGTTGAAGATATTCCTGGAAAGGATCGAACTGGTGCTATTTACTGCCATAAAGTTTCATTTTATATGCTTTTCTTAAAGCTGCCTTTCTTTGAAATGGATTTTTTTTATTTTCAGGTACAAAAGTTATTGTACCTGTTGAATTGTGTATAATAAAAAATAATACACATGATTGCAAAGAGGTGACTGTTATTTAGGAAGGGAGAAGGTGAGGGCTGGGGTGGAGGTTGAGAGGAGAGTGGGGGGGTGCACAGACACACAGACACACTCACATTCTATCTTAAAGACAAGTGTATAACATGTTATTTTGCTAGATTAAGACATTTTCTTTGTTCCCCATCTTTTTGTAGCCTCCAGTTTCTCATGGCTTGTGGCAATATGCTGGTATGACCTAAGCTCCAAAGGGGTCAGGAGCTGAATAGAATCCTCATCCATAAGGTGTATAAAACTAAAGCTCTTTATGTAAGACCATCAAGGATGCTTTTGGTAAGTGTGCCTTTTAATTTGTTATTAGCATTTACAATTTAAACACACACATGCACACACACACTTTTTGTAACAGCTGTTGGAATTCTAATTTCCCTAAGGAGTTTTCCAAAGGGATTAATAAAGTACTATCTAATCTAATCTAATCTAATCTATTCTAATCTAATCTAATCTACACACACCCATATACACACATCTATATGTCATATGTTGGCCTTCTTTTCTGTTTCAAGATGACAGTGAAGGCGATAACCAACATTCATCCAATAGTATCCATTCAACGTCAAAAATGACTACAAGGGCTAGTGTTTCCATTCGCAATGGTGATGAAGATTGCCCTTGCACCAGGCCCAACAGCGAGGAAAGAAATGACTGGAATCATGACACAAGTGGCCCATGGTGGAGGAGGCCTTGCAGGAAGTGATGGTATTCCTGGCACCAGTGGTCCTGACCATGGTCCTGGGACAAGCAGCTCAAGAGGAATAAGTGGTCCTGATGGAAAGTGTTCTGCAGGAAGTGATTGTAATCCTGGCACCAGTGGTCCTGATGGTGGTCCTGGCACAACCAGTACAAGAGGCATAAGTGGTCCAGATGAAGTCTGCCTTGCAAGACATAATGGAACAAGCTGTCTTGATGAGGACAACTATTCTTCTTATTTAACACTCGTTGCAAGCATTTCTGATGACAGTTCTGAAGATGAAGGATTACAGCAGGCAATAATTGCCAGTATGGAGAGTCACATGTGAGTACTGCACACAGATTTGGAAAATAAGGATGATAAGGTTTGTTCTGATCATTGATATAGAGACTGTTTAGTCATTACATGATGTTATGATATGGGTAATTGAACAATTAACATGGGCTAGTTGTATTACTTTACTGTAGGAGAAATGGGTTTTAAATTAATTGCTTGGTTATAAGCAATAATTTCACAAAATACAGGTTAAAAATTATGTCAAATCTCTGTGTTTCTGATCATCACTATTTTTTGTCTTTTCATAGTGTGGAAGATGTTCCGGTTAAGAAGACACTGCTGGAACTGGCCAGCAAAATCGACATAAATCAGCCGGTGGGGCTCACCTGAAGGAATCCATCAGCTTCCTGTTAAATGTGCCGAATAATAAAATCACTGTTATGTTAATAGAGTGGTCACTGTTTACTGTAACGCCTGCTTACATGGAGGCACTCTGAGCCTCTCATGCATCAACATTACATTCAGGTCATAGAACTAATTATTATTTTAAAAAACATGTCGCCAGACTGAGAATCTTAAACAAGATAATGACTATGTTCTTTTGGCTTTTTAAGTTGTTTTTTTTTTTTGGATAAGATACAGACACATCATCAGGTGTCTGTAAAATTCTCAGATGACATGAGAAAAAATGAGGAAGGGGTCCAAAGAGAGAATTCTTAAGGCTCCTAATAGAGAGCATTGCAAAGTCCCCCATGTTAGAGGGAAAAGAAAACAGCCAAAACCTTGCACTCAACAGTACTGGTACTAATCTTTTTATTTAAAAATAATAAAATAATAATAATGAAGTCATTTTCATATTGTGACTTTTAAATGCAACTTTTTCATTTTTGGACTGATTTATAATTTAAATTAGTACAATAAACTGTGATTTCATTAGTAAGTCTTAATGTTTTTTGTGGGTGTTTTTTGCATTGTTACATTTCGTGTTATTCTGATTTTTTGCAGCTCTAAGAGAGGACTGGTACTACATAGCAGGCAGAGCCATCGCAATAAGTTTCATTCATGGTGGTCCACCACCAAACTTCCTCTCCCCAGTGGTATTTTCTTTACTGGTTGGTGTTCCAACAAATCTAGTCCGAGAAGACATAGCTGATATGGACCTCTTAGAAAAAGTCAAAAAGGTCAGTTGCCACTCTTTTATCTACCAAGACAGGAGTGCAGGTTCACTCTAGTGTGGCCCAATGCTTAACTCCTTTATTCCATGTTGCAGTTTGAATTCTGCCACAATTTAATCAACAAATTTGGTCATAAAAGTGTTGTTTTTCCCACCATTTTTAAGCGACTGGCATTACAGTGTCACAGTGAAAGCCTGCACTGTGATGAACTGGTAGAGAACAATAGAAAATCAGTGATACAGACCTCAAGTGTCTGATATCTTTTAATTATTATTCAGAGTTATCTTGGTTGCCTCTCATTATTTTCTTTCATGCACAGTCACTACCTTTTTGAGGACTGCCTAATCAAAGTAGATTTTCTTAATGTATGCGCCATATACTGTTCATTTAATATGACTTGCCAATACATTGTTAACTAATAACTGGTTTCTACAGAAAGCCAATATGCTGCTCCTTGTGATGCCAGGTATCTGAAAGCACAACCACTGAGGACCTTGAAAAGGTAAAGGCACCTCTGCTTGACTACTTGGCCAGTGCAGGATGTCTGAGGCCTCTTCGGTCAATGAGAGACAGGGATCTGCTGGTACAAGACATTGTCATGTTTCAGGTCATCCACAGGTTTCAAGAACCATTCCAAAGGTATTCAGTGTTGGTTAACAGTCAGTTTAAGCAGAATATGGAATAGAATTTTAACCATCAACCAACACAGACTCCCCCTGTTCTGCTATGAGCCAAGCACGCTGACTGCTGACCAGTTGGATGATCTTTTCACCATTCGTCTGTCACCAGAAGGGAGCAACAAACGAGTTGTAGAGGAAGTGGTGATTCCCTTTTGGAGAGACTATCTTCAAGATGCAGAAGGTATTTGACTTGAATCCCTGCCATTCGATTGAGAAATACATTTTTTATAATGAAGAATCTACTATTGAGACAAGGACTTAATAGGGAAAACTGAATGAATATATGTTCATATGTGGAGTTGCATGTATGTGTGTATGTACAATATACTTTTAGGCTTTAAACTGTAGAGCTATTAGTCATTCTAACTAGACAAATAAAAATACCTGGCAAAGGTTGATTCTGTTCTTTTTTATAGAAGAAGAAGGACCATCTAAACTACAGAAGATATTGGCCTTCGCCACTGGAGCATCTGTTGTCCCTCCTATTGGCTTTTCCCCAAGTCCATCTGTTGAGTTCATTCATAAAGGAGATGATGATTTCTCTTCTATACCACTGTTCCCAATGGCCAACACTTGTGTTAACTGTATCAGGTTGCCACTCCATGCATCATACCAACTCTTTAAGGAGAAGTTTGACTTTGCCCTAGGAAACACATATGGGTTTGTCAGAGCCTGAATGCCATGTTTATGTCTTTTATGTTCTATTCTCCATCTTTTATTTACACGTTGTTCATTAGTTTTACAGAAAGTTTGACCAAAACATAGTTGAAAGGAAAACACATAAGCTTCGGTCAATTTTCGCCTGAAATTTCTACTGAAGATGTACAGAAAGTAAATTGAATGCTGTTCTTGAACTGTTTGGAGTACAGGCATGGTTGGGATCTCCTTTGAAAGCTGACAACCTGAATTGTCACCCAGTGCAGTCAGAATTACTCTAGGTGCTACTGGCACAGAGTTATTTCATGTTGGCACACACTGAATTAGGATGAATTTTATTCGCGCCTAAATTTTTTCCCTAATAAAACACCTGAAAATTAGTGTGGCAGCACTGTGACAGCTTGAAACACAAAAAGGCAACAGCCTGGGGTCTTACATAGTTCAGGACAAAATTTCAGAGCAATACTACAAGAAATGAGTGTTTCAAACATGTTTTTGTACTAATACGCCCCGGTGCTGTCAATTTTGGACACCCTCTGTACACCTTCAGCGTGCCCCAGTGCTTTCTGGACCCCGTCGCCTCCTACCTGGTGCCCGTCGCCTGCCTGGATGAGAGATTCATGCCACGCCACCCCTGCTCTCCTCGGCTCCAGCGGCGCGGATTAATCCTCCGGAACCTGGCGACACTGGAGCGGGGCACCCGAATCCCGATCCACCTGTCGCTCCCCATGCCAGGATTGGCCTGGTGAACGCCAGATCACTGGCAAACAAAGCTTTTATTCTGAGGGACTTCTTTTGCTCCCGGAGCCTGGACTTCCTCTGTGTGACAGAGACCTGGATCAGCGATGGTGAGTGCAGCGCCCTTGTTGATCTGATCTCGGACGGCTGCTCTTTCTTCAACTCCCCGCGGACGTCGGGACGTGGAGGAGGAACGGCCACTGTTTTTAATAATGAATTTAGATGTACGCAGCGGCCCGTTCCTTCGTCTTTTTCCAGCTTTGAGGTGTTGTTAATTAAGGTTGGTTGGTCGGACTGGTGCTGTGCACTGTCATCTAAGTCTCCCAAGTGCAATAAGGACTTTTTAAAGGACTTCTCTGACTTTCTGGCTGGAATCATCCCCAACTATGATCGTGTCCTAATTGTTGGTGATTTTAATATCCATGTGTGCAGTCCTGATAAGGCGCTGGTGAAGGATTTTTTAAGTCTTATTGACTTTTTTAATGTGGTTCAGTGTGTGTCGGGTCCCACACATGAACACGAACACACGTTAGACCTCGTTCTAGCTCATGGATTGTCTGTGTCAAATACTGAGATTCATGATAACGTATTCTCTGATCATATGCCTGTGATTTTTAATGTCGGCTTTTCATGTGCTGTACTTAAATCTACCACTCCTGCTCGGCACTGTCGGGTCTTTAACTCCCTCTCTGCTGGCCGGTTCTCTGCTGCTTTTAATCAGCTGTGCGTCCCCTCTTGTCTATCCTCTATGGATACAGAAGAACACAGCTCATGGTTTCATTCTACCTGTCAGGGTTTTTTGAACTCTGTGGCTCCTTTAAAGACTGCACATCGTAGAGCAAAATTGGAGCCCTGGTTCAACGATGCAAATAGAGCAGCCAGGAAGGAGTGTTGTAGAGCCGAGCACAGGTGGAAGAAGGACAAGCTGCAAGTGTCGTTTTTAATTTTGAAAGACTGCTGGAGAGACTATCAGACTGTGGTTATGGAAGCCAAAAGGATTCACTTAGCTGGAGTCATTGAGTCAAACCGCTGCAACCCTCGAGTTTTATTTAACGCCATTGACTCTGTTTTAAATGTTCCCAAGCCTGTTTGCCAGGAAGCATCCATGGAACTGTGCATCAAATTTCAGGAGTTTTTTATTGATAAAATTGTTAGCACAAGGGCTCTGGTCTCAGCTCCTGCCATCGACCCCTCTGACTCTGTCTGTTGCCCGGCTGGGCTCGATAAATTTGAGTCTGTTACTCTGTCGTCTTTAATAGACATTGTCAGCCACATAAAGCCATCAGGGTCCCCTCATGACTCCATCCCGCCTCATTTTTGGAAGAGGTTTTTCCATGTATTGGGCAGTCAGTTTTAACTGTCATTAACAGCTGTCTGTCCACTGGCGTGGTCCCCACTAGTTTTAAACATGCTGTAGTCCAACCATTGCTTAAGAAACCTGGCCTTGACACCACAGTTTTATCTAACTTCAGACCAATCTCCAAGCTGCCCTTTCTTTCTAAAATTTTAGAGAAAGTTGTTTATGCTCAGCTGAAGTCCTTTTTAGATGAGCATAATGTATTGGAGGTTTTTCAGTCCGGTTTTAAGACTCTGCATAGCACGGAGTCAGCACTGCTACGGGTTTTTAATGATATTCTCCTGGCAAACCACTCTGGGGATTATGTGGTTCTTATTCTTCTGGATATAACTTCTGCATTTGACACAGTGGACCACAACATTTTAATATCTCCCTTGCAGGATTCAGTGAACATTAGTGCAGTGGTTTAGGACCTAATTGTCTGGAAGAACTATGAGTGTGAGCCTCGATATCTTTGAATCCCCCCCTGCTCCATTGTCTTGTGGGGTCCCGCAGGGTTCAATTTTAGGGCCTCTCCTTTTTTCCTTATACCTACTTCAGATGGGATCCATCCTCAGGAAGCACGGCATCACCTTCCATTTTTATGCGGATGACACACAAATTTATGTGCCATTGAAAAAGAAAGACTGTCAATCGGTCACACCGCTTCTGTCCTGTCTTGACGACATTAAAGCCTGGATGGCCTTAAATTTTCTATGTTTTAAGAAAAGAAAACTGAGGTAATGGTGTTCGGTACCAGTGGCCCTTGTGAGTCTCCCCCTGTTGACTTGGGCCACCTGGCTCACTATGTTAAGCCAGTGGTTTCCAATCTGGGTTTTAAAATGGACTCTGGTTTTAAATTTGACCATCAAATCAGTGCTGTGGTGAAGGCTAGCTTATTTCACCTGCATCGATTAGCCAAGGTGAAGCCCTTTTTACCACAAGAGCACTTTGAAATGGTCATCCATGCTTTTATTACTACCAGACTGGATTATTGCAATTCATTGTATCTTGGAGCCAGCCAGTCTGCCCTAGCACGTCTCCAGTTAGCTCAAAATGCTGCTGCCCGTCTTTTAACCAGCACTAGAAAATATGAGCACATTACACCCGTTTTAGCCTCCCTCCATTGGCTCCCCGTGCGTTTTAAGGTTGATTTTAAGGTTCTTTTATTTGTTTTTAAAGCTTTAAATGGTCTGGCCCCTCCCTATCTCTCTGAGCTGCTCCATCCTCATACCCCCTCACGAACCCTCAGATCAGCTGATCAGCTGCTTCTGGAGGTTCCAAGGTCTAGGCGGAAGCTCAGAGGAGATAGTGCCTTCTCTGTTACTGCTCCCAGATTATGGAATAATCTCCCTTTGCACATCAGAGAGGCTCCCTCACTTTTGGTTTTTAAAACTAAACTTAAGACCGATTTTTATTCACTGGCTTTTAACACAGTTTGAGACTCTGCTCTTGTTTTATTGTGCTGCTGTTTTAATATGGGTATGTTTTATTATTGTTTTTTAATGTTTTAATTTATTATTTATTGCTTATTTTACAGCACTTTGTTTCAGCAGCTGCTGTTTTAAAAGCGCTTTATAAATAAAGTTGAGTTGAGTTAAGTTGCATTATTTCATTTATTTCAGCTTTTTAAATGCCCATTTGATTACAAGGATGTCACTGTTTTTATTTAAAAATTTAACTATATGTTTTTATGTTTGTTTTTTCATAGAAACAGTGACATCATGTAATCAAATTGGTATGTAAAGGGTTAAAATAAAAGACATGATTAAATATTTGATATTTTAGATTAGGACTGAAGTGGTTTGAATGATTTGTGCAAAAACATGTTCAAAAAATATCATGTCCATGTAGGTTCTCATTCATCCAGGTCATGGTTATCTAAAGTAGTTTAAATCAATCCACTGGACTTTAAGAAAGTTTCTTAAAGTCCAGTGGATTGATTTAAACTACAGCCATGGCCATAAGTTTGGACACAGCATGACTTAGTATGTCTGTTTTGATGTCTGTTACAGAACATAACTAATTTCTTTTGACAGCACCAATTTAATTAGTCAACAAATCAACAAGGGATATAATATTATCAATAAATTCCAACAATTGGAACAACTTTGTTCCCAAAACATAATATTAGAAGAAAATAACAACAAAAAAAAATGCAGTACTTTCACAACCGAATTTGGTAAGAATAACAAAATGACACCAAACTCTTTTGATGTTTTTTTTTAAATATGAAACTTAATATAGTTCTCAGGAGTTGTGTACTGTATTGTAAGTGACAATTTTGTGGTATTTTCTAGGATTCACAAGCATCATGGTACTTGTGTCCAAACGTATGGCCATGGCTGTACTTTGGAAAAAATATTATGTTGTATTTTTATAGCAGTTTTTGGGGGATGACATTTATGTCCTCTGGTGACCACATAGGGTCGTAAATTAAAGCGACCCACAAGAGTTAATGGTGTGGCATAGCACCTTTACTGATCTTGGCAAGTCTTTCATTGTGAGCTTACCATAAATGGTTGGGGGACTGAACATTGTAGCCCCTATGCCTTATAGCATGGTAATGTCGAAATGATCGCCCAATGGGATCCACTTGATAAAAGCTTTATCTGACCCGCCAACGCTGGATCCTTATGTGGCGTGATCTCAGGCTTCCAAGAACATAAGTTTCCCCTGCATTTGGGGTATTCTGTAATATTACAGTCACAAGGGTATCCAGTTCTTGATTTGACATAACTACATATCTCCGTGGTTCAAATCCTAGTAGTTGTCTGTGTCTGTGCAGAGTTCTTCGACTTATCCCAAAGCAGGATGCAATTCTCTGCCATGTCATGCCAATAGACACAGTGAGAAATCTGTTGACTGGTTATGGTGTATCTTGGATGGCTAGGTTGACCAGTGAAGGTTGTTGGGGATAACAAATTTGCATCAGTGGATTTGCATAGTGTGTGTGAGAACATTTCAGTAGTGTATGTGAGAGCATTTCAGTAGTGTGTGTGAGAGCGTTTCAGTAGTGTGTGTGAGAGCGTTTCAGTAGTGTGTGTGAGAGCATTTCAGTAGTGTGTGTCAGAACATTTCAGTCATGTGTGTGAGAGCGTTTCAATAGTGTGTGTAGTGTGTGTGGCCCCTCATACCAATTGGTGCACTTTCACAGGCTCTGTGCCTTCCCTGAGCATGTGGGGAAGGCAATGGACACCCTCTTTGGTGAAGCATCAAGGAGTTTGGCTGAACTTACTACCACTCGGTCATCAGGCCAAGCATCAAGGAGTTTGGCTGAACTTACTACCACTCGGTCATCAGGCCACGCCCTAATCCCCATAATAACTACAAATGATGACAGTTCAGACATTATTATTGACTCTCAAATCTGGTTTGGAGGAGGCGAGGTGGGACTGTGACATTCTGAGAGACTGTCGGCTGATCTATAAAAATCTTGAAGATCTTCTTGGACACTAAGAATTAAGTAGTTAGTAATTTGTTAAATCTGCTAGTAGTTATTGAGCTTATACGCTTTCGAAGCAAAGCCATGTACACACGTGGACAAATTGTTGGTACCCCTCAGTTAAAGAAGGAAAAACCCACAATTCTCACTGAAATCACTTGAAACTCACAAAAGTAACAATAAATAAAAATTTATTGAAAATTAAATAATCAAAAACAGCCATTACTTTTGAATTGTTGATTAACATAATTATTTAAAAAAACAAACTAATGAAACAGGCCTGGACAAAAATGATGGTACCTCTATAAAAGATTGAAAACTATTTGACCAGAGTGACATGATTAACTCAGGTGTGTCATTTAATTGACATCACAGGTGTTTCCAAACTCATAATCAGTCAGTCTGCCTATTTAAAGGGAGACAAGTAGTCACCCTGCTGTTTGGTGAAAAGGTGTGTACCACACTGAACATGGACAACAGAAAGCGAAGGAGAGAATTGTCCCAGGACATCCGAAAAAAAATGATAGACAAACATCTTAAAGGTAAAGGCTATAAGACCATCTCTAAACAGCTTGAAGTTCCTGTGACAACAGTGGCTCATATTATTCAGAAGTTCAAGACCCACGGGACAGTAGCCAACCTCCCTGGACGTGGCCGCAAGAGGAAAATTGATGACAAATTGAAGAGACGGATCATTGGAATTGTATCCAAAGAGCCCAGAGCAACCTCCAAAGAAATTAAAGGTGAACTCCAAGGCCAAGGTACGTCAGTGTCAGATCGCACCATTCGTCGTTGTTTGAGCCAAAGTGGACTTCATGGGAGACAACCAAGGAGGACACCACTGCTGAAAAAAACTCATAAAAAAGCCAGACTGGAATTTGCAAAAATGCATGTTGACAAGCCACAAAGCTTCTGGGAGAATGTCCTTTGGACAGATGAGACCAAACTGGAGCTTTTTGGTAAGGCACATCAACTCTATGTTCATAGACTCAAAAACCAAGCATACGAAGAAAAGAACACTGTCCCTACGGTGAAACATGGAGGAGGCTCAGTAATGTTTTGGGGCTGCTTTGCTGCATCTGGCACAGGGTGTCTTGAAAGTGTGCAAGGTACGATGAAATCTGAAGACTATCAAGGCATTCTGGAGAGAAATGTGCTGCCTAGTGTCAGAAAGCTTGGTCTCAGTCGCAGGTCACGGGTCTTCCAACAGGACAATGATCCAAAACACACAGCCAAAAACACCCAAGAATGGCTGAGAGAAAAGCGTTGGACTATTCTAAAGTGGCCTTCTATGAGCCCAGATCTGAATCCCATTGAACATATGTGGAAGGAGCTGAAACATGCCATTTGGAGAAGACACCCATCAAACCTGAGACAACTGGAGCTGTTTGCTCATGAGGAGTGGGCCAAAATACCTGTTGACAGCTGCAGAACGCTCATTGACAAATACAGAAATCGTTTAATTGCAGTGATTGCCTCAAAAGGTTGTGCAACAAAATATTAAGTTATGGGTACCATCATTTTTGTCCAGCCCTATTTCATTAGTTTGTTTTTTTAAATAATTATGTTAATCAACAATTCAAAAGTGATGGCTGATTTTGATTATTTAATTTTCAATAAATTTTTATTTATTGTTACTTTTGTGAGTTTCAAGTGATTTCAGTGAGAATTGTGGGTTTTTCCTTCTTTAACTGAGGGGTACCAACAATTTTGTCCACGTGTGTATATGGCTGAAAGGAATGGAATATTTGATATATATTTGTAACTGAGCATGCACATCATTCAAACCTACAAAAGATAACAGAAAGCTAAAAGAGCTTGCTCTCCTCAGCACTCCATGTTAAACTGGCTCCAAAATGTGTAGGGGGTGTAGCACTTGTTGAATTGCTTCACTTCCTATTAGTTTACATGTCAAACAGCATCAGTGAACTTACCAGCTGTAAATGGCTCAAGTGCAAGTGCCATAGTTTTTATCTGTTCTGAATTCTTTATGCTGTGTGCACAGATCTATTTTCTACATGCTGATCACTCAAATATGTGCACAGGCTGTTGAAAATACAGTACCACTGGTCCACCCTGATCCACATGTATATAAACCAGAGCTTTCTTTAAGATAATCTAGAGGATACTAACAGTTTTTCTCAGTCAATTGTGTTTTGCAAACTCGGTCTGCATTTGAATTACCAATACACTGTAGTACAACACTGAACTAACCAGGTTATTATTGTGTTGCTGTTCAACATTTACACAAGCTTGAGGATTGCTACAGTTAAACACTGTGAGATGTGACCTGTAAACCAGGGTCCTTAAGGCTCCAAGTCCTGTGGGTGTTTTTTTTAACTTTTTTTTTTATTGTCCATCCAACATCCTCCAGAAAATTTGGACACCCCTGCTCTATGCATTTATATGCGACTAATGAACTCCATTAACTTTTTGCAAACATCTTTGGCTCTGGAGCTGCATGTTTGTGATCTGTGGTTACTTGCTTCACAAACCTGTCCAGTGTGTATTGTTTGTTGTCTTTTAAAGCTTATCTTTCTCTCTGTGCTCTCTCACCAAACCAGTTGAGGCAGACAAACACCCACACTTAGTCTGGTTCTTCGTGTTGCCAAGTGCTTACTCAAAAAGGAATTATTTAGATACCATATCAGACAGTTTTTATACATTATACAGCCTGTGATTGGTACAGTGTTAACTCTTTTTGGAGATCAAGATTCTCAGTTAGGATCTTTCATTTTAGCTTAAAATACATACTACTACATATGAAACCACTGACTAGCCAAGACTCAAAAGTCCATGGTGAATCTTGCTGCTTTTAGGTTTCTTGAGCAATAAAAAGATCCTACTCTTTCCAAACATTTTCATTCTTGTAATCTTACTTCCCTCAGGCAGTTTAGTGAGAACCAAGGTGAGGAAAAATGAGACTTACTCTTACAATGCTGAGCCAAAATCTAAACCCACTCCTACTGACAACAAACACAACAACAGTAGTGTTACACCAGCAATTGTCTGAAGCATTGTCTGGCAAGCAGTCAGCCACGGTACCTAGTTCTGGGAATTTGTTGTATAATACACTCAGCTATGAGGAAAAGAAGTTGAATATAGTGTGTGTGTGTGTGTGTGTGTGTGTGTGTGTGTGTGTGTGTGTGTGTGTGTGTGTGTGTGTGTGTGTGTGTGTGTGTGTGTGTGTACGCGCTCAGGTGCTGGCTATACTTGTGGGGACCAAATGTCCCCTCAACTGTAGGAAAACCAAAAACAATGTCACTTGTGGGGACCTCATTACGGTCCCAACAAGTTTACACAGTGTTTTCTTGGCCATGTTGTTGTTACTGAAAAAAGTAAAAGTGCAAAAACGTTTCTTTAGGATTAGGCATTGTTTTGGTCTGGGTTAAGGTTAGGGTTAGGGTAAGGGTTAGGGGTTAGATATGAATGGGAGTCAATGGTAAGTTCCCACGTTTTTTTACAATCTATTATTTTTAACAAAGTGTTGTTGCGCATTCTAATATTGTGTAAAATGTTAACGTTTAGTGCCCCATCAGGCACCTTTCTGACTGCTTTTACTAAGTTGTGTGTGGTGTCTTGCTGAAACGTCAGTGAGTGTGTCAACTAAGTTGTGAGTTGTGCATGTCTTTCTATTGTTCACATCCAGTAAACTGACACTTCAATGCCTTTGGTCTTTTCGTCATAGCTTCCATTGTGTTCAGGTGCTTTGGGAGAGTCACAGAATTTTTTTTTAGTGACTTAATGATATAATGGTTAAATGCTTCCATTTGCAGAAAGGAATTTCTTTGTCTTGCAGAACACTCAGTGTGTTATACTTTTGTCGACGTGTTCAGGATCTCTTCAGGAAATAGCATGTTTCAGTGACCTGATCGAGGGTAAACTGGCAACAACCCCCCCCAAAAAAAACCCAAAAAAACAACAACAACAACAACAACAAAACAGGTAATGTATTCATTAAGCAACCTCAATCTGATGTACCAAATTGAAACTGATAGTAAGTGATGGTCATTGAATCATAAGTTTAGAAAACAAGTTGAATTACTGATCAACTAGGACCTAATTTGATTCAACAGCTGCTTTTTATTATCAGATTTAGAAAAAAATAAATAAAGCAAGATGATTGCTATTCATTGTTTTTCTTGTAATCCAGCAAAAAAATAAACTTAATGTCCCACCTGGATTTCTCTGCCATGTTTTGGTAAAGAAGAAAAAAAGGGTTTGATTGCTTGCTGCTGCTACCTGTTCTTCAAGATTTCACCAGCAGTGCCAGCAAAATTGTCAAACTTTCCAATGGCCATACATGCCTGGAACTGACACTAAATGTCAGCATAGAGCTCTTTCACTAGGCATCTTTGGTTTGCACATATCTGTCTTCAGTATTTTCAGTTAAAAAGAATGAACTGGTGACACAAACAAGCAAGCAAATGACAAAAAACAACATTCAGCACTTTTCAAACATTATATAGTATAATTTACCTTAATTGCTGGTGAGGCAGTAAACTGCCAACAAAGCAACTTATATAATCTCAATAAACGACTAGTTCATTCCCAGCATCTCGACCATCTGGAGGCTCATGTTTTTGTTCTTATGTCTTTTTAAAACATTGCTACCACTCCAGTGAAAAACTTATTGTAACTCAAACTAAATATGTAACGAACAGAAACTATCATTTTATTCAGAGAAACACTTTAAATTAATGTCAGAAATGTATGTATTTGGCCAATCCTTTACATAAATGTAAAATTAAGCATATACTTCTCAGACATCCAGATCAGGCACTACTTCAGGCTTCAGCAACATATTATGGTCTGTTTGAATTTTACTAGTTCCGCTCTTGTCAGTTTCCAGGCAAATGTTTATAACCTTCATTCATTAAAGAGTCCTTCTACATAGATGGACTGTCTACAAGCTCCTTTTATGTCACATGGACTGATGCCTGGGCAACGCGCACAAACCGATGGTCACAACATTCAAGACCAGTGTGCTAGAGAATGGCCGTCCTTCAATCCTCCAACCATGCACAAGCTTCCTGCACGTTAAAGAGAAAATCTGTCAAGGTGGGGAGTCACATGACAGCGTCTCCAGGACTAACAAGATCACAGAAAAGACGCTGGGACAAACAGTATTCAACAGAACTGACTCAGACAATAAGCCAGCTTCATCCATTGAAGACATCAGCTTTATAAAAACAATGGACAAAGAAGTCTATAGGGATGAAGCTAATAATTGGACTGCTCCGCTGCCTTTTAGAAAGCCACGTCAAAGACTACCTAACAACAGACAGCAGGCAGTCGATCGTTTCACCTCTCTCCAATGAACTCTGAGAAAAAAACAAGAAATGCATGATCAGTCCGTCACGTTCATGGGCAAGATTTTCAAAAATCACCACGCAGAGGTAGCACCTCGACTGGAAAAGGATGAGGACTGCTGGTATCTGCCAACGTTCGGGGTGTACCATCCACAAAAACCGGGGCAGATCCGCGTGGTCTTTGACTCCAGTGCTCGGTTCTGCAACATCTCTCTCAACGACGTGCTGCTCACAGGTCCAGACCTTAACAACTCCCTCCTTGGAGTCCTGATACGCTTTCGCAAGGAACAGGTTGCTGCAATGGCTGATATACAGCAAATGTTCCATTGTTTCCAGGTTAGAGAGGACCACAGGAACTTTTTACGCTTCCTCTGGTACAAAGACAATGACACAACTAAACCAGTCATCGAATACAGGATGAGAGTGCATGTTTTCGGCAACGGCCCGTCTCCTGCGGTGGCCATATACGGCCTGAGAAGAGCCATCACTGAAGGTGCTGGCAAATATGGGGAAGACACTGTCCAGTTTGTGAAAAGACATTTCTATGTTGATGATGGACTCCTTTCTGTACCGACCGATGCTAAAGCTATTGACCTGCTAAGGAGGACCCAAGCCTCGCTTGCTGAGTCCAACCTGTGTCTCCATAAATTTGCCTCAAACAATCAAGCCGTCATGGCAGCCTTTGCACCTGAAGACTGTGCTAAAGGTATGAAAGACTTTGACTTTAGTGACCAAGCCATGCTTACTCAACGTAGCCTAGGACTGTTATGGGAGATAGCAGCAGACACTTTCACCTTTGCTGTATGTTCAGGAAATAAGCCATTCACCTGCCGGGGAGTGCTCTCCACAGTTAAGTGTTTTTGATCCCTTGGGATTGCTAGCCCCGGTTACAATCCAAGGAAGAGCCCATCTCCGAGAACTTACTGCAGACCAGTCTGCTTGGGACAGTCCAATCCCTCCTGAGAAGCTCCCTAAATGGACGGCCTGGCGAGACTCCCTTCAGGACCTGAAAGACCTGCATATGCCACATGCATACACAAAAACCTCCCTCACCAAGGCAGTATGCACAGAGCTATGTGTGTTTTCTGACGCTTCCACAAAGGCAATAGGTGCAGTGGTGTACCTTAAAGCAGTGCAAAAAGATGGACATATTGACATAGGCTTTGTAATGGGAAAGTCAAAGTTAGCACCTCAGTCCGAGCCCACCATCCCAAGACTCGAGCTTTGTGCTGCCGTCTTAGCTGTAGAGATGGCGGAGCTCATCCAGGATGAACTAGACATTGAGCTAAATGAAACTAACTTCTACACAGATAGTAAAGTAGTCTTAGGCTACATATGTAACGAGACTAAGAGATTCTATGTGTATGTCCACAACAGGGTGCAGCGAATCCGTCAGTCCACAAAGCCTGCTCAGTGGCACTATGTACACACTGATGACAATCCAGCCGACTACGCATCTTGCTCAGTACCTGCATCACATCTGGGAAAGACCACTTGATTTACTGGACCTACCTTCCTGTGTAAGCCACCTGCAGAAAAAACAGGAAAAAGTCAGTCATTCGAGTTAGTTGAACCTGAAAGTGACATCGAGATACAACCACAAGTTAAAACCTATGCTACGCAGCTGAAAGAGATTGGTCTTACCGTGCAAAGATTTCAGCGTTTCTCCACCTTCAGCTCTCTCCTAAGGGGTGTAGCACTCCTGATCCATATTGCACGATCCTTCAAACAGAACAATGTCAGCAAATGCAAAGGATGGCACGTTTGTAACCTGCCTCGCACTCCGGATGAGCTGTCACAAGCAAAAGAGGTTGTCATCAAGGCTACACAAAGAGCAGCTTTCTCAACGGAACTCACAACCCTCCAACAAGGCAGCCAAATTCCAAAGAGCAGCAGTCTTCAGTCCCTTAGTCCAATCCTCGAAGGTGGCCTGATCTGTGTTGGAGGACGGCTTAAACATGTACAGTTTAGTGTAGGAGAAAGGAATCCAGTGATCCTGCCTGAAGACAGCCACGTCTCTGTGCTGGTAGTAAGACACTATCACAGCCAAGTGAAACATCAAGGCCGCCACCTGACGGAAGGAGCAGTTAGGGCAGCAGGTCTGTGGATCTTGGGAGGAAAGATTCTTATTAACTCAGTAATACACAAATGTGTGACCTGCAGAAAGCTGCGTGGAAAACGCCAAGATCAACGCATGGCAGACTTACCTCCAGAGTGCCTCCAAGCTTGCCCTCCTTTCACCTATGTGAGACTGGATGTTTTTGGGCCCTGGTCTATTGTGACTAGACGCACACAAGGAGGACATTCAGAGAGCAAACGGTGGGCTATTATTTTCAGCTGCATGAGTTCAAGGGCCATTCATATTGAAATAATCGAGTCACTGAGTACATCAAGTTGTATTAATGCTCTCAGGTGCTTCTTCGCAATCAGGGGACCCGCGAAGCAGCTGAGGTCAGATTGTGGAACCAACTTCATAGGAGCCTGCAATGAACTGGGGCTCAGCAAAGATCAGAGAGACACCAGTGTACAGAGGTATCTTAGCCAGCAAGGATGCTCTTGGGAGTTCAATCCTCCTCACAGCTCACACATGGGCGGCTCCTGGGAGAGAATGATCGGCATGGCCCGAAGGATCATAGACTCCATGTTGCTTCAAGATAATGTCCATCTGACACATGAAGTATTGTGCACGCTCATGGCCGAAGTGACAGGAATCATGACCTCAAGACCACTCATTCCTGTATCTACAGATCCAGACTCTCCATTCATACTCTCACCTTCAATCATTCTCACACAGAAAACTGGAGTCCCACCTCCTATAGGAGACTTTACAGAGAAGGATCTGTACACCAAGCAATGGAGACAAGTTTAAGCTTTAGCTGACCAGTTCTGGAGACGTTGGAGTCGTGAATATCTGCCCACCTTGCAAAAGAGAAAGAAGTGGACAGAGTCCAAAAGAAATCTGCAGGAAGGAGGTATTGTCTTGCTGAAGGACAGTCAAGCTGCTCGCAACAATTGGCCAATGGCTAGGATCACATGCCAGGAAGAGATGAAAGGGTGCGAAAGGTGGAAGTGAAAACCATGGACCAAGGTTATAGGTGGCTTGCAAATGACGTCACATCCGCCTCATTACCTATGCATATCATGAAGTGGTGGTCAGCGGAGCTGATTGTTGACTGCAGCGAGCGTGGCTAACGTTCACTCATCGGTCAAAAATGCCTTTTGCATGTGTTGTTTTAGGTTGTTCTAATCGATCAAATCGTGAAATTGATAAAGGATACTTCAGGGTTCCTCGTGAAGAGATTAAAAAAGGGCCTCGCACTAAGGATTTTACGAAAAGACACAGAGAAAAATGGCTCGCTAACATTTCCTTAAGTTCGAAGGGAGCGGAGTCAAAGAATGCCAGAGTCTGTGGCGATCACTTCGTTAAAGGTTAGTGAATTATTATGATATACATGCTTAGAGCCTTTCTGTGTTGGTTTTAAGACCCATTCTTTAAAGATTGGTAACACTAACTACCCACTTAACAAGCTAACGTTCGCTGTTTTTAGCTTGTTTACTGTCACAAAACTGTCACATTGAAGGATTATTTACCCTGCCATGCAGTTTGCAGTGCGCGGTTATTATTTCTCCATCTTCTTTATCAACAATCAGGTATGAGTTGGTGTTTTTGATAAACATGGCGAATGTTTTACCTGAAAAGAACAGCAGAAACACGTTTTAGCATCCACCGAGCTAACACATCTAGCAAGTACAAGTTTACATAAATCGTTACTTACACGGCTTTTTATGATGCAGGATTTGTCTTTCAGGATCTTAACTCCGACTTCTTTAGCCCATCCACAGACAAAGAAATTGTATGAATCCATGCTTTTCCAAGCCTTCATTTGTTTAGCAGTGCAAAAGCTTGTTTGTAGCACCAGATAGTTTGAGATATCAGGGAACTGAACTGGCGGATATTTTTCCAACTCGTAGGTCAAATCCTTCATGGATAACGCATACGGATCTATGTCATCACAAAATTTGAGTTTTTCGATGTATCGAGTTTGAGAATTAGAAACTAAAGCACAAAAATTCTCCGAAAAAGAGTCGCGTTTTCCTTGCTCTGCGGCAGTCATTTTGGTTGGCCTGACCACCACTTCATTAACCGGAAGTGAATGCCACCGCTAAAGTCACGTGTTTGCAAGCCACCTATACAGCATGTAACGTTATTGTATTTATGTTTATTTCAGTTTTTACTCCATGTCCATATGCAAATGAAGAGCCTACAGTAAATGGTCAAGCTTACTGCGTGACTGTCGTTTTTTGGAGTGGAGTTTAGGTCGCTGTTGAGCTGAAGTACACGTACACTTTAGTGAAAACAGCACAATTGTACATCAATAATAATGTGCATGCAATAAATATATGTTGGTGAACAATACTGTCATATATTCTGCCAAAATTTTTTGTATATGACCAGTTCTCCCTCTATCTTGCATCATTGTTTCCAGTCAGTCATCACTCTACTGATAACACTTGACAGTGGAGAACAGTGAAGTGTGGTATGATAGAGACCACTCCTTGCTTATCACCCAATTATCTCATGCTCCTGCCAGAAACTGTTTACTGAGATTTTATAGCTTTTATTGCTAACAGTAAATGTTACTAACTTTATGAGTAACACTGATCCGAATTCTTTTAATGAAGGTCAAGTTGTGGTTACAGTCAACATTGACAAGGCTGGATTACAAATCGGCAAAGGCACCTATCCATTTTAAGAGGTCCCAAGTACACTGTATGTTATTTGGCACTAAGCAGTATCACTGAAGATCTATTCCATTCAATTCAGTTTATTTATGTAGCTTCAATTCACAACATATGTCATCTCACAGTGCAAAACATAGTAAGGTACAGACCTTATGGGGAAAAAAATCTGTCATGAAATGTACTATTTTAGCAAAAAGTCTGATGAAAATCAAAGCACTATAAAGTGGAGTGTTCTTCATAACCCTCTTGTAGAGTACTCATGTCAGCAAAAACAAAATAACACACTGAATCTGTTTCTCAACATCCCATTTAAAGAATAGATGTGGAAAAAAGCATGTCTTCATTCACTGATAATTCGTTTCTGGTAAAATTTCATAACTTTCAAACTCTACACTTTTAATATGCAATATAGTTTTTTCTCTCCAAATATGACATCAACAGTGATGTTTTGCCAGACTTGAAAAAAACCTTTTCTATAATTACAAATTCCGTTACTAATATAGGAACAAAACACTCATTCATGGTCACATTCATACATCAACAAATAATTAGATTAGCTTATATGTTATGGTGTACATACAAATATTATGTAAAGTGATGCCTCATAAGTTTTGAGGAATCCAGATAAAGGCCATGAGTTTTGCTCACATTTGCCTGTGTCTTCATTGAGCAGTAATGCCATACTCTCAAGCACTGTCTTGCTTGCTCATGTCACATTTACTAAAACAAGAATTGCATTCAAATTTACCTTTACACAATACATACCAAAAAATCTTTAATTTGTGTTATTATTATTCTATTATTTCATTATTGTTTATTTAATGTTTTGCCTTTGGGCCGAATTTAACTTGTTTAACTTGTTGTATATGTGTAAAATATGCCTTAATTTAAACTTTTGCCGTAATCAACGCATTAATTTTTTCACATTTCTTTCTTTTTCTAATACCTATGAAAATGAATAGTGGTGTTATGCAGTAATTTGAGCAGGTTGTAATTATGATTTCTTTTACCATAGAAATACATCATCAGTGTTGCCACACTACCATCAATAACATCAATTAAAACAACAGTAGTTTCATAATATTGTGTTATAAAATTAAAATTATTTGTCATGCCAACCAACACACAGTTTTTTCACAGATATATTATAGGTCTTCCAGAGATATGACAAAAAACTTCTGAATCAAGAATATACTTACAGCTATGTTTATATTTGGTTAAACATCCCCTGGCCATTGTCACCCCAACGAGGCACTTTTGGTGGCCATCTGCAAGCTTCTGGTTGTATCTTCGACCATTCGTCTTGATAGAATTGGTGCTGTTAAACTGAATTTGTTGGCCATGTGACACATATTTGTTTCTTCAGCACAGCCCACAGATTTTTCAAGAGGTTTAAGTTACATTGTTTACCACTTCTAATGAGTGCATGGGGTCATTGTCTTGTTGGAAAACCCAATTAGGTTCAAGACCTAATCTTTTGGCAAGTGATTTTAGTTTTTCTTGAAAAATGTGGAGACAACCCCCTTCTTTATTAGTCCATTTACTTTGTGCTGAACACCAGCTGTACTAACAACCACAGAACATAATACTGCTATGACTATTCTCTATGATAAGTTCGGTGTTTTTAAAGTTAAAGGTCTCACTTTATATCCTCCAAACATATTTCTGGTCATTCTGACCAAAAACTCAGTTTTTGTTGCATCTTACCACAGAACGTTCGTCCTTGAAGACCTTTCTCTTTGTCCATGTGATCAGCAGCAAACTTCAGCTAAGCCTTAAGGTGCCACTTTTTGAAAACAGCCTTCCATCTTGCATGGCAGCCTCTTTGTCCATCATTATTTAAAACACATGTGACTGTGGACACTGACACTTGTGTTCCAGTAGCTTCTTATTCATTGATAACTTGCTTTTTGGTGATTCTGGGTTGTCTCTTGACCACTTTTCCAAAAGTTTCTCAGCAACAGATGGTAGATGTGTTTTCTTTCTGACTCTGGCAGTGACACAGCTCTACCATGCACTTTATACTTACAAACAGTTGCTTGCACAGATGACTCTGGGAACTGTAGTTGCTTTGAAATGGCTTCAAGTGACTTTTCTGACTTTTTCAAGTCAGTGATTTACTTTTTCTGATCTTTCCTGAGCCCCTCACTTTTTGACTGTTGTGTTTGTGGCTGAGCCTACTGAGTGTCTCAATAGTGCCCTATTTAAATTAATTCAGAGGAGTCAGCAGCTGTATCATAATCACTCAGGAGAAGTTAAGAGGCCATGCAACGAAGAAAATTTGATTAACACAGTTTTCAACTGAAGACTGCCATGATATACATGGTCTGTACTAGCGTATGTAAACTTTTGTTCATGACTGTATATGCAGTCAGGTTCAACACTACACAACAAATATGACAATAACAAGCAATATAGGGAATTATTCTCTTCATCATTAGCCTCATAGTGTTTAAGAGCCCTTTTCACCATAAGCAATAAAACAGATAAATGTGCTTATTTTAATCTCACATCAATTTGTACACTGTAAGTTAAATGTCGTCTAAGACACATAGAATATATGTATGTATTATACTTATGGATGAAAAATTAATTTTTCGAAGACAAATCATGTTTACTGTATAACATTTAATGGTTTTTCAGTGCCTGTCAATAAATTCAAATAAAGATTTAAATTTGACTTGCAAACTAAGTGTCATGAATCCAGATGGGGAACCCGAGCAGAGACCACACTACCGAGGCAGAAACAGGCTGAATGAAGGTTTTATTATGGGAAGAGTGGGGGAGTTGCGGAGGGGTGGGGAGCCAGGAGAGGGATCCGGGATGGTATGGAGGAGAGGAGTCTGGGGACGGAGTGACGGAGCCAGGGATCAGCAGTCAGCGAGAGATCTGGGCGGAACTGAGTGTGGCGGTAGTGAGAGCGTGGACGCTCGCAGCGGCAGGCAGGCAGAAGGCTGGGATGCCAGAGGAGGGAAGCCAGGCGCTGGTGGTCCGGGGCGGTGAGGCGGCAGGAGGATCCGGGGGTCCAGGAGGGAAACCAAGAGGGGAATCCGGAGAGGAGCACAAGGGGGAAGGCAGGACGGGAGGAGATCCGGGCAGCTGGGTCGCTCTAGGCGAAGAGAGGACAGGTAAACGTTAATATCAGAAACTGGTTATCAAAACAGGTTTAGGCGGCGAGAGGGAAACTGACTGCATGGGCAGAGTTTACGATCTGACGGAGATTGGATGCAGGAACTTGTCTTTTATTGCTGGGGATGTAATCACTCGGATGAGCCGCAGCTGCCCGGACTCTGTGGGGAAGCTGATTGCCAAGTGGAGCCAGGCGTGAGGCTGGGCTCCACCTGGCACAGCAGAGCAGAGAGAGAGAGAGAGAGAGAGAGAGAGAGAGGGAGAGAGATAGGGAAAAGGGAGTTGGACATCAGGCTGGACAGGGGGGGGAGGAGGCCCTGACACTAAGGGTGTAAACCCTTTTGAAATATGCTAATAAAGGGATAAATCATTAGAATTTGCAACACTTGTTTAATCAATTACATGGTTTTGTTTTCAAAAGTGGTTACATTATTGGAACATGGCATGTGTTGACGAAGCGTGTGAGCTGATGGGTACAACAGCACTGTTGTACCCATGTGTTTGTAGGGTCAGAAGTTTTTTGTTTTTTTTTAATCAATGTGAATATTTGATTTCAAAAAAAGAAAAAGAACTTGCTGAGTTTTTATTCATAAATTTATATACACTCATTGGCCACTTTATTAGGTACAACTGCTCAATTGCTTGTTAACACAAATAGCTAATCAGCTAATGACATGCCAGCAATGCATTTCGGCATGTAGACATGGTCAAGACAACTTGTGGTCCAAACAGTCCCATTATTATGATCCCCTGCCTTGTAACTACGCTGTCTTTGTTGCCTGTTCACTGTGTCTGCATTTGGCTTCTCAGAAACCCCCATGATAGTATGGTCTGGCCACAAAAGAACCCAGTGGACACAGATTTAGATTCTTTTACCCTAGAATACATTTTTTGAAGGTCCTATGATTATTTGGAGTCCCAAATCTGTTTGTACGGAGAATGGAAGATGAATTGAAACCAAGAATATAACATGCTGTGGTTTCTTTGATGTGCAGGCAGGCTGTGCAAAAACTCTGTCTCATTCATCACTTACCAGTCTTCATTTTGTATTTTTTTTAAATATGCCCCTTTCTCACCTCACAGCCCCTCGAGCAGTTAGTCAGTCAAGCAGCCACCAGCCTGTTAGTCCCCTGCCTGCTTGTGAGCTAGCTTGCTGTCAGCCGGTTAGCACCTGGTCCAAACTACCACCACCAACCTGAACCTGCCCCCCAGCATTTCAAAGAGCCACCAGCTGGAAAATCTTCTGTACAGAAGTGTGGTTCCAGAAAATGCCAGACCGCCTCTCACATATAAAACTTTTAATGACCAAGCTACATCTTATCTGAAAGACTTTATTGTACGATATCATCCTAACAGAGGCATTCCCTCTAAGACTGCAGGTTTACTTTTGGATTCACACAGTTTCTAGGAGCAGATTGGGAGGCAGAGCCTTCACTTATCAGCTCCTCTTTCATGGAATCTGCTCCCAGTTTGGTTTGGGAGTCACAGACCCTCTTTACTTTTGTGAATGGGCTTAAAGCTTTTCTTATTTATATTTCTATTCACTCTGTTTCTCCCTGTGTCCTTTCTCCGAGTGTCCCTTGTCTCAGAGCTGGATGCTTCAAATCTTGACAAGTTAACATTACAGTGGTTCAAAACATACCTGGAACAAAGACAACAATGTGTAATAATAAATAATGAAAAGTCATCCTTTTTAACACTAAAAGCAGGAGTCCCACAGGGATCAATACTTGGCCCACTCCTCTTTTCACTGTAAATAAATGACTTGCCGGTGCTGGTTTCCAATTGTACGCAGATGATGCGGTTGTTTATGTAAGTGGAAAAAACATCAAAGCCATTACTGCTCAGCTGCAGCACCATCTAGACGCTGTATCAGTGTGGTTCCAAAATTCAGGTCTCACCTTAAATGTGAGTAAAACAGTATCAGTTTGTTTTTCCTCCAGATGTTTTCCATCTGAGGAACTGCATCTGACAATTAACGGTCAAAACATTGAACAAGTTAAGGAGGCCAAGTATTTGGGCCTGATTTTGGACTCTCATTTAACATTTAAAAGTCACATTAAAAAGATTACAAAATAGCTAAGGCAAACCTGTATACCTTTTGACTCATAAGGGACTGTTCCAAGCAGCAAATGTATTTATGCACGCAATGGTCTTTTCCCACCTTAGTTACTGCATAACCTCATGGTCACAGGCAACTAATACAGCAATGAATCCGGTGAGAATGATTTACTACAGAGCTTTAAAAACACTTGCTAAAAAACCAATAAGAACCCACCATTGTGAAGTATTGCAGAAGTTAAATTTTCTAAACTTTGAAAATTTTATTAAGTTTTGCAACCTAAAATTATTGTATAAATGTTTGCATAATCAACCCCTGAGGTCCTTGGACAGCTTGCAGTCCCACTCAGAGTACCGGGCTCCGTTACACGAGGAGCCGCCAATTGGAACATAAAAGTGCCTTATAAACAGCATTGGGGAAGTCAGCCTTTTCAATAAAGACTGCCACACTGTGGAACTCGCTACCACCTGAGCTAAAAAGAGACCTGGATCTAGGAGCTTTTAAAAATAAACTGAAGTCTGTTTTAAAAAGGGATCAAGTCTGTACCCATTTTTAGTACTGTTGTACAGTGTTTGTGTTATGTCAGATTGTAATGTAATGTAATTTTGTACTGTAAAAGCCCATCTAGGGACCGACATTGCAAATTAGCCTTGGCTATATATATATATATATATATATATATATATTTTTATTTATTTTTTTTTTTTTTGGTGTGCTACTTGTTTATTGTACACACTTGTCCCTATCAAATAAACTAATAAATAAATAAATAAAATCTGTGGTTGCTGTCCCACCAACTGGCCTAGTCTCCATCATGTCCACTGTGGGATGCTGGTGCTGACCTTCCTCCAACCCACTGCTTCCAGCTGCCCATTTCCACCAGTCTGCTCCTTAATATACTTGATATGCTCAACTACATACTGTTTGAGTCTTACTTACCAGCTATATATGTAGTATATTTAATGCCAGAGCCTTACGCCATAACAGTAAACTTATGAATCAGTTTCAATATTAGTTTGTACTTTGTATGTCTCATCTATCTTACCAGGCATATATCCAATTGTGTGTTATATGTTCCTTGTTCACCATTCCCCTCTTCTCCCATCCCTCCCGCTCCCCCTCCATCTCCCCATCCCCCTCCCTTCCCCCCTCTACCTCTTCTGTCCCTCTAAGCCTGCTGGCCAACAGGCAGATGGGTCCCCCCATACAAAGAGCCGGGTTCTGCTCAAGGTTTCTTCCTGTTAAAACTGAGTTTTTCTTGCCTCTGTCACCTTAGGGTTTGCTCTGGGGGTTCAGCATATGGGTTCTGAAAAGCATCTTGAGACAATTTGACCTGTAATTGGCACTATATGAATAAAATCAAATTGAATTGAAATGAATATTTGCTAAAACTTACTGCCAGGAGATTCCCATGATGCACTGGGCTCTTCTCTCTGAGTGCTGTTATATATATCACCATTACATGCCATTAACTCTGTGTTTCCCCTGAAGTCCTGTGTCCTGTGGTTGTTCTCGCCATGGATGTTTCTGGATCTGGAGCTACATGTTTCGGATCTGCAGCAGTTGGCCTCATCACCCGCTGTCCCACTGTCCTGCTATCCCCCCTCATCCCAACTATCAACCAATGGGTCAATTGGCCTTCACTGAGCCTATCTGTTTATTCTCCCTTACCTATTCTAGAGTGTTTTTTATTCCTTCCAACCATTCCTCATAGGAAATGGAAAAGACATCTTTAAATTACTGGGTTTTTCTGTTCCCTATTTATATTTATAAGGTCTGTACCTTACTTTGCTAAACGCTATGAGATGACATATGTTGTGAATCTGCACTATATAAATAAATTTGAATTAAATTGAATTGTCAGCATTTTGGTAATAATTCAGAATAAAATTAAGTGGTCTATGTAAATTATGTAAATGTATCTTTTTCTAAATGCATGTTTCAATCATGTGTATATGTGTGGTTTCATGCAACAGAGTGAGGTGGATGACTGCATAGTACGCAAAACAAAAGTGTAAAGAGGTTAGTTTAATAATTAACTCTGGGAAGGGCACATTGACTATCTGTCTGTTTATCCAGTGACAATGTGCAAAAAATCCACCCCTCCCTTTCCTGTATTTTTTCTGGCACTGATCATGAGGTTTCCAGTAAGCTACGTGTTGCGCACACATTTTGACTCGTGGCCAAATGCACCTGCTAGACAGGTATGTCGGGCTAGTGTGTGTGTGTGTGTGTGTGTGTGTGTGTGTGTGTGTGTGTGTGTGTGTGTGTGTGTGTGTGTGTGTGTGTGTGTGTGTTCTTGTACTTGCATGTACTTACATGGTGAGTACCATTTTCTGCATTTAACCATCAAAGTGAGGACATTTTTACAAAGTGAGGACATTTTGGCCGGTCCTCACTTTGAAACTGCCATGTTTGAGGGTGAAGACTTGTTTTTAGAGAACAGGTATGAATTGAGGTTTGGTTAGGGTAAGGGTAAGGATTAAGTTTAGGCAATCAGTTGTGATAGTTAAGGTTAGGGTAAGGCTCTAGGAAATGCATTACGCCTATGGATGTCCTCACTAAGATAGAAGTACAAACATGTGTGTGTGTGTGTGTGTGTGTGTGTGTGTGTGTGTGTGTGTGTGTGTGTGTGTGTGTGTGTGTGTGTGTGTGTGTGTGTGTGTGTGACTTGTCAGCCAGAAAACTGACCTAACTACTGTTCAAAGAGGGTTAAATCAGGCTTGTTGCAACTGACAATCATTATAGCGACATTAAATCATATTATCACAAACAGAATGTTTCAGTTAATTTAATACTAAAATGCTGCTGGTGCACCACAACTTGGATCTAAGTCAAGCCTTTATTGCCCACACCTGTAGCTGTTTTCAATGCTGTTAGGCAAACTGAGAATTAGAATATTGTAGTTTTGATTGCTGTTTGCTCAGTTTTACAATTCTACATGCATAGAATTGTTGCATTTTATTTTTGGCCAAGAAACAGGTGCCTATGACTATTATTAGTCAAGAATAAAAGTAGGCTTGACATTGAAAAACAACAAACAGACTGAAACAAGGTCATGAGGGACTGTGTGGATACTATATTTAGCATTTAGCTTATCTTTAGTTAGGAATTACTAAAAGAAACAACTCACCCTTGTTATAACTTGCTTTACTTCGTGGTAAAAGAGGGAAAATCCCCACTGACCTAATGGCTGTGTCAGAAAATGTGCTTGCATAATTTGGATTTTCTATTTCTTTACATATGCACTATCAAAAAATGTATAGTCTAGAAGTAGACTGAAACTGCCCTTTTTCTATAAAAACTGATACATTACGGCTGTGATGTTTTTGTTGTTGTATTTTCCATTAGTTTTTTAGGAACGTGAAAATTTCTTATATTTATGACTTACTGCAGTAAGTAATAGGTCAAATGTTTCAAGCAACTTTTGATTTGATAACAACAAAAAATGTTTAAAAAAACACAAACCAAAAAAAATGATTTTAAATTGTATAAAAAATTTTTTAATACCATGTATCTCTCAGTTTTGTTCAGTATATGTCATGGAGAACACAGCTGACTTGAAGGTTGTCTAGAAAACCACCACTGGCACCCTGCACAAGGAGCCACAGAACGTCATTTCTGAAAAGGCTGCAGCCTGCTGTGTCCAAGCATATTCATTTAGAATTGACTGAAATGGAAAAGTGTGGTAGGAAAAGGTATGCAAACAAGAGGCATGATCCACAGCTTGTAGAGGACTGTCAAGAAAAGTTGATTTAAGAACTTGATTGTTTCACAAGCAATGCACTGAGACTGATGTCATTATATAAAGAGACATATCAAGCCACTCTTGAACCAGATACAATGTCAAGCTGGTCTGAGGATTAAAAGAAGTGGACTGTTGCTCGATGGTCCAAAGTCCTCCTTTCAGATGAAAGTCAATTTTGCATGTCATTTGGAAATCAAGATCCTACAGCGTGGAGAAAGAGTTGAGAGATGTTGAATCCGCAGTGTTTGAAGTCCAATGTAAAGTTTTCACCGTCTGTGATCCTTTGAGTTGTCATACCATCTACTAGTGTTGATTGTTGATCGACTGTCAAGTCCAAAGTCAAGTTAATGCTCAGCTTAACTGCAGTTGAAAACAATGTGTTCGTATCGACATGCTCTCTCAGTTTTGTTTCATGTGTTGGCCCTGTGAAGTGGTTGTGACCTGTCCATGAAGTCTCCTGCCTTTGCCCTAAGTCAATTGAGATAGGTTCTAGCCCCCTTATGGCTTTCTACACGATAAAGCATTGTTTAATAAATAGATGGATTGATGAACAGTCTAAATCCTTTGAGTCAATAGCACTGATGTTGACTGTAACTGGGACTATTATTTTAATTGCTGACTACTCCTGATAACATAACTCAAACAGAAGATACGAAAATTATATTCTGAAAATGGCCTATATCATGTTTCTGCTCTCAAAAGAGAAACATTTTTGCAACAACTGACAAAGTAACAAAGGCGAGTAGAACTGAAACTAGTCCTAAGGGACAGATTTAGTCTCCGTCGTAGTCCTAGATTTTTATGACCTGGCATTTATAGGCATCAGTATGATTTAGTTACCATGTTTATCACTTGCACTTTGATTAGTTTGTGTTTTCCATGTTTGTAGCACAGATAGGCTGTGAAGCTTGGACGAAAAGCACTTTTGCATTTTTTTGTTTATATTTGAACAGTTGGTCATATACACACGTGGACAAAATTGTTGGTACCCCTCAGTTAAAGAAGGAAAAACCCACAATTCTCACTGAAATCACTTGAAACTCACAAAAGTAACAATAAATAAAAATTTATTGAAAATTAAATAATCAAAATCAGCCATCACTTTTGAATTGTTGATTAACATAATTATTTAAAAAAAACAAACTAATGAAACAGGCCTGGACAAAAATGATGGTACCCATAACTTAATATTTTGTTGCACAACCTTTTGAGGCAATCACTGCAATTAAATGATTTCTGTATTTGTCAATGAGCGTTCTGCAGCTGTCAACAGGTATTTTGGCCCACTCCTCATGAGCAAACAGCTCCAGTTGTCTCAGGTTTGATGGGTGTCTTCTCCAAATGGCATGTTTCAGCTCCTTCCACATATGTTCAATGGGATTCAGATCTGGGCTCATAGAAGGCCACTTTAGAATAGTCCAACGCTTTTCTCTCAGCCATTCTTGGGTGTTTTTGGCTGTGTGTTTGGATGGTTGTCCTGTTGGAAGACCCATGACCTGCGACTGAGACCAAGCTTTCTGACACTGGGCAGCACATTTCTCTCCAGAATGCCTTGATAGTCTTCAGATTTCATCGTACCTTGCACACTTTCAAGACACCCTGTGCCAGATGCAGCAAAGCAGCCCCAAAACATTACTGAGCCTCCTCCATGTTTCACCGTAGGGACAGTGTTCTTTTCTTCGTATGCTTGGTTTTTGAGTCTATGAACATAGAGTTGATGTGCCTTACCAAAAAGCTCCAGTTTGGTCTCATCTGTCCAAAGGACATTCTCCCAGAAGCTTTGTGGCTTGTCAACATGCATTTTTGCAAATTCCAGTCCCGCTTTTTTATGAGTTTTTTTCAGCAGTGGTGTCCTCCTTGGTCGTCTCCCATGAAGTCCACTTTGGCTCAAACAATGACGAATGGTGCGATCTGACACTGATGTACCTTGGCCTTGGAGTTCACCTTTAATTTCTTTGGAGGTTGCTCTGGGCTCTTTGGATACAATTCCAACGATCCGTCTCTTCAATTTGTCATCAATTTTCCTCTTGCGGCCACGTCCAGGGAGGTTGGCTACTGTCCCGTGGGTCTTGAACTTCTGAATAATATGAGCCACTGTTGTCACAGGAACTTCAAGCTGTTTAGAGATGGTCTTATAGCCTTTACCTTTAAGATGTTTGTCTATCATTTTTTTTCGGATGTCCTGGGACAATTCTCTCCTTCGCTTTCTGTTGTCCATGTTCAGTGTGGTACACACCTTTTCACCAAACAGCAGGGTGACTACTTGTCTCCCTTTAAATAGGCAGACTGACTGATTATGAGTTTGGAAACACCTGTGATGTCAATTAAATGACACACCTGAGTTAATCATGTCACTCTGGTCAAATAGTTTTCAATCGTTTATAGAGGTACCATCATTTTTGTCCAGGCCTGTTTCATTAGTTTGTTTTTTTAAATAATTATGTTAATCAACAATTCAAAAGTGATGGCTGTTTTTGATTATTTAATTTTCAATAAATTTTTATTTATTGTTACTTTTGTGAGTTTCAAGTGATTTCAGTGAGAATTGTGGGTTTTTCCTTCTTTAACTGAGGGGTACCAACAGTTTTGTCCACGTGTGTAACTTGTATACTATGTGTGCTACATAGTGTACGCTACTATATGCTGATATGTAAAAATCAGTCGCAAAACAGGAAGTGCAAAATTTATTTCTTTTTTAAAAAGCTGCAGAAATGTCTCTTTATAAAACAGTGAGATTCTCTCCACATACCATATATTTTGGATAAAGATGGATAAAAAGTAGATTAATCACATTCAAACAATCACACTGGCAACATGCAACTGATTTCTGACTGATTCATTAAAAACTATTTTACAGGAAAACAGATATCACAGCATTTCATGAAGTTACTCATCGACTACATTATGTAAACACACTTTATAATAAGTAATACTAATAGACATGTACTGCACATCATTATTGTGTTAATGTAAGTTCACATCCCCTACATTTCTAGGTTCTATCTCTTTACATTGTGTGCTCCACACTTGGTCCGAGATTCAGACCCACAGTTAGTTTTACATATGCCCTACCTCAGTTTTGTTTCCAACAAAACAAAACAAAGCCACAGTAACAGATGAGGACGAGTGAGTCCCACTTTAGTAAAGATTAAGTTTAACATGGGAGTGATATTTGTACATCTGTAAATAGGTTGCTGTTGCTGTGAGTGCTTGCAGAAGCTAACAATCATCTAAAATGATGTACACTAAAATATTGCGCACATAGATTCTGTAGTGACAATCAAAAACACATGTAAAATATTAATATTGGTTCATAAAACCTACTAGAGCCAAAAACACTGGCTTACATTTTCTGCAACATCTCCCTTCTTAGAGGAAGTACGTCTTAAACGTTTCAGACAGTAAGGGTTTCTTTTTTTTGGACAGTGCATATGGGTATTTGTAGTTCCTGCTCTACCACTCTGACAGGCTTTCTGCTTCCCTGCTCAGTTGATGAGTGATGCCTCATATGCCCATGCCAAGTTCCTCAGTCTTCCAGCCACTGGAGTTCTTCCCGAATTTGTATACAAGCCTCCTGCCGTCGACACGCTCCAGGATCTCCCTTTTATAGTAATACCTGCAGGTGGATAAAGATCAGTCAGCCAGGTTTAACACTCAGCCTAAAGAGTCCTCTTTATCAATGGCTGCACTTAACTGAGTCAAAGCACTTGTTTGTGAATGTCTAAAGTGGCTCCCAGTCTCCTTTATAATATTAATTTATTGGTGCAAGGAAAGGATTAAAGGAGCACTTCACCAATTTTACCTATCATGGACTTTTGTGGCCCCAGATGAGCTTTGTTAACTAAGCCAGTAGAAACAACTCTGATAATATCACAGTAACATCACCAGGAGGTATACTGATTTGAACAGATCAAATTTAGAGAACGCCTGTATAACAAATTTAGAAACTTGTGCTGATCATGGTCCCTTACCAACAAGGTAAAGCTTCGTTGTCTGTTATGGCTACCTTTGTTGAAACATGTGGAATGCACGCTTTTTTTGTTTGTTTTAGGTCTTGCCACAATGCCAGTGTCTTAAACTTCCAAACCACATCTTAATAATCACTGGCAATTAGGTTCAGGGAGATACAGATGAACACTATTTAAATATCTGCAATTTCCAAATCCTCTTCATGAGCTGCTTCATGAACTTACCTCATGGCGCGGCTCAGTTTTTCATATGTCATGCTGCTGTTTTTCTTCTTCTGTCCCCACATCTGAGCCACAGCCTCCGACTTGAGGAACTTAAAAATACCCTCACGGCGGTCCTCCCACTTCATCAAACCCTGGTTCCTCTCTGGGTGGATCAGAATGTCCCTGATAAACTCCCACAGGTGAGTGCCACGGGGTGCTGCAGACAGTGGTGCAAAAGAATCTAAATATGTTTTTGCATATACAAGGATGTATTAGCATGAGCTTATAAAGTAAACCAATATGGATTTGTGGTCTGACAACAATGCAAAACAATGAAAACAATTCAGCACTGTTCAGGTGCAATTAGCTTTTGTACAGCATTTTACATGATGAAGACCACAGCATGATGATTCTTCAAACATTGCCTCACCATGTTTATTTTTCTTTGGGTTGTCATATATACTGCTGCTGTGCTCTCGACTGGTTTTAGGAGGACGCCCCCGTGGTCGCTTCAATCGAGACTCTTCTTTTTCCGTTTTGATGTGCACTTCTACCAACACAACAGGTAATTATTGGACATTTATTTAAACTCATTGACACTGCTGGGACTGGAACAACAAACACTGAGATGTTTTGCTTACTCACTTGAGATCAGAGGGTAGGAGAACTCTGGTTCTGATTCACTGCTGCCAGATTCTGGAGAGCCAATGCCGGCAAAGCCAAACATGCCACCTGAACACATGCAAGATATGTTTCAGATATGCCAAATTCTTTAGAAACTGAGAGGCAAAAGACCTAAGCAAGATTTGTAAACATGAGAATGAAATATTCACTGTTTGAGGAGGAGCTGTACTCGCTGTCAGACTGATTATCAGACAGGTACTCGGTGTCTCCCAGAGGTGTCATGGGTTCCATGGCCAGACTCGTCAGATCATAATCATCCTGGCAGTCAAACTCTCTCTTGTTGATCACTTCTTCAGCTGTAGGTAGTAAGTAACAGCATTAGCTTGTTGTTTTCCACAAAATGTATGTTATGTCAGGATGTAACATCTCTATAAAGTATTACCTTGGCCAATACGAATCGTGCTGAGCAAAGGGAAGTTTAGGTTGTCCAGGAAGTTGTCTAGGAGCTGACAGGTCTCGTTTAGCTCTGGTCCTGACAAGCTTTGCAGCTCTGGGAAGAAAAGACATTAGGAGATGAAAAATAGGATTTCTTATCCTTAAAATATTTTCAATTTATTTATTTCATTATTTTAATTTCATTTAACCCAACTGCTCTACATGCTTTAAATTGCCCCCAGGGGATAAATTAAGTTTTGTTTAGAACTGAATATACATATTCATCCAAAAGAGAGCAGAACTCAAAAAGATGAACTACATCTGGATATTTTTCAGCTGTGAGATTCCGTAAATCAATCATACATAACTGATGCAGCTTACCATATTTGGTCTTGTATTCCTGCAGACTCAGGTGGAGGTGTGTGCCAAGCTGCAGGCCAAAGACATCAGTCATCTGGTCCTGACTCATCTGGCAGAGGGTCGGGCCATCCATGGCACAGTAGTCCAGACTCAAGATGCTGGCATCAAACTTGGTGCTCTCTACATGCTCACTGATCCACTCGAGAACATGATCTGCTGTCCAGCAGTGAGGGTTGATCTGCTTGTACCACTGACCTGCAAAGTGACGACTAAGAATTACTTGATATTCTTCAGAGAATGGATGGCGTGTATTGATTATGATTCATCTGTACTCTAGTTGTATAAGTTAGCATCAGCTTGGGCAGCTGTATAGCAGTGCATCACAGGCATTGTAAATTTTCATATAAAACCTTTATCTTACGTACATCTCATTAAGGTAAAATGGTTTACTGTGATCTATAACAAACCACATAAACAACATGTCAGCACTTGCTTCCGAAGTTCACTGCAACATGTCTGCCTATTGAGCTATCTGTGGTGTGGACTGATACTAGCCTGAATAATCACCTTGTCGGGATTTTGTCTCGATGATCAGACAAAAGAAGCCAATGAAACTGTTTCGACTATGAGTTTTCAGCATTCTTCTGTTTGATGGTTGTACCAAGTTACACATTGGCAGCCTAGTAAATAATTAAGCTGGCAGTGGATAAATGAGGTCAAAGTAAAGTTGAGCAGACTATTGGTCCAACTGGCTGAGGTCTGATACAAAGGATCATGTTTACTGTGAGATTAGTCTTCAGCTGAAACTACCAGGTAAATTAGACTGTTCGATAATGGTTAACAGAGGCTTCAGGAGCCCTTGGGCTAAACATAGTGAATTTATTTGGGGACACACAGATCTCACACACACAGGAGTTTAAAGCAGTGACAAAGCAAAAATTTCACACCAGAAGAGGAGGTTGCACTCACCGCTTATGACAGAGTTGTATGCTGCACTGCTGTACTGTAGGGTGTTGATGCTGGGCAGCGTATTAAGCTGTTGTGGCAGGACATCAGGCAAGCCAGTCTGATACATGGTAAGATTGGCATGAGTCAGGATACTGCTGAGGCACGGTGATGACATGGAGACGCTGAGAAAAATAGAATATATTTATTTAAACACAGTACAAAAACAAACAAATGGAGAAGAACTGCTTTTAATGTATTTTACCTGATTACAGCACACGCCACAATATGATGAGAAAGTATGATGATCCAAAACAATCCACGGTGTATGCTGTATAATTTTCACTGTTAGTATCAGTGCTCTCCTCTGCCTATTCTCTATGTAATCTCTGTCTCCGAGGAAAAGATGCACCTGCCGTATTTATGCACATGACGTTTTATACGTCTGTAAAGGAGTGAGGGATGAACTCAGGTGATTCAGGGGAATTCCACCTGAAAGTGGCCACACCTCCTTCTCTGCTTTCCTTAGAACTTGATCAACAAAACAAGCCTGTCCTGCTTTTCATGCTAAGCCCTTTTCTATCTCTTTCACACCATCAGTCAGAGTTAAATTATATTCTCATTAACACGAACATGGTTACCATTTATAGGTTTACTTTACACTCAAGTTAAGATTGCAGTGCAATAATGTGTTGGAAGATTTTCACACCAGTTACGACAAAAACCTAAACTATATTGTCAAACATGCCTTCTAGTTTTTCTTTATCTCAATAAATGCTGATATTGTAGTTGTATTTCCAGAGTTTGTAGTTTCTAAAACAATACATGTACCAGTGTATACTCAAAGTAAAATACCTGTTTTTCTTCTTCTAGTCTGTTCTTTCAGTCTCAAACAAGTGCTCTTATTTTCACAAAATATTGTCTAACACCAAATAAAACAAAGTAAGAATTTCCATGTACAATGAAACTGTTTTTGAACTGACTTGACTTTACCATAGTTCCATGACACAGACACCTTTCACTCCTACAAAAACAGGGGGTGTGGAGAGTACAGTTGACACCGGTTTGCAGATGGTCACAATTTCTAAAAATAGATGCACACAGTTTGCATAGCTGGCGAATAGCTGACTGTGTGCACTGGTTGTCTTATCAGTTCTAACAGACCTTACCAAGAGTGATAAAAGAACTTTATCAAGTGTCTTTGTATTCCACTGTGCTTTGTTACTTCCTGATATGTATGACACATACAGCCAGTCGGGAATGCTCGTATTTACAAGCTCATATGTCAAGACAGATCAAAAGAAAATACATACACATAGTGTACCATGGTTGATAGCAAAGCACATCTCCATCTGTATGTACTAAAAAAAAATAAAAACTGACCCTTTGTGTTTGCTGAATGATATCAGTCTGTGTATTTAGTACCATAGTGTTGATCCTGTGACTTGCACCTCTTCTAACTTACTTTATCCCTGATTCAGTCAATGTGCGACATTTGATTGGAATGGCTGAAATATACCATACCACCTCAGCATCTACCAGTGCAATACGCTGGTTAGATAACAAACACACTGCCTTTGGCTCAAGCTTAGGTTACCCACGGTGCACAAGATGACTATATGTTTATACGCATGTTTCGTCTTTTTCCTTGTGAACGAAGAGGGCAGAAAAAGCGTCCATCCATTACACTGGTCAACAACAAAAAAATTGTCTGAGGTTTTAAAGCTGATTTAAGATAATTTTGGGGTGCAGAATTCAAATATAACATTAGTTTTGCTCTATCAGGTCAACTTTTTTAACTATGACCATTTGTTGTTTTTCACCTTTTCTTTATATATATGCGTATGATTGCTTTATTGTTTACGCATCTACAACTTACAATCACTATATTTTTGGTGTACATCTCTATCGTATATTGTTTTGGATGATACCCAGTTTTTGTTTCTTGAAATATCTTCAGTAAATTACTTATTTTTATTCTTTGCACATAGGTGAATACCATGGCTTCTCGCAGAAGAGCTTGCAAAAATCAACCTGATGTATTCTGCTACATCTGTGGTGAATACACATTGGCACCTAACAGGAACTCTGTTACAAGCTTCATAAAGCGTGCCTATAATGCCTATTTTGGTATAAAGCTTGGTGACCAGGATAAAGCCTGGGCCCCACATATGGTGTGCAAAGCATGTACTGAGTATCTGCGTCAATGGACAAAGGGCAAGAAGAGTTGTCTAAAGTTTGGAGTTCCCATGGTTTGGAGAGAACCAGCAAACCATGTCACTAACTGCTACTTCTGTGCTGTAGATGTAACTGGGATTAACAGAAAGAACAGGGGCAGCCTTACATATCCTGATCTTCAATCAGCACATCATCCTGTAGCTCACTGTGATGACATCCCAGTACCTGTCTTTGGAGAGCTTCCAGATATTAGTGAGGGAGATTCCTCTAGTGACCATGAAGATCAAGAGGATCAGGTGTTTCTTGATGATGATGCTCCACATCCTTTCACACAAATATAGCTAAATGATCTAGTTCGTGATCTAAGCTTTTGGCTTCCCGACTGAAGGAAAAGAACCTTCTTGCAGACAGTACTTGCATAACATTTTACAGAAACAGACACCAGGAATACCTCTGTTTTTTCTCTGAGGAGAATGATTTGGTGCATTGTTCAAACATTGCGGGTCTCCTGCACAAGCTCGGGGTGCCAAAGTATGACCCCACAGATTGGAGACTGTTCATTGATAGCAGTAAGTGATCCCTCAAATGTCCATCCATCCATCCATCCTCTATACACCGCTTTATCCTCATTAGGGTCGCGGGGGGTGCTGGAGTCTATCCCAGCTGACTTGAGCGCAGACAGGGGACAACCTGGACAGGTCGCCAGTCTGTCACAGGGCTACATATACAGACGAACAGTCACACTCACACCTACGGACAATTTAGAGTGATCAATTAACCTCAGCATATTTTTGGACTGTGGGAGGAAGCCAGAGTACCCGGAGAAAACCCACGCATGCTCAGGGAGAACATGCAAACTCCATGCAGAAAGATCCCACGCCCACCCCGGGATTCGAACCAGGGATCTTCTCGCTGCAAGGCGAAAGTGCTAACCACTAAGCCGCTGTGCAGCCCTCACTCGAATGTGTATTTTGTAATAATAAAGCATTCTTAGATAAGAAGTATTGGCATAACTCAGCCGTTAATTCCACAGAGGTGTATTTGATTTGGGCAAAAAATTAGATTTTCAACCAATCTGTATAGCTTCAAAACCTGACCTGATAGAGTAAAACGAATGTCATTTTCGGATTAAGCGCTACTTAATCCTCCTAAATCAGTTAAAAAACTCTAGACAATTTTTCAAAAAATTTTTTTGTTACCCAGTGTTATCCATACAATGCTTAATCCTTATTTAGGTCATGGGGGGATGGATTCTATCCCTGCTGAGTATGAAGGCAGGGAACACCCTGGACAGGCCACCAGTCTATCACAGGGCTACACAGAGAGAAAAACAATCACACTCACATTCACACTTACAGGCAATTTAGAATCACCAGTTGACCTCAGCACGTTTTTGGACTGTGGGAGAAAGACAGAGTGCCTGGAGAAAAGCCACGCATGCACAGGGAGAACATGCAAACTCCAGGCATGTCATTGGGAAATTACTAAATAAGTGAATCCTTGGAAGCGAGGAAGTGGAGCGACCGAGCCGGTTTCTTCCCATGCAAGAAACCTTTGAAATTTAAAGGCTGAAATGGTGCATTCTGGTGAACTCTGACACCTAGAATTTTTTAAACATGAAGGCTTAAAAAAAATGTCTGTATAGGCACCCCCCAAAAACAGCACAAAGTCATGTTAATGTGATGAAACCAAATATTTATACTGAATTCAAATTTGAATGAGCCACATGAAGTCATCCCGATGTGTGCTTTCCGATTGACCATGGGAGTGAGCCTCTTCCGTTGAGGAACTTGTGGGGCAATGCCACTGGGTTGTTGCAAGCATAGACATAATAAAGAGTAGACGCCGCATCGATAGCTACTGTCCATTGGGGCTGACGAGCGGTGGGGTTGCCATCTTGGTCCGGTCAGCCGCTCCACTCAGCGCTGTTTGACAGCGCATTTAATCCATCTTAACTCTGAATATTAAACTGATTTTCACGCGTTTTTATTTTTATTTTTTTGCTGCAAACATCATACATGTAGCTATGATGCAGGACAAATGGTTCGGCATATTTTAATATTCATAGCAGGAATAATAGATAATAATAATAATAATAATAATAATAGGTAATAGAATATTCTGGTATTCAGGTATTCAGGTATATTCAGGTATTTTGCAAACACTGTAAACACACACACACTAATATATGTTAGAGAAGCAGATAATGGCAGTAAAGTCAATTATTTTAATAATTTGAAGAGAAAATATATGATTACGCTATATATATATATATATATATATATATATATATATATATATATATATATATATAAACAAAATACTGACTAATGAACACATTTCTATATAAAACCATATATATATATATATATATATATATATATATATAATCATTTTCTGATATATTTTAATGTATATGTATGAATTATATTGATAGTCTATATATGATTTATATAATAATTTTCTCTGATATATTGATTATATTAATACTCCATCTATGATTTATATAGATTCATTTTCTCTGATATATAACTTCTATCTATGGTTTTATATAGAAATATGTGTTCATTAGTCAGTATTTTGTTTATATATGTATATACAGCGTAATCATATATTGTCTCTTCAAATTATTAAAATAGGCTAATTGACTTTACTGCCATTATCTGCTTCTCTAACATATATTAGTGTGTGTGTGTGTGTGTGTTCACAGTGTTTGCAAAATACCTGTCTACAGTCGAGCTTAATATCAGAATATTCTATTACTGTTAATCCCACTATGAATATTAAAATACGCTGAACCATTTGTTCTGTATCATAGTTACATGTATGACATTTGCAGCAAAAATAAAAATAAAAACGCGTGAAAATCAGTTTAATATTCAGAGTTAAGATGGATTAAATGCGCTGTCAAACAGCGCTGAGTGGAGTGGGTGACCGGACCAAGAGGGCGGCCGTATTTCTCGCTGCGCAGCACCCCGAGCGGCGTCTACTCTTTATTATGTCTATGGTTGCAAGTACACACTACTGACCCCGTATGTTTGGTCCTGTTGTCGCGTCTCTTCCCTCCGCTGGGTGAAAAAATTGCTGGGTATTTGGTGGTTAGAGCGCTTTTCGTACAATTTCCTGGCATGATTTTTCGTTTTCATGTGGTCTATCAGCGCTTGGCATCCTCTGTCGCTGTATTTTGTCTCATCGTCGCAGACCATGCACCTCGCTTTCCCAGCTACATCTAACTTTCGATAATGCTCTCCAATCGTTGTTTCCAACTCGTGCTTTTGCCAGCGCACTGTTGACAACTACGTGCGATCCAACCCTATACCCCTTATACCCTATATTTTTTTTCTCATCGAATTTGGGCGATTCACGTTGGGTCTCAAAATTGATACCTCGATACGCGAATTTTTGCGGATCCGCGACCAAATAACATGCCTGAAACTCCATGCAGAAAGATCCCAGGCCGGGATTTGAACTGGGGATCTTCTTGCTGCAAGGCACCTGTGTTAACCACAGCAGCTGCAAAAAAAAGCAACACAGCATTAATTTAAAAAAAAAAATGAACACTAAGTTCTCTGGGTTGAGACACTTTTGTAATAAAAATATGTTTAATACAATAAGTCTCCTTGTCCTTATCACTAGTCCAGAGGGACATTTGAAAAACTCCAGCATACATGTATTATGTTTTTTATTTTTTTTTACTTTGGTCTAATTAAATTTCTAATTAGATTGTATTTAAAAGCCTTATAACAATGAGTCAGTTGAGGGTAATGCTTACGAACCCATTCTGAGCTGCATTCAAATGTGATGCAATAGAAATTGCCACATCTGTTTGAGTAATAGTAGTACAAGGAAGCCTCTTATTTATGTGTTCAGAAAAGATAAAGCTGGGTCCTGGTACAGGGGGAATTAACGCTCTTTACACTTTGTTTTGTTTACATCCTCAGCACTGGGGACTTTGCTGAGATAAACCTAAGGGGAGGCAATCTGAAGAGGGAATGTTGATGCTAACTGTATCCTTACAATGAGACGGACCTTCTATTACAGTGTAAACTAACTGTGCTCAAGTTGTCTGTTCACTCGTGTTACACAATGTGACCTTCAGGTTTTCTGTGTTGCAGGAAACTGAGAATGAGGCTTGATGTGGTTTGCTGCTGATATCTAGTGATTAATGATCAACTGCCAACATTTCTCTTAAACCGGCTGCTGCTGCTACTGTAGAAAATACAACAACTTTATTATTACAACAACTTTATTAATCCTCGAAAGGAAATTCAATAAAATTCACTATTAGTGAAATCATTCAGGTAGTCAACTGTTACAGCCACAAGATTTTAAAGCTCAGAGTTTGTGGAAATTAGTTACCAGAGCATTACTAAGGTCCCACGCTGATGTTCTTTTACGGGGTCACACAACTTTATTACAATACTGACATATTTGTCTGTGAAACATCCAACTGTAGAATAAATACAATAAATTTGTATGTACGGCACTTTGGGTCAATCGGTGGTTGGTAAAAGTGCTTTATAAATAAAGCTGGACTGGACTGGAAGGCATGCGATCCATTACAGTGTCACAGGGTTAATTTAAATTCACATCAGTAACTGGTTTTTAAACTGCTTTGAAGCTTTTGGAAAGTTTTCACAATAAAAGCAAACACAGATAACATACATACAGCAAATACAACTACTACAGCAAACAACATAAAGGACAACAAGGGAGTTGTATTCTCCACATCTAAAGAAAAAAGTTTTGTGAATTGTGTTTAAAATGAATTTGTTGCACGGTTGCGGTAGCAAGCATTTCTTTACTGAAGCATGACGATGATAGAGACTTCAACTAGAGGTCAACATACCTATTAACTTTCTCTTTGTCTATGAGAGCCACAGGTTTTCTTTTATCATTGTTGTATAGCATCTATGGCAAGATGTGTTTTTGTTAAGAGTCTGCCTAAAGTAGGACCCAGGTAACAGCTAACTGGTGATTAAACTGGATCAAAAATCTACATTTTCAATGTGTGGTGACTATTATGCACTGCTATTGGGAGGGAATTTACATGACTCAAAATCTATCTTCCATCTGAGTCTGCTGTCTTACAATCAAGGTAAAATATCATGGGTTGTTACTCAGAGGAAGATGAACTGTTAAAAATGGGCAAATGGTGATGTGGGCACACATTTTTTTCTATAATCACATTTAGTGTTAGCCTTTGGAATGTGTTTTAGCCAGCTATGGCCAGTGAACCTTCATGTTTTCTTTTTCCTCCAAATTTCACAACATTGTTCACACCCAGTTTCCCCAGCAGGTTGGAGGAATGCAGCCCTGCAGGTTTTTGCTTCCTGAAAAAGCATCAGCTTTCTTGGCCAGGGGACTAAGAGGGAAATAATTTCATCACTTGTAATTCATGCTGTCTTTTTCTCCACCCTTCATTACTTTTCTACACCTGGGCTATTGCTAAAGGCCGGGGATTTCCACAGATACTGTTTGTGTGCATTTAAAAAACTGAAGGAGTGACACTGATGAACAGTGTTGTAATAAGTACGTAAACCAGTACAAAGGTATGTTGACATATCTGTGTGTTTCTGAGCAAAAGAAGGAAATATCAAAACCCAAATACTTCTCTTAATGCAAAATTCAGAGTTAGACGTCATCAATGTGGCACAAAATAGAGGGAAACAGAACATAAATAGTATAAAGCAAAGCCCTCAAAAATTACTACTGAGGAAAAGTTAAGCTTTTAGTCAAACTAAATACCAACTTTTAATCAACTTTGAGTCACATCTGAGCTCTTTTGTAGACACTCGACTGCCCAAAAAAACATACTGTAATCAAGTGTCTAATTACTTCTGATTTTTGCAATTCCATTCTCCCCTTAGGTTTCTCTCAGCAAAGTCCCCAGTGCTGAGGATGTGAACAGTCAATGCAAAAAAAAAATAAAAAAATAAAAATGGAGAGTTAATTCCACCTTGGAGTTTCCTGTACCAGGACCAGGTTCTATCCAGTGTAAATAGTTGTTTATATGCTGGAAGATACATCCCAAGCATAATAAGCACTCAACAGTATGGCTGAGCATTTCCATCCTGAAAGTGCAGCGTACCAAAGACAGTTTCAAAAACACAGATTCATACGTGACAAACCTAATACACCAATCCTGTCAGCTTGCAGGGTGAGGCTTTCTTATCACTATACTTCCTCAGAATGAGTTTCCAGTTCGAACACGTATGATTGCATTACTCCAGCACTAAGACTTGCCATTGAGTAGTTTCAAGAACAGTTATGGTGTTTCAACAGAATTGTAGGAGTTTATGTGATCAGGCTGGAGCAAGCAGAAAGGGGTGTGAAGCAATCTGTATATTCTAGAGGGGGGAAAAAAACAGTGCTGAGTAACATCTAAGCCATCTGAGGACAAGGAGGGATGGTTTTCATGAAAAAAGCAGCATTTAAGCATGTTGCTTTGTTAGGCTAGTAGCAGAGCACAACAGTAAACTGAGGAAACATACACCATGTCAGAGCAGAAGACTCACAGGCTTTTGATATTTTCTGTCAACTACGGCCAAAATATAGTATTTTTTTTAACTTTTTTTAATTTCTGGAAATCATCACACAGCCAAAATAAATGGTAAATGGTTGTATTTATATAACACTTTTATCCAAAGCGCTTTACATGATATGTCACATTCACCCATTCACACACTGATGACGGAAGCTGCCATGCAAGGTGCTAACCACGACCCACCAGGAGCAATTAGGGGTTTGGTGTCTTGCTCCTCAACATGAGCTTGATGGGCCGAGGATCGAACCAGCAACCTTCCAGTTACAAGACGGCCACTCTACCCACTGAGCCATGCTGCCCGCCCCCACCAAATTAAGTCTCAATTATAAAGCAAATGTAGTTCTGTTCACTTATTTGAGCCTTTATGACAGCTGTGCAACCTAAGATCATGAAGTGCTGGTTCACAGGTTCACAGCTACTTGTCCTTGGATGGGTGGACATCTTCTTCCCACAAACTGCTATGACATGACAGCTGGGTCAGAGCATTTCTGAAACTGCAAGATTTGTGTGGATCTGTCGCTCAGCAGTGTGTGTACCTACCATAAATAGTTTGAGAAAAGACAAACAATGAACAAGAAATGTTCTTGGGGAGGCAAGCTGGATCTGGGATCTGTTATCACAGGGCACTTTTAGAGGCCATACCTGGCAGGTCAGAGCATGTAAGGGACCAACAACATATTAAACAGGTCTGACCAAAATGTTGCCCATCAGTCTATACACCATAGCACGAAAATTGATTTGAAACCTTTGAAATCACCTGTGACCTGTTTCAGAAAGCAGTTCTAACAAACTCTGAGTTTAAACCTGAAATGTGGAATGACTCATTCCAAGATTTTGATTTCAGAACAAGTGAAAAGAACTAGTTTAATCAAACATGGGTTAAAATAACACAGGGTAAAACATATGCATGAGAAAATAAACGGTCCTCATCAATGGAACACAGATAATAAGAGTCACTATGGCAACACGATAAAAAAGCCGGATCATCCTGTTTCACCCCAGTGGGGTTTGAAATCACACCAGGAAACCCTAAAACATGTCAAATTAACCGATTAGTGCTTGAAGTATCACAGCTTCATAAATAAATAAACTACTGCTTTGACTGATACTTTCTGTCGAATTCTCTTCTAATGTGCAGTGTGTGGATCTGTGACTTGGGAACTCTGCAAAGGATTCTGCAGGAAAAATGCTCAGAGTTTCTAGTGTTACACAGAACACTCAGATTCTCTCTCTCTCTCTCACACACACACACACACACACACACACACACACACACACACACACACACACACACACACACACACACACACACACACACACACGAGGTCTTATAGTCTGTCCTCTGGAGATTCCTCCAGAAAAAGAAATATTTCTGACAATTTCTTCAGTCTGCAAGCTTTAGCTAAAGAGGAGGAAAGACGGAGATTTAATCAAAGAAGACCAGCCAGTGAAAAGGTTAGCATCTTGTTGCTGTAGTAAATATCCCCAGAATTAAGCTGAACTTGCTTTGTAAAACTCAAAAACCCTGAGTTTTCATCAACCCTGAGTCAACTAAATCCACTGTCTGCAACACATAATGTCCACACAGATGGTAAAGCACAACTTGATTCTATTGATGGTGTGTTATATCATATATTATGTATACGTGCAAGTCATGCAAGTCTTAAGTTATGGGTGGATCGATTCCTACGTTCTATCTCCAATTCACTTTAACTGACGCCTGTACAGTTTATGAAATCAAACATGTCGTTACTGAATTGTTAAGCTTTGAGTCAATTTAAGTCACTGTAGCTTTTTGACATGCAATGCTTCACTCACTACACTGATCAGAAAGTGAGCTCCAGAACAAAATTTGGGATGTATAACTATCCGTATCATTTGTGTATACAGTATATAATGGTTTTCAAAAGAACCGTCTTTTCTGATGAAGTGGTGTTTTTGCGCACTCTAGTGGCACAACACTGTAACTAAGTGGACTAGTTTTAAGGTGTGCATGTACACTATATTACTGTAATAACTGAATTCACATGTTCCAATCACTTTCGTAGTCACAGAATATTAAAAAAAAATCAAGCACCTAGGCATGCAGACTGATGATACAAACGTGTGAAAGAATGAGCTGCTCTCAGGAGCTCAGTGAATTCAAGTATGGTACTAGGACAGGTTGTGACCTGTGCCATAAGTTCATTTGTGAAATTTCCTCAATACTGAATGTTCCGCATTCAACTGTTAGTGGTATTATGAAGAAGTGGAAGCAATTGGGAACAACAGCAACTCAGCCACGAACTGGTAGGCCACGTAAAATCACAGAGCGGGTTAGTGGATGCTGAGGCACACAGAGCGCAGAAATCATCACCTTTCTGCAGAGTCAACAGCTGCAGACCTCAAACTTTGTGTGACCTTCACATTAGCTCATGAACAGTGCATAGAGAGTTTCATGGAATGGGTTTCCATGGCCGAGTAACTGCGTCCAAGCTTTGCATCACTGTTACGACCCAGGGGTCACCTGGGTTCAACAAAAAGAATCAGATGTAATCGGTTAGGGTAAAGTAATTTTAGTGCATAATGACAAAATTAACACAAAAGAATCATGATAATACGAAGAAAACTGGGCTGGTGGATGCTGCTAAATTAAACAACCAAACAAAACCAAATGGAGGCAAACAGATTTATCAAACTAACTAAAGAAAAACATTACAACTAACTCCTTAGTCAAACCTAAACACAATAGCACCCACGAAAAGAAACTAATACGAGAAGTGCTTCACAGCACACACTAACACACAGAACAACAAGTAACTCCTACCCTAAGTTTAACAGCTGCCAACAGAAGCTACAACTAGACCCTCCAGAAAAACGTGATTATGCGATCGCATGAATTCCCGTATTAATCACCAAAATGCTGCTGATTATGCGGGGGTCAATTATTTCCCAAAAGGCCGCATAATCCCCGCAAAACAGCGCATCATTCCTGCAAGAATCTCACATTTCCACGAAAAAAAAAGAGAAATATCCGGGTCCCGCTTGATTTCACAATTCCCGCATAAAATGAGAAAACTATAACCGATATAAATGGAGTTGTGAGTGAGATTTTTTGTGACGCCCAGCCTGACGTCATCAGTTCCGCGCATTCACACACACACACTAGAAGCACGAGCTGATGCGGAGCGTGGCGCTCAGAGACGAAAAACAAGAATGGCGAATGCTCAAAGATCACAATTAACTACGAATATTTCAGCCAGAGACTGGGCAAAACAGTACCCAGATTTACTGCACGAAAGTGGGGGGAAACTTTTTTGCACCCCGTGCAACATCGTTCTGGAGCACCGAAGAAAATCAACCGTGTTGCAGCACTTTTCCACGACTTCTCTGGGGAGTGCGCTGTGTGAGTGCGCTGTGTGGGTGGGTGTGCGTGTGAGTGAAGGAGCGCACCGGGGTGTGTATGCATGTGTGTGGTTAAACCCCAATTACAATTTCTTAAAAAATGAATAGGAAAGTGTTTTAACCTCAGTAAGGGATGGGTGTGTCCTAGTAACAGGATGTAGGAGAAGAATCATCTTTGTTCCCCTAATTCTTACATATTTCACATCTTTTTGCATATTTCACAACTATTCGCATACTTTGCAACTTTCTGCAATTTCCCTGCATAAAATGGCATAAAAACACCGCATATTTATTCGCATAATCAAGGATTTTAGCCCGCGGAATCAAGGATTTTTGCCTGCGTTTTTGTGGAGGGTCTATACAACACACACAAACGCACATGTCAACTCTTCAGTAAGTCAACTGCTGCCAACTGAAGCCACAATTCACACAGACCAGTTGCTTCTTCACTAAGTTGACAGTAACTAACTGAAGTTGCAATAAACACAAACACACAGACACAGGAGGCACCTGGGTCACAGACCCCGATTTGAACCTATATTTTTTTTAGAAACACATGCAACATATTGGGGCTGCACAGTGAAGTAGTGGTTAGCACTTTTGCCTTGCAGCAAGAAGATCCCTGGTTCGAATCCCGGGGTGGGCCTGGGATCTTTCTGCATGGAGTTTGCATGTTCTCCCTGTGCATGCGTGGGTTTTCTCCGGGCACTCTGGCTTCCTCCCACAGTCCAAAAATATGCTGAGGTTAATTGGATACTCTAAATTGCCCGTAGGTGTGAATGTGAGTGTGATTGTTTGTCTGTATATGTAGCCCTGTGACAGACTGGTGACCTGTCCAGGGTGTCCCCTGCCTTCGCCCGAGTCAGCTGGGATAGACTCCAGCACCCCCCGCGACCCTAGTGAGGATAAAGCGGTGTATGGGAGACGCCAGCGTGTCGTCATTTGTTATGGTCATGTGGTACAAGACTGCTACTGGTTGGCAAGAACTGGCAGTAACATAACGGCTTGCTACGAGAACGGTATCGGGTTTGAAACAAATACGTACAGTTATCGCTTTTCATGAATGAAATTGCACATGTATTTACCACAATGGTAATAGCGTGTGTAGTTGTTGGTTGTACGAAGCGTTTTGAGAAGGGATCAAGCTTGGAATTTCACCGAATACCGATGTCAGGAGAGAGAAGATGGCGGTGGCTTCAGCCATCAACAGGAAAAATTGTACCCCAGTAAGCAGCAGAGATTGTGTTTGTGGCTCCCACTTTTCTTCAGGTAAACTATTCAATAGTTTAGCATGTTTAGTATGTCCAACTTTGAGCTTATTTACCAAAAGATATTGATTTAGTGTCGCATCCTTCGCGTGAAGCGATCTCTACACTTTCGGTTTGGTTCAGTGTTGTCATGTGTTACCGATCGCTTTTTAGACGATGAAAGTATACTAAAGTCGAATGAAGCATATTCAGTAACATCTCCTTAAGCCAGCAGCCTCCTATTTGTAACCATATGTGTTTCTGTATGCGTCTAGCGATCGTTTTTTTTAGAATTGTCCTATTTTCGATCACCAATGCTGTGGGTCTGTTACTGTTACATAGAAGCCATACTGCAGACAAAAAATACAGCAACTTCTTGACGTTTCTTTGACATCTTGTTGAAGATTAACAGAAGATATATTATTTTTAATTCATAATTATATATTTTTGGGTGGGTGAACTGCCCAGCGGTGTCAATCAAGTAAAAATAAATGTCGGTGAAGGAAATGAAGGATCGTCAACCCACCCAGTCTTCAAATTGTAGGGATCTGGCAAGGTTTTACCGTTTCCCTGATATCTCAGCTTACTCACGTATATTTGTCGGGCCTCAGGTGATAAGGATTGAGCATAATCGGACAATTTCACGGAAGGATAGTTCGCATCAGCCATTGTTCCTCTGGTTCCTTTTGCCAACCAGCGCGGTAATCACGTGCCTTCGTGACGTCACTGTTTGTAAACACTGGCGTCTCCCATAGAGAATGGATGGATGGATACATCATATTTAAGAAGCAACCACACCATTTACTCATGCCATAGTATTTACAGAATACCAACCATGATTCACAGATGCTTTGACAAAAGATTTCTTCTCTTCATCTAACTTTTAAAATAAAAAGTGGCAATACATTGCGCTTTAAATAACTGTCAAAGGAGACATTTATTAATCTCTTGTAGGTGGCTAGCCTGAAGTATATACACTGACAGTCATTAAAAACTTTGAGACCATATTTTTCAACATAATTTTTATTTTGAAGCCCGAAACTGGATTTTCTTCATATGAATCATTTGTTTAGCATATTGGCATACAGAAACAAAAATCTAAAGTTTAAAGAATGATTTCAAAATAAAGAATTTCACAAAAGAAAACGGCACCTGCCAAACACAAAGTCCCAACAGTCAATACCCTGTATGGCCTCCATTTGATTCGATGCAGGCAGCAATCCGTCGGCGCATGCTTTGGACCAGGCTTCTGATTGTGGGTTGGGAACAGCCCATACGCCTGGCTACATCACTGTAGCTCAAACCGGCCTCCACCATACCCAGTGCCCGGAGACGTTGTTCATGTGATAGACGCGGCATGATGCTGTTCACTGGACTAACAATGGTGGCCTTTTTTGGGCCTTTATATAGGCCTTCAAAACCCATTCTCAAATTGTGCAGATACTCACTGAGTATTGCTTGGTGTGTATTTGGTTCACTTTTGCAAAGTGACCAACCCATGTGCAATGAATCATGACAAAATGACAACTCATCATTATCTCAACTACCAGGGCACTAGATCATCAGTAAATCCACAATGAATAATTACAACCCCCCTACAAGTAGAATTCTGCGTACATTTCTACCTCAAAGTTTCTATTGACTGTCAGTATATATATATAGAGTGGCTCCTGATTGCCTCCAGACCCTGTTGTCAGCGGTTCCGACACTAGACTGTTGGAGGTTGGTGGAGGCGAACCAATCCCTGCTTCAGAGCTGTTTGGGTCAGAGCTGCTTGAGTGGGTTGTGGGTTCTGATTCCGTCAGTAAGGCCTCAGGCTGTTAAGTGATTTCAGGGTCACTGAGGCCTTCTGGTGGTGGTGATGATGGTCCTGCTTTGGACCCGTTTAACCGGTCTGCAGGAGCAGATCCTTCTAAAGAGCTGTACCCCAGCTGTTGAGGGATCTCTGTATCACTGCGGGCCACCGTTGAAATCTCTTCTGGAGCGGCCTTCTCAGGAACATGAACCCGATGTCTGGTCATGGATAACCGGCCTGCTCGCTGTCTCAATTTGGTTTGAGGACAGCGAGTTGAAGGGTTCTGAGCCGGGGAGATAGATTCTATCTCCCCGAATAAAACGGCCGATAGGATGACGGCAACACCATTGAATCTCTGTAAGCTAACACAGCTACATACATACATATATATATATATATATATATACATATACATACACACATTAGTGCTGCCAATCGATTAAAATGTTAATCTGATTAATCACAGGGTTGATGTGGATTAATTTTGATTAATCACAATTAAATACCATTCATTTTTAATCTATATTAATCACGTTCCATTTTGCTTGAGAAAACAGATTCAAGAAATAAGGGAATATACACTGCTCAAAAAAATTAAAGGAACACTGAAAATACATCATATTTCGATATGGGGGGAAAACAAACTGGATATTAGCATTGATATGGACTGGATAATGTGTTAGGAATGAAAAGATGTCACATTGTTTGAGGGGAATGAAAATTATCAACCCCCAGGAGAGCTAAATTCAAGACACCCCAAAATCAAAGTGAAAAACTGATGTGGCAGGCTAGTCCATCTCGCTGAAATTCCTTGGCAGCAACTCAAAATGGTATTCAGTAGTTTGTATGACCTCAATGTGCATGTATGCAGGGATGGGATCAGCAAGTTCTGATTCCAGGGGAAAGTTGTTGACGGGGGAGGGGGGGGGATATGTGTGCGGCGGCGGAGCGACTTCCAATCGCTGGGCCGTTTACAATCGTTGTTAACAAGCTATCGTTAACGTCGTTACCATCTCGCGGGAGTATCAGTGACAATAAAGTGTTCAAACTTAAAATGAAATCGGCGGAAGTCAGCGGATCCGCGGAAAATTCCCATCCCTGGACTCTACACTTCATGGTGATTCGAAGACAGTACTGTACATGACTGCTCTCACTGAGTGGCAGCTCGCATTCAGCGCGGTGGATATTAGCAGATGTTCAATATTACGACTCGCCGACCATAAACATACCTCACCCCCCCAAAAAAATTTTCTCCTCGAATTTAGACGATTCACAAGAATGACCCTGGCAATGATAAAATCCGTGGAATTCCGCGGATCCGCGGAAAATTCTCATCCCTGTGTATGCATGACTGACGATGCCGGGACAAGCTCTGAATGAGATGACAGATGGTGTCCTGGGGTATCTCCTCCCAGAACTGGACCAGGGCATCGCTGAGCTCTTGGACAGTCTGAGGAGCAACCTGATGGTGTTGGATGGAACAAAACATAATGTTCCAAAGGTGTTCTATTGGATTCAGGTCAGGTGAGCATGGGGACCAGCTAATGGTATCAGTTCCTTCATCCTCCACGAACTGCATGAGTTCTCTTACCACATAAGACTGGGCATTGTCGTCCACCAGAAGGAATCCAGGACCACTGCACCAATGTAGGGTCTGACAATGGGTCCAAGGATTTCATCCTGATACCTAATGGCAGTCAGAATGCCATTGTCCAGCCTGTAGAGGTCTGTGCGTCCCTCCATGGATATGCCTCCCCACACCATCACTGACCCACCACCAAACCGGTCATGCTGAACAATGTTACAGGCAGCATAACGTTCTCCACAGCTTCTCCAGACCCTTTCATATCTGTCACATGTACTCAGGGTGAACCTGCTCTCATCTGTGAAAAGCACAGGGCGCCAGTGGTGGACTTGCAAATTCCTGTGTTCCATGGCAAATGCCAGCCGAGCTCCACGGTGCCAGTCAGCGAGCACAGCGGGCACTAGAGGACGCTGGGCCCTCAGACCACTCTCATTACATCTCTTTCTGATTGTTTGATCAGAGACATTCACACCAGTGGTCTGCTGGAGGTCATTTTGTAGAGCTATTGCAGTGCTCATCCTGTTCCTCCTTGCACAAAGGAGCAGATACCTGTCCTGCTGATCGGTTGAGGACCTTCGACAGCCCTGTCAAGTTCTCCCAGACTAACTGCCTGTCTCCTGGAATCTCCTCCATTCGCTTGAGAATGTGCTGGGAGACACAGCAAACCTTCTGGCAATGGCACGCATTGATGTTTCATCCTGGAGGAGTTGGACTGTCTGTGGAACCTCTGTAGGGTCCAGGTATCACCTCATGCTGCCAGAAGTGACACTTGCCCTAGCCAAATGCAAAACTAGTGAAAAACAGTCAGAAAACATTAGGAAAGAAAAAAATGTCAGTGGCCTTCACCTGTAAACTCATTCCTGTTTTGCGGGTTGTCTCATTGTTACCCCTCTAGTGCATCTGTTGTTAATTTTATGAACACCAAAGCAGCTGAAACTGACTAAAAAGCCCCTCAGTTACTTACTTGACCAGATCAGTATCCCACATGTTTCACTGATTTGATGCAATACTTAGATTAAAAAGTGTTCCTTTAATTTTTTTGAGCAGTGTATATGCACTTAACATGTTTATTAAACACTTGTGCTTTAATAAAAAGAAAACTTCTTCCTGTAGAGTGTTCATATTCCTGTAAGGTGGTGGAATGTTACATCTTTGGTGTTTTTCTTGTATTCAAGAAGAGGGCCAATGTGCTGTTTAGCACAGGGGTATTCAAGTAAAATTCAAAGAGGTCCAGTCAAAGAAAATATTTAAGCAAAGGTCCAGAAAATCTTTATGTCTACCTTGAATTAGTGTGATTTATGGTAACCTGGCAGTTTTATTAGTGCCTGCATGTAATCAATAACTAACCGTCAAATAAAATAAATTCAGTATGGTTCAAAAACATTTTGACAACATTTATTAATAAATAACTTCGGATATAAAAGTACATCTGAAAATAAAGTGAAAAATAACGGAACTGAAATGACTGAACAATCTGAACCAACTTCTATACGTTTTTTTTTTAACATTATCTAAATCTCCAAAAATGTAAACAGTTGAACATTTTTTAATTTTTTTTTCTGTTTTATACCACTCCCCTTATATCCTTGCTCCTAAATGGGAGAACTGAGCTGCTAGTTTTCTGAATCTGGTCTGAACGTTGTTAGAGTCGTTCTTAAACACATTTGGAGCTCATTGGTGAGTCTGGAACCAGATTTAGCTTGGATTATATTCATAGTTGAGAAGCTGGCTGACAGCTGTATGTTGAGCCAAATATGATCAACATGTGCAGGGCAACTTTTCTGTTGGTGTCCATTTGGTTTTTAGTCCGCCAAGAAACGGAGGAGTTATGTGACGATCAGAGTAGCCTACTTTGTCTGTGAATCTGTCTGTTCGTCTGCAGCATAATTCTAAAACAGACTAATGGATTGGGATGAAATTTTCAGGGAAGGTCAGAAATGACACAAGGACCACCTCATTAGATTTTGGCAGTGATGCAGCTTATAGTTTGATCCACGGATTTGTTAAGGATTTTCCATTGTGAGATATAGCGGCCGGCACGGCATCACTGTAACCATGACAACAAGTGAGCACTGTGTTGCTGGGAAAGCCTGCTCTCCTTTAACCTAGGCAGGTCACGGCATAGATATATACAAACACTAGATGTCTCAAGGAGGAGTCGGCAGCGTCATCACTTGGCGGCCATCTTTGGACAGGGGACTGCTCTGGCGCGCTGTACTGTAGTCAGTGGTAAGGTGGATGATTTCCTCACTTTAACACTCGCTCAGTTCTTGATTGATTTACAAACGGTTTAGTTTATTCCAAACCTTATTAACATGGCTATGATTCAGGCTAAATGTTGAAATCGCAGCTTTTTGTTTTGAAAAATGCGGCATAGTTGTCTGTCTTTTCTGCCTGCCTTTTCTCAAGGCTGAGAACACAATCTGATTTTCAATTCATAGGTTTTCCTGAGACCAACGTTTTTTGAGAACCTAATCTTTAGGCGAAATTACATTCTTTGTGGTTGTGGTTGTATTTATTTGTTTGTTAAGAGACTTTGATTGAGACCTTAGACTTATTGTTTGTATATATCTATGCCTGGATTAGTTAGCCTGCAGCTGAGATGTATTGTGGGTAATGTAGGCACCAGGTTCATGAACAGAAAAGACAACATCTCTGTTTGTTGTGCATTGATTTTGGTTGAGCTTTGTTTTTATCTGTGCATTAGAAAGCTGATAGTAATAAAGAAGTGCAATGCTAAATATTAAAATTAAGTTTACATCCATTTATGCTGAAAAAAGATGATATCTGTGTTCATTTTTTATTTTTTTGCAGTGGCAACCTGAAGTTTAGAGAAGTGGAAGGTCCTCACTGCAATCCTCAAACCAGCAGGATAAAATTCTGAAGATTACAATATAAGTATAAACCATAAATTAAGAATAGTAAGACACTAAATAACCTTTGACTAAAAAGACACCTAGCAGACAATTTTCATGCCCGAGATTTAGAAATAAATAAATTCAAAAGCTTAACATGATATTGTGCAGCTAGTTAGAGATATTGGTCATCAACCTTTAATCTTGTTTTTTTTTAAGAAGGCGAGATTAACTTAAAAATTGCCCACTCCATTGTTGTAACTTCACTTGGTTATGGGACACTGCAAAAATCCTGGAAAATGATTTATTGAAAAGAGTGGGAACCCTGTTATTATTTTTCTTTATTCATTTATTTTTGTTCAAATATCAATATTTGTTTTTTTCATTTTAGCATTAATTTTTTGTTATTTATTCATCATCATTTATTTATTTTGTCTATTTCAATATTGTAAATATTAAAGATCAACAGTATAATATCTGTGTGTGTATAGCTATTTCTTTATTGCCTATCTACTTAATATAATTTTTATATGAATTCAATGGTTTTAATTATTCTTAAGTAAGCAGTAAAAGAAGTACATCTCTGACGTTTATAACAAATCAAGCTGTTCTAAAATCGGTTGAAAATTGAGCAATCTACAGTGATTTTAAAATCCATGCTTCATTGACTTTAATGTTATGGGTGATCGAGCAGCCCTGTCCCAAGATGGCCGCCATGTGGCGATGTCGCTCCCCATAGGTTGACAGCCCATGAACCATCTAGTGTTTGTGTATATCTATGGGTTACGGTGTGTGTGTGAGAGAGAGAGTGTGTGTGTGTGTGTTTGTGTATGAGAGAGAGAGAGAGTGTGTATGTATGAGTGAAGGTGATGTAAGGAGGAGCGGTGTGTGTGTGTTGCAGAGACGAATTTGAAAGCTCAGGTACAGTGAGCTGCACCATGTTGATATAGCTAGTCATAGAGGGCCAGTGTGAGAAGTCAATGTATTCCGGATGAACTATAAGCATGGACAGTTGCCGCCGGTTCAGTAAGTGCCTCGTTCTCCACCTGCAAATTTTGTCCGAACTTGCATTGGCTGTTACCATGAATGAGTCGCGCTAAGCTAAGAGGGCTAGCGCTACCCACCCCGTGACCTGACCACGGTTCGGCGGCCAGCAGAATCGGGTCGGTAACAACTGTGTCAGTCACCTGCATCAATTCACTCCACCTGTTACATATTTCGGTCACTCAATTCAGCATCTGTACTACATCACCTACGCATGCACCAACATATGCCTGTGCTCACAAGGTAATTTATTTTTTATTTAGTTAGTTTGTGGGTCGATCTATATTAAATGGCCAGATTCTGTGTTACCGTGATTTTTGAAAACACAAACTGAGGAATAAACAGTCTTGGCGGAGCACTGCACTCTCTGAGTGCTTTTCTTGTTTATCTTCTCGGCTGTCCTCCTCTTTTCTGTCCCTCAACTGTTGTCTGAACTCAGCTGATGTTTAGCTGGAGACTTCACTGGCTGAGTAGCGTCAGGTGGGATGGCTGAACTTGAACCTAATTGGTCTGTGTGTTTCCTGAGCTGATTAACTAATGCTGTAAACACTGGCCCCCCGATGAATCACCACTTTATCGTGGTGGAGGGGTTTGAGTGTCCCTGTGATCAGGGGAGCCAGGGGAAATTGGTCCTGAGGGAGGGACCAGACAAAGAGCGATTCAGAAAACCCTGATGACATGACTCAAGATGGAAGCCGCTGCCTCGCCTGGACTAGGGAAAACGAAGCCTCTCTCTGGAGCCAGGTCTGGGGGGAGCTCATAAGAGAACACCTGTTGGCCGAGTTTTGGGGCCCCATGGGGCTCGGTCGTGCACAGCCCGAAAAAGTAACACGGGGCACCACTCGGTGGACCCAGCACCCACTGGGCAGGAAATTGGGGTCAGGTGCTATGCCAACAAGGCAGTAGGCAGCAGCGGGCGTCGAGGCGTACCGCCCCCTGGTGGCATAGACTAGCTTTGGGGACGTGGAATGTCACCTCACTGGTGTGGAAGGAACCCGAGCTGGTGCGGTAGGTGGAGCGATACCGGCTAGATATAGTTGGACTTACCTCCACGCACATCAAGGGTTCTGGAACCAGAATCCTGGAGAGGGGTTGGACTCTCTACTTTTCCAGAGTTGCTGGGGGTGAGAGGCACCGGGCGGGCGTGGGGATACTCACAAGCCCCGGTTGAGCACCGTTTTGTTGGAGTTTACCCCAGAGAACGAGAGGGTCACCTCTCTGTGTCTTCGGGTTGCGGAGGGGAAAATCTGTCTGTTGTTTGTGCTTATGCAGTTCGGTGCATAAGCACCGGCCTTCTTGGAGTCTCTGGGTGGTGTTGTGGAAGCGATACCACCTGGGAAGTCCATAGTTCTTCTGGGGGACTTCAACGCTCATGTGGGCAATGACGGCGAAACTTGGAGGGGGGTGACTGGGAGGAATTTAAAGAATGTCCGGTGGCCGAAGCGGCGGCCGCAGTGGCGGCCGCAAACGCCGATGGACAACTTAGATCGTCATGAATCCGCCGGTATAAACCACTTTCAGATGTGATTACCACAGCGGGTTTCGCTCGTGGTGAGCGGCACGAAAAACATGACGACATCGTGTTGGTGCGCACGAAACCGAAACAAAAACTGACGTGACAGTTTCACGAATCCCCGTGAGACCGGGCTGGAAGAGAGGAGCATAGCTGTCAACTGATCACCACCTGGTGGTGAGTTGGATGCGATGGCGGGGAAGGCTGCCGGACAGACCTGGTAAACCCAAATGTGTAGTGCGGGTGAACTGGGAACGTCTGGTGGAGGACCCTGTCCGTGGGGTTTTCAACTCCCACCTCCGGAAGAGTTTCTCCTACATCCCAGGGGAGGTTGAGGACGTGAAATCTGAGTGGTTCATGTTCAAAGCCTCCATTGCAGAAGCGGCTGTTAAGAGCTGTGGCCTGAAAGTCACTGGTGCCTGTCGCGGCGGCAACCCAAGAACCCGCTGGTGGACACCAGCGGTGAGGGAAGCCGTAAGGCTGACGAAAGAGGCCCTTCGGGCTTGGCTTGCTCGGGGGTCTATTGAAGCAGCCAACAAGAGGCGGCTGCGGCAGTCGCGGGAGCAAAAACTCGGGTGTGGGAGGAGTTCAGGGAGGCTATGGAGGAGGACTTTCGGTTGGCCTCAAGGAGGTTCTGGCAAACCATCCGGTGCCTCAGGAAGGGAAAGCAGGGATTCGCTCAGGCTGTGTACAATCGGGGCGGAGAACTGTTGACCCGTACTGAGGATATTGTCGGGCAGTGGAAGGAGCACTCTGAGGAACTCCTGAACCCAGTAAACACATCCTCTGTGAGGGAGGCAGAGCCTGAAGACATGGGGTTATCTTCGTCCATAACCGTGGCAAAGGTCGCCGAGGTAGTTAAGAAGCTCCTTGGTGGCAAGGCGCCAGGTGTGGACGAGATTCGCCCTGAGATGCTGAAAGCTCTGGACATTGTTGGACTGGCTTGGTTGACACGTCTATACAATGTCGTGTGGGCATCGGGTACAGTACCTGTGGAGTGGCAGACCGGGGTGGTGGTCCCCATTTTCAAAAAGGGGGACCGGAGAGTGTGCTCCAACTACAGGGGTAACCCACTTCTCAGCCTCACCGGGAAAGTCTATTATAGGGTGCTGGAAAGGAGGCTCCGACCGATTGTTGAACCTTGGATTCAGGAGGAGCAATACGGATTCCGTCCTGGTCATGGAACAGCGGACCAGCTCTTTGCTCATGCGGAGCTGCTGAGGGGGTCATGGGAGTTCGACCTACCAGTCTACATGTGTTTTGTAAATCTGGAGAAGGCTGACGACCGTGTCCCCCGAGGGGCTCTGTGGGAGGCACTGCAGGAGTATGGGGCACCTGGGTCGTTGATACGAGCCATTCGGTCCCTGTATAGCCAATATGAGAACAGTGTCCGCATACTCGGCACAAAATCAAACTTGTTTCTGGTGGGTGTTGGACTCTGCCAGGGCTGTCGCTTGTCTCCGATCCTGTTTGTGGTGTTCATGGACAGGATCTCGAGGTGCAGCTGGGGTGAGGATGGTGTCTGGTTTGGTGACCTCATGATTGTATCTCTGCTTTTTGCAGATGATGTGGTACTGTTGGCTTCCTCACATCATGACCTTCAGCATGCACTGGAGCAGTTTGCAGTCGAGTGTGAAGCACGGGGATGTGGATCAGCACCTCCAAGTCTGAGGCCATGGTTCTCTGCCGGAAACTGGTGGACTGATCCCTCTGGGTTGGGGGGAGTTTCTTCCCCAAGTGAAGGAGTTCAAGTATCTTGGGATCTTGTTCACGAGTGATGGGAAAATGAAGTGTGAGACAGACAGGCGGATTGGTACAGCGTCAGCAGTAATGCAGGCGTTGTACTGGACTGTTGTGGTGAAGAGGGAGCTGAGCCGTAAGGTGAAGCTTTCAATTTACCAGTCCATCTCAATTTACCAGTCCATCTATGCTCCAACCCTCACCTATGGTCATGAGCTTTGGGTAGTGACCAAAAGAACAAGATCGTGGATACAAGCGGCTGAACAGATGAACAGATGCAGGAGGACGGCCACCTCCATCCTGAAGGACTTCACTCACCCTGCACACAAACACTTCAACCTTCTCCCTTCCTAATCAAGTCCAATCAGCTGGACTCCAATATAGAAGCAGAACCATATCGAGGAGGATCAGAAGAAATGGACAACATGTGAGTTAAATGCGAATGTCACTGCAAAGGGTCTGAATACTTATGACCATGTGATATTTCAGTTTTTCTTTTTTAATAAATTTGCAAAAATTTCTACATTTCTGTTTTTTTCTGTCAAGATGGGGTGCTGAGTGTACATTAATGTGAAATAAAATGAACTTTTTTGATTTTGGCAAATGGCTGCAATGACACAGAGAGTGAAAAATTTCAAGGGGTCGGAATACTTTCCGTACCCACTGTATATATTAGTGTGTCTCTTTCTACTTATATTCTCTTTTATGAAAGTGTTTTTATATTGTCTTATGGCTGAAACCGGGACCAGGGTCCAATTTTGCATTGTTTCATGTGCACATGTGGAATAATATGCCAATAAAGAACCTTTGACCTTTGACCTTGAAATGGGCTTCCTCCGTAGGGTGGCTGGGCTCAGTCTTAGAGATAGGGTGAGGAGCTCAGACATCCAGCAGGAGCTCGGAGTAGAGCCGCTGCTCCTTCGCGTCGAAAAGAGCCAGCTGAGGTTGTTTGGCCATCTAATTAGGATGCCTCCAGGGAGACTTCCTCTGGAGGTTTTCCCCATCACGTCCACCTGGGAGGAGATCCCGGGGCAGATCCAGAACACGCTGGAGGGATTATGTATCTCGTCTGGCCTGGGAACGCCTCGGCATCCCCCAGGAAAAGCTGGAAAGCGTCACTGGGGAGAGGGATGTCTGGAACGACCTGCTTCGTCCGCTGCCTCAACAACCCAGCCCCGGATAAGCAGAAGTCAATGGATGGATGGATGTAAACACTGCAAAAGTGGAAGGGACCCATCGAATTTAAAATACCCGAAATGTGTTGTCAACTGTGCTGCAGATGAGTTAATTACGTTAAAAATTTTCATCTAATTTATTCTGGCATTGAATTATATATATACACACCCTGTCAAAAGTTTTGAGATGGGTTCTAATTTACATCCTGGACAAGACAAAGTCCTGTGGTGATCAGGAAGTGGTAACATGGACAGGACAGTGAAGTCTGGGGGTCCTTAGCCACGACCTGGCACACAGGCGATGGGTGTTTGATTCAGTCGTTAAGTTCTTGGGCTGAGGCAGAAAGAGCTTCTCGGCAGCTTCACCCATGACTGAGCAGCCCTATTCAGGATCAACTCTGCTCACCCCAGTAGTGGAGAGGGTTAGAAAAAGTACCCCAAACATAGGCTGTCTCATAAAATCCTGTCTGGAATACCACATCCAGTGAGAGACTCAGAGACTGTTTCCAGACCACAGACTGGAGCGTGCTCTACAGTCCTCATGGAGATGACATCGATGGCCTCACGCACTGCATCACAGATTACATCAACTTCTGCGTGGACAGCACTGTGCCAACTCGGACGGTACGGTGCTTCTCCAACAACCACCCCTGGGTCACCCCTGAGCTCAAAGCCCTACTGAACCAGAAGAAACGGGCTTTCATCTCAGGGGACAGAGAGGAGCAGAAGAGAGTGCAGCATGAGCTCCAGTGGCGGATCAGACGGGCCAAGAAGGACTATGGGAAGAAGCTGGAGAAGAAGCTGGTTCAGAACAATGCGCGGGACGTGTGGAGAGGACTTAAGAACATTTCTGGACATGGACAGAGTGCCAGAGGGACAGCTGATGGAGACCAGCGCAGGGCGGACGAGCTGAACTGTTACTTTAACAGATTTGACTCTCCCCTCACCCCCTCTGCCCCCCTTCCTGCTCCCCCCTCTTCACACATCCCCAGCCCAGCGGACTCTCCCCTTCCTGCAACACCTTCACCGGCCCCCAATTCACCCTCACGGATTATTCCCACCCCCTGCAGCCCACCTCACTCACCCCCTCACTCCCCCCTCTCCTTCACACCGGACCAGGTGAGGAGAGAGCTGAGGCGACTGAAGCAGAGGAAATCTGCAGGACCAGATGGCATCAGCCCCAGGCTGCTGAGGACCTGCACGGACCAGCTCTGTGAGGTCCTCTGCCACCTCTACAACCTGAGCCTCAGCCTGGAGCGGGTCCCCGTCCTGTGGAAAACCTCCTGCGTGGTCCCAGTCCCTAAAACAGCTCACGCCAAGGAACTGGCCCACTACAGACCTGTCGCCCTCACCTCCCACCTCATGAAGACCATGGAGAGGCTCCTCCTCCACTACCACTACCTCAGTGGTGAGCTCCGACCTGGACCCGCTGCAGTTTGCCTACAGGCCCAACATGGGGGTAGAAGACGCTGTCATCTACCTGCTGCAGCGAGTGCTCACTCACCTGGAGAGCGCCGGCAGCGCTGTGACAGTCATGTTCTTTGACTTCTCCAGCGCCTTCAACACCATCAGACCGGCACTGCTGCGGGGGAAGCTGGTGGACGTGGGAGTTGATGGACATCTCGCTGCCTGGACCACTGACTACCTCACTGACCGTCCACAGTACGTGCGGCTGCATGGCTGTGAGTCAGAGGTGGTAGTCTGCAGCACGGGGGCGCCCCAGGGCACCGTCCTCTCACCCTTCCTCTTCACCATCTACACCTCGGACTTCACCTACAACACGGACAGCTGCTTCTCCAGAAGTTCTCCGATGACTCCGCCATTGTGGGCCGTGTGTCTGAGGGGAACGAGCTGGAGTATCGGTCGGTCATCATGGACTTTGTGGACTGGTGTGAGCGCAACCACCTGTGCCTCAACACCAGTAAGACGAAGGAGATGGTGGTCGACTTCAGGAGAAGGACACTCCCACATCCACCAGTGAACATCCAGGGGCAGGACATTGAAACAGTGGACAGTTTCAAGTACCTGGGTGTTCACCTCAACAATAAACTGGACTGGTCCCACAACACCGATGCTCTGTACAAGAAGGGCCAGAGTCGCCTCCACCTTCTGAGGAGGCTGAGGTCCTTCGGAGTGTGCAGACCTCTACTAAGGACTTTCTATGACACTGTGGTAGCCTCTGCTTTCCTCTACGCTGTTGTCTGCTGGGCCCCAGGCAGCACAGAGCGGGACATGAAGAGACTGAACAAGCTGACCAAGAGGGCCAGCTCTGTCCTGGGCTGCCCACTGGACTCTGTGATGGATGTGGGTGAGAGGAGGATGTTGACCAAGCTCTCATCCATCATGGACAACAGCTCCCACCCACTGCACCGGACTGTAGTGGAGCTGGGCAGCTCCTTTAGCACGAGACTCAGACACCCTCAGTGCCAACCCGGTCTCACGGGGATTCGTGAAACTGTCACGTAAGTTTTAGTTTCGGTTTCGTGCGCACCAACACGATTTCGTCATGTTTTTCGTGCCGCTCACCACGAAATGTTTTTCGCTGTGGTAATCACATCTGAAAGTGGTTTATACCGGCGGATTCATGACGATCTAAGCTGTCCATCGGCGTATACTGCTTGTGTGATCGCGTTTGCGGCCGCTGGCCGCCGGACATTCTTGAAATTCCTATGCAAATTGGTAAGTGTACCACCGGCTTATGGTTAGGTTATGGTTAGGTTATGGTTAGGGTTATGGTTAGGGTTATGTTTAGGGACGATGTCATGCAAAATATAGCGTTGGATTCGCCACGGTTTTACATTAAAAATATAATATACACATTCTTTTGAAATACGTTCTGAGTGGCACGAAAAGTCTGCCGTTTAAAATACATTGGTGCGCATTTCGTGGTGAGCGGCACGAAAAACATGACGAAATCGTGTTGGTGCGCACGAAGCCGAAACAAAAATTTACGTGACAGTTTCACGAATCCTCGTGAGATCGGGCTGCTCAGTGCAGGAAGGAGCGCTACCGCAGGTCCTTCATCCCCACTGCCATCAGACTATATAACACTACTGTGTAGTTGTTACTATGTGCAATATTTATTCTTGTTCTTGCACTTTCGTGACTTTTGCACTCCTTTGTTTTTTGTTTCTAAGAGCCCTGCAACACTAAATTTCTCCTTTGTGAGATGAATAAAGTTTATCTTATCTTATCTTATCTTATCTTATCTTATCACCACCACGCGGTCAGAAACACAGAAAACTACATATTGGGGTCTGGAATGTGCGAACCCTCGTGGACAACCAAGCCAATGATAGACCTGAAAGGCGAACTGCCATCATTTCCAGAGAGCTAAGGAAGTTCCGGATTGACATCGCAGCACTCTCTGAGACCTGACTGGCTAATGAAGGGCAGTGGAAGGAAGAAAAAGGCAGTTATACTTTCTTTTGGAAGGGAAAGCCCGCAAATAAGCCACAAATCCATGGTGTGGATTTTGATATTAAGAACTGCCTCATCAACCACCTCTACAAACTCCCTGTGGGCATCAACGAGCACCTAATGACCATTTGTCTGAGACTTACCAGCAGTCAGGTGGCCACCGTTATTAGTACCTATGCTCCAATGCTTGATGCACTGGATGAGGTAAAAGAGGCCTTCTATGCTGACGTCCCGAAATAGGACAAGTTAATCCTGCTTGGAGACTTCAATGCCAGAGTGGGACGAAACCACCACCTATGGAGTGGCACGCTGGGGAGAGAAGGAGTTGGAAACACAAACTGCAATGGCATATTACTGCTAACCAAGTGCTCAGAGCACAACCTGGTCATCACCAACACACTTTTTCATCAGAAAACCAAGTTCAAAACATCATGGATGCATCCCCACTGCAAGCTATGGCATCTCATTGTTTACATCATCGTCCGCTCTAAGGACCGCCGTGATGTCCTTAACACCAAAGCAATGAACAGTGCAGATGACTGCTGGACTGACCACCACCTCATTCGCTCCATCATGTCTATCCGCTTAATGTGGAAAAGAAGGTCGCAGAAAGGACAGAGCCGGTCAAAGCTTAACATTACTCTATTGGATAATATCGTCTAACAACAACAGCTGCGGGATACTCTTAGTACAGTACCCAGAGGGTGCCGAAAAACATTGGATCACACTTTCCACTGCTATCGTGGACTCCTGCAAAAGCATCCTCAGTCACAAAAAGCGGAGACATCAAGACTGGTTTGACTAGAATGACAGCGAGATCCAACAACTCATCGACACCAAGCAGCAAACTTTTATCGCCTGGCAAAACAACATTCATTGCAAGGTTAAAAGAGCAGCCCATGCCAAAGCAAAAGCAGCCATACAGAGACAAGTTAGGAAACTGAAGAATCAGTGGTGGACAAAGAAGGGAGATCCAGCAGCTTGCCGACTCTGGAGACACGAGAGGATTCTTTGATGTCACAAGAGCGGTATATGGCCCCAGCCACCGCTGCCTAACCCTCTTTGCTCTAAAGATGGGCTCTTGCTTCTGAAGGACAAGGAGGCAATTGCAAACAGGTGGATAGAGCACTATAAGGACCTCTTAAACAGAGACACCACTCCTGAGATGGAGGCCCTTGACCAACTCCCTCAACAGCCCATACAGAAAAGCATGGAAGAACCACCTATCCTGGATACAGGACGCCATCAGGAAGATGAGAAACAACAAAGCTGCTGGACCTGACAGCATCCCAGCAGATGTCCTGAAGAAAGGCGGTCCTGATCTTCTGAAGCACATCCATGCCCTGTTTCTGAAAATATAGGAAGAAGAGGAAATCCCTGCACAGCTTAGGGATGCCTTGATTGTCTCCATCTTTAAAAAGGGGGACAAGGCTGACTGTGGGAATTACCGTGGCATTTCTCTTCTGTCCACCGTAGGGAAAGCCCTTGCTCGGGTCTTAATCAATAGACTCACCCCCCTGTCAGAGAGCATTCTTCCTGAGTCCCTGAGTGGATTTCGCCCAAGCAGAGGCACCACAGACATGATTTTCATTGCTCGCCAACTGCAAGAGAAATGGCCTTCATAGACCTCACCAAAGCCTTCGAGTCAGTAAATCATCAGGCACTTTGGCTGGTTCTGGCAAAGATTGGCTGCCCAGAAAAATGAAATTGAAAAATGCTGAGACTGTTGCATGACAATATGTTTGCCACAGTACTCAGTGGCAATGGAGACGAAACAGAACCCTTTAGAGTTGACATGGGAGTCAAACAGGGATGTGTCATCGCTCCAACACTATTCTCCATCTATGTTGCAGCTATTCTCCATCTTACAAGCCAACGTCTGCCCCAGAAAGTCAAAATCATGTACAGAACCGACAGCCAACTTTTCAACATCAACCAATTTAGAGCTAAAGGTCAAACCACCACCATATCCATCATGGAGCTGCAGTATGCAGATGACAATGCCCTCGTAGCCCTCTCAGAAGAGGACCTTCAGTGCATCCTGTCTGCTTTTGCCAAAGCATACAAACAGCTTGGTCTGGCTGGCAATATAAAAAAGACACAAATACTCCATCAACCACCACCAAACTGCAGCACACCTGCCATATTTCCAAACATCTCCATCGATAACATCTGACTGGAAAATGTGGACCACTTCCCATACCTTGGCAGCCTCCTCTCATCAAAGGCTGTCATCAATGATGAAAAACACCACCACCTCAGCAGTCCCAGTGGGGCTTTCTCATAACTAAGGAGGAGAGTCTTTGAGAACTGCGATCTACAAGCGAATATCAAATTCCTGGTCTATAAAGCAGTGGTGCTCCCTACTCTCCTGTATGGATCAGAAGCCTGGACTACATACAGCAGGCACCTGAAGGCACTTGAGATACACCATCAGAGATGCCTCTGAAAAATTCTCACGATTAGTTGGGAGGACAGATGCACCAACATCAGTGTCCTGGAGGAGGCTAACATCCCCACCATCACTGCCACCATTGCCCAAAACCAGCTCAGATGGATTGGCCATGTTGTCCGAATGCCTGACTCTCGCCTCCCAAAACAAGTCCTGTACTCCCAGCTAGCTGAAGGTGTCACGGATTTAACGGGTTGGACCCGAGCAGAGAGCCACACTACCAAGGCTGGATGGAATGAAAATGTGATTTATTGTTAGGGGTTGTGAGTAATGGCGGAGGGTGAGAGGAGCTGGGTTGCGGGGAAATGGCTGGTGGAGTGGGGTTTGGGCCGGGGGGTCCTGGAGTCAGAGGAGGAAGAACATCGGGCACTGCCGAACCGGGGGGCCGAGGTGTACGGTAGGCCAGATGGCGACCGACGTCCAGGCGGGGGGCTTCCAGGAGGACGCCAAGAGGCAACGAGCAGCCGGCTTGCTGCTGTGGTTTCCAGGTTGGGTCGAGGGAAGCCGGTCGGGGTTCTGGGAGGGGTTCTGGGCAGGATGGGGGATCCAGCAGGCGAATAGCGGTGCCGAATGGTTGGAGAAGGACAGACGAGGGTTCTGGACGGAGGGAGTCCCGGACAGCTGGCCTGACGAAGGCAGAGGAGAAAGAGAGTTAAACACGGCAAGAATACCAGGGGCTGTTGCGGCTAGAGCATGAACTGACAGGTGAGTCGTGTTCAACGATCTGGGAGGGTGTGGAAGGTCTGAACCGGTACTTATTGCAGGAGGCGTAATCAATGAGATGTCTTCCAACTGTCCGGGATCCGTGGATGTGGTTGATTACCTGAGTGGAGTCAGCTGAGGAGCCAAACTCCACTCAGGTAATGCTGCAAGGGAAGAGAGAGGTAGGGGAGCGGATGGGAGACCAGGAGACAGAGGGACAGAGAGGCAGGAAGACAGAGGAGCACAGAGGGAGGAATAGGGGGAAGGCAGCATAGGATAGGGGTATTTGGGATGCCAGATGGGGAGGACGAGGGCGAGGAGGGAGCTCTGACAGAAGGGAAACGCAGACTCAGGAAGGAGAGAGCAACCAAACAGGCCCAACCCAAACCCACCACTACTACATTCCCCTGTCCACATTGCAGCAGAATAATTGGGTCCAGAATCGGCCTTTATGCCCACCTGAAGACCCACAAGGACCAAGAGGGAGGACAGTCATACTCGACCACGAGTGACCGCCAATGATGATACACACACACACACACACACACACACACACACACACGTACACACGTTTGTTTTTCTATACCGGTGGGGACTTACCATTGACTCCCATTCATATCTAACTCCTAACCCTTACCCTAACCCTAACCTTAACCATCACCAAATCAATGCCTAACCCTAAACAAACGTTTTTGCACTTTTACATTTTTTATTAACAACAATATGGCCAAGAAAATGGTGTTGCCACCTGTGGGGACCTCATTTTAGGTCCCCACCGTAAGACAAGTCCCCACCTTTATAGCAAATAGTCAGGTCAAAGTCCCCACCGGTATAGCAGAAACAAGTACACACACACACACACACACACACACACACACACACACACACACACACACACACACACACACACACACACACACAGACAATACCTTCAGACTGGTCTAGTGTGTGTAGTCGTGTTATTTAACAGTTCTTTGAGCGTTTGAGTAGATCTTAACCTTCTATTATGTTTAATAAAGTGTTTTTCTGTTGAAAAATAAAATCTGACAAAACTGATTTCAGGAAATTCATTTTTCTGTAGATTTTCCTGTTGATTGCTGTAAAACATTACACAACCTATAAAGTTACTTGATTTCCATGCAGATCTCATGAGTCTTACAGTATCTCGTCTAACATAATGCATAGTAATCACAGCAAGTTCCTATGAATATGACTTCAAGGAATGAGAATATCACATTAGTGTGTATGTGCTGTAGGCAGTTTGGTCACCCAAAGTGAAGGCAAATTTTAAATGAAACTAGACAAAAAATAAATAAATGTAGGAAGTTATGTGAAGACAAGGTAAAATCGAGATGAAAGCTGCAGGGCTCTTTGTTCTTTCAGTGCAGAGCTTGAGGAAATGAGTGGAGAGAATCCTTTTCTCAGAGGCCAGTTCTTTGTTTTTCTGAGATTTAATGTGATCGTGGGTCCTGTCATCTAAGCCCCTAGTGTTCTCTCTTTCTTTGACATACTTCGAAGCATCTGTCATGGAGGTCTCTGGTTGTTAGCTTGTCTGTCAGGCTCAGACAGCACCTCACTTGTCACTTGTCATTTCCAGCACTGTATTAAATCTGCTAGTTTTCTTTAGAGACCCTCTGTCTTTGTCATACATTCCACTATTGATTCTGGCAACTGGAGAGGCTTTTGTTTCATGCCACCCTCTGGCACTAATTTCTCTTCCTCTCTTTCTAGGTGTCAGTGTGTATCTGGTGGAGAGTGGCAGAGACAGACAGTGGATTTAACCATAGGGATTTCTTTATCAAATTCCTGACTGAAAGTGGTATAATGTACAACTACATGTCAAATTTGCTTTCATGGCAAACAGCTCACTAAAAGTTCCGGATTATCCAGGTTTATTTTTAATGACAACGTGTCACTGACTACAAAATCACAACACATTTTATACCGTGAAAAAAAACTGTATTTTGTGAGTGTGTTATATTGTAAAATAAAAAAATTGCTCAACTTTGTTCTGTGTGGCGCTTCTCTCTCTCTGCACTTGGGTGTCTGTACAAACCATAACAGCTTTTGACACACTAATTGATGTGTCCATCTTGAACACTAGTTCAACAAAACTGCTCACTAGTTCAAATGTACAAGCAACTCGTTCAACTAGTGATGGGGTAAAATTTCACTAGCAAACAAGTGTGATAGTTGCAGCACTTCACTAATTAACTAGTCACATGCACATGTCAGACATTGAGCAATTTTGTGAAACTGGTAAGATGAAAACATCAATTTGTGGGCCAAAAATATGAACCAGTCTCACAAAAAGCCCAGCATGTTCAAAAAATATCTTACTAGTTAGTGTATAGTTGCTCACTAGGGCTGAATAAGTCAGACTCACTCAAAAGAATGGCCCTACATATTTAGAAAATGTCTACCATGTCTGGTCAAAGTCTTTACATATTGGGGCCAGACTCTAACTTGTAAGAAAAACTGTCTTGTTGACCAGTACCAAAAATATCAGTGGCACTTGTTTACTAGTTCCACTTTTTGGACTTTACTAGGTCACTTGTAGAAAAATATGCATGTACCTAGTGAAGTAATCGGGTTCAAAAGACCCCAGCTATTGTAACTAGTGGATATTTTAGCTTCTATTAGTTAACTAGTTACTTCAAAAATATCCTCAACGTGTAACTTGTGAGCATTTTAGCCATTATTAGTTTGACTTCTTTTTATCTTACTCGTTCAGTAGCAAAGTCAACAAGACTAACCCTAACTAGTTCAACCAGTGGGCATTTGGCCCTTATTAATTAACATGTAAACTGCATTATGTAGTCAATAGTTAATTCGTTGCAATTCCTCAGGCCAACATGTTAGCTCGTGAACTGCATGCAAACTAAGCAGATAGGACAAGGATTTTGACTGATCGGAGTTCAAACTGTGAGCTGTATAGTCTTCAAGGGGCCACTCTGAATAGGGACTTGAATTTTGTTTATGTTTTCACGTTGTGTTATTATGACTCCTTCATATATACATATATGCACTTCTGTGAAAAGTAGCTTTTGTGTATGACATCATGAGCCACCTGAATGCGCTCAACATGCTGCTTCAGGGATGGGGTTGTATCATCACTGACATGTACACTACAGTGAAGGCTTTTAATACTAAGTTGCACCTTTGGGAGATGCAGTTGCTGCAAGAAAGAGCCTATTTCCGTGCTGCCAAACTATGAAAGGGCAGGTCTCTACTGCCGGTTTCCCCAGTGTAATGTTTGCTTAAAGATTTAGCATACTTGATGCTGACTTCACACAGCGATTTGCAGATTTTGAAGCCCAAAAAACTGGTTTCAACTGCCCAGTAATCTATTTGCAGCTGACATGGAAAGCACACCATCAAATCTCCAAATGGAGCTGACTGAGCTCCACTGTAGTGAGTGACACACTGAAGGCAAGATATGAGTCTGTGGGAGCTGCAGAGTTTCGATGTTTCATCCCCGGCAATGCCTCAGATGTGCACCCAAGCTGCACAAATGCTTTCTGTTTGGAAGCACATACCTGTGTAAAAAATGTTCTCTTTGATGAAGATAAACAAAACACCCCACAGTAGCCAACTTATTGATGAACACATTCATTCAATCCTCAGGATTTCTGAACCCAAACACTGATGAACTTGTATCCAAGATGAGACACCAAGTATCTTGCTCAGATTAGTGAGCATCGGAAAACAGAAAACTGAGCTTTAACACGTTTTCAGTATTTAATTCAGTTTCATTTGTTTGCATTTTATCCTCTTGCTACTACAGAGCATTTGATTTTTCTTTGAAAGAAATTAATTTTTGGCTGTTGTTTGCCTACAGACAAATGTTTTTACTTTTCTGTTTTTACTCAGAAAAAGTTGCAGATGGAGCCAAAACAAATAAATGCAAGTGTTTTTATTTATTTATATTTCATTTATTTAATGACTAATATTGTTCTATGTACAATAACTAGTCGTGGGACAACTGTGCTTTGTTATTTCCATGTGCAATAAGGTCTTTAATGTTATCTTCATTGAAAAAAAGTGTTTTCTCTCAAAAATAGACATTTCTTAGTGACCCCAGTGTAGATGTCCACAGAGAGGATATGGGTGAATGATGAAATTTAGGTCACACATAATTGGTCTGAAATTTCAGTCTAATCAATCATACCATTCTAAGTCCGCCAATTTTGTGAGGATGCTATCTGGTAATTTGAGTCTTCATGTACTGTGTGTTCAATGTCTGTGTTTAGAGGGATCAGTTTTGTTTAAGGTGTCAAATACAAACATCTAAGCCATAGCCCTTCTGGCAGGACACCACAAGGGGGCTTAGATTGACTATTGATGGACATTTACATACGTCATGCACGTGTGGATTTGGTACACTGTCTCTGATTAACATATCTATGTGGATTTTGTACCAGACTTTTATGTTCAGCTAGACTTTAAAACAAAAAACAATTGTGTATGAAAGAGTTCTCAGACCTGTTTCTTTCTTTACCATTGTCCATGTAGTACTCAGGATACTTTAAATTTACACTGAATAGTTTGTAGCAAATCTGTTGCATGATACTAGGTGACCAACAGCTCATGGTAGTCAGCTTTGATGGTAATGAGTACTTGAAAAAGCCATAGAACACAAGCTTAGCAGTTTAGACATGTCTTATGTCAAGAACACTCCCAGAAAATAGTCTTCAGGCTGGTGAAATTGGATGCAGAAAAAAAATGTATTCACTGAGTGTGCAGCATTAAAATAGTTTTAATGTGAGGCTAGATCAAAGCAAAATGCAGCAATAATTATATCCTACTAAGTCAGATGAGGTCACACTTGAGGAAAATGTAGGGAATTTTCTCTTGGAGTGCAAAGATTAAATGGCACATATAAAACTCACTTAGTATGCTGATTTGTGTGTATTCTTTCCAATAGGTCCTTCCATCTATTTCTCCCTTAAAGGAATTCAATTTCTTGGCAGAGAGGCACTGGGGGCCTGCAATAATCGTGCTGCTTCGAATGCCCTTAAGCTCATGTTAAGATGAAGGTAAGTGTCAAGTGCTAAACAGAAAAACATTATTGTCTCTCTTTTTGGGAAATGCACTTGTCACTTCATATTGGGTACATGCAATCCTTGAAATAGGCTGAGAACCATAACTGTCAGTTCTACTTTCCTAGCACATAACTCTTAAAAGTTGAAGAAATAAAGTAATGCATTAAGTGTTGTGTGGGTCACACTTAGATTAGCATGGGTCACGTTGTCCTGCTTCCAACCCAATCTCTCTGCAGTCATACCACTGGGAAAAGGGGCTCTGAGTATGATCCATGATTGCAAGGATGAAATTAGCAACCTGAAGCTTAAGGGCACCCATTAGTCAGTTATGACACTAGATGACCTTTGCAATAGCAAAGACCAAAAGACATGGGAGAGAAGAAGGAAGAGACAACATTTTGGCATAAAATAGGAAGGATTTTTCTGTGAAAACAGTCAAGTTGACTGGGAATAGTATTTGTCATGGAGAACTGCAGAGGGCCCTGAAACACAACCCTGAACTGGCAGTCCCTGATGAGCTTTTTTTTTCCAAGTTATTTTTTTGGTCTTTTTCACCTTTATTTGATAGGTGCAGTGGAGACAGACAGGAAAGGAGGGAGAAGAGTGGGGGAAGACATGCAGCAAAGGGCTGTGAGCGGGAATCAAACCCAGGCTGATGCGTCGAGGACCAGCCCCTGTACATGGATCGCCCGCTTAACCCTTTGAGTTAAGGGAAGCAGGAAGACAAATTACACTGAATGATTTCAGAAATGATCAATATGAGGAATCTAACCGACAACAATACCAGCACCAAAGCACTATAAGGCAATTATCACAGGGTATTGACGAGAACCAAGTATCACAGAGCTAGTCACCGTAGCAGGTAAATACAGACTGAGAAGTTACTACACTCAACCAGGAATGTGATACAAGCAGTACACCAAATGTATTAAGCAAAACTTGACAATCGCAGCAGGAACTAGAAGATAAACTAAACAACCTAACCAACCATTAATGGAAGCATAAGATGGATGAACAAGCTGCTCTACTGAACTAGCAGCCAGGAGAGAGGGTGAGCGGTCAAGTAGCCTGCGGGGCTGAGGAGGAGTGAGAGAATGTGGTTCATGAAAGTTTCTTGACAAGAGGGCAATAAACAGATCCAGGGAATGAAGGTCCAAAGATGATTGAATGTTCAAAAGAGTAGTGAGTGAACTGGACGGTTTCATCATGAGTAGGAGAGTCAAGCGGGTAGCAGATCAGGGAATGTGGTCCGTACAACAGTTTGGCATCAAATCATGAACGGAGCCTGTGTTTTGTGAAATGCTGAGGTGATTGGCAACAAGTAAGCCACTCCCTGCTCCATTTGTCTTCAGTTAATTATCTATTTGAAGCAGAAATGGAAAGAAAATTTACAAAAAATTAAATGTGTATGTGTGTGTGTACACACACACACACACACACACACACACACACACACACACACACACACACACACACACACACACACACACACACACACACACTTCACTGACACCCACAGGAAAGCAAAAAAGGAAAGGAGGGAGAAGGAAAGCTGCCAATCAAGCAGAGGCTTAGGTGGAGGGCATGACAGTTTCTACATTTATAGAGATTTACAGAGAGGCAAATCTTGGTCATAGGTCAGACAAAAGGCAAAAAATCAGAAATTGGCAAAATAGACTTACACGAGAGAAAAACTAAGTAGAAAATGGAGACAACTGAGAGCAGGTGATTTGAAGGTCTTGGGCGAATGATCTGGCAGCTGGAGAACAAGCTATAGAGACCAGGCCTCCAAGGGCCTGGATGGGAGGCTGGTGGCAAGACAACATCTCAGATGTGGATGAGCTGAAAACAGGAATTTAGGAAAGAATATGACACAGCCATTTACCAGCAGACGGATGTTTCTTGGACAGGAGGTCTACAGCGATGAGGCCAGTCAGTAGAGAAGATTCTGAAACTAGCTGGAGGTTAGCTGGGAAGTCCAACTCTGGAGCAGAACATTTTAAAACCATGTAAAAAAAATCAATTGCTGTATAATCTATAAACACAAATAGGGTTTTAGCCTGTTGTCTTGGACTGTGTCCCACGAACTTTAAAAAATATATATGTCAGTTTCATTTTTTCTTTGCCTGTGCTCCATTGACAGCTACCTCTGCTTTATGCTGATTGAGCTGAATGAAGTTTTGATGCATCCAAGCATTAAGCGGAAAGTCTCTTAGCTACTGAAAATTAATTACTCTAAAGTTTAAAAAATGCAGATTTTAAGGGGTTTAGAATTACTATGGATGAATGTATCAACATTGTTTTTCTTGGTCACAAAAAGAATGGTCCTGGTGGTCAACAAAGACCCTGTAATCTAAAGGTATCCATCTGTGTGGCCAAAGTGGGCGATGATGCAAAGAGTGCCCTGGAGCTCAGAAGGATGATGACAGATCACCATTCCAGCCATGAGACTGACAGTGGGAGATGGGAGAGCAGACACCTGAAGTGGACCAGTACAGCCACTCACATCTCATCACAGGGTGAGTCACAGTCTGACTGATTAGGACAAAGTAATTCTTGCTGTTGATTACTCTGAAGCCAAAATTCACACATAAAAAATTGAAGCTCCACATTTGCTGTGTATAAGAAATTGTCATGATGACATCAAGATATGATGTCATTTCCTGAGTAGATGTTGGATGCTTAAAAAAGTCAGCCTCATCAAGCCTCAGAAGACAAGTGGTAACACATGTACACTCAAAAAAGGAAATGTCACTACTGTTGGATATAACACGTCATTATGTATGAATTACTCAAAATTGTTAGTTTTTCATAAAAATGCAAGTTAGTTGTGTTATTTGTAAGTAAAAATGTGGAATCTCAGGTTTACTTGGCTATATTAGTTTCCCCAACGCAACAGTGTTAAGTAAAATTTAGATGGTAGCTTGTCCCTTGGACGCTGTACAACCTCTCGTTCAAGGTCTCGTGAGATTTCGTGATGACCGCCATTATCCTTTTGTGCCTGATAGATGTAGCTGCATCAGCAGAATCTTTGGCTATCTTCCAGATAGCGGTAAGTAATTTGCTTTGATATAACATTATTTTATAAAACAGTTATTATTATTTATTCTCAATCGGTTATGTTAAGGTGAAGACTGAGTTATAATCTCATTGCAAGATGCTAGCTAGTCATCATGATGCGATGACAAGCTAGCACCTTCATGCAAAATAATAATCTGTACAAGAGACATAAGTTTCTGTGCGTTACTGTGCTAAAACAAGTATCCGGTATACATTAGGAATGGAAGGATTTACAAAAAAATCCGAGCTGTTTACTGCTTTTGTCTCAGTTTAGCGCGCACATGTGCCATGCGGCCGTGACTCTTTAGCTGCAGAGCGTTTCTGATATCATCCATTAAAGCTGCTCCACCGAGTTGCGGGAGGCGCGCGCCTCTGCTCCACTCTTCTGCGTACTTTCATCCTTCTCCACACACGGTTACGCGGCCTCCCAAAAGGTAAAAACATGTTTAAGAATGAGGTACAGTCCGGTTAAAAATATTTCAAAAAGTACTTAGTTGTATCTGAGACTTGCAGCTGTGCGAACAGGTGTTTTTTCCTCTAGAACCGCAACGACAGACGCTTTGGGAGTGATAGATACCTATAAATTTGCTAAAATAAAATCACATGTCTGTCATGCCATGAGTTTTACGAGATTTTTGTTCTTTACGTTTTCTTAAGCTCAAAAGGTTGTCTAATAGCCGTCATACAGATGGCTGAGAAATGAGACATAATGATAGGAGGTGGTTATGTCGTGTTTGCAGCACGAGTCGCAGTGACTCTAAAGCACCAGTAAACAGGAGGAAGTGCCAAATAAACAGACAGTGACAGAAAAATAAGACAGTTGTCACTGCTGTGGTGTCGACCGGTGTGTGTGTGTGCGTGTGTGTAATATGAGGCACTGCAGATCGCGCTCTGCTGTCCGCGGTGCTCATCCTGATTATAGTTATGTTTAAGTTCCATTTTCTAATTGTTTGACTACTGATTTGATCCTTCATTTTCATTGATGCAGTTCTCCAGGTTGTTTTTTGCACTAGTTTTTTGTTTTTAGCAACATTTTTCTGTTTATTTATTTATTATGTGAGTGTGGGTTCATGCAATATGAGCAGAGCTACTTGTGTGTGAGAGGAGACAGAAGCAGACAGCCAAAGTGAGACCAAAAGACAGAGAGAGAGAGTTCAAGACAGAGAGTGAAAAGAAAGAGCAAAATCTGAAAGCTAAGTACATTATATATTTGTCTTTTATCACTTTCTTGTTACATTATATTGCAATGAAGATGTAATATAATGAAGCAGAAGAGAAGTTACAGATGACAGATGATTGTACTTTTAAGTGTATTTTTAAAAAAAAAAAGCCTATTTCATCTGCTGGTGCAATGATAAAAATACAATGAAAACAACACAAGCATAACATTTTAGGTTAAATTTACACAAGATATTAATGTTTTTAATCCTGCTCAGTTTTCACCGGTATATTCTTTAATCATCTGAACTTCAAGTAACGGCTTCAAAAGAACTGTGTAATTTGTGTGATAATGGGCAAAACTAATGAAATCCTACGTGACTGTCTCACAATTGTTGGGGACACTAGAATGTTGGTAGCCTAGCCGCGCTAGACAACCCACGGCAACGAATTTAATTCTCTGCCAGGGTGGGTCTAGTTACCCTCCATAAGGCTCGAGGCTGGATTCTCCTAAAACTGGCCGGACCAACCACCATGAAGTGTAGAGTCAGAAGGCGGGCGTAACGAAGTGACGACAGAGGCGTGACGATTCTGACAGAAACAACCGGCGCACAATAAACAGTTATCATTCGACTCGGCTTTGGCCACAGCCCTTAAAGATTTGAAGCTAAAATTCAACTTGAAAGATAAACAAAGGACGGCACTGAAGTGTTTCATTGAGAAGAAAGACGTATTTGGACTTATGCCGACGGGATTTGGCAAATCCTTAATATACCAGTTGGCTCCACAGCTCCGCTGGTTGGGAAGCTAATGGGACTTAGCCTAGCCACAATCCGCTGGTGCTCTCGGAACTACGTCAGCCTATTCGTTGCGTTGATTGGTTGTGTACCTACCCAATTGCTCCCTGTCGAGCTTCCCTAGACCCTTGTGCCGTCAGAAACATGGGTGTAGCATGGCGAGGCTAGAATGTTGGCAGTACTAGTGTTAAAATCAATGTGTGTATGGTCCTGTGTGTAGAACCATTAGAAATTAATTTGGAACCAATTTTTACAGCCTACTCTAACATACATGTCATAGGTAACCCTCTGGAAATCATGCAGCATCACATACTACAGAAATGGAGTCAGTTTTAAAGCAGCCTTTCATTGAAAAGTCAGGTTAAAGTCATAACGCAAAATGCCATAGATATGCAACCATATGATTTCTGGCTATTACAATATCACTGGAGCAGTGATATAGCTTTTTTAATAATTTAATATCCATTTTCATACAAGACAATTGATTTTACTTTAAATGTAAATGGTGGATTATTCAGGGTAAGAAAAGATATTGGCGGTGGATATATATCTCAGGCTGATGTTAGAAAATGTGTACTGAAAACTGTGACCGCAAAACCGTAATATAAATCGATTTTACGCCTCTTGTATGGATGATGTCTATTTCTGACAAGCTTGAATAGTGCATGACTAATGTGTCAAGAACCATGCTTGTGATGTGTATGGTCATATACTTTAATGTTTAATTGAATGAACAATAAACAACATATAAGTATCAGTTTTGTTTTTACTAAGTGGCAGTGGACTGCAAAAGTAGGGGAGGCCTGAAAGGATTGGGGAGCACTGTTTTCTCTGTATACCACAGTCTTAAATGTATTGACACTAAGCTCACTTTTTTCTTTTTTTGCAACAGATTTGAATGTGGTCTTGTAGAGAGTGTGGGACAACCGTATCAACAAGATTTCATCTTCTAAAACACTACAGGTTAGCTCACAGTAATTTTGGCCGCAGACACCCCTACCCATGCACGTATTCTGATTGCCCGTGTGTTTTCAAAACATGGAACGCTCTTCATAGTCACTTAAGCAGGTCACATGCAAATCAAAGTGTAAAAAAAAAAGCATTACTGCAGCTCTATTTAACTGTCAGTTGTGCACAAGCACTAACATAGCATCAGCACAAGAGTATTTTAGTCACATAAATAATCATCTCAGGAGCCATGAAACAGTAAATTGTGTGTTTCAGGGTTGTTCTTTCCAGACTAATGTTTATGGCACTTTCAAGTCCCACAGAAATAGAAAACACACTCCATACTGTCTTCAAGATTTTAAAGTGGGTATTGTAAAAACAAGTGAAGCAGAAGATTCAGCAGGTGGTGGCATTGATAACTCAGCTCATAGTGTTGAGTGTAATGTTGATTGTGATAATGATATAGAACCTGAAACAAAGAAACAGGATTTATATAAGACTATAGAACTGAAATTAGGATCTCTTATACTAAAACTTGAAAACTGTTTCCATGTGCCACATGCAGCAGTAGATGAACTGCTTGCTGAATTGAATTATTTGATAGGATCTGCATCTGCCCTGATATCAAATGAAGTCATTCTAAAAACCTTTAAGAATCATAATGTCTGTGTGGACCCGTTTGTGGTTGAAGAACTAACCACTGCATTGTCTTCATGTAATCCTTTGCTAAAAGCTATAACAAAGGATGGCCCACTAGCTACTGCCCATAAACGTAGCAAGTATTATAAGGAAAATTTTGAAGTTGTTGATCCAGTAGAGTACGTGCTTGAGTCAAGAACAAAACGGACATTCCAGTATGTTCCTGTTCTGAAAGCTTTACAGCAGTTACTCAAACAGAAAAATATACTCAGTAAAGTTGTTGATTGTCATGCAGACCATCATTCTGTAAATGGGGAGTATAGGTGTTTCCAAGATGGTTGTCACTATAAGAATAATGAGTTTCTCTCAGGTGAGGAATTAAGACTCTCGTTGTGCCTTTACATAGATGACTTTGAAATCTGTAATCCCTTAGGGACCTCACGCAAAAAGCATAAACTTTGTGGGGTTTATTGGATTTTAGGGAACTTGCACACAGTTTGTCAGTCATCACTGAACTCAATTTATCTTGCGTTGCTTTGTAAGAGTGAAGATGTGAAGACATTTGGCTACAAAAAGATATTTGAGCCTTTTCTGCGTGACCTTGCCACATTAGAGCAACAGGGGGTTTTTATTGATCACCTGGGAACATTCATCAGAGGTACTGTCCAGTGTGTAGTCGCTGATAATCTTGGAGCTCACGGATTAGCTGGATTCGTGGAGAGTTTCTCTGGAGATTTTTTCTGTCGGTTTTGTACTGCCACACGCTGTGAGATTCAGTCAAAGGAGGTCAAAGAGGGTGGTTTCAGCCTCAGATCTGAAGAGCAACATCATGTATATGTAGCAAGTGCACGTGAACACGGGCAAACCTGTTTTGGAGTCAAAACTGCATGTGTTTTAGCTGAGAGCCTTTCATTCTTTGAGGTTACAGCAGGTTTCCCCCCAGATCTTGCTCATGATCTTTTTGAGGGAATAGTACCCATTGAACTTGCTGAATGCTTTAGTTTGCTGATAGCCAAAAAGTATTTCACTTTTGATGGTTTAAATGACCTGATTCAGGCTTTCCCATACAAGTGGGGAGATAAAACAAATCGTCCTCATTTATTACCACGTGCTTTCCAAAGTAAAAAATCCCTCGGTGGCAACTCACATGAGAACTGGTGTTTATTAAGACTAATACCACTGATTGTTGGAAAACTAGTTCCAGAGGATGAACCAGCTTGGCAGTTAATATTAGATTTAAAGGACATTGTTGATCTGGTTGTTTGCCCTGTACATACCAATGAGTCAGTTGCTTTCTTGGAGAATAAAATATCTGAGCACAGATACAGATATCGCACACTTTTCCCAGAAAAAAAACTGCTACCTAAGCACCACTACCTGGAACATTATCCAGCACTGATCCTTTGCTTTGGTCCACTTGTTTCTTTTGGACTTTGAGGTTCGAATGCAAGCATAGTTATTTTAAACAAGTTGGGAGGCATACAAACTGTTTTAAAAACATAACTCTGTCTTTGGCCACTAAACATCAGCTTATGATTAGCTACAGTATTTTCTCATCAAGTTGTGAAAAAAGTTCCCTGGAGGTTGAACGAGTCTCAACAGTCCCCCTTGATGTCCTTAATGAGGAGGTAGCAAATAGTCTCTTGCAAAAGTACCCTGATCTTACTGTTGTTCATCTTGCACAGAATGTATCTGTTGACGGTATCAATTTCAGAAGTGGCATGATAATAGTGCATGGATTTGTTGGTGGACTGCCAGACTTTGCCGAAATTGTACAGATCTGTGTTTTGAAAGATGGGCTTGCCTTCATAGTAAAAAAATAAATTCATGGTACAGAGAACACTACAGGTCCTTCGAGCTGGATCCTTCTCCAAGGGATGTTTCTGTGATTGAACTGAGTCAACTTCCAGATCGTTACCCTCTTGCTGATTACAAAGTTGGCACTCTACGGATGGTTACCCTGAAAAGATACATACATTCCTCAGGTAATATCAAGAAATACTTGATTATTTTAGGCAAAGACTCTTTAAGAGGGGGGTGACAAACGAGTCTGCTGGGCAGGAGGGGCCCACCTGAGCGGAGGGACAGAGCCAGGCTACCGGTGAGAGAGAAGAAACAGGAGAGGAAGAGATGTGAAGAGAGGAGGAGAGATGAACGACAGAGGAACAGGAGAGAGGAAGGACAGGAACAGGAGAGGACGTGAGGGGAAGAAGAGAGAGGAAGGACAGAGCAAGAGGAGAGGAAGAGATGTGAGGAAAGAGGGAAAAGGAGAGATCTGGACATGGGGGACAATCTCAGATTATATTGGCCTGGGCCCAGCCAAGACTGTCAGCTGGCCTGGCTGGCAGTAGCATATTCTCAAAGTAAATAAAAGTAAAAAAAAAAAAAGAAAAGAAAAAAAGTCACAGCTTAAAAGCTGTCTTATTTAAATAGTGTAGTTTTAGCATTTGAAATGTATGATCAACAAATTACAAAAAAAAAATCATCTGAATACAATCTGATAAATGATAATTAAAAAAAAACATCCTCAAATGGATTATCACTTGCCAAAAACACCTAATGTAATATGTGTGTGTGGATGGATGGATTAATATATAAAAGTTTTTGTAGCAAAGTTAGTAAAGATTTCAGAGTCATGTTTGTACTATACTCTGTTTTAATAAACTAACATTCTCCTTTCAGAGTAAGAGTTGGATGTGACAGTGGACACAATGTCAACTGCAGCAAAGCTTCGGATTATCCTTGGAGAAGATGACTGCATGAAGCTCACTTTTCCTTCTGGAATACCGGACTGTGTGGATACTCTTAGACTTGAGATTCAAAGACAGTGTGGTGTTGAAGGAGAGTTCAGACTGCAGTATATGGACAGTCAACCCAGTCTCACATCAAATTGTGACATAGTCACGTTTGTCCACAATGCAAAACGTTACAATCTCACAATTTTGGCCTGAAAATTGTGAGATGCTCACGTTTTTTCCCGCAATTCTTTTCTATGGGTCTGACGAAGGGTCATGTGACTGCTTGCTGCAGGCTTCTCAAAATGAAAACATGGCGGCTATTCCTTTTATTTTCCGTGGAAAATGCATTATTTTAAGATAGTTTGGACAGAAAAAAACATTTTGATGACATTTTTAGCGAGAAATATATATAACACTTTCACATTATCCATTCAGTTATTAGAAATGATCTTTGGTTTGGTTTGTTTTTACGCTGAATTTCACTTCACGGCATTAAATTGTGACAGTGTCACATTTTGTGCCTTATGTTGGTTGATTAGGACGCTGCCAAAAACGAAAACAAGCGGTGTGTTTATTTTTGTATTGTTGCATTGTGTAATTTTTTGAGTTGTTAAATCATTTATGTAACTCTTAGTGATTACTGCTAGTTACTGAGATGTCTTCCCCGGCCGTTCATTAGTTGACGCGCTTCGCTCCCTTGTTAACAAGTTGCATTTCAATGATCCACAAGTCACTCGTTGTCGATGCAAACAACCGTATTTATTTCCATGAACGTGCTTTTGTTCATTTGTTGAGCTCATCCATACACCAGTCAGCGCACAGCGATCTAAAAACTTTATTCCTGCCCACAACAAGATTCCCCTCTCTTTCTTTAGCCCGTGGAAGCGTCCATAGCAACCACCATAGCAACGGTGGGAAAGGTAACAATTCCACTCCGAGACGTGAAAGATTCATCGTAATAACAAACCAGAGATCATACACAAGAACTGAACGAATATTGTGAAATTAAAATGTATATTTTTTGGTGTCGCTGTAATGCCTGAGGCTTTGCTGCTGTCCGCTTTCTGACCGTGGTCGGCAAAATACAGGGGAGAACGACGTGCAGAACCTGCTGCACCTTTCTTCTTCGGTGGTGTCTGTGTAAAACAATGTCCAACATGCAAACAGCACACCTAGCGCCATGAAGCACAAAATGCAGGTGTAAATCAATGACATCTTACAATTACAATGTCCTGTCTTTTAACTAATAAAGACACATATATAAAGAACTTTACATAAGTTTGTTTGTTTGTTTTTTTAAGATCCCCTATCAGCTTTTGCAAAGCAGCAGCTATTCTTCCTGGGGTCTTCATAATTTCATTTGTGACAACACCAAAAAGCAACATGTACACAAAATACATACAAATCAAATTACAAAATACATAAACAATACAAATAACATGCATATACAAAACCTGTACTAACCAAAAGCATACAACACATAATACTCCCACCTTAAATTATAAAAATAAAATGTTCTTCTTCAAAGATACCATGACCTAACAGTAATAATTAAAGAATAATCTACCTCAGAAACCAACCATAAGATAAATCACATAAACAGTGACATTACAGTCACTACATTTAAGTTTAAGATTTAATTTAATGAATGATTGTATTTTACAAATTTCTATTCCCAAGCAACCCACTAAACTAATAACTAAAATTTTGTGCTACATAATGCTCTTTTAGTTTAATTTTAAAGTTTTCAATATTCCCCATTTTTGAGAAAATCCAGATGTTATCACTCGCTCCCGACAAAAGCATCATTTTTTTTTAATATTTTGGATTTCGATTAATTAGACAATGAACAAATTGACGTAATTTCCTGGTGGGTGTGTTTATGCAGCCTATTAAACACTTTTTTCCCTATGAAATAAAGTACAATCCATACATCATGGTCCGGTGTTCATTGTTTGTTTTGTTCACTAACATAGTGCAATAAAGTTTTGTTTTTTAAACCATCCAGTACCGTAATGAATATTGAATGAATATGGCATCTCGTTTACATCTCTAATTAAGGAGCAAGAAATTTACTGACGTTGATTTATGATTCAAGACAAGCAGAGGACACACTGTGTGCCCCTTTAATGTCCAAAAGGCCAATTAAGGTCAAAATCTCACAGATTCTTTGACCGATTTGGACCAACCTGCACATGTTTGATATTGGGTCCTAAAGCAATACTGGTGTACGTTTTCAGACCACTAGGACCTACAACGGCAAAATAGGAGCAAAGAAGACACTGGAACAGGGGCCTTTGTTAAAATGAATGAGAAACAGTGTGAGAACATCAATCAAAGTGCACCAAAGTGCATAAAGTCATAGAACAGGGTGTGCTGAATGCTCTGGGAGCAAGTCTGCAGTGAAAACACCTTTGAAGGGGTCAAGGGTCACTAAATCTGAAGACTTCAAATGAAGGAGACATTTTGTGCAACATATCAAGTATCATAAAAGTCATTCCCAGTGGAATTCAAGTCTGATATTGTGTGGGACTATTCAGAGCAGTCACATGAAGCACTGTACCTGTTTTCAAGGGTCTAGCTCCATGGGAACTTGCTTTTTTCAGCAGTGAGGCCTGCTAGTAGTGATGAAGCCTGAGGCCTTCAAACATGTAAAAAACATTCCTGCTCGGTCATTTTTGGGTCAAGTGACACCAAATCGGACACGCTCCTACTAGACCACCTCCTGACCTTGCATATTTTTTTTCAGAGAGTTAGCTCAAAAGGGGCCCGACCACGGTCCTGTTTCTGACTCTACGGTTAACCCTTTCATGTCCAAATGCTTCAAAACGGGCTAAAAAGGTCAAAATCTCGCACAATCCTTAACCAATTTGGACCAAACTGCACAGGTTCTAGATATAGAGGCTAATGTGAATGCTCATGCACGTTTCAGACCTCCAGGGGCCCTGAAGAAGGAATGAGGGCCAAAAAAACACGTTTTTCAATAGTTGTCCCTCTTTTGCTCTCATTTCTCTTCTGTTACACTCAGAGAGCTGAAACCTGGCATCTGGTACCTCTGAAACATCTAAAATCTAAATCCACTGGAACTGGTTCGGCTTGTGTCTTCATTGTACAGCTGACCCCCTCTTGGACGTCCCTTCGTTCTGCCCCTAGTCATGCTGCTATAGGCCTAGGCTGCTGGGGGACTTTTCTTGACGCACTGAGCCCTTCTCTATCTACCTTTACATTTAATATGTATACCGTTATTGCAGTACATTCACTCTGTTTCCCCCTGTGCTATTTCTCCGAGTGTCCCTGGTCCCAGAGCTGGATGCTTCAGATCTGCGGTCGATGTTCCACCAGCTGGTCCAGTCTCCACCATGTCCACTGTGGGATGCTGCTACTGACCTTCCTCCAGCCCTCTGCTTCCAATTCCCTTTTTCCACCAGTCAACTCTGCATCGCCCTCACTACACTGTTATGCTAACTTACATACTGTTTGAATTTTACTGCTAGCTATATAAGGAGTATGTTTAATGTCAGAGCCGTACATCATAAGAGTAAACTTTGAGTCAGTTTTCAATGTTAGCTTATACTTTGTCTGTGTCACATATCCTGTCATGCATGTATCCAAATGTGTGTTGTGTTTTCCTTGCTTTCTCACCCCTCCCTCTTCTCCCATCCCTCCCCCTTGCCCTCTTCTGTCCTTCTCAACCCGCCCGGCCAGCAGGCAGATGGGTCCCCCCTATTTAGAGCCGGGTTCTGCTCGAGGTTTCTTCCCTGTTAAAAGGGTGTTTTTCCTTGCCACTGTCGCCTTTGGGCTTGCTCTGGGGGTCAGGCATATGGGTTCTGTAAAGCGTCTTGAGACGATTTGACTGTAATTGACGCTATATAAATAAAATTGAATTGAAATTGAATTGAACTGTTTTGCTAGCCCCTCCCAAACCGGAAGTAGCTCCAGGAATGACCTAGAGACTTGTGCTTCAAATCAATTGTTCACCAAGGTCACTTAAATCACCCCTAAAAGTTTCAGCTCATTTGATGCAAAAATTACTAATTTATGGTGCTTCAATGTCCAAAATGTGACATTTTGACCCTGCGCCAGGGGTCACAGGAAGGTCATAGAGACTCCAAACCACCACAGTTCAGCTCCAAATATAGCCTAGTATAACATAGTAAAAGATCAGCCCCAGGGTCCCACTAGAAAAATCTGACCAAGTGTTCATGTTGGAAAATCAGGTCTTGTTAGACTTATTGACCCTGAGAGCCTTCTGCCAGTGGAATTTGACCCTCACCCTCATTTTTTACCCGAATGGGACAAAAATTTAACCACAAGTACTAGGGCCCCCTGTGAGTCAGTATACACAATATCAGCCTCCTAGATCAACAGGGGGCCAGATGGTACCATGTTGAAGTTTGGAAGTGTGCCCCTTTAATGTCCAAAAGGCCAATTAAGGTCAAAATCTCACAGATTCTTTTACCGATTTGGACCAGCCTGCACATGCTTGATATTGGGTCCTAAAGAAATACTGGTGTACGGTTTCAGACCACCAGGACCTACAACGGCAAAACAGGAGCAAAAAAGACTGCTGTAAACTTGGACGTTTTAACGCAGGGATCCATAGAGATTAACTCGTTTTTGAAGCAGCTTCAAGCAGACGTTTGACAAACTGTAATTTTCTGCATTTCCATGTTGCCTTTATTGTTCATTGAAAGAGTTTGCTGTTTGGTTGCAGCACAATTTCCTTGCAGTCATTGTACAAGTGGAAAAGAATATTCCATCACTGAAAAATCTTTGTTTTATTCATCATAACATCTCAGCATTTAGTCATCATTTTATCATTAATTTTCTTTGGTGCACCTCACTGTGCTGCGCTGACTGACTCTGAAAAGAACACTTTGCCCACACACACAAAACTTATGTCTGTTTGTGTGAAACTTTATTCATTACCTTTTTTTGGCTACTTTATTGTGTCTTTAGCGTGTTTATGGTTCCTTATATATAAAAAGTCTGTATATTTTGTAATAATGAGGAGAGTAATAATGATATTTTTCTCTGTAGATGTTGTGGTATTTGTTGTTGCTGTAGTTGTGTTGCTATGCTGGTGTGTCATTAACTCCCTGAAGTAGTTTCTAGTTGCTGCAGTCGTATTTTAAATCCCCCTGGGCTCATTGTTTTTACTGCAATATAAAGTTGTGTGCCTCCATGAAAACAGCACAACCATGGATAGAAGTATAGAGAACTGAAAAAATGCACTTTGGTTTTTTTTGGCCCTCATTCCTTCTTCAGGGCCCCTGGAGGTCTGAAACGTGCATGAGCATTCACATTAGCCTCTATATCTAGAACCTGTGCAGTTTGGTCCAAATTGGTTAAGGATTGTGTGAGATTTTGACCTTTTTAGCCCGTTTTGAAGCATTTGGACATGAAAGGGTTAACCGTAGAGTCAGAAACAGGACCGTGGTCGGGCCCCTTTTGAGCTAACTCTCTGAAAAAAAATATGCAAGGTCAGGAGGTGGTCTAGTAGGAGCGTGTCCGATTTGGTGTCACTAGACCCAAAAATGACCGAGCAGGAATGTTTTTTACATGTTTGAAGGCCTCAGGCTTCATCACTACTAGCAGGCCTCACTGCTGAAAAAAGCAAGTTCCCATGGAGCTAGACCCTTGAAAACAGGTACAGCGCTTCATGTGACTGCTCTGAATAGTCCCACACAATATCAGACTTGAATTCCACTGGGAATGACTTTTATGATACTTGATATGTTGCACAAAATGTCTCCTTCATTTGAAGTCTTCAGATTTAGTGACCCTTGACCCCTTCAAAGGTGTTTTCACTGCAGACTTGCTCCCAGAGCATTCAGCACACCCTGTTCTATGACTTTATGCTCTTTGGTGCACTTTGATTGATGTTCTCACACTGTTTCTCATTCATTTTAACAAAGGCCCCTGTTCCAGTGTCTTCTTTGCTCCTATTTTGCCGTTGTAGGTCCTAGTGGTCTGAAAACGTACACCAGTATTGCTTTAGGACCCAATATCAAACATGTGCAGGTTGGTCCAAATCGGTCAAAGAATCTGTGAGATTTTGACCTTAATTGGCCTTTTGGACATTAAAGGGGCACACAGTGTGTCCTCTGCTTGTCTTGAATCATAAATCAACGTCAGTAAATTTCTTGCTCCTTAATTAGAGATGTAAACGAGATGCCATATTCATTCAATATTCATTACGGTACTGGATGGTTTAAAAAACAAAACTTTATTGCACTATGTTAGTGAACAAAACAAACAATGAACACCGGACCATGATGTATGGATTGTACTTTATTTCATAGGGAAAAAAGTGTTTAATAGGCTGCATAAACACACCCACCAGGAAATTACGTCAATTTGTTCATTGTCTAATTAATCGAAATCCAAAATATTTTAAAAAAAATGATGCTTTTTTCGGGAGCAAGTGATAACATCTGGATTTTCTCAAAAATGGGGAATATTGAAAACTTTAAAATTAAACTAAAAGAGCATTATGTAGCACAAAATTTTAGTTATTAGTTTAGTGGGTTGCTTGGGAATAGAAATTTGTAAAATACAATCATTCATTAAATTAAATCTTAAACTTAAATGTAGTGACTGTAATGTCACTGTTTATGTGATTTATCTTATGGTTGGTTTCTGAGGTAGATTATTCTTTAATTATTACTGTTAGGTCATGGTATCTTTGAAGAAGAACATTTTATTTTTATAATTTAAGGTGGGAGTATTATGTGTTGTATGCTTTTGGTTAGTACAGGTTTTGTATATGCATGTTATTTGTATTGTTTATGTATTTTGTAATTTGATTTGTATGTATTTTGTGTACATGTTGCTTTTTGGTGTTGTCACAAATGAAATTATGAAGACCCCAGGAAGAATAGCTGCTGCTTTGCAAAAGCTGATAGGGGATCTTAAAAAAACAAACAAACAAACTTATGTAAAGTTCTTTATATATGTGTCTTTATTAGTTAAAAGACAGGACATTGTAATTGTAAGATGTCATTGATTTACACCTGCATTTTGTGCTTCATGGCGCTAGGTGTGCTGTTTGCATGTTGGACATTGTTTTACACAGACACCACCGAAGAAGAAAGGTGCAGCAGGTTCTGCACGTCGTTCTCCCCTGTATTTTGCCGACCACGGTCAGAAAGCGGACAGCAGCAAAGCCTCAGGCATTACAGCGACACCAAAAAATATACATTTTAATTTCACAATATTCGTTCAGTTCTTGTGTATGATCTCTGGTTTGTTATTACGATGAATCTTTCACGTCTCGGAGTGGAATTGTTACCTTTCCCACCGTTGCTATGGTGGTTGCTATGGACGCTTCCACGGGCTAAAGAAAGAGAGGGGGAATCTTGTTGTGGGCAGGAATAAAGTTTTTAGATCGCTGTGCGCTGACTGGTGTATGGATGAGCTCAACAAATGAACAAAAGCACGTTCATGGAAATAAATACGGTTGTTTGCATTGACAACGAGTGACTTGTGGATCATTGAAATGCAACTTGTTAACAAGGGAGCGAAGCGCGTCAACTAATGAACGGCCGGGGAAGACATCTCAGTAACTAGCAGTAATCACTAAGAGTTACATAAATGATTTAACAACTCAAAAAATTACACAATGCAACAATACAAAAATAAACACACCGCTTGTTTTCGTTTTTGGCAGCGTCCTAATCAACCAACATAAGGCACAAAATGTGACACTGTCACAATTTAATGCCGTGAAGTGAAATTCAGCGTAAAAACAAACCAAACCAAAGATCATTTCTAATAACTGAATGGATAATGTGAAAGTGTTATATATATTTCTCGCTAAAAATGTCATCAAAATGTTTTTTTCTGTCCAAACTATCTTAAAATAATGCATTTTCCACGGAAAATAAAAGGAATAGCCGCCATGTTTTCATTTTGAGAAGCGTGCAGCAAGCAGTCACATGACCCTTCGTCAGACCCATAGAAAAGAATTGCGGGAAAAAACGTGAGCATCTCACAATTTTCAGGCCAAAATTGTGAGATTGTAACGTTTTGCATAGTGGACAAACGTGACTATGTCACAATTTGATGTGAGACTGGGTTGGGACAGTGATTTTGACCAGTTTATGAACCTGACTTCAACAGCAGATATCCAAGACAAATCAACGGTAAAAGTGATTAGGTCTAGTGGGCAACCAACAGAGTCAGCCAGCTGCTCTCCAGCTTCACCTTTTTGTGGGACAGATGGCTCTACTGCAGACACTTACATACTTTCATCCCCTGAGTCAACCACCTCAACCTCATCACTAAGATCTCAAGGCTGGCCACTCAGCTTCCCCATTCCTTCATTCACCTACGAAGTAGAGATGCAGCTGTCAAAAGCAAACCAGAAATTCCTTGCTGAAGGCAAGCGCCTGATCCCAAGTCCAAAACTCAAGTCTGACATTTTGGATGCATTGGCTTCGGCAATAATCAAATACACACCATACCCCTCGAGCTCACAGTTTGATGATGTTGCAGAAGCTCTGATCATAAAACATCCATGCTTAAAGGAACAGGGCTCTGTTTCTGGATTCTACGGCTGGAAAATAAGCCTGAAATACAAAATGGGCAACTATCGCACAAGGCTTCGGGGTTTGGGGTGCCCAGAACTGAGCATCAACTCCATGAAAAACAGAGAGCGTGGTAACTCCACTAGTCCTAACCAGGTGAAAAAACCCAGGAGAGCTGAAGTCAATTTCTTTCCTGACTACCCAGCTGGAGAAGACAAAGAGAGTCTTGAGAAGGAGCGAGTGGAACTGCTATCCGAGGTCAAGAAAAAGCACAACCATCAGGTGATAAAACAGAAAATGGAGAAAACCTTTGCTCATCGGCGCCACGAGGTGATCCAGGACATGCCCTTCATCGCAGAATTCAAAAGTAGATGGCCAGCTCTTTTTTGTGAACAAGAGGCAAGTCTTTGCATTTAATTATATTATCTTAGTTTAATGTACTGAATAGTCCAGTGTGATATAGCTTAAAACTAACCTCACTAACCTCACAACTATGTTGCAATTATATAATGTTCCATATTCACTTTTCTCCTGAACCACTGTAAATACTCAAAAGTATTAATTTCATATTATCCATATTACTGACATAAACTAAAATTGTGTGTCAGGCAAAAAGAATTTGCTCCTAAGTAACAAATTATGTTTTTGGTCTGATGGACAAGGGTATTTGTATATCACAATAATTTTTGGAGAAATATTAGGGGGAACACATGCATATTGAGCTTTCCAGGTAAGTTACATCAATGTTTCTGATAATTGGTCAAAAATTGTGACATTTGATTTTGTCTGCATTGCCCTGATATGCCTGAACTTGAAAGCCAGATTCTGCATAAAGTACCTTAACCTAATCAGGGTCCCCACGCGTCCTGGAAAACATGAAAAATGATAGACCAATTTTGCAGTCATGGAAAACATATGCAAAATAAAATGCCCAGGGAAAGCTTGAATTGTCCTGGAAAATGATTTAGCTCGTTCTGCCTTCTTCGTGAACAAAAATCAGACATAGGAAATTAAGTAAAAATTTTCTTGGTAACTAATGCACACTTGTCTATAAAATAGGAGTAGATAAAAAAATAATGCAAGTTAATAAATAAGATCTTGAAAATGAAAAACAATGGTGACAAAAATAAAAAAAATGGCAAATTGAAATTTAGGGTACATAAACAGTAAATCAGCATAATATATTCATAAGAAATCAGAGTAAATAAAGATTTAAAAAATAGTATGAATCCTAAATATATAATACTAAGACACTAAACAAAAGCCAGAAACCATCCTGAAAAATGATTTCCAGAAAAGAGTGGGAACCTTGTTAATTCATATTAATTTGACTTTAACATTTTAAGCCACTTGTTAATATTCCTCTGTACTTTGTGTTTTTGTCTTGCTTTACCTTGTTTTTGCCCAGGTAAGTGCAGAGTTCACACGCATTACCACCATCCCACTTGTGCCGAAGTTTATGTCTCAGCTGGACCACTACTCTGGCAAGCTGTCAAGAGTGTTCTGAAAGAAAGGAGGAGCAGCAGGACGCAAAATAGGACAAATTATGGCTGCCATTAACCAGGTGTGTTTGTAATTATTAGCAAAGTAATAGATATCTCAGTTACTGTGGATACTTTGCACTGTAAACCACAACTCTCTCTTCCAGGAACACAATCCACATAACACTGTCAAAGACATCGCTCTCATGAATTCTTCCATCAGTGTTGTGTTTTTTACAGTATATTTCCTGTTGTGCTTTGCAGGATGACTCGATTGCAAAAAGGAGAGATTGCACCCTCCAAGCACTAGCAGTGTATCTTAATGAAGACCCTGCAAAGCTGGTGTGCGAGTACACAGTAAGTGTCAAGTTTTTTTTAAGTGATATTTTCATTGAAGTGAACATTGAATACAGGATAGGCCCTTAACAGTGTGTCCATCACATGCCAATATTTAATGCCTCTGTGATGAGGGGAAGTTGTAGACTTTTACCTCTACATTCACTGTCATTGCACCAGCAAATATCACAGTGTTTGTACACTTAAAAGAAATATCCTATACCAGTTGTTGCAGGGTTTTTTCCTTGATAGGGTCTTATCATTTTCACATTTTTATGTTTATTTTAATCATGGGTATCACGTTTTTATTTTTATTTGTCCAATTGTATCATGAAATCATTGCATGATAATGTCATATAACCCTTGAGGCACCTTTTAAATTAGGTGAACGTTCATGCTCCAAGGGACCCATAATGGTCCTGCGCATTTAAGAGTAAAAATTTGTATTATGTAAGTATATAACGTTTCAATGGAGGTCTCTCCCTCCCTCTCTCACGTTGAAGCACCAAACACAGGTATTAAACAAAGACTGCTGTTAAATCAGCATGTGTCTTCTTGGTATCGTTTAATGAGTATGAATTTCTAAGTGCAGTATCGGCCTGATACCTGTATCAATATTGGTGCATCTCTATAAAATTGTTTGTTTCATATTGTGTGCTTTCATTCGGAGCTTCTGTACAATTTGTTGTTTTAAAGCAGTTTATTCAATAATCTTTTTCCTTTTTGTCTGTTTTTAGAGCGAGAGCCCTGATGAAACCCAGGCAGAAATGGAGCAGATGGTCATTGGCATCTATGTGATCAAAAATCCAGGTGCAGATGCTGATCAGCTTCCAGAAGATGTTGGCATCATTGTTGAAGGTGTACAGGTGCTTGAGGGACTCAAAGATGTCACCAATGCTTGTGCCCTACTGTTTGGTATCATCTATGACCTGAACCTGAGCTACCCAACTGATCTCAGGTACACTTTTGAATTCATCCAAAAGATCCTGATGGAGCTTGACTCACGCCTGCTTTCAGCAAAAGTCCAGGTTCTCAAAAACAAACTGCTGGACTGAATGCTGTCGCTGCATTGTTGTTATGCTGCGTTGTAATCCTGGAGGCTGTTCAGTTTGCAACTATATTTGTTTTTACCTCCACCAAGGAGATTATGTTTTTGTCAGGGTATGCTTGTTTTCATTTCCAAAAAGTACTGGACAAATTTTGTGAAAATTTTCAGGAGGAGTTGGTAATGGCCCAACTTAAAAATGATTAGATTTTGGTAGTGACTGCCATTAGCAGATGATTATTTTCTGTTCATTAACTGTTTAACCAGTAATGATACCAACACGATTCTGAGTTGTATTTGTGGGTTTTCAAGGTCAAGGAATCATATTATTATGGTAGCTTTATCAAGAAACTGTTGTTTGTAGATGTAACAACAATATGTGAGCCACCTTGGGCGGAGGTTTGCACTCTGAGTGCTTTGTAGTTGCATTTGTTTTTGTTGAGCTGAGCAGTTGTACCTGTTACCTTCTGTCAATTTTTTGCTGTTGTACCTCAAAGCGAAAAACTGGTTCTCAACAATAAAAATGTGCTGTTTTGACAAATGTGTTTTTTTTAGTACACTATTAGGCATTTATTGGACAAACTAAACTGAATTAAGACTAACTAAGCTACGTCGAGTTACTCTTACTCAATAACATTTTATTTGTTGAAAGTATATTTATATTATTCACTGAACTTGACCAAATCAAGTTCGTTCATTGTAGATTTCCTACACAAAAAAGAGATAATCCAGTCAAGTTGCAGTTACTTAAGTTACTGTTGTAAAATATTCTCAAATCTATTGAGTAAATCATATAAAAGCTATTTAATTAACACCTACTTAACAGAGTTATGTGGAACCACTTGACATAACAATTTTAAGTAAATCCAACAAATTTTTTTTTGAGTGTAGAACTGAGGGTGCTGAGAGCTTCCACTCAATTGTAATGCAATAATTGCAATAACAAACACTTTTTAAATATTTGTGTGGTTTAACCACTGATCAGTTAACCTGAACGACAGAGACATGATATTTCAGCATCATCCTCACCTCCTCTTCGGAGATATAACCGATCTGAGATTCTGGCTCCACAAAAAAAAAAAAAAAAAAAAACGAACAAAAAAAACCCTGAACTTAACTGATTTGTGTCCGAGGGAAGGCGATCCCAAATGAATGTCAGAAGATCATTGATACATCCTCTGCTACTTACAGTTGATAATGGACTTTGCACAGCCTCTGTTTGTCTAGATGACTTGTGGAGACCTTACTGATTACAGCTGGCTGAAAACTGAGCTCCAGATTCCACCTGGCAGACATTTGGAGTGATTGGCCCGGAGCTCCAGACCTGCTCAGCCCTAGTTCTACCCACCTCCTGACCAGTCGAATTGGTCCACCACAACAACTGTCCTCCCAAATGCCTCACCTGGAGAGGATCAATCGGCAGCCAAACTCTCAGTCAAGCCGGCTGGTCATTGTGACCAGTTCGCCCTGGTGCTCTCTTTGTATTAGTGTGTAATCTGATTTGGTCTGTCGGGTTCATAGTCACTGAGGGGTGAGTACGGACATTTCGAGCTTCTGTTGGCAGCTGGTAATTCGGTGTGGAGCCCCCAGATTCAGTGGAGACTCTGGCTCCAGTTAGCAGTCCGCCAACTTTGTGAAGATGCTATCTGGTAATTTGAGTCTTAGTGTACTGTGTGTTCAATGTCTGTGTTTAGAGGGACCAGTTTTGTTTAGTATGTTCTGTGCACTGTTTGTACTTTCCTTAGGTTTTATTTTTAATCTTTGTATCTTATTGCATTTTAATTGATTACTGTTATTGTTGTTGTTTCTGTTGTGTATTTTATTGTTGTGTATCACATTTTATTGTTTGTTTTAGTTGTTTTTTCTGCTGGCTGCACCAAAAATTGCCCCGCGGGGACAATAAAGATTTCTTGACTTGACTTTCTGTTGTTTTTGTGTTGCTATTGTGATTTGGTTTGGCTAGGGAGTTTAGTACTTTTGTTTGTTTAAATTGTTTTGATTTAGCAACACCCACCAGCCTTGTTTTGCTTTCTTTGATCATTTTTATGTTCAGTTTGCTGCTGAGCAATAAATTCCTTTATCTGAACCAAATAACATCTGGTTATTTTTGCTACATCCAGCTGACCCTAGAGGTTGGATCATAACAGTGATATACATGAAACCCTGGTAGTATTTACAGTGATGTATATGAAACCCTGGTAGTATTTACAGTGCTGGGTAAGAGAACAGTTGATCTCTTAGAACACACATAATGGTTTCACAGAGGGTCTGGTCAGCTATACAAGGTGCTTTGGTTTTTCACTAGTGTTGTTTAAACATTGGTTAACACCATCCCAACGTTGTTTAAAAGATTCCCTGTCACCAGTCTGAAAAAGTTATCTGTAGTGGGTTGATTTAGGGATTCATATTTGAGCACAAAACTCCAGATTGTTACACAAATTTGTTTCAGATCTCTTCAGAAAAAAAGGGAAAGAATTTTCAGTGGTCGACCTGAGCTTTTGCTGCAGCTTCAAGTAGAACCTGGGAAGTTCAAATGACTCTGCCAGTAAAAGTGTACTCTTAAATGACAATCGATTTGTTTTTCGAAAAAAAAAAATATGTAAGTGGAATTGGCACTAGTTATTGAAAATGGTCACAAATTAAGTCTTAGTGAATAACAATGGACAAACAGTGACCTGTGGGGCACGTGACCATGTTAAAGGTAATTTCTTATCCCCAAATGCATAGCAGCTATTCAAAAATGTGACAAAGAATAACATATTTTTTGAAATATGTTATATTACCACAGAACATTTCACAGTATGCAGAGAATGAAGCTGTTCAAGCTATTTCTAAACTAGTACTGGGAACAGGAAATTACCTTTGGGAATGACATCCTACTGTAGATGAAAGACTCGCTTGGAAATTTAAATGGCCAATAGAATGGCCAAAGGGGAATTGTTGTCTTTATTGTTCAAGTAGAATTTGTTTATGTGAGCAGTAGTTTTAAAATACAAACTGATTATTTGCATTGTTGATGAAAAATACATGGAAATCATTCAGCAAAACAAAAGAATCCAAGTTTAAGTGATATCAACTCTTTGTATTATCTTCCACTCCCTGCTGATGCTGGCACAGCATGCTGGACACCATCCTGGAGAGAAATTTAAACAATTTAGTTCATGTTTAATTCTTTCTTTTCCCCCCTGAATTAATAGAGCTGAGAGATAATTTTTTTAGAGAAAATATTAAACATATGCCGCTGATGTCATGTGTAACTGAAATGTATATTTTAAATATATAACGATTTCATTTCCTTCTTCTGACAAAATTTTCCAACTAATTTATCTGAGAATTTATCACAAATGAGATAAAGAGGTGAGCACATTACATTCCTACGCCTGAAGTCTCTTCAGGCGTAGGAATGTAAAGAAAACAGTATGATGAAGAGTCTGCAACCATTCATTGAAAAGGTACCTTGAGCAAAGTGTCAGCTGGTTAATGTGTTTACGATGCTGATTTGACCAATTTCAAACTTTTACCATTTTCATTATCTCATTTCAACATGCTTCCATTTGCTAATTAATACTAAACACAGCATAGAGTTTAGGCTGATGAAATGACTTTATTTTTGAAGGTATTTGACCAAGGTACACAGAATTTTGGACTTGATAATGACCCCAAATTTTTTAAAAAAGAGTTTATTAAGTTATACAAAGTCATTCTGTGTAATGAGGTGTCACTTAAGAAAGCATTCAGACTCATCAGATTTTCTGTACTTTGTGTTTTAAATTTCATTTTAACAGTCTAACACTCCTAATTGCTCCATAGCATGATTGTACAAACACCACAGTTATTCGGGACACTGTCAGATTAGGTACAATTAATCCATACCATGCCCAAGTTGAACTGTCACCTCCCCATAACTACACTTAGACTTGCATCATAGACACTTGTATACACGTTTAAAAAGGGTGCAAAATCCGAAACATACAGTTCCTTCATCTGTTGTCAGATGGTATTACTTCATGTTACTGCTGCGTTTGATTTGTACCCACAATCAAAGCAGACACTTGACACACTCACCCCTGTCTTCAAACCACATCTGCAACGAAGCACATGCAAGGGTCAAGAAGACACGTGCACTTTTGTGAGGAGACAGGCATGCAGAGAGTTGCTTTTGTATTTTTGAAAAGTGACAGACAGGCCAGTCATTTTCACAATATATTCTCAACAGTGGTACACTTCCAGATGTTGGTACAGTGAGCTTTTACAGTTGATGTGTATTGCACTGATTGCGTCCAATGTGGAGACTAGTAATGAGATCGATATTGAATACTAAGTAAGAAAGCACAATAAGCTTGACTAGATTATCACCTTTATTAAGTGTCATGATAGCTTCAAACTTTTTCCATATCACAATGGTTGAGGTCTTATTGCTCCTTGCAACACTGTTAGCTTTTAACAGTTGTTTTATAACTTTTCTCTGATCTATGCATAACTGCAGTATTACCAAGAGGATCTAAAAAACATTCTTTAGACTGTATGTATTGTCCTGACAAGCAGTTTGAATTGTGAGACCTCATTTACACAAGTGTGGATGTAGCTAAACCATATTCAGTTTCTTCTTTTTGACACAGGTAAAGTTCATATAGATTAGGTGCGGGATTCATTTGATTACAGTTTTCCAGCCACAGCAAAGGTAAAAGCTAAATATTTTTGTAACAGAGAGACTGTAGATGTGGAGTCTTAATAAACTTTCAGAAATTTCAATAAACATGGATGGACCATATGGATGAAGAATAGACTGGTGGGAAGAACAGTGATTGTACTCATTACTCTGGCAAGGAGTGCAGTGGAGTCATGTGACGATCGGCGTATGTTTGTCCTTCCATCTGTTAATCTGTTTGCCACATTACTCAAAAACAGAATAATGGATTTGGATTAAATTTTCAGGGAAGGTCATAAATGGCACAAGGACCAAGTGACTAGATTTTGGCAGTGATGTGGCTTGATCTACGGATTTGTTCAAGATTTCTGTATCATTGCAAGATGAGATAACAGCACGGTGTCACTGTAACCATGACAACAAGTGAACACTACGTCAGCTGCCTGCCTGCTGACCATCACATGATTGCGATCTTACTACAAATCCACCGCTGTGGACTTTTTGGGACTTATCTGCCGGAAATCGAACAACAGTTGAGGAGCCTTGGCAGAGTGCTGTGGTCTTTGAGTGTTTTTCTTGCTTAAAATGAAGTTAAAGTGCAATAAAGTGTGCAAAAGTGAAGGAGTCTGAATGCTTTGTCAGGCAACAATAGTAATCCAATTAGTAGTTATTTCAGTTGACATTTCACTCAAAGACACAATGTTCCTTTAAAGCGACACCAGAGGAAAACTCTGAGGCACTAGAATACATTTCCTGTGGACCATTTAAGTCTATTTTAAATGCTTAACCTGTACACAACTAGTGATTATAATTGAGCATTTACAGAAAAGTAAATATAGGAACATGTCAATAGATTTAAACTGCATAGGTTGTTTATTCCCCTGACCATTTATGATGTCTAGAGTTGTTTCCTTAGATCTGAAGCTTCTGCTGCCATTTCCTCCTCTGATCTCCACTTGGAGGGAATGTCCTCATCTTCTTGATCATGCTTCTGCAACTGCAAAAAGCAAACAACGTAACAGTGCAACATCAGAACAAAGTCAGTTTGTTTTTCTATTCAGTTTTCTTTTTAGTGTTAACATGGACTGAATATGGAAAATGTCTGATGAGTTCTGGTCACCTGAACTCTGAACAACATTTGAAAAGATGACCAAGATCAAGTGAGTGAGTCACAAATGAGGGGAGATCTTTTCAAGGACAGTAAATATACCAGGAACTGTTACAGTGACAGTCTTCTAATGTACAGACATAAAAATGACTGAGACATGTTTTATGAAATGTGAACATAATAGTCATAATCATTTTTTGCAACTTTATTACAATTGCTACTATGACCCTACTATGTTCCCTATGTTTGGCAGACTTCCTGCCAAACCCAGACCAGAATTCCTTCATAATAACTTACTAAGCCAGAAGGTAAACCAAATCCCCATCACAGACATCCCATCTAATCGAAGTTGCAGTCTGCATATAATTGCTGTGATTCTTTGTGACAGGATACAGGGGCTAGACGTCCTTTGAAAATTCAGAAGAAACCACTGACGGCTATGACGGTACATTTGTGTCTCAGTGTTTTGATGCATAAATGGATGTGACACTCAAAGCATAAAATGTGTTACTTTCAGACAGCACATATATGATCATGGTTCACTGACAATTAAATTAAATGAAATTCAGTTTTATTTATAGAAAATTACCTTTGGAATCCATATGAGTGATGGTGGGAAGGAATCAACAACAACAACAAACTAAAATAACAACAGACAAAGAGCAATATTTCTTTTTTTCTTTTTTCTCTGTATAATTGGCATTTGCATTGGCCTCAAGAGTCCAGCATCAAACAGATAATAGGTATGTACTCAGTGTAAAGAGTTTGGATCCATATTTTTGATTTTCACTGTAAGAGTGTTTTACTTTTCCTGCTCCTGTATGTCACTGCAAATTCCTTCCCTATAGCATATTGGAAATGTAATTAGTGGCAGACTTGGAGATTTAGTCTTCGTCACAAACTGCAGAGAAAGATTTTCAAATAAATGTATCCCATGGAATAGATGTGCAGATAGTTTATTTGTCTTCAAGACCCGAGGTTACATAACCTAACACTGCCCAGAACCTCACACTGCCTCCACTGATGAGCTTTCTTCCCATTGTGCATCCTTCTGACATCTTGTTTCCAGATATATGACATCCACATAATGTAAAAGAAAACATAATATTTTCAATCATGCGATTTTTTTCCTTTGCTTATTGGTTAATTGTTATGCTGACATATCCATGGTACGTGCTTATCCACTGAAAGGGGGTCAGCATGAGCACTCCATTAGCTGTTTGGAGCTATGCAGCCCCATACTGCAAGCTGTGATCACAACTTTCTAGCATAACCAGCATAAAGTCTTCAGAGATTTGTGCTGTAGGACTTCTTTTATTAAATTTGACCACATTGTTGCTGTCATGGACTTAAACATGGTTTGGTGTTTTCCTTTCCCTTGCTTTCCCATCAGTGTTTAGGTTCATGTCCCTTTTCAGTGACTTCCTATTTTGTTTACTTCTATCCTTTGTCTCTCTTTTACCTCCCTTTTGATTGCCCTGATTAATTACCTGTCAATCACCTGCGTCTTGTCTCTCTAATCAGTAATAAATATTTAAATAGTCTTGTCTCTCTCTGTTTTTTTTCAGTTCATCCTGTTAGTACCCTGTTTGCCTCCCTTATGGTGGACCCCCTGTCTTTGACAGCGATCAGAGAATTTCAAAATAACAGTGCATTTGGTTTTCTATTTCTCAAATACTTTCGTTTGCAAACAGGATTATACCTAAGCAACTACAAAACACAACTGAAGCACTGCATTCTAGATGCATTCATAGTAACAGAATGTACCAGCACACACTACCTTAAAGTGGAGAAAGAAATATCAGGCAGGACATTGAGAAATAAATTGCACTTAATTAACCTCTGGTAACCCCATTTTTTGCTGTGGTGACTGGGTGTTGGACAGTATGTAGGGTGCAATCCTATACATCAGATGGGGCACACTTTCATTAAACAGTGACCTCACAGGGTGACTGAGATGTCATCCTGACCTCGGCACCATTCAGATCTTTAAAATAGGTAACAGGCCTACCACAATTCCGTGGTCAACATACATGACATTAATAGTCAGAGTCTAGGAGAAGAGCTTTGCATGCAGGAATCCTGAATGAGACCAAACTGCAATAAGAACCCAGCCTAGTCATCAAAGCAGACCTAGGTAATTTGATAGTCTGCAGTATACTATTGTACTATTCACAAAAATATCAGCATAATATAATAGAATATTGCTACAATTCTAAAAGTTAATTTAGCATATGTTTTTATCCAAAGCGATAAGTAAGCAAGATGTGGAGCAAAAAGTTTGAACATGTCTGGGTGTGTTCTCTGCAAAAGATGGCCCTGCGAATTGCCATTTACTGCCATTGACTTGAAATTCCACGGCAATTTACAGTGCCGTTTACTGACAAAAATCCCTTCTTTCATGCAATGCAAGTGTTATTGCAACGATCTAGTTGCGGATTCCAAGAAGAAGAGGCTCAAATCTGTTCCAGTTTCTGTGCAAGGCTCTGAGTTTGAAAATGCCTCCAGCTACAGATACTTAGGAGAGCTAGCTAGCTGGAGAACAAACTAGACTGATCCAGTGACACCAAGGTCCTATACAAGAGGAGGCAAAACTGTCTTTATTTTTATTTCTGAGGTCTGCTGTCCTTTCATGTCTGCAGACCTCTCAGGGTACCTTTTATCAGACTGTAGTGGCCAGTACTATGTTCTTTAGTGTGGTGTGTTAGGGAGACGGTGCAGACAAGAACAGGATTAATAAACTGATCAGGACAGCCATGATCATCACGACTAATATGGACAATGTACTGAAAAAGTCAAAAGTGAGGACGCTCTAAAAAGTGAAATCAGTTCTAAGAAATCCCTCACATCCACTATTCCACTCTTAAGAGGTAACTCAGAGAGCACCTTCAGTCACACTGAAGGAGAAAGGAATAGAATCAAAACTTTGCAGAGTGATTAATGGAGGACAACTGACTCGCTCAGTCATACTCTTAACCTACGTGCAGTGCACTAAGTGTTGTGACAATTTGAGATCAAACAAATGTTAAAATTAGGACAATAGGATGAACGTAGAAGAGATGTTAAAAATCAGTCTTAAGTACAAACATTAACAAAAATGGAAAACATGACATGTCAACTGAATTCATGCACACTGAACAATCCTGTGTAACTTGCAACCCCACGGAAACCCATATAAAACGATAAAGTTAGAAATACAAGCTCTCTCTCTCTCTCTCTCTCTCTCTCTCTCTCTCTCTCTCTCTCTCTCTCTCTGCATATGTGTGTGAGTTCAAACTAAGGGCTCGGTGACCTAAGCAGAATTGTGAATCTGGGGATAAAGTAAGGATAGTAGTGGAAGGAGAGGATTGAGTGATTTTTAAGGAAGGGGAGTGGTTAAACATTTGACACGATTGCATCATACCTTAGATATGCTGCTGTGTACTTAAGAAGGACGGGTTGTGGTTTTTCAGACTCAGGGGAGTTGAGAAAAGGTTTGCAGAAGTAAATGAGACAATGCAGCCAGTTAGAATCTCGAGATTTTGCCCATGTTTGTCTCATTTCCTGCTGAGGTGAGACCCCGTGCCGCCTTACTCCCTGCCAAGGAGAGGCCCCGTGTCGCCTTTCTCCCTTGCAGCCTTCTTCTTCTTCTTTTCCTTTCGGCTTTTCCCTTCAGGAGTCGCCACAGCGAATCAATTGCCTCCTTCTAACCCTGTCTTCTGCATCCTCTTCTCTCACGCCAACTACCTTCATGTCCTCTTTAACCACATCCATAAACCTCCTCTTTGGTCTTCCTCTAGGCCTCCTGCCTGGCAGTGGGAAACTCAGCATCCTTCTACCAATGTATTCACTCTCTCTCCTCTGGACATGTCTGAACCATCTCAGTCTGGCCTCTCTGACTTTATCTCCAAAGCCTCTAACATGTGCTGTCCGTCTGATGTACTCATTCCTGATCCTATCCATCCTGGTCACTCCCAAAGAGAACCTCAGCATCTTCACTTCTGCTCCCTCCAGCTCTGCCTCCTGTCTTTTCCTCAGGGACACTGTCTCCAGACCAAACAACATCTCTCACCACAGTTTTGTAAACATTTCCTTTAATTTTAGCTGAAACTCTTCGATCACACCTGACACTTTTCTCCAGCCGTTCCAGCCTGCCTGTACACGCTTCTTCACCTCTTTTCCACACTCTCCATTGCTCTGTACTGTTGACCCTAAGTACTTAAAATCCTCCACCTTCTTGATCTCTTCTCCCTGTAACCTCACTCTTCCACTTGGGTCCCTCTCATTCACACACAGATACTCCGTCTTGCTGCGGCTAACCTTCATTCCTCTCCTTTCCAGGGCAAACCTCCACGCCTCTAGCTTCTCCTCCACCTGTTCCCTGCTCTCACTACAGATCACAAATCATCTGCAAACATCATAGTCCATGGAGACTCCTGTCTAACCTCGTCTGTCATCCTGTCCATCAACATAGCAAACAAGAAGGGGCTCAAAGGTGATCCCTGATGTAGTCCCACCTCCACCTTGAACTCCTCTGTCACACCTACAGCACACCTCACCACTGTCTTACAGTCCTCATACATGTCCTGCACCACTCTAACATACTTCTCTGCCACTCCAGACTTCCTCATACAAAACCACAGTTCCTCTCTGGGCACCCTGTCATAAGCTTTCTCCAGCTCTACAAAGACACAATGCAGCTCCTTCTGACCTTCTCTGTACTTCTATATCAACATTCTCAAAGCAAATATTGCATCTGTTGTACTCTTTCTTGGCATGAAACCATACTGCTGCTCACAGATGTTCACCTCTGCCCTTAGTCTAGCTTCAACTACTCTTTCCCATAGCTTCATCGTGTGGCTCATCAGCTTTATTCCTCTGTAGTTGCCAAAACTCTGCACATCTCCCTTGTTCTTAAAGATGGGCACCAGCACACTTCTCCTCCATTCCTTGGGCATCTTCTCACTATCTGAGATCCTGCTGAACAACCCAGACAGAAACTCTACTGCTACCTCTCCGAGACACTTCCATACCCCCACAGGTATATCATCAGGACCAAGTGCCTTTCCACTCTTCATCCTCTTCAATGCCCTCCTCACTTCATCCTTACTAATCTTTGCTACTTCCTTGTCCACACAACCCGGTCTCACGGGGATTCGTGAAACTGTCACGTAAGTTTTAGTTTCGGTTTCGTGCGCACCAACACGATTTCGTCATGTTTTTCGTGCCGCTCACCACGAAATGTTTTTCGCTGTGGTAATCACATCTGAAAGTGGTTTATACCGGCGGATTCATGACGATCTAAGCTGTCCATCGGCGTATACTGCTTGTGTGATCGCGTTTGCGGCCGCCGGCCGCCGGTCGCCGGACATTCTTGAAATTCCTATGCAAATTGGTAAGTGTACCACCGGCTTATGGTTAGGTTATGGTTATGGTTATGGTTAGGGTTATGTTTAGGAACGATGTCATGCAAAATATAGCGTTGGATTCGCCACGGTTTTACATTAAAAATATAATATACACATTCTTTTGAAATATGTTCTGAGTGGCACGAAAAGTCCGCCGTTTAAAATACATTGGTGCGCATTTCGTGGTGAGCGGCACGAAAAACATGACGAAATCGTGTTGGTGCGCACGAAACCGAAACTAAAACTTACGTGACAGTTTCACGAATCCTCGTGAGATCGGGCTGGTCCACAACAGTCACCTCTTCTACTCTTCGTTCTCTCTCATTTTCCTCATTCATCAACTCTTCAAAGTAGTCTTTCCATCTTCCCATCACACTATTGGCACCTGTCAACTAGAGCTGAAACAACTAATTGATTTAATCGATAATGATCAATTATTGAAATAGTTGTCAACTATTTTGGTCATCAATTAGTTGGTTAATAAGTCTATTTTTACCATAAGCAGCATGTTTCGCTCATATTTTAAGCCAGCCTGTAATCGTGGTGACCAGGTGGGGCAGTCATGAGCCACTGTAGGTTTTATGCAACCAGAACTGCAGGAGAAGAAGCAAACAACCAATAGGTAACCTTGCTTTAGATCACATGATGTTCACTCAGCGTCATAGACTCACGCTCAGCGGCTGTGTCGTAAAAAGCAACATGGCGGAGGTAGTTGGAAGTGGAGAAAGTCCGAGAAAAAAGAAGGAAAAAGACAAAACGGCTGATAAAACTACACGAACGAAATCATCTAAGGTGTGGGAGCACTAAAACAGAAGAGTGACATGTAAAATCTGCAAGACCGATCTCGTCTGGCACGGGAGCACTACTTCACTACATGAGCACCTCAAACGAAAGCATGTGTGTGCCGAAGTAGATGAGCAAGGGCCGGCGCGGTGAGTTTACACAAAAAACGATTTATTATAGACATGACTGTCACTTGTCATAACACAATGCCATCAAATGGTGCTGTTCGTTAATAAAAGCAGTGACATTTTTATCTTGTAATGTTAAAAGTGTACTTATTTCATTTTTCTTTTGTGTTTTTAGGAAAAAACAAACAAATTTAAGTAATTTCGTCTACAACAAGAAGATACACACCTCTCAAGAGTGTGCCCCTTTGACAGACAAAATTTTAAACATGATTGTGAAGGACATGAGACCCCTGTCGATGGTGGAATGTGAAGGCTTCCAAGAAATGTTAAAGTCCTTCAATCCTGGCTACACAATCCCTTTGAGAACGCACTTTGCTAGTTTGCTGGACAAAAAATATGAAGCCAGGGTGGATAAGGTCAAGTCAACTATCTCAGCCATTGACAACAAAGTTGCTCTGACTGCAGACATCTGGACTAGTGTTGCCACTGAAGCCTATTTGGGCATCACCTGCCACTATATAGGAAGAGACTGGGAAATGGAGTCCATTTGCCTCTCTACTATGCCTTTGGAGGACAGATATACTGCCCAAAACATAGCAGGGTGGCTGGAACAAACACTGGAAAAATTTGAAATTCTTCCTGGTAAAATATCTGCTATTGTGCATGACAATGGGGCAAACATTGTGGCTGCAGCTAGGCTACTGGAGGAGAAATACGGATGGCCATCTCTCAGATGTACAGGACACACTTTGCAGCTTGTTCTCAGCTCTGCTCTTAAACACCAGATCATTACCAAAGCAGTTGAAGCTCCACGATGCCTTGTGGAGCATTTTTAAAAAAGCGAACTTGCATCCACGAAACTTTAACAAAAGCAACAGATGGGCGCACCTGAACACAAACCGATCCAAGATGTAAGAACAAGGTGGAATAGCACTTTTCAAATGATCAGATGTCTCCTTGAACAAAGGTGGCCTGTTACAGCAACACTGTCGGACTTGACTGTGACCAAAACATGCAAGCAATACTTAGATCTGAAGCCGGAACAATGGAGCTTAATTGAGGAGCTGGCCCAAGCCCTGGAGCCATTTGACTGTGCTACAGCATACATGAGTGGGGAAAAATATGCAACAATTTCCTCTGTACCACCATTAGTAAAAGGATTGGTCAAGTCATTGCAAGGCATGGATTTTGAAACGCCAGGTGTACGAGCATTTCAACACACTGCTGTAGAACAGCTTGAGCAGCGATGGAAGACTGAAATTACTTTTTCTGATGCATCTCATAACACTGTAATCCTTAGTTCTTCCCTGGATCCAAGATTTAGAAAACTAAGGTTTCTGTCTTCTGAGGACAGCTTTAAAGTGCAAGTCAAAGTTCAAATGAAGGCAGTGGAAATGGAGCAGCTGCAGCCGGTCAGTGTCCAGCACCAAACACCACCTGACGGTACCTCTCACACGGCATCTGACAAAGTTCCTGTCTCCTTGATTGACTCTCTGCTTGATTCTGACACCAGCAGTGGGGAAGAAGCGAAAGAAGCTGACTCAGAGGAATTCACTGGGAAAGTCCGACAGGAGGTCCTCACATACTTCAGTGAGAAGGCAGCTTCCAAGGGAGAAAATCCGTTACAGTGGTGGAAGTCAAATGAGGTGAAATATCCCTTTTTGTCAAGATTAGCAAAGTCCTACCTCTGTATACCATGCACTTCTACACCAGCAGACCGGCTGTTTTCTGCAGCAGGCAATATAGCCTCTAAAAAGAGAGCTAGCCTTAGCAAAGAGCACGTGGACATGTTAACATTTTTGCACGACAATGCAAAGTTCATCACTCATTCATGAGACTGTTTACATTGTTTGTATAGCCTCTAAAAAGAGAGCTAGCCTCAGCAAAGAGCACGTGGACATGTTAACATTTTTGCACTACAATACAAAGTTCATCACTCATTCATGAGACTGTTTACATTGTTTGTATAGCCTCTAAAAAGAGAGCTAGCCTTAGCATGTGGACATGCTAACATTTTTGCACTGAAAAGTTCATGATTCATTCATTACGCTGATGTTTACATTGTTTGTTTCTAAAAATGTGACTTCCATTTAGGATCCTGAAATGGCACTTTATTTTAAGTATTGTTTAGTTTCACAGCATGTTAAGCTATAAAAGTCGTTCTCAGGTGAAATCTGTGGGTTTTTTTAAAAAAAAAAAAATGCAGTTAACAGTAAAATTGTCATGATCCTCCTGCTCCAGTGCACTGGCTTAATCAGCCAAACGATGAACGGCTGTGCGGAGAGCGCAGCTGGCAGGAATTGACAATCACCGCTGCATATAAGCCTGCCTCCTTGCACAGCTCACTGCCGGTTCATTGCTCCATATTCCACCATCCATGCCAAGAGGCACTCAGCTGTCCCCTGCACTCCGGTCACCACCTCTTGCACGCAGCTTCCTGGACACAAGCTTCCCGTTGGACTTTATTACCTGTTTCCCTGCCCTCACCACAGCTCTCCTTCTGCTCCCTCCATTCTGCCCGCTTCTGCCTTCCTCCCATGGACCTGTGAGTTATCTTCCCCGTTATTTAGTTCAGTTTTTGGTTTAGTTCCTTCTCGGCCTACTGGTCCGCCCTTTGTCAGTTAGTTTAGTTTTTCCTCTCCGTTGTTTCCCTCCGACCTCCCTCACTCAGTGTTTCTGTTCATTTAATATTCTGGTTTCTTTTAATTAAATCATATTTAATTTCACCCTCCTGTCTACGCCTGCTGCTTGGGTTCACACTCCCATTGTATGACAAAAATTGGCATATTTTCTTTCTGTTCTCAAATTACTACCTTAAATTTAGTTCACTACTTTTGGAGCCCTTACTTGTGATATTATTGTAGTATAGCTTAAAACACGTGGGTGCCTAGAAAATGCTTCTCTACAGGAAAGATGTTTTTAAAGTATAAATGTTGCCTTGGTGAAACTTCATTTAAGATCTTGTGACGTTGGATGGTTGTATGAGTATGTATGTGTTGATGAGTCAGTGTTTTGATTGCTGCTAATTGAGACATACTAAAATCCAACTCTGGATAGTTTTTTGAAGAATTTAGGACATTTTAAAATGGTTAAAAGCTCTTAAAATGTACATAGAATGACATGGGCCCTTTATTAATATTTTACATTGGAAAATAAAGGCATAACTAAAATATAAGTGAATAAACAGATTAATCAAAAAAAATAATCGGCCGATTAATCGATTATCAAAATAATCGTTAGTTGCAGCCCTACTGTCAACACACTTCCATCCTTATCCTTTATCATCCTAACCTGCTGCACGTCCTTCCCATCTCTGTCTCTCTGCCTTGCCAACCTGTACAGATCAGTCTCTTCCTCCTTACTGTCCAACCTGGCATACAAGTCATCGTAAGCCCCTTGTTTGGCCTTTGCCACCTCTACTTTCACCTTACGCTGCATCTCCCTGTACTCCTGTCTACTCTCTTCAGTCCTCTCAGTGTCCCACTTCTTCTTAGCTAACCTCTTTCTCTGGATCCACTCCTGCACCTCCTCATTCCACCACCAAGTCTCCTTATCTCCTTTCCTTCCAGATGACACACCAAGTACTCTCCGACCTGTCTCCCTGATCACATTTGCTGTAGTTGTCCAGTCATCTGGAAGCACCTCCTGACCATCCAAAGTCTGTCTCAACTCTTTCCTGAAAGTCATACAACACTCTTCCTTTTTCAGCTTCCACCATTTGGTCCTCTGCTCTGCCTTTGCCCTCTTCATCTTCTTCGCCACCAGGGTCATCCTACACACCACCATCCTATGCTGTCTGGCAGTGTTGGGCAGTAACGTCACTACAAATAGCGTCGTTAGTAGTTTAACTACATTTTTCTGTAACGACGTGATAGCGTCATTGTTTACAAAATCAAAAAACGTTTCAACAGCTTAGCTGATCTTTTGGTCATGTAGCGCGGTAGTGAACGCAAAAAGCACATTAAAAATGATTAATGTTGAACTGCTTAAAGCGGAGCTTTCTGCTCTGCTGCAGTCTCATCTCACACTTTTAAGGATCAGACAGTGACATCTTCTCCAAACGCCGACATGTCTGTGTCGACCAATAGAAGCGGAGGAACTGTTGATGTCGTCATTCAACAATCCCTTCCTGTGACTCACTGGATCCACACACAGACGCTCGCTTCAGTTCACTGAGAGATGGCAGAGAAGGAGGGAGAAGATGAGGAGCTACCCAAGGAGTCAGAGTCACCGTGGCCCTACCTAAATAGTTATGAGTTTTTGTGAAAAAATGGAGAAAAGTTGTTTTCAGATGCCTACTGTGCCAGCCCAAGGCGAAGTTTCTGTCAACTTCAAAGACGTCAAATACAAATCTGAGAACCCATATACAGGTGACTACCGAATATGCACAACCAGCAGCAGTTAGCTAACCACCACATGTCAACCGCAGTATAAGATGCACACACAAATGAGCTACTTTTCAACATCTAAAATTCGCGTGGCAGTAAATTAATTAAATTAAACATAAGGTTGTGGTGGCAGTGTGTGTATATGTATAAATTGGGGGATTAAATAATTAAACTGATACATATAGGAGGGAAGAGGTATGGGAGAAAACGAGGTAACAGTAAAACCAAAATCTGTCTTCTTCAGTATTACTGTTAACACTAATGAGCAAATGGCTGAAAAAAATAACAAAGGGTAACAAAAGTGATGGCATAAATGATTAAATATCTTAATCTTACACTCAAGACCAAAATTAAGTAGTAGTGGATACAGCACTTTGGGAAAGCATTGAATGATTTTACATAGATATTAGACTTAAGAAATAAAACTTTATTTAATACCCAACGTGAATACCCAAATTATGTATAATATTGTCTTACTATAATATTGCTTACTTTATATGGAAATAATATCAAATGTAACCTATTAAACCCTCCAATGTAAGTGGTGTGTTAATATAAGCTACTGCAACTTAATTATCAGATACATTATGTCTGCAATACAAACTAAAAAGAAAATCAAAACAATGATTTCTAATGTAAAAAGGTTGATTCATTTTAAATATAGCTCCACATATTCCTCAGTGTATCAACTTACTAAGTTTGGAGCACTGAGAACAAAAATGATGGCTTAATAATAAACAAGTCAGCATTTTCTTGTCTCCGTTTGACTGACTTCATTAGTCCCTGAAATTTTTTGGTAAGAAAAAAAAAGTAACTTGAATGTATTAAGCTACTTTGGCCATATTGCTGTAGCTTAGCTTGCTACATTTCTGTGGGCCATCGCTTCAGTGTAGTAAAGCTTGATTTAACACGGAGTAGCTGGTAGCTTAGCTCATTATAGTTTCCAAGTAGCTTGCCCAGCACTGCTGTCTGGCTACACTCTCACCTACCACTACTTTGCAGTCACTGATCTCCTTCAGATTACACCGTCTACACAAGATGTAGTCTTCCTGTGTGCTCCTACCTCCACTCTTATAGGTCACCCTATGTTCCTGCCTCTTCTGGAAGAAAGTATTCACTACAGCCATTTCCATCCTTTTTGCAAAGTCAACCACCATCTGTCCTTCTGCGTTCCTCTCCTGGATACCAAACCTGCCCATGACCACCTCATCATCTCTGTTTCCTGCACCAACATGTCCATTGAAGTCTGCACCAATGACAACTCTCACTTCTAGGGATACTCTGCATCACTTTGTAGAATGAACTGAGGCGAGTTCCTTCAATAACTCAGCTTTATTAACTTGCCACTTGTTCAGCATAACTCATGACACAACATGCAGCTTCTTATGTGCTGCCACAACACTAGACCCCTTTCTGTTCTGCCGTAAAGCATGTCGTAACATCGCCGCAACACATCACACATACTCTACATATGTGCATATGTGACACACTTCATCAAGGTCCAACCAGAATTTCTCCTTCTCCTCCAGCTCACATCCTACCTGTGGAGCATACCCACTAACAACATTGAACATCACACCTTCGATTTCTAGTTTCAGGCTCATCACTCGATCTGATACTCTTTTTACCTCCAGGACATTCCTAACAAACTCCTCCTTCAAGATAACTCCTACTCCATTTCTCTTCCTATCTATACCATGGTACAACAACTTGAACCCTCCTCCTAAACTTCTAGCTTTACTACCTTTCCACCTGGTCTCCTGGACACACAGTATGTCCACCTTCCTCCTCTGCATCAAGTCAACCAGCTCTCTATCTTTTCCTGTCATAGTTCCAACATTCAAAGTCCCTACTCTCAGTCCTAGACTCTTGGTGTTCCTCTTCTCTCTCTTCCTACGAACACACCTTCCTCCCCTCCTTCTTCGACCAACAGTCGTCCATTTTCCACCGGCACCCTGTAGGTCGACAGCACCGATGGTGGTCATTGTTAACCCGGGCCTCAACCGATCTGGTATGGAAGTCATACATTTGATTTGCATGTTTGATTTGGCCAAAGTTTTACATCGGATGCCCTTCCTGACACAACCCTCTGTATTTATCCAGGCTTGGGACCGGCACAATAAGACACTGGCTTGTGTCCCCTTGCGGCTACATTTGTTCTTGCAGCCTATGTACTGAAAAAACTTTTTCACATCAGACCCTGAAGACTGTTTGAAGACTTATCCTAGAAAACTTTCCTAAATACTCCAACATTTGATTCAGAAGTGATTTTTTTTGAATACATGTTTGACAAAGCTGCTTGATCATCACTGGCCTTTAGCAGGCAGACTGAGTTACAACACAAACAAGATGGATGATCCCCTCGGTCACATAACTACACAGAGGCACTTCCAGGAATGTTGGTCTGTGTTTCTGTGTAATGTATACTGTACAGACGACTCGCGATCAGAGCATTGGATTGAGATCTGGGAAATTTGGAGGCCAAGTCAACATCTCAAACTTCTTGTTGTGCTTCTAAAGCATTCATGCACCATTTTTGCTTTGTTCCGTGTTGCATTATCCTGCACAAAGAGGCCACAGCCATCAGGAAATACTGTTTACATGAAAGGGTGCACATGGTCTGCAACAATACTTAGGTAGGTGGTATGTGTCAAAGTAACATCCACATGGATGACAGGACCCAAGGTTTACCAGCAGAACATTGCCCATGCATCATACTTCCTCCTCTGGCTTGCCGTCTTCCCAGTGTATCCCGGTGCTGCGTTCCCCAGGCAAGTGATGCACCTGGCCATCCACGTGACGTAAAAGAAAATGTAATTCAAGCCACCATCTTCCATTGGTCCAGTTCTCATGTTCACATGCATGGCGGTGCACAGGGGTCAGCAGGGACACCCATACACAACTAACTGCAATGCAATGTGTATTCTGCCACCTTCCTGTCATAATTTATTCAGCAATTTGAATAACAGTAGCTCATCTGTTGGATTGGACCACACAGGCCAGCCTTCCTCCCCATGTGCATCAGCGAGTCTTCGCCCCTCATGACCCTGTTGCTGGTTCACCATTGTTCCTTTCTTGGACCACTTTTCACGGCATTTGCTGCTCTAGTTCAAAGAAAAAAGATGTCTATAAGAGTTGATTAAAAAAATGCAAATTCTTAAAAACCAGAAATGAGTGCTCACTGAAAGAGTATTAAAGTTCTATATTGTTGGCTTTACATACAACAGATCTCTCTCCATCTAAAGCAGCTTTGGAGCTGTTAAACACTGCTTGTTACCACAATCATTAAAATATTCAAAGGCATCTGACAATGACTCCATCTTTAGAAGACTGTTGTTTTTCTCTCCAGTACAGTTCCACACAAGCTGTGATGCTGCGTTTTTTGTTGTTAACCTTAGTATCCATCTCGGGCTGCACGGTGGCTCGGTTGTTAGAATCATTGCTTGACAGCTAGAAGATTTGGTTCATGTCCCTTGGGTCAGGTATCTTTCTGTGTAGAATTTTGCATGTTCTCCCTGTGGGTGGGTTCTCTCCAGGTACTCCCGCATCCTCCCACAGCCCAATATATATATACATATATATATATATATATATATATATATATATATATATAATTTTGTTAAACCTTCCTTTTTAAAAATAAATATTGTCACCTTGTATACTGTTGTTCAATAAAGCTCGTAGTTTTCAACATATCTGTGTAACCCATTAGTTAACAACAAGAAGTATGTAGGTTTACCAATGATATATATTTTACATACATATTTATTAAAGTATTATTTTTAATGGTAATAATAATAATAATAATTATTAATTGGTTATTGTGTGTGATTGGGTATTTACAAAAATACTGAACCTCTTCTTTGAGGACTAAAGGTTATGGTTTAACTTTCCTATTTGAACCAAAGAATTCAACAGAGGATTCAACCCTTAATGATGTGCAGACACCACAAGACCTGCAATCCTCCTCCATCACTGTTCCAAACATGAAAAGTAGTGGCAGTCAAATTGAGCGGAAGAACATACGGTCGATGGTGGTGACAAGTTGACATCTGAGAGCTGACAGCGTGTCAGTGAATCTATTGATTCATAAGAAGTATGACACCAGAGCAGCTCAGCTGACACAATGATTCATCTACTGGAACCTGTAACTGTGTTGTGAGCCATGGAAAATGGTATCAAAATGCTGCCACCTTCTATTTCCACAAAACACATACCTTCATCGCTCAGGACCTGGCATCCAGAGTTCCTTGATATTCTTTCATGCAGGATAGAGAAGAGTCTAAAAAAAAAAAATCAGATACTTGCCAGGAAAATCAGCCAGACTGGAAAAGTTGGTAATTTATGGGTAACATTATTAACTGTCATGTGAACTATAATTTACCATCAAGAACAGTTTGAGCAGATGGCAGCTGAAGCTACTTTTCTGCAGGTGAAGACTGGGATAAGGCATTTTGGAAATTTTCCCGGTGGGACAGTCTTGTGTGGGGTTGGTTTTTCCTCTAGCCTGGCATTAGAGTGCAGATATTCAATAGGCAAATTTAGCTGCAGCTATACGGCTGGTAAAATCTCTAATTGTAAGTAGCAGTTGCTATCACACTTGTAAATCTCATTTGCTAAATATATCTAGCACTTGTCACTGAAACATGTATACTAAAAGAGAAGGTGCACCAAATAAATAGACTTTGCTTTACCCTAACCTACTTTAAAGTGATTGTTATTTAGGATTGGAAATGGTAAAATAAACATGTATGTTTGTTCATTTTCTTCTGCAAAGCTCATCAATTCATTTCATCATTGTAGCCTACAAGTTGTGTAATATTTAGTAGCCAATCCAGTAATAAAAAACATGGTTTAACAAATGGGTAAGGATGACTTTTAACAAGAAAAGGAAAAGATGGAGGAGCAGGGACCAGGGACCATTGCAAGTACAGTTAGAGATTCATTATTGAATATCAATTTGTGACTGTAAAAAAATAAAGCATAATACGCCATTCATAAGATCAAATTGGACTTTGTTTTTTGGTTTTGTTTTTTTGTGTGTGTTTTTGTATTCCAAAAAAATATAACAAATGGAAAGTGTATTGCAATACTTAAATCATTATGATAATAAAAGCAGTAATTAAGTGACTTCAGGGGGGTTCAGGCATATGGGTTCTGGAAAGCGTTTTGAGACAGTCTGACTTTTAATTGCTGCTATTTAAATAAAACTGAATTGAACTGAATTCAGCTTCAAGTAGTCAATACATTAATTTAGCTTCAAATGTTTGCTTTCTGTACACACAGACACTGAGAGGAAAAATGTTAGCCTATCCGAAGCCATACAAATGAACACTGTGTGTGTGCTTTTCTCAGTGTTCATCTTTTATACTTTCTTGATTTATTTATTATTTTCAATACTTAATAAACATTCTTTCCTACATTTAGCCAAGAGCTGTGAGTGTCTTAACAAATGTTAGAAATCCTTGTGCTGCTGAAATAGATTTTTAAATGATGTGATTGTCTACTCAGAAAAACAAAACAAACAAATGAAATACATTGCCTGGAAGCATTTTGTGACAATGCATATGACCTTGTCACAATTTTTCCAGTGTGATTGCACTAACATAGGACAAGCGTGCATACTGATGGTTGCTTAAGCATCAGCCCATAATGCTGAATGTCTTTGGGTCATCCAGTACAGTGAACACAATTGCATGGGAGTAATTCCTCTGACAAAGTGAGTCTGTGTAGATGATTGCCAACATTACATACAACAACCAAGCCAGTTGAAATGAAACCTGGTAGAGAGGTGAAGCCTGAGCATAGTAAGAAGCTATTTAATTAGGATTTCTTTGGATTTGGATTTTTATTTACACAATGACCTCCATGTGTCTGCCTCCACTATTTGTTCAGTAAATTTTGGTGTGATTCTTTTTTTTTTAAATGTCAATCAGCCTGCAGTTTTGTTAAGTGTATGAAGTTGGTACCTCACCAGAACAACCCATAAAAGAATCCCAGTTTTCACAATGGAAAAGCCCAGAGTTTCAAGAACCAGAAATGGGATATTAGTCAGAAGTGCACCAGCAGCATGCCCATAGTTAACCACACCTGACGTACACGTCAGCGGGGTTACTGCATTCGCTTCGGTATCTGGCTGGCTGGGTAAGTATGTATGTGTGTATGTCCGTTCAGATATCTCTGCAAGTGCTGAAGTCAGGATAATCAAACTTGGCACTGAAGATCGGTCTAAGGTCCCCTGCTCAGTTGTGGAGTTAGAGGTCTGGGCGTGGTTCTGCCATCTACTGAGGGCTGATCTAGTTTTCTTTACATTCACATGATTTTGCAAGGGAGCTTAGCCCTGCAGCGTGAAACTGTCAAGGTACAGTTCTATTGTAGCATCTGGAGATGTTGACAGAAAACATTTTTGCATGCAGTCTGAATTTTGGCATTTGAGTGCTCCAATTTGCCTTGAACCCAGACATAATGCAATGATTGCACAGAAATGTTTTGGACACAATCATTACTCCCTATCTAGCCGACTCACCAGATTTACCTGTTTGCGATTTTTTCTCATCCCTGCGTGGAACACCGTTTAACTGCACAGGCAGGCTATTAGAAGAAGGATGTTGGACATATTTAAATCGTGCATGTTTTTTTTTTCTTTTTAAAGGCACAGTCTGGGAACTTTTAGATCAACCCTTATTGTGGGCGAGTGTTAGTTTTAGGTCACTTTAATCATTAGATATCATGTTAGCGTCACTACTATAAGTTAAAACAGCAGTGCCAAATCTAACAAAAACTTAAGTCAGTCTGCAGTGCGACTGTGTGGTTTCTCTCTCTTTTTCTGACTGTTGACTTGGGCCCCGAGTCCCTATGTTAAGCCAGTGGTTTCCAACCTGGGTTTTAAAATGGACTCTGATTTTAAACTTGACAATCAAATCAGTGCCGTGGTGAAGGCTAGCTTCTTTCACCTGTGACAGTTCGAAGCTGAGAAGCTGGTTCATGTCTTTGTCTCCTCCAGGCTGGACTATTGCAACGCCCTCCTCGTCGGGATCCCGGCAAAAAGCCTTCATAAGCTTCAATATGTGCAAAACATTGCCACCAGGATCCTGACGAGGACGCCCAAACACGCCCACATTACACCTGTTTTCCATAACCTTCACTGGCTTCCAATCTCAAAACACATCCAATACAAATTCTGTCTTGCCTATCAGCGCATCCATGGACATGCCCCGGACTATCTTTCAGAACTCTTAATCCTCCACTCCATCTCCAGACAACTCCTGTCCACCAATACCAACCTTCTGTTCACTCCTAAATCCAACCTGAGAACAATGGGCGACAGAGCGTTCAAGACAGCTGCTCCTAAACTGTGGAATGCATTACCACCACCCCTAAGGGCCCCACAGTCCCTGGAGTCATTCAAGAAAGGGCTAAAGATGTTCTTATTTAAGTTTTAACGTGTCTCTGATGTGTTTTTCTTAAATGTTTTTGTAGCACTTTGAGATTTTATATGTAAAATGCATTATAAATTAAAGGCATTATTATTATTATTAGTCTGTCTTAGCACGTCTCCAGTTGGCTCAAAATGTTGCTGCCCGTTTTTTAACCAGCACTCGAAAATATGAGCACATTACGCCTGTTTTAGCCTCCCTCGTGCACTTTAGGGTTGATTTTAAAGTTCTTTTATTTGTTTTTAAAGCCTTAAATGGTCTGGCCCCTCCTTACCTCTCTGAGCTGCTCCACCCTCATACCCCCTCACAAACCCTCAGATCAGCTGTTCAGCTGCTTCTGGAGGTTCCGAGGTCTAGGCGGAAGCTCAGAGGAGATAGAGGCTTCTCTGTTGCTGCTCCCAGATTGTGGAATAATCTCCCTATGCACATCAGAGAGGCTCCCTCTCCCTCACTGTTGGTTTTTAAAACAAAACTTAAAACCTATTTTTATTCATTGGCTTTTAACACAGCATGAGACTCTGCTTCTGTTTTATTGTGCTGCTGTCTTAATAAGTGTATGTTTTATTTGTTTTGATGATTAAATTCATTGTTTATTGTACAGCACTTTGTTTCAGCGGCTGCTGTTTTTAAGCGCTTTATAAATAAAGTTGAGTTGAGATGAGATTGCATTACACTCACTCTGTTTCTCCCTGTGTTCTTTCTCCGAGTGTCACTGGTCCCTGAGCTGGATGTTTCAGATTTGTGGTTGCTGTCCCACCAACTGGCCTAGTCTCCATCATGTCCACTGTGGGATGCTGCTGATGAACTTCCTCCAGCCCACTGCTTCTAGCTACCCATTTCCACCAGTCAACTCTGCATCACCCTCTTCTACATACTGTTTGATTTTACTACCAGCTATATATGTAGTATATTTAATGCCACAGTCATACACTGTAGCGGTTCAACTCAAATACACTGTTGCACCCAACAAAGGTCTAATGTTGAAACATTAAACCTTAGTACCAAATATTAAACTAAATATTTCAACCTCACACAACAGATAAAGCAGAGAATACAATGGTTCAATAATCAACACAAATCATTTATTTTTAAATATAGTCCAGTCCGGGTTTTCATTAGTCCCCCTTGTAAACAGTCCGAACTGTCAAACTCAAGTAGTCCATTCCAGGTTTTCCGTATATCCACAAACAAAAAAACCCAAACAAGGAAGCGAGCAACAAACGTTCATTCGGTTCCAGCGTAATGAAATGAAATGAGGATTTCAAAGAAAAGCACTGCCGTCCGGGTGGAGAACGGAGGATAAAAGGCAAAAAGAAAAGTAATCCAAACTCACGAGTCTTTTGCCAACTGGCGACGGTGGCGGAGATGAGCCTGCTGTAGCTCGTCGTCCCTCCGCGAGGGTCAGGTTTTCACCGGCAACCGGTAATGGTTGTCAACTGGTCCAGATCGCGTGGGGAAGACACCAGGGAACTCTACAATCACTGCGCTGTCTTGCCCCCATCCTGCTTTGGAGGCTGGCAGACATGAGGAAGTTGAAGGGCCGGCTCTCTCAGCGCCCGGAAAAAGCAAACATTTTACTGGTTGGAATGCAGATGGGCGGAAGGGGCGTGGAGGGACCTCCTCCAGGTGAATGCACACATTCTCAATACATTCAATATAATATCCTTTGGCTATCGCCACAACATCATAACAGTAAAGTATGAATCGATTTCAATGTTAGCTTGTACTTTGTACGTGTCATTTATCTTTTCCTCTCTGCTGGGCAGGATGCGCGCAGGGATCCTCAAAGTGCACATAAAAGTTGTTCAGTTCATTGGCCAGAGAGGTCAGCGCTCACCATGGGCATTGGTGCTACTTTATGGTCCATCATAGTTCTTAGTCCCTGCCATAGTCCCCTGGTGTCCCTCTGCTGCAGCTGTGACTCCAGTTTCTCCTTATACCTTTGTTTGGGCTCCCTCACAGCTCTATGTGTGCTGTACGTAGCAGCCCCTATCCCCTATCCTGTCCCCTAGTGGAGACATGGGGCATTCCCGCACCACCAACTATTTTGTGGGCGACGGTGCAGAACTTCAGAGCACCGTGAATGCCTTTATTCATTCATGGCTTCTGACTGGGAAACTCCCTGATAGTTCTTTTGGGGATAGTGCCCTCCACGAGTTTATCAATAAATCCCACAATGTCTGTAACCACACTGACGTTATCACCAGGGCTGCACTGGAACATTTCCCAGTCCATTGTCTCCAAGGGGTCCGACAGGGTGGCCTCTGATTGGTCAGACCAACATGTCACTTGGTCAGGATGAGGGCAGCTTCTCGTGGTTAGGCTGGTAGCAGGAGATAGCCTCATGTAGTCTGGCTAATGCAGCATCAGTGTCCACCTGTGGGTGAATGTAGACGACACTGAGAATAACGGCAATGAATTCCCAGGGGAGATAGAAAGGCTGGCATTTGATGGTTAAAAGTTCCAGGTTGGGCGAGCAGGACTGAGAGAGGTAAACAACATCTCTGCACCAGTTGTTGTTGGTCATGAGACAGACACCCCCACCTTTAGACTTTCCCAACTCAGCCATTCCTACCATACAATGAACTGTAAAGAACTCTGCTGGTTGAACGGCACGGTCCGGGATCGTGGGGTTCAGCCATGTCTCCGTGAGGTAGATGATGTTGCAGTCTCTTGTGTCCCTCTGGTACCTTTTCCTGGCTCTGAGCTCATCCAGCTTGTTGTCCTGGGACTGGACATTTGTGAGCAGGATGCTAGGTAGTGGTTGGTGTGCTCGTAACCTCAGATTGTACCTGATGCTGGTTTGTTTCCCCCGAGGCCTGTTACACTGCCGGCGTCTGTTGTTGTTTTGTTTAAGAATCCCCGCAGGATCTTGCTGGGTCAGGATGAATCAGCAGCAAAAGTCAGAGAATATGGTGATAAACCAGTGTGTCTGTTGTATTTGATACGACCAAGATATGACATGGTGAATGCCGTACAACAAGTTACATAAAAAGTCAAAAATATAAAATGTAAGAGTTGCGCAGGTATAACGACTGACGTACTAGCCGGCGCCATCTTGTTGTTTGTATATTGTCACACACGTGTTTTGCTTCAATTTGCCATAATTACTTCATAAAGGAATGTTACAAAATGAATTACAGAATGTGACAATTGGCATGCTTTTGTCCATCTGTTTGTCTGTCTGTCCGTTCACAACATTATTCTAAAACAGACAGATATGGATGAAATTTTCAGGGAAGCTCAGAAATGACACAAGAACCACTTGATTAGATTTTGGCAGTGATGCAGCTTATAGTCTAGATTGCACAGATTTATTAAAGATTTCTGCATCATTACAAGATAGCGGCACAGCATCACTGTAACTATGACAAGTGAACACTAAGTCAGCTGGCTGCTTGTGTTCACATGATTGCGATCCTACTGAATATCTCAAAAATGTTCAAATGCCGGCTGTCAAAAATCTGCCGGCTGACACATCACAGGCTGTCAGTGAGATGCTCCTGAGGAAGGCGAGAGTGTTCGCCGAAACTGTCAAGCAAGGTAATCAGCATCTATCTAATCTTTATTTGTCTGAACAAAAGAACTCAGTACTAGCTTACTGCATATCAACCGCTGTGGACTTAGTGCTATTCTTGTTCATACATACATGCCCTTGTAATGTCTGCATTTTATAACTAACCTGGCAATAGCCAGATTAATAATTGTGGAGTACTTGATAGTACTCCTCAATATTAATCTGGGACCGCTCCATGTAAATCCGTTCGGAGGAAAGAGGCACGGATTGGACAATGCAACAGTATGTCCCGCCTCTGACAGGTTTGTTTTTAGCCAATCGCGGGATCTTCACAACGAGCGGAGCCAATTGGTAGATTAAACTCTTACCAAAACCCATAGATAAAAAAGCACAAACATCTTCACCATCCAGAAATGCGCAAAATGCCTCTCATTGTTCTTCCTTCAAAGAAGCGATAGGAGATTCAGCTAAAACTGACTTAATAGCAGCATCTGCACAATCGTTGTCCTCCGTTGCCATGTTTGTTTTGATCTACTGGCGCTTGGTGTCGTCATCACACCCGGATATCCCGCCCATTATCCCGCCCCACACACGAATACTGCTGCATGATTGGCCCGAACCAACTTGGTGCTGTACGAAAAGTGAAGGCGGGAGCGGAGCAAGATGGTTTCTTGAGAGATTTGTGAACTCACAAATATCGCGAGAAATCAACTTGCTGGCAAGGTTATTTTATAACTTCCTGAAAGTGACACACACTTTTTTTGTCTATTTAAATTATATTTGTTTTTTAAAGGCTTTCAAATTTAAATCCACACGTCCTCCATATTTACTGTCTAAATGAAACCTTTTTCACAGCAGTACTAAACTACAGAGAAAAAGAAACACAACGGAAAATACAAACATACAATTTCTCTGCTGCTCCAAATTTCTCCTATACAATACATTTACTTTACTGTGGTGGTGTATTTCTCGTGACTGTTAGGATGAAACATGTTGGCCAACATGATAAAACATGTCATGCATAGATGTTTTACAGTAAAGGTCTTCTAGTGACTCAATGAGCCTTTCCTTCTACTGATGAATTTTTACTGTGAAATATCTAAATATCTGTTGGAAGAGTTTGATTGTTGGAATGGAAGCAAGTTATTCCTGGCAATGGGGGGGGGGACTTCACTTGTTAGACCATAATGCTTTGTGACATTGTTATACAATGTAGTACCTAAGTGCATCTTTAACACTGACACTTTGAAAAATTCAAAACCAAATAAGACAGCAAGAAGATGACTGTTTCCTCCCTCTTTCAGTGACAGTACATGGAAGGTTTTCACCTGCTCTGCTGCATCTAAGATAGTCTTTATGTCCAAATGAATGTGTTATATTTGGGAAATAATACACTTAATACTATGGTATTAGGGGAACCAACACTGGCCGATTATTGATTGCAAAGAAAAACACCTAAAAAGAACATTTTTTCTCATTTCCTTGGTGTGACAGGGAAAATATAAATGGTGGTGGTGCCGTTGTTCTCACAACAGCCCTTATGAAAACATGCAAATTAAAAACAAACCTATTTGTATTTTGCTGTGGAACTGCACATCTAATTTCTCCCTTCAGGCAAGATGAGGAAGTATAGTAACGTTTGTTTTATTAGACATGGTTATTAGAATATTCATATCAAACTCACTAGTCATTGATATTCACTTGCGAGAGACTCTTATTACACATTCAAAATGTCACACGGAAAATTAAAACAGCCATTGTCACTGTTTTCTTATTGAAGTGTTGTACATCATTGGATAGGAGATTCTGGCTCCTGGGGGCTGCAGATCCCATTGATATTTGTTCAAATTCATCTCTCAGATGTTTAATTAAAGTTATTAGAAGCTGCGGGTGAGTCAGTTCATTACCAGTGAATTGTGTTTTCATATTCCTGCAGTAACACACAGTAGTTTGATTTTCGACAAATAAAATCTAGTTTTAGAATGATGCAGTAAAAGACAATGAATGGACTGCCACACCAGTGCAATTGTATTTTATTTATATACTTTTTGTCTAGTAAGAAAATAAAGGTGAACACACAACAGGTGGTGTTCTAGTGCTATTATTATTAGCCAGAAAAAGAAGTACTCATGCCTTATCAAGTTTTTAATGCTGATCAAAGAGGCCGAGACCTTTATGACATCTATCAAGTATTTAGCTCATAGGCTTCCTTGAGAAATTATTTAAATCCCTTTAGTTTTTGCATTCTTTGTAGTTTTATTTCTTCTAAAATGGATAAAGCTAACATTTTTCCACACCAATCACCAAAAGTGAAAACATGCTTTTAGAGATCTTTGCAAGTGCGTTAGTAATCAAGAAATGAACTTGCTCATTTACGAAAGTATTCAGCGCCTTTCTTGTGCTCTTAACTGTGGTCCAGCTGATTCTGTTTGCTGTAATAATCAGTGAGATGGGTCTGTAACTTGACTGGAGTCCATATTTGTCAAAATTTAAGGTACAGCACAGAGCTTGGAAAAGTAGACATCAAGTCAATAAATCCAAAAAAATCTCTGTAGACAATCTAGTTTTTGATTTTTAACAAATTTGACAAAAAAGGTTCCATTTGTTATTATAAGTTATTGAGTATACATTCTTCCGTAAATTTAACATTCATTTTCACTGCTTCACGGACAACACCCAGCTCTACTTTTCCTGCAAACCAAACTCAACATTTCCTACTCCCTCTCTTACCACCTGTCTCTCTGAAATTAATTCCTGGTTCACTTCTAACTTTCTAAAATTAAATCCAAATAAAACAGAATTCCTCCTCTTCGGCACCAAACCCACCTTATCTAAAGTTGACAGGCTCTCCCTTTCCACTTACAGCTCCTCTGTCTCCCCCTCCCCTCAGGTAAAGAGTCTGGGTGTCATCCTCGATAGCACACTATCATTTCATTCACACATCAATAACATCACCCGGTCTGCTTACTTCCATCTACATAATATCAACCGTCTCCGCCCCTCTCTCACCTCCCACACCACCTCCATCCTGGTCCACAGCCTTGTCACCTCACGCCTGGATTACTGTAACTCCCTTCTGTTTGGCCTCCCTCATAAGTCCCTCCATAAACTTCAGCTCGTTCACAACTCTGCCACCCGTATCTTAACCCAAACCCCCTCCTCCCACCACATCACCCCCATCCTGCAAGAACTCCACTGGCTCCCAATCAAAGAATTCTATTCAAAATCCTCCTGTTCACCTTCAAGTCCATCCATCATCTCGCTCCTCCTTACCTTTCCGACCTCATCTCTATCAACACTCCATCCCGTTCCCTCAGATCCTCCTCCTCCATCCACCTCACTGTCCCCTACACCCGTCTCAGCACCATGGGGAGCAGAGCCTTCAGCCGCTCTGCTCCCCAGCTCTGGAACTCACTTCCCCCAGATATCAGAAAGTGCGACACCCTCCAAATTTTCAAATCCCAAATCAAAACTCATCTGTTCAGGACTGCATACTCCTTCACATCCTAACCTCACTGTGCCACATCTCTTTGTTGTTTATTTTATTCTTGTTATTGTTATTTTTATCGTATAGTTTTTAATTATTGTCTTTGTTTTTTTATTTCTTTGCAAAGTGTCCTTGAGTTCCTTGAAAGGCGCTATTACTATATATTCATGAGCATAAATGCAAATGTTACGCAACTGGCCAGGATATGTGCCATTTGCATTTTATTCCCTGTGACCTTTTCATTCATAAGTTGAAAAACTTGTGCTGTCCAAAATTTTATTCCCTGAATGTATTTGGATATTTCAACTACCATATACACAAATATATGTGTTGTGGTGCCATTCTACTAATATACAAAAAAATATATACAATTAAGCTGAGGACACGTTTTAGTTTTTTTTTTTAAAACCTCTTCACCAAGAATTGTATGACATTTAAGACCACGTGAATCTTGTTAGCTTTTGACGACTTCACTTTTTTTTTTTACATGGATCATTATTCATTCTGTTCATTTATTCTCTTCTACCTTTGGTCTGGCAGTGAAAATAAAATAGTCTCATTTGCATACATTTACAAGCATACAGTAGAATGGATGCTCAAAAATGATCCATCTTACCTCATCATAGATGCTGTCATTCCGCTCAAAGTCCCCTGCTTTTCTAGGCAGCACATGGACATGGACATGCTGAAAGCACACAAACAACGTTTAGGTGCAATGCTTTGTATAGAGAAAACAGTATTATTTCACCTGGGAATTGTCTGACTGATGTCAAAAACATTTCCACAGAGAGTCTTCATTACTTTACAGTATGGTAGAGAAGCCAGAGCAGAGCATTACTCCCATGCCACAAATCACAGGAGGGTGACCGTGCATTTCACCAAGTGAGCTGCCTGCACACCACAGAGACTCCTTATTTTCATGCTTTTAAGGATTTAATTGACTTTTTCCAGGTACCCTTCTAATGTCAGACACCCTCCTGTCAAAAACTTGGTCATCTGTATGGCTAACTTTGATTTCCTTCTTTGCATGGATGATACAGTTTCTCCCTAAGAAACTGCTTTATCTGGCAAAGCACACACTGAGCAACAAAAAAACAGCAAACATTCCCTAAAGCAGAAACAGCAAATTATATGCAATGAATTTACAAAGAAAGAGAACGATAGTATGTAAAAGGGAAAAAAAACCCATATACTGTCAGGTCCATGAATATTTGGACATTGACGCAATTTTCAGCATTTCAGCTCTGTACACCATCACAATGGATTGGAAATGAAACAAACCAAGCTGTGCTTTAAGTGGAGACTTTAACTTATAATTTTAGGGTAGTCACATCCAAATCAGATGAACAGCGTAGGAATTACAACACCTTTCATATGTGCCTTCTAAAGGTAAGAACACCAAAACAATGGCTTAAATATAGTGGAGAAAGGAGCACATACAAAAGGTTTTCTTTTTTTATTTAGTTGTATGCTGTGTTAAAAAGATTTCCGCTGTCTTTATGGATTTCTTGGATATGGAGAGTGAGGATGATTCTCTGATGCTTTCGGGGAGTGAGTTCCAGAAGGTGGGAGCAGCATTGGAGCTAGCTTTATATCTCCAGGTTCGGTATGTGATCTGGATGGGGTAGGTGATGAGAAGGATTCTGAAGTGGATTTGTTTCAGGATGGGGGAGCCAGGGGAGGTTCTGAAGGATGAGGGTAATATGATCATAGGTGAAAGAATGACAGGAAAAAGTGCACTTATTGACTGTGAAGGACTGGGAACTGTTGTCCAGGGGGTTGAGGAGTATGTTTACTGGAGTGAACAGCACTTTGGGGTTACTGTAGCCAGACTGAAATAGAAAGTACTAAGTCAATAGGGCACAAGACAGGAAATCTTTGTATTGCTGCAAGTGGTCCTTTTAGAGTTGTGAATGAACTATGAGACATGCTATATTGCATAATTTTTCTAATTGGCGATGTGAAAACGGTTACAGGTTGGACAGTTGACATGTTAAATGATGCTGAAGTAGTATTTCCATGAATTGGGTGGTTGTGGAGTCTGTAGAGTCCATGTGGATATTAAATCACAGAAGAAGAGGATAGAAGCTAGCTGACAGCTAGCAGTGTGCTAGTTATTGTGGATAAAGTTTGTCTGGGCCAACTAAGGTCAGATGGTGACGTTTCCAGGAAAGAGCAATCAGTGGCAGTGGGGGATCTGGGTTGACAAAGACGGGATGATTTTTGTAGACTGCAGGTGTCACGAGGCTACTTAGAAATGCTGCACCTTCATTTTTGCTATGGGAACAGACACACCAATCAGGCATAACATAATGACCACCTGTCTAATATTGTGTTGGTCCCGTTCATGCTGCTAAAATACCTCTGACCCAGTGGGGCATGGTCACAGGACCTCTGGGGATGTACTGTGGCACAGGGATGGTGGCAGTGAATTGGTGGGTCCTGTGGATTGCAGAGTGGTACCTCCCTACATCAGGCTTATCCTGGCACATCCCACAGATGCTCAGTAAGATTTGAATCTGCGGAGTGTGGAACCTGGGTGAACAGCTTAGCTCTGGTGTGTTCCCCTTTTTGATCTACATTTCTTATGACTTGTGTTAGGTAAAACCTCTCAAAAGTGTTCTTTTTTCTCTGAAATTTAAATGGGCAATGCTTCAGCTAGTGTTTGTTCTCATACTAAAAGATATACATTAGTGGATATCTGTGCAAATTTAAGGCATAGGTGGTTTAAACTGGCACTTGAGGCCTTAAGTAGTGTTTTCCAACATTTGAAATTAGGGCTGCACGATTATGGCCAAAATGATAATCATGATTATTTTTGATCAGTATTGTAATCACGATTATTAATCACGATTGTTCATCATGTTAGGGAAAATATCTGTATTTTAATTGCACTACTTTTAAGCAAACAATATATGAAGCGTTTTCAGTGCAAAGAACTCGACAGTTGTGATTTCCCTCTCTATTTTCCCCCGACATTTTTCATACAGTGTAGGTAACGCCACTTTGGAGAAATAATTGCGCGAGGGGATCACATATTTATTGTCCAGTGTTCTGACCATTTTTCTGAAGCCTTCGTTGATCGCTGTATTTATGGGACATGTCTTTCACAAAATAATACGATATTGCATCTGTTATCTCTGTGTGTCTTTGGGAGGTATACGATGTTGCCCGATGCAACACCGTATCCAGTTTGTGTTAGCTTTAGCCTTCATGCATTCCTCGTATTTGTGTTTGTGATGTTTTTTCAGATGGTTAAACAGATTAGTTGTGTTACTGTGTGGGGCAGACACAACTCTGCTACATTCTTTACATATGACTTGTTCTTGTTTAACGTCACTTGCCCTGAATCTGAAACAAGTCCAGACGATGGACGTTGATCCGTTTCGAGGCACCAGCTCCTCACCATGATGCTCCTTGTCTCCAAATGCTGCTGTACTTTCTTCTCTCGACATGACTCGCTCTCATCAGCCCAGTCCACTGAGTGATTTGAGGCTGCCGCTGTAGGGTGCGCTTGCTTGTTATTTAGGCACCTTAACCATGGTGTTAACCATGTGTTCGCCTCCTGGTGGTTGGCTGACAACTGGTTGACAAGGCGCTTGATAAGATATGCACCAGAGCCCGCATTTTAAATGTAAATATCACCAACGATCAGGTTAATTTAATTGTGGCAGCCAAAATCGTGATTGCGATCAAAATTCAATTAATTGTACAGCCCTATTTGAAATGCAAATCTTTGCATTGTTGTGAGATCTTTCAAAACAAGTTTTATTATTATTACTATTATTATTAATAACAACAATAATAAGTGTCTAATCTGAATTAGACCCGTGCTGTTCTCTTTTTACATTATTTATACACGTGATTGAGTTGTTTGTGGGTTTTCCTTTCAGATTTCTGTACCATTTGTCCACATTACATTTTAATAAGATTATATGTCAAATTTAATATTTTCTTTCTGGAGTCATCCTTACAGCACACTTTAAGCCAGATTAAACCATCCCTGGCTTTAAAACTGCACTGAGCCCAATAAAATTTATTTCTACAAAAGGAAGGCAAATATTACTGGAATATCTTTAATACAGCAATGATGTTAACAGTTTGAAAAAAAACAAAAACAAAGCCATTTATAGTGTCTGTGTCCATTTGAGATAATACATCTGACAAAAATCACAATATAAGGTACCAAAACGGCCAGAAAGTTTTTTTTTTTAAACTGGCTGAACTGACATTCCTGTAGCTGGGATCACTCACACTGTGTTTGGCCAGCATTCTGCCATGGCTGAAGAAAGGCGACCAAAAAACTAGACATGCATGTTAATGTCATGCAGAGATGAAACAATAAGCTGTGCCTTTAGTGCTCAGACTTTCTCAATGTATTACCCATTTTGAATGAATAATGAATGAAATTGCTAACTGAATGTACATAATTATATAATTTTAACATTTAAATTTGAATATTTAAAAACATAACTTGTTGGTTGTTGCTAGAGGTACGGACCCGTACCCGTAGCCTGTGGACTACGGATACGGCACTTGCCATTTGCCAATCAGATACGCGAGATCTGGTCACGTGACTCCCGGTAGACGCTAGCGGTACGGACCCGTAGCATCGGTACTACAGGTACGGACCCTAAACCTAACCCTAACACTAACCCTAACCTTAACCTTTGCTTACCTTTCAACAGTTTGCAGTGGTTAGCAGCTTCTTGACTCGCGAGACTCGCGTACGGGTCTGTATCTGTGTGGCAAATGGAAAGTGCCGTATCCGTAGCCTGTGGGCTACGGGTACGGGTCCGTATCTGTAGACACTACCTAACTTTTTTGCCAAATGCATTATTTTTCCAATTTAAATAATCACATATATAATAAATAAAGATTTCACTGAGCTTGTACAACTTTTTATTATTGTGATAGTAGCTTTAGAGCATATTGTTGCCATATCTTTTGGTGGGAATGAAAACATGAATAATTCCTTCCTACATGTTGATTTGCCATAAAATGGATAATGATTCACTTAAAATCGATGCTTGCTTCATTCAAGAAGGAATGATAGGAGATGGGCCACTGTTCATTGCTGTTCTTTTCTGATGATGTTGTTGTTGATGGATTAAGTAGTTTTTGTTCAAGGGTTTGTGAGGTTTTGTCTGTGTGTATGTATCATCAGGGGCATAATACCCTGATTGAGGGTCTTTTCTTAATTTTTCACAGTAACCGTGTGATAAAGTGTGGAGGCAGGCTGAATTTGTGTTTGTAAATGCTTCAAATGAGCTAGCATGTTTGGAGGTGTCCACTAATTTAGTGTGCATTTTCTATTTAATGAGGTCATTTACATAATGTTTGCATTATTAAATTTGCCTACTTTGAGGAAAACATCTGAAGCAGAAATAAAAAATCATCACAGTGGTAGAGCTATTTATCAGAGAGACTTTCTAAATGAGTTTTGAGTAAAAAGGGTGTGTGTGAGAGAGAGAGAGAGACAGAGAGACAGAGAGAGAGAGATGCTGAGAAAGTGCTACTGATGTTATAAGACATGACAGTGGTTTGACACAGCAGTTTGCATGTGTGTTTGTGACGGTTATATGCCCACATATGCAGCAAAGGGGTTACTCACTTTTACAACCTGTTTTGGTTTTGACAAGTATAATAGTGTATGTTTATCACAACACACACTGCTTGAAAAACTGCTGCTTGTGATACTTTCCTCCTGCTAATTTAATTTGACTGCATCAGAGTTGGCTGAAGGTGCTGGGGATGGATGGTGGCCCTACACTGTAAAATGTAATTTTGCCTGTTTGTTATCTTAGCATGTTCTTCTATAATTCTGTGAATATTGACATTACTGAATCTGTGACGATGACTCAAATCTACTAGTTGACAACTCCCCATAGAAGAGTCATGTCCACCTGAATTAGTAATGTATGTCAATTTGACTTTTGATGCAGTCAAGCGTGTGCATTGGTTAAAAATTCTTGCATCATTGTGTATTTGTGACGGTTGTCCAAGTGCATTATGGGAAACTGGTGGGTGACTTCAAGCTGTTTTCTTTGGAAGCCACCTTCTGTGGGCATCACACACACCTGCAGATGGAAACACTTGTTTGGACATTTTTTATTTCGGAGGTGAGAAGTTGATTTCTGTCATTTCATTCTCAGGAACATGCTGAATTTAATGTCCCAATAAGTCATCCTGATTTAAAGCGCACATTTTTTTTTTTAAAAAAAGGCGACTGTCCTGTTACTAAGGTAAGCTTATTTGTATCAGAACAAATTAGACAAACATTTTTATTAAGATGTGGAAAATTGTATATAATTCTATAGTCATATGATGGAGCTACATTTGATTTGCTCATCATCACATACACATGTAAGCCAAGTAATTTCCTAAGTGCTTTTATCTTCAGTTGTACAAAACTGAGAGTAGTTTGTTACAGTGTGTAACTGTTACACTGCTAAGATTTTTTCACACAGAACACAGTAAGTGCTGCGCTCACCACAGGTTTCGGCATACAGCTCATGGGAAGTTGCAGAATAGCGAGCAAAATAGGTAAAGTTTCAAAACTTCCAGGGGGGCGACATCGCCATCTTCTCAAGCTGAAAGCTTTCAGTTTGTTGCACAGATTTCAACTGCAAATGTGTACTTGTCCCGTGTTAATCAGCAAATATTAGCACTAGCCGTGCGAGAATGAAAACTTTCCTCTTTGAGTCTCAGTGCAACCGAAAAGTTGTGCCATATAATTCAAGGGAATCAGATCCAAACAGCACAGCCTTTTCTCCACTTTGCCCTTTTGGCTCCACGGTCATGCATGATGGTGTGCAGGGGTGAAGCTAAATACATCTGAACTTTGACTTCGGCAAGCTGGCAGTCTCAACGACCTGCAACCTGCAGTTTCCTGGGTGCAGCTGTTGTGAATCAGTCTGCCTGCTAAGGGCCACTGATAATCAGGCAGTTTTGTCACACACATCTTCAAAAGTCAATTCTGTATCAAAACTTGGAGTCTTCAAAAAAATTTCAAATCCTCAAGCAGTCTTCAGAGTCTGATGCGAATAATGTTCAAAACAGAGGCTGTAAGAACAAACATGCGCAAAATTTTAACTGCTGAAACAAAGCATTGCATCAACTTTTATACCTATGCAAATGTCTTCTAAACACACCTCTTCTGCCCTGGAAAGCCACAACCAATCATCTTAAGACCCAATCAAGATGAATATGATGTAATCTTACCAAAAGTTAAACCACCTCCTCTCTTTCATTTCTGCTAGGTTGGCATTATTTCTTCTTAGCTCTGTGTCCCCTGAGTTTCAGCTCACGAACACAGACGTAGAGAGGACATGAACTTCCTGTCTCATGCCTTATATGGGCACCCATGGGCTTCCATAGGGTTCTGCTGGGCTGCCGCTTTCCACAGGATGATTTAGTGCACTCATAACTTCGGTTGACCTGTTGGGTCTCCCCATCTTATCTTTGTTAGCTCTTACATTTTATTCACACATCCCACAGTCTAATTTTTTCATTTGTTCAATTTTAAAATACCACAACACAGCAGCATACCGTTGTTCTGGAGCACAAGCGGTTGAAATGAATGGGTTTTAGTGCACGGCAGCACCAGTACTGCATCCAGCATGAAAGCCACTTGATGTGGTTGCTGTTCTGGTTCAGGGTGCCACCATGACATTTACCACATTACTCAGTGCCAGCTTGTACTTCCTGACTCTCCAGAAGAGGTGAACCTTAACTGACTGTACCAGTCCACTGCCCTGCTTTGTTGTGTCCTTCTCAAGCTTTTATTTTTTTGCCTCTCTGCAATTCACCGACCCTGGATCCAGCAAAACAGCCCCAGACCATCATGCTTCCTCCTCCATGTTTGACAGTTGATGTCATACACTGAGGAACCATCCTTTTTGCCTACTCAGTGGTGTACAAAAATCCTGCGTGATGAACCAAAGATTTCAAATTTTGACTGATTAGTCTATAATACGTTACCAATGGCATTCTTGCTGTAAGTCCACCTGTCAGATCTGCAACTCCAAGTCTTCTCCTCACAGTTGAAACTGAGACTTCTTACTACGACCACTGTGCTTGAAGCTGTTGTCCTGTGAGTTCCTATCAACAAGCTGTAGACTCTCACAAACTTGTCTTCTGATTCTGTTGTGGCTTTGGGTCTTCCAGACCTCTTCCTGTCAAAGTTTCCCCCAGTTTCTGAGAGTCTTATGATGGTGAAGAAAACTGTACTGACACTTTGACTTTCTTCGCAATTTTTTCTTTAGGAAAGATCTACATTTTTAAGTGTCATGATGGTCTGTCTCTCTTCTATTGTTAATTGCCTTTTCCTCACCATTTTTATAGCAGAACATTACTTTCTGCAGTACAATACTGTTCAAATAATTCTCTCAAGGGTATGGTGCCACAGTGTGTTCTAACATTATCTTTATGCAGACAGAGGATTTGTAAGGCTTGATCAACCTAAGTAGCCCATTTCTTGTTCCTTGAAAAAGGCCTTTTGTATAATTCTGAAATGTACTTTTAAGTTTTGGGCAGCCTTGTCCTTTTTTTCTCTACTTTTGGCAGTTCAGCCATTTACCTTTGTACCATTTCAAGCTATTCGTGAGACTTGAACTACTTGGATTTCAATAATATGAGTATGATGATACAGTGCTGCATGAGTGTAAAAGGCAGTGGGTAGATGGCACTTACAGATGGCATAATGAAAGTGGATATACTTAAATACTCGCTGATAAGATGACTACCCATCTCCAGAAGCTTTCTCAAGAAGAAAAAAGCGAAAACTCTAATCCTACCAAGTATGTTGCCTGAGTTCAATCCAACACAACACCATAAAGGCATTTTAAAGAGAAAGACAGAGTAACACAACCCCTACAGTAAAGAGCAGATGAAAAGAAATGTCTCAGAAGAATGATAGAAGAACTTCTCAGAAATTTGTGCTATAGTGGTGTCCTCTTCTTTTGCCGTGGAAGATTGTGTCTGTCATCTAAATAAAGGCAGGCATACAAATATTGAAAAAAAAAAGAATCTCAGTATTGAAAAGTATACTGATATATGCAGAGAATTTGGATTAAGTGCTGCTTGTTCATTTGTATTTTTAGTTTAATAAATTTAAGCTGTTTTCAGTTTGACAAAGCAAAGAGCAAAAACCTTGCTTTTCAATTTAGAAGTGATACAACTGCTGCAGGAACATACAATTTTTTTTTATTTTATTTTTTTTAAGTAAGTGATGTTGTACAGGGGTGTACTCATGTTTGCAGGACATTGCATGTGATGTCACTATTTCCAAGGCCAGAATTCTTCATACTAGTGAGAAGAGTACAGACATACACCAGCACAGGCACTTGTGTGATCAGAGGTTTGCTACAAAATGAATGGAATGTATTTAAACCAAAATAGCAGACGTTGAGATGATACAGTTTCTGTGACTGGTAATAATTATGTCCCCTTACTTTAACCTATATCGTCCCCAGTCAGTCTCTAGTGACCCTTCAGTTAGTTGCATGAATCATTGCACACAACCTCAAACCTAACCAAAGATGATTTAAACCCCTTAGAATATATCGATAAATAATTCAGGCAGTCCAGGAGTTTAGGACTGCAAATGAAATATAATGAGTATTCAATAGTGTAGAACTATCGCATAGGCCTCATGATATATTTAAAGGCAATAAATTATTAAATTCTCACCTTCACGGTTTGTCCAGCTTCAGGGCCATCCTGGTGGGAACAGAAAGAGGTAATTAGAAAAGAGTTTGTAATTCAAATATATTTACATTAATAATTCAAAGAATAATTTTAATTTCAGATGACTTACACCATCCCCATACCCAAGCCAGCTGCTCTGTTTTATTGCATTTTTTATTCTGACATTTATTTCTTAATGATAATTTTAATGGCACTTTTCATTCAGCAAAGAATATTTTTTATATTTTTCCGAGTTTACAAAAACTATACAGTATGTTTTGCACACATTATTTTTTCCAACTATAATTGCTATGTTTAGATGCATTAATTAAATAGGGGAATGTCATTTGATGGACTGTACATGAACTATAAGTAACTAAAACTAATCATTAACTGTTAACTAAAACAAGTTCTGATTTGTGCTCACAACTCTGAAAATGTCAGTGTGGAAAAAGACCAGCTGACAACAATAAAACTTTTGTATAAGTGCACTCTGCTGAGTAACCGTATCAAATATAGTGTCAGTATTGTAAAGTTACCCCTAAGGGAGGAGAAAATGTTCATGATAAAATAGCATATGTGTAATTGGAAGTCTTTTTTTCCAGTCTTTTTAATAACTGCATGGCCAGCTTGACAGTTTACCTGTCAGAGCTCCTGCATCTGCCCCCCACCTGACCTTCTTTTACCTCCCTCTTCCCCTCATTCTTTTATTCTCCCTCTTTCAGTGTTCCCTCTCTTCCCCTCACCACTCCACACTCTCCTGTCTGTGCCGATGTCCTACAGCTGGTACTAATCTGCAATTAAATAATCAGGAACTCCAGACAGCTGCAAAACAGCACACCTGGCTCATCAACCACTTCATAAAGATCGGCTCATCACTCCATTTCCTGCCAGATCGTAAACTCAGCTCAAGCTGTCAGTCGATCTGGTCCTCTTTCAAGTTTATCTTATGTGTTTTGTAACCCATTTTTAACTCCTGTTTGCTCTGCCCGCAGTTCTGCTGACCATACTGTACAGTTCTGGGGCCTCATTTATAAAGCTTGTGTACGCACAAAACAGGGCTAGAAAGTGGCATACGCCACTTTCTATGCAAAGGTTGTGATTTATAAAAACAAACTTGGCGTGAGAATGTGCGCACCAACCTTGATTCTTGATGCTTGCTTACGCACAAAACAGGGCGTAAATCACAAACGTTGCGTAGAAAGTGGCGTACGCTGTGTATGTTGTGATTTCTAAAACAAACTTGGTGTGACAATGTGCGCACCGGTGCGCCAACTTTGATGCTTGCTTAAGCACATTTTGGAGACAGAGGGAACGGCAGTGCCGGAGGGTGAAGTGGCGAATTGAAACCAGATTGATCTCAAACCTTTATTGTTATCACATATTAGACTTGTAGAGCCGGATAATCATAAACCCTCATTGTTGTAGATGTTCATATAGTGCGTCATTCGGCCGACGACTGTATTTGCAGAACTATGTTCATATATCAACAGGGGCGGATTGAACGTTATTTCATTCAGTCGTTTGACCGAAGGGCCGGTCCACATCTGGGGCCGGTGCAGTGATCTTTATTAAATAATTTTGTTTATTGATCACCCGGTGCCCGTATGGCTCATCGGGGAAAGCAGAAGACCCATTTGCAGGGGTGGTCTCCGACGCAGTGGCCCGGCTTCGATTCCTGCACGCGGCACTTTTATGCATGTCTTCTCCCCATTTCCTGTCACTCTTCACTGCAACTATCACAGTAAAAAGGCAAAAAAAAAAAAAGTAAAGAATTTTGTTTATTTATCCACATGCGGCCGAATGGGATGAGCGTCCAACCATTAATCAGCCCTGTACAGGCACGCAGGCACACATGCTTCACACCACAACCCCTGAGTGAAAATGAATTTGTCTATGTGAACCGAAAAAATGTACATTCAATCAGTGTTCAAATTATTTGTACATCGGACATGATAATAACAAATTTAGTGGCAGGGTGGCCTGGGTCACACATGATTCATTCATCCTGACGCACAGCAGTGAAAAGATTGCCGGCCAGCGCTGCGTGAAATGCCGTGGATCCCGCAGCTTATTTATATACAGATACATTCATGAGTTACTTTGCATTGACCATTCATGGTAAAATGTGGGTGTGTTGTGGGCAGAATGTGAGGTGGATCCACCTGAGCAATCTTCCAGCTGGTGTCTGATTTATCAAGAAATTGCATGCAGCTGTGCTTACGCAAAGTTTCATAAATCAGGGGCGAAGGGCATACGCCCATTTCGTATTATCGGCGTATGCAAACTTTAGTATGGATCCTACGCAATGTTTTATAAATGAGGCCCCTGCCCTGTCTGCTCCGTCTGACCCAGCCACATGCCGGGAACCTGGACACCCTCCTCCCAAAGAGGACCTGGACCCTTGACTGTTCTGTCTGACCAGGACACTTGCTGGTTACCTGGACCTCCTCCTTGACGATGACCGGCTTCATCACCGGCTCTCCACTCTGGCTGCCGCCGCGTACCGCAACACATCCTGCAGTGCCGGTGTGTGCCCTCTGGACTACCAGTCATCCGAAGCCTGCCTGCCCCCTCCCTTCCTGTAGCAGGTCTAGCCTTAGTTGGATTATTCGGCCCCCAGTTCTGTTTGTTTAGTTCTGGTTATTTAATAAAACCTATTTATTTGAAGTCCAACCCACATCTGCCTGCTCTGTGTGCCCTTACTTTGGGTTCAGCCCCTCCACCCCATACTCTGACATTATCTTGAACTTGAGCTTACATTGTTGAAGATGGATGTAATGAAGTGTCCCATGATTCACTGATAAGTGAGTGTGAGAATGCCAATTTGACCCCTTTCTACACTCAAATGTGAACTGAGTAGCTTGATAAACACTACTGTCCACAGTTCAGTTGATTAAAAAAAGTGCAGTGTACTTAAGACTGCACCCTCACAAAGAGAGAAAATGAATAAGAAATCAATACTTTGTCTCTCTGTTTTGCCGTTTTTATCTCTACGCTAAACTGGAGGTTCCTGCTTTGAATACAGTGTTTGTAATGTGAAGTAGAAAAATGGTGATGTATAATTGCTTCTCAGCTGTTTCTCACAACTAAATAAGCATATGTGACATCAAAAGAAGAGTCAACCACCTGTCTTAGGTTCTGGGATCTTACAGCATACAAAAAAGAACACCTTTGTGCAATATCACTTGAATGTCAAAATAGTTAAAAATTGTATCACCTCTCAATAATTGCATTATTTCTCAATTGAAAAGTAAAGTATTTTCTCTAAACAATCAAAAAATAAATACTATAGAATGACTATACTGAAAATACTGTACATGTCCCAAAGTACAGACCTGGCCTGATGGCGTGGGCATTGTAATTAAAGAACCTATATCAACCAGGGGCCTGTTTCACGAAGCAGGTTTATTGAAAACTCTGAGTTTCTTAACCCTGAAATGAGGGAAACTCAGAGTTTTCCGTTTCACGAAGCGAGGTAACTTAACCCTGAGACAGAGGGGTAACTCGAGCCTGTTTCACAAAGAGGGGTAACTTAAACTCTCGGTCAGTTACCGCAGTAACAGACTCTATGACTCTAACCTGGTCGCCAGCAGGTTTATCTGAGAAAACCTCGAGTTTCTCTCTGTCTCCGCCCTCTTTCAGCCACACACGCTGTTTCATTTCCTCATTCATTCAGTCAGTAAGCGGGCGAGTTTTGGCATAGAACAGCTTTTATTAACGATCCAGTGGATAAAGGACCGGCATCACTGCACAGATAATTAAATATTCGTCGGGAGATTGTTATCAGACCGAGCATGAATGTTATCGCATTTCCGGACAAGTATCTGTTTGAGTGGTACCGTTTCGTAATCGTTTCAAGTCCATAATCTACATAAACAACCTAATCTGTCCTTACATTTACATTACCAGCCGCAGTCATGCTCTCACATCCAGCAGATATTGTGTGTTGCGCTGCGGTTCTTTGCAAATGGAAGTTTTTATATAATGTCGGAGATGCAGAGTAGTGATGTGTCGTTCGCGAACGAAACGGCTCTTAGAGCCGGATCTTTGAAGTGACCGACGGGAGCCGGCTCCTTATTGGGAGCCGTGCTGGGAGCCGCGTTGTTGTTTTTCTCTCTCTCACCCTCTCTCTCTCACCCACGCTCTCTCACTTTTTTTCTCTTCAAGCCGGACGTGATTGGTCAATATGTGTTTGCGCTGAGCAGAGCGGGGGAGGGGCGGCAGTTACACTCACAGACGCAGCAGCGGTAGATCAGGAACAGAGCAGGAGGGACAGAGAGAAAGAGAGCCAGGGGCAACAAAACCAGACATCGATAGAAAGGTAAAGAAAATGAGTGACACCAGGAAAACGAGTAAAATCCGGAACCATTTCAAGTTGATAATACAAAGGCAGAGTGTAGAGTCTGCAAGAAAAGAATATCCTACAGATCTGGCTCCACAAAAAACATCCACAGGCATCTGAGAACTGTCCACCCATCAGTGCAATGGGTTGAATGTGATATTAATGAAGGTGCCAGTGTGTCTACTGCTACTGCTGCTGCTGCAGTATCTACAGAATCATGTATGCCACCACAACCACCTAAACCTCCGACCCAGAGCTCTATGACACAGTTTTTGCAGAAGTCTGTGACCACAGCAAGACAGAACTCAATTGATGAAGAACTGGCAAAAATGATTGCCCTTGATTTTCAACCATTTTCAGTTGTGGATGATAAAGGATTCAGGAAGTTTGTTCATGCACTAAATCCAATGTATGCCATTCCAAGCAGGAAAACACTTTCCCAAAAAATCATCCCAGGTCTGTATGACACAGAACATACATTACTGCAAGAGAGGGTTAAAAAAGCCACAGCAGTCTGTCTAATAACTGACAGCTGGACATCCCAAACCAATACATCCTTCTTGTCAGTTACGTGTCACTTTACTGAAAAATTTAAAATGGTGTCCTGTCTTCTGGATTGTTTTGAGTTCAGCGACAGACACACTGCTGAGAACTTAGCAGAAGAGCTGCTCAAAGTGGCAAAAGAGTGGGATGTGGAAAACAAAGTGGTTTGCTGTGTTTTGTGTTGTTTCACTTTAAATTTGTTTAAAAGGAAAAAGCTGAATATTTAAATAGTTGAAAATTGAGTTGTAAATAGTTGTTCTTTGTATTTTATAATTTATTTTTTTACATTTTTGTGGAGTCAGCTGCACAGTAGCGTAGTGGTTAGCACTTTCGCCTTGCAGCGAGAAGATCCCAGTTCGAATCCCGGGGTGGGCCTGGGATCCTTCTGCATGGAGTTTGCATGTTCTCCCTGTGCACACGTGCGTTTTCTCCGGGTACTCCGGCTTCCTCCCACAGTCCAAAAATATGCTGAGGTTAATTGATTACTCTAAATTGCCCGTAGGTGTGAATGTGAGTGTGATTGTTTGTCTGTATATGTAGCCCTGTGACATACTGGCGACCTGTCCAGGATGTCCCCAGCCCAAGTCAGCTGGGATAGGTTCCAGCACCCCCCCGCAATCCTAGTGAGGATAAAGCGGTGTATAGAGAATGGATGGATTTTTGTGGAGTGAATAAAAAAAGCATATATATATATAATAAACATATATAAATTAAAAAAACACAATCTTTTACATCAGTAATTCATTTTGTGCATAACTTTATATTGTTGTTGATAATAAATTAATTAAAGCAACAAAACAACCCGAAGAGCCGTTTGGGAGCCGAAAGAGCCGGCTCTTTTTACTGAGCCGAGCCAAAAGAGCCGGCTCGCTAAAAAGAGCCGGATTTCCCATCACTAATGCAGAGTAAGGCAACTGTATGGAGGATGGTCAGAAAAGTGTTCCTGAACCTGAAACCACTTTTACCATCATTGTGGTTTTCCCTGGACATAAACCTGTCAGAACATCAAAGAGGAGTTCCGCAGGATTGCAGGTGAATGATGTAGAGATCTGTTAAATTCATTTTAAATCATATTCTGTTAATGACATTGTGCTGCAACCTCAGACTGGGATTAGTCATTTGAATTTCTTTTAGGATTTCCCAGTGTGATTGGCTGCATAGATGCACACACATCCCCATCACAGCTCCCTCACATCATGAATAGGAAGTCCATTCACAGCATAACTGTGCAGGTAGGCTACAGGTAGACCGACAACTGTTTCTAAATGTTAAAGACTGCATAATAGTTCAGCATCTGTCATTCTCTGCACTGTCGAGATCATATGTGATGCTGCACAAAGTGTACAAAATTACTTCATTTAAAATGTAATTTGAGTACAAGTTACTTCATTACTTTAATTTATTTAATGCAAAAAAAAAGGATGAGTCATGCATAAAGTTCAGCACAAGTTGTTTTAATCAACTTTGAGGCGTATTAAAGTGCACATCCACACTTAAAAAAGCTCAGCTGAGCTCAGTAACATGATCCTCAACACAAGGAAAACAAGGACAGTCACAACCTGTACTGTATAGTGCAAACTTTTTTCAGTCCCATTGTCCAACCGACAACATTATGATAAGAATAAAGAAATTTAAACAAGAATCAAAGTATTCAAAAACACAAAATGCACACAACATAAAGTGCCCACAGGATCCAAAAATTCAAATGTCCACAGGGTCCCACTGTTATACATTATATTATTATACACAAATATAGGAAAAATAACAACAAACTGCAGCCTAGCCGCTAACCACAAGCTAGCCGCTACTAGCTAACACCGGACGAAACGGCAAACTCACACAGAAAATAGAAGATCCGAGAATTTAGCAAATAGAATGTATCTTTTGTAGAGACTATGGACTTTAATTTTATGAGTTTCTGTGTGTTTAATGTTGGGAAATTTTTATTTGTTATGCTCATGTATGTTGATGTATGTCTTTGCCTGCTCTGGGACTGCAGGTGGAAATTAGCATTCGTGCTATAACCTGGCATAATGCATCTCTCCCTTCGGGGTTAATGTTTATTTGTGCAATGTCCCATGGATCAAATAAATAAAAGAAAGAAAGAAAGAACGATTTACAACACAGGGCAGAGATACAGTAATAAAGAACAATTACAACCTGATAGAACAAATAAAAACATGCTAACTTACTACCACATGCTTTCACAAATTGGATGTTGATGTCGTACATGCTGAAAGCTCCGTTTTGCCGGGCAGGCACATTTTACACAGAATTCTCACGTTGTTGCCCTTTGTGCGTCTTCTGTGTTTGGCCAAGGATTTTTGTGGCTTTCCTCTCCAGAATTTGTGTCCTCTTCGGACTCTTCCTCCTTCATAATCTCCATATCTTGGTCAGCAATAGCCATCTTCCAACGCATAGATCCAGATTATGAGGGCGCGCGCAAGGCAAGGTCACGCAATTGACGTTCAGTTCCGGGGACACACTGGTTTTCTGGCCGCATTTAATTTTTTTGACGATCAATATTGTACTCAGTAACGTGAGGGGTTTCAAATGTAGCGAAGTAAAAATACTTGGGTCAAAATGTAATTGAGTAAAAGTAAAAATTACACATTTCAAAAACTACTCTGAAAATTACAAATTACTCATAAACAGTACTCAATTACAGTAATGTGAGTAAATGTAATTCATTACTTTCCACCCCTGCATTTAGGCTATGTGTGGATAAAACAACTGCACAGTCAAACAGCCACTTAATATTTAGGCTACTTCACAATGTAAAACATGATCAACATGAAGTACCTCCATCAAATAATGCTGAGGGCTGACCTGTTTGAACAATGTTTTTATATTTCATCTTAAGCTGCTGTCCCGTGCGCTTCTCCCCCGCGGGATTTCCCCTAAATGAAATAACTTACTAGGCTACCATTCAAACAGTTTTTCCCTGTAATATTATTACGATTACAAAGGACTACATTTAAACTTACGCATTGATCCGGACAGCAGTGTTCTCCACGCCGTCTCTCTCTCTTTTGCAGCTGCAGCGGTGTTGCACTTCTTTCTAAAAACGTGTTCAAACTCACCATATGAGCGCGTTAAAAATTTCCACTTCAAAAACGCAAACTTTCGCTTCCCCTTTGCCATGGTGACTCGTTGAATCGGGACTCCATTGATGTTGTCTTTTTATAGTTGTAGTGCACGCGCTTAACTCCGAGTGAAACCACTCCGAATTAATTAAACCAACTAAAACCAGCCATTGTGAAACCGAAAATTCAGAGTTTTCTATCTCAGAGTAGATCAACTCAGAGTTGAGGATTAAACTCAGAGTTTGTTAACCTTTTGACGCACAGCATTGATCAAAAGTCACCCGCATTCAATGAAAAATGTCTCTTGACCCACGTTGTGCATCAAAGGGTTAAGCTCTGAAAAACAGACAGGTGGAGCTTCAAACTTGGCACAGAGGTAAGAGGGATTCAGAGCATCTGTGAGAGGTTAGCCAATGTGGATGACAACAAATGGTCAATTTTTTTTTTGCATTTTAAAGTGAGATTTTGATAAACACAACCCCTTCAGAAGAGAAGAACTATAAAAAAAAAATCTCCGAAGAATGGCATAACATCGCTCTCAATTTGTGCAATATTGGTATCCTCCATACCAAGAGGGATTAAATCTGACACCATCACTTCACAGCTAGAAGATCCTCAGTTCATGTCCTGTCCTGTGCCTGCCACTTTTCTGTGTGAAATATGCATGTTCTCCCTTTGCAACATCGGTTTTCACTCACAGTCCAAAAAACATGCTGAGGATAATTGGTGATTCTAAATTGTCCACAGGTGTGAATGTGAGTGTGCTTGTTTGTCTCTATGTGTAGACCTGCGATAGACTCGTGACCTGTTCAGGGTGTTCCCTGCCTTCACTCTAAGTCATCTGGGATAGACTCCATCCCCACCATGAGGATTATGACTGACTTCTCGCAATACTAATGACAGATATATTTTTGTGAAGTTATGATTGCCAGGTGTCTTCATTAACTAATTTATTTTGCTTTACACACAAAACATTGGCAAAGTTCCTTGTACATTATTTTAACTGATGTTGGTGCTCGCCATCGCTGCATAATTGGGAGCTCTCCTTTGTGTGCGTGTGTGTGTGCATGCGTGCGTTGGATAATAAGCTGAGCCAGGAAGTGGCTCACCTTCAACTAATCACCTTCACATGCCATATAGACGGGGTCCTCCCATCTTTTGATGTTGAACCGTTGGTAGGGCTCAGGCCAAATCATGCTGTTCAGTTGTTTGCTCTGATTTAATCTTTTATTCTGCTCGGTGTTCCATTCTGTTTCCTGCATTGAATTTCCCCCTCCATTGCACATGCCACCAGTCTGGACTTCAACTCATCTTTGGAGCTTTGTCTCTGGACCTACAACAGGCATCCAGGCCCAAACTCCCCCATGCCACGCTTCTATTCCTCCGCTGCCCACAGACCCCCCATGACCACTCTCCCTCATTCAGCTTAGTCGAGTAGTTCGTTTCACTCCTTATTTTATCGTTCATAGCAGCTTTGATCAGTGTAATAGCTAGTGCTCTGAGTATTGCCATTCGCATTGTGTACTTTGTCATGCATTCAGTTCCTGACAATCTGCTACATAAACTGTTTGTGAACAATGCTGTCACTGTTTGTGCCTTGTACTACTTGGTCAGTAATCTCTCCCTATAGGTGTATATTTGTTCTCTGGATTTAATCAGCTATGGTTTTCACTGTATAACTTTGTGTAGCTTTGTTCTCTTAAGTCCATGGTACGTGAGCACTTGCGGGTCATGTGTGTAGAATTTCTCCCTCAGCTTCCTACAGAGGTCGCTAGTGTTCCATGTCAGTATCTTTACCCTTAGTTTTAGTCTTAGTTTTCTGTCAGGTATCCCCTTCCATTCATCCTTCCCAAGTCTTCATTCCCTGTGTATTCATTCTGTGTTAATCCTTTGTGAAAAGCTCCTTTTTACAATTATCTGATCTGTGTTTTTACCGTTTGAGCTTGGGTCTCTGATTTTCCGTGACAACTGATTGCATCTACCAACTCTAAACTGACATTGTTTTTCTTTTTTTTCCCAAGTTATTGGTAACTGAAGAGCATACATGAAGTATCTGGATCTGTACAGGCAAATAAAAACACTCAGCCAAAATCATTAATTGAGTATTTGCAACTGATGAAATGACATGCTAACTACACAATGTCTGAAAAAATCGAATGTACCAATGCAGCTTCTGCTAGTTGATATGTTCTGCTATAGTTACATTTGTTATGTTGTAACATTTCAGAACTTTTATTTTGATACTATAGGGCATCTCAATGCACTTTATTACTTTTAGCAGCTAAGGGCTTTTATTTTGATAAGCTCACGTAAATTAACTTCGTTCTCTGAGCCTTATTGGAGATTTGTTCCTTTTTAAAGGGAAAAAACATGCAGCTGCTATATATTCCCACTCTTTAGACTCTTGTTTAAAAGTTTAACCCAGGAGATATGGATGGTAACTAAACACACTACGGCTTATCAGTGTTCATCTGGGACACATTAGATCAAGCATCAAGGCTTTGTTAGTATCATTAGAAACACCTGTGATTTGCCTTGAAGCTGCTGATAGATTTGTCCTGCTGATAGAGACATCACACAAGATACTAGCCAGTCTAACTGAAGGGAAAATGTGAATTTTACAGAAATTCATGAAGCTTCAATGGTGGCTGTGTAAAAACTGTAAAAATAACATCAAAACACAGATTTTGATAAATAACATTCAAAGCCTTGTGAACTGTTTAAAATGTGAATGAAGTTTCTCCTACGGTATAATTAACATTTCTAAGTTTTTACTTTGAAAGTGTAGTATACTTAACAGAATCCTGTTGACTCTTTGTAAATACAAATGTGTCTTATCTGCTAAGAAATTGAGATTTTAAAAAATAAGATAAAAGCAGTTAACAAAAGAGCTGCTCGATAAGCCCTGTTGCCAGGTATGAACTCTTATTTTGAAATTGAACCCAACCATACAGATGGTTCTGTCAATATGTGTGTTTGAGAAAGAGATCAAAGAAAGAACTTTTTTCGGTCTTTTGAGCATCATATTTTGTTTTGACAGTCTTGTAGTGTACTAAGAGAAAATTAATGTTATTATTATTTATTTATTTATTATATTATTATATGCTATTAGAACATTGCAAAGCAACACAAAGAGAATCCAGAAACCCTTTGTCACAGCGATAAATTTGATAGGAAACCATTTCAGAACACAGCTAACCTAAAAATTTCACCACACCAGACCTCCTGAATTTTCTCTCTCCTAACACCCAGAACTTTCTTAACAACAATGAACCGAACAACTTTGAATCATGAAAATGAACACAAATTCAACATCACTCGAGTCATGATCCCAAATCTGGACTCTATATTCCAGGTCTTCAGAATCAGTATTAAAAATGAACACATCACATGTGAAAGGGTTCCAAAGATGAGTGGTTTCTGGCTGCTGTAAGGCCAACTTGTCATTCAGTGGGGACTTTTAACACTGTTTTCTTTAACAAATTTTCTAAAAGCTGTATGACAAATTGCTCATAAAAGTCACAGCAAAACATTCCCTATTGAGCCGTACGTCTTTATGTATTCTTTGTATGAGTTTATAACAACTGTGGAAAGTGCCAAAAAATCGTGTTGTAGAATAAGCCTGAAGAAAAGGAAAAGTGCTTTAAGGCTTGGGTGCTGGCACACTTAATTTGAAGAGATGTTTGAGATATTAAGCACTCTATGTTAAAGTCTTCCTCAGTTCGACAGTGTGTTTTCAGTCCCTAACAGCAGACTAGCTCCTGAATATATCATAGCATGTTTTGTCAGCTGTCAACACTGATTTGAAAGAGATTGATTGCATTTATGTGCCAGTGTTTAACTAAAACTTCAATCTTTTTGTAAGTATGCAATACTGTTCAAAAGTTTGGAGTCACTTAGAAATGTCCTTATTTTTGAAAAAAAAAAATCAATGAGGATAACATTAAAATTAATCAGAAATCCAGTGTAGACATTGTTAATGTGGTAAATTGACTATTCTAGCTGTAAACAGCTGATTTTTTAGTGGAATATCTCCATAGGGGTACAGAGGAACATTTCCACCAACCATCACTCCTGTGTTCTAATGCTACATTGTGTTAACTAATCATGTTGAAAGGCTCATCGATGATTAGAAAACCCTTGTGCAATTATCTTGGCACATGAATAAAAATGTGAGTTCTTATGGAAAACATGAAATTGTCTGGGTGACCCCAAATTTTTGAACAGTAGTGTATAATTCTACAGATTTTCCACAAAACCTACATGTGAAAGCAACATTATTCTCTAATAAAGAGGTACAAGAGTACTTTAAAATCTGAAATGCCTGAGATAAAGGAGAGGAAAGATTTGAGCTGGCGTGTTGTTGCCAGCTGTGCTGTGTAGAGGACCACATTGTCCTGAAGCAACAGCATATCAAGTATACAGTTATGACTCCTACATGGAAGCTACGCCCATGGCTTCCTGATCAGGCCGAGAACTTTTTGAAGTACCCTTATACATTTATACATGAAAAACTATTTAACATATGAGTTAAAAATATATGTTCTAACCTTTACAAAATTATTGATAACCCTTGTTATATTGTTAGACTGACACATGAGGGGCGATCACAATTACTGAGATTATACTTTGTTATTCATTGGCAGAGGTTATCTAAAATTTGTGCAGCTGTGACACACATCACATATCATGTTGGTGAATGAACAAGGACATAAAATGAGATGAGATCCATTGTTGTTCAGCGATGAAGGAAAAGTACATCATTTATGTCAACATCTGCAAATCTTTTTGTTTTACCACCAATCCCCATGTGACGATGTTTCATATATTATTTTTTGTCACAGGAGTGGCGTGCTGAAGAGAAATGTTGCCCCCTCCTGCAGAGAGTTCTCCTAATGTGGCGGCTGTAACCTGGAAGCTGTCACAACTAATCTATCATCACGTCACATCAACTTCACAGTCAAAGAAAATGATGCCTAGGTAAAGATTACTCTATGCTGCTTTTTCCCTTCTCCTAACCTGTGAAACAATTTTCTCTGACAGGAAAGCAGATTGAGCTAGAGGCTATTTTGATATTAGCATATATATCACCAGCCATCCAAGATGACCGCCTACCTGGGTGTCAAAGTCAGCTCTCTATTTAGCTCCCATCATATGACAGCATCATTGATCCACACTGAAAACACCAACATGCTTCATTCTCCTTTGCTGCCAAAACTTTAAAGCCATTTTATCTTTTAGTAAGTTCTAAAACTTACTAAATGGTTCTTGTCAAGCGCAACACCACTTACTGTTTTCCTGCCTGTGTGCTAGTGTTGGAGCTGTTCACGGCTCTTTCTCCGTTGTTAAACTCTGCTTAATAGCACTAAAAACTGTCTGTACGATCAACTGGAGTACTACACAGGCTTCCAAAGCACTTGTGTACAAAACTGCTGCATAGATCTTAATATAACTTGATGCTCCTGATCCACTAGACTTGCAGCAAACAAGCTAGAAATGACTTGTATCTCAAAACACAAAAACCAGGTATTAGAATAGCCAGTTAGTCAAACAGAACATACACTAGCTGATGCACATTAGGAATGAAATTTTGATGAAAAAAAACTCGCCATAAGACCGTTAAAAAAAACAAAAATTGTTTGAAATTATTCAGTATATACAGTAGCTGTTGTATATCCCCCCCATTTGCCCCTTACTTAAAACTTTTCCATTTGATAAAGCTTATTGTTAGGGCAGCTGAGGATCACTTGGACTGTACCCAAGTTATGCAGCTACAGGCTTTGACACCAAGTTCATTAGGTTGAAACAAACATTCACTACACATGATATTACTGTTTGCTGTAGTTATTACTTATACATTCTTTGGGAAGGCACATTGGAATTTTCTCATTTGACTTCATTCCAAATATAATGTTATGACTGGATGAAATTAATGCCATACGTAGTAGTTTTGAACAGTCACTGAGTCAGAATCTTACCTGGATAGCAATGGTGAGCGAGGTAGCGTTGAAGTGTTTCTCCACCAGTTTGGCGACTCTCTGAGTGGTGCTGAATAAATCTGCCAGCTCATCCGACTGAAGATCCTGAAATCGCTCCACTGGTCTTAGTGGGCACACCAACACATCTGAACAAGCTCTGTTAAGGAATTGTGGGCTGCAGACATATTCAAATATTTGTAATCCTGAAACAGAAAAGTTAGATAGCTTACTCATCTCTTACAAAATATTTTAATGAGCCCAAAAATTATGACTGTAACCTTAATGCTGGTGCATCTTCAGATGCCATCAAGATAATTGTAGTATGTCATGACATGGACTATACCAGACTTCTGAGAGTTTCCTGTAGTATCTGGTACCAAAATGAAAGCAACAGGTCCTTTACATTTTGCAAGTTGAAAGACTTGTTCAGGCTCATTTCTCCACATCAAAGAATTAGATGATGTAACAACTGCAAGGTTCCAGACGGCAATCAAAATGGTCTCATATGCAATATTTTGTGAGAGTGTGCAAGTTTAAATTTTAGGTAGTCACATTTGCATGAGTGACTGATAATCTTTTAATTATTTTGTCATTGCTTTAACCAGCACAAGCAGCTACTGTGTTAACCACAGTGGTGGGATCCTCAGTACAGGACTCAGGAGTTCACCTGCATCTGAAGGCTAGTGGACATTCATTTACTGACGGCAATGTACACATTTTTGACAAAGACAAATTGCTTGAGGGATGAGTAAAGGAAGAACCCATGTCAAATTGGAACAACCATCTTCAAACAGAGGAGGGTGCCTTCAATAGCAATTATCAAGCACCTATAATGCAGTGACAAGGTCTCTCCACAGAAAGTTTTGCCATCATTAACATCTTGAGTCACTCCTGATATGGCAGACTGATATCCTTTATGTCAACTGGCAGCTCCATCACCATGATTGCTGTTGTTGTTGCAGTCCTTGGCTGTTATTGGTCCATTAGTCATGTGAGCTGGAGTGACTATAAATTGCATAACTATCAATTAGTCAGAACTACAGAAATCTCTTGGATGAGGGTGACACATCTTCAAGAACCTACAAAAGAAGTGTAGTTACTCAGCACTAGGTCATTATGATCTAGTTGACTGAGAATCTACACAGACACAAGGCTGACATAGGTTTTGGGAACATTGCTCATAATCTTTTTTCTTTTTGAAAATATGAAGAATTTTCATTTTTATGATATAACATTTTAATCTAGAGAGATCTTTGCCGCCCAGGTGCTGAATGATTATTACAAGTTATGATTACTACAATTATCTACAACCTCACAGAGATGGGAGTGGATCCTTCCTGTGTTTCTTGGATCACAGATTTCCTGACAGGGAGGCCGCAGTTTGTCAGGGTGGGCAACTGTGTTTCTGGGACATCAAAAGGAGCAGTCCTGGCTCCATTCCAGTTCACACTGTATGCTGTATTTGAATACAGCACTGAGTCCTGCCACATTCAGAAATACTCTGATGACACTGCCATCGTGGCATGTATCAGAAATGGACATGAAGTCAAATACAGGGATCTGATAAGTGCCTTCAGTGAGTGGAGTCAAAAAAACTGCCTGCTACTCAATGCCCCAAAGACAAAGGAAATGAGCATAGATTTCCACAGAACCAAACCCCCGCTTCAGCCAGTCAACACTTATGGCGTGGACTTTGAGGTGGTGACATCTGTGATGGGTCTGGATCCGTATTTCTGTATTTAGTGAGGTTTTGAGAGCGTTGAAAGTTAGGAAACGTACACAAAAGTGCACAGCCACGCAGGTCTGGGGTCTCCACAATGTGCTTATTTATTACAACAAAAAGGCAGACATAACCTTACCAAGCCCGGTTACACGGCTGCTATTTTATCATATAAACAAAATAGCTGGTACGAATCCATACATCACTTGTGAGTCCAGTGGTAGAAAAATAAATATGAGAGCTCAGCGTCAGGAATGCGTCCATAACGAGAGTGCCACTCAGACTGAAGAAGATGACAACCACGCCCTCTGGTGGCGTTGTACAGTCTTTCTTAAAGGTACATCACACAACCTCAACTGTTACACATCGTATAAATATTTAGGAGTTCACTTTGATAATAAGTTGGACTGGTCTAAAAACGTAGACTTCATCTACAAAAAGGGCCAGAGCTGACTTGTTTTGCCTCAGAAAACTTCGATCATTAGACATCTGCAGTAAGATGCTGCAGATGTTTTATCAGTCTGTGGTAGCAAGTGTCCTGTTTTATGCTGCAGTCTGCTGGGGAGGCAGTATGGAAAACAAGGATGGAAGGCGTCTGAACAAAATGATTAAAAAGCTGGCTCTGTGGTTGGAATCAGATTGAACACATTGGAGGATGAGGTGGAGAGATGGGCACTGAGCAAGATGGAGGCCATTCTGACAAACATCGATCATCCACTTCACATCTGCCTCAATGAACAACAAAACATCGGTGGACGGCTCCTATCCCTGTGCTGCAGGACAGAAAGATTCAGAAAATCTTTCTGTCCATCAGCAATCAGATTATTTAATTCAAAAGTAAACAGATGAGACCACAGACAATGGAATTTCCCTTCGGGGATTAATAAAGTTGTTGTATTGCTTTGCATTGTATTGATTAAGCCACCTCTGTCTTTGAAGCTAAATATTAATGTATTTGTATTAATGTAATTTATTTTAATGAAGACAAATATTATTTGAAAAACTTTAACATTTCTTAAGCGGTGGATGTTTTTTTCCCACAAAAACAAAATGAAGTGTAGTGCTTAAGCACCATATAAAATTTGCTGTGTGGGACTGACACAGTAAAAGTGTGACAATAGCAAGGCTGTAGCTCTAAAAAGTGACAAATTGTATGCTTACCCCGATCTATGACAGTGGGTGTTGATGTACTATTATTCATCTGCAATTACTTGAATTTCCTCTTATGGAATTATGTAAGCCTAATTACAAAGATATATAGAGTCAAGCGCACCAGATCTCCTAGCACCAGATAGAAAGTGTGGATTTAGTGTAACTACAAAACACAGTTCCAAAAAAAGTTGGGATGTTGTGTAAAACATCAGTACAACAGAAAGTGATCCATGTTAATTAATGTTTTACCTTATTAACTTTTTTGAGCTTTGCAAATATATGCTTATACTGAATTTGATAGCTGGAACACCTTCCAAAAAAGTCAGGACACAGGCCACAAAAGACTGGGAAAGTTGAGGAATGCTCATCTGGAACACTCCAGGTTAATTGGAAACAGGGATTGGGAATAAAAGGAGCATCCTGAAATGGTCTTCAGTAAGGATGGGGCAAAATTCACCAATTTTTGAACAATTGCATGTGCAAATATTCCAGCAGTTCAAGAACAACATTTCTTGGCACAAAATTTCAAAGAACTGAGGGATTCCACCATCTAGAATCCATAATATCATTCAAAGATTCAGAGAATCCAGACAGATTCCTGGATGCAACAGGCAAGGCCAAAAATCAGCCCATGACCCTCAATCGCTCGTCATCTTTTTGTAATGGATGTAACTACATTGACTTGCCAACAGTGAGTTCATTAGCGTCGCTGCATTTACAAGTGCAAGTGTAATGTGGTCTGACAAGCCCAAAATTTTTATTTTTTTTTGGAAATCATGGACATTCTGTCCTCCGGGCCAATGAGGAACAGGACCATCCAGATTGCTTTCAGTGCAAGGTTCAAAAGCCAGCATCTGTGATGGTATGAGGTTGTGTAAGTCTCCGTGGTATGCGGAACATGTAGATCCAAGAAGGCACCATTTGTGCTGGAATGTACATACAGGATTTGCTGTTAAAACACCAAGAGTGCAAGTACTAGAGGGGCCTGCCTGCAGTCCAGACCAGTGTGGCAATGTATGAAGTGCAAAACAAATAACAGAGACATAAAGCTTTACAGGGGGAAAAAAGGTAGAATTTTACATACAAGAATTTATTGAAGATTGCTGTCAAATGTTCAAGTCAGGTGCTTTTCATCTATGTTGTGATACAAAAATGATGTTATCTTTTTTGAGATAAATCATAACCATCATCTTATAATCTTTGACAAACAGTTCAACATTTTGAAAATGTTTGTAGTTTACTCTCCTCTTTTGCCTCCATTGTACTCACTAAGTAATGAAAGCATACATTGCTTTTTAAAACACCAAACAGAAAATAGTTTCAATTAGTACAACACAGCTGCATAATTTTAAATTTAAATAGTTCTGAATGATTTCAAACCTAAACTCTAAGAACTACTCTTAGACTAAATTCCGCCTGTTAGCAAAACCTAGTCCTAGTGAATAATATTCATATTTGCATGTAAAGTGTACTGAAGTAAAGAATAATACTTAAATGCAAACATAAATCAATAGATTCCGCTTTCGTATGTGGCAAATAAAAACAACAGAGAAGATAGAACTTCATTTCAGATTAATTAGATTTCCTCCACAGATCATTCAAGCAAGATTGTGTTAAAATGCTAACTTTGTGAAAAGAAAATATCAGGGCAGTAAGCAAAAAATAAAAAAGAGAGAAATTGGAGTTCATACCCTCTCATGAAACATCATCCTGTTGAGAAAAGACGATTACATCTTAGCATTTCATGCCACAGTGGCCTCGCCTGGGAACCATTTATCTCAAGAGTCACAAACAGTGGCACAAATGATTGTCTCGGTCTTTTCTCTCTCTGACTCTGTATGTGTTTGTGATTGTGCATGCACGTATACGTGCATGTGTGTGTGTGTCAAGCCAAAGTGGAATGAAATCAGATATCACATGAGCTGATTTCTTTCTTTCCTCTGTGCTTCTGCAGTGATGGTGCTTGCCCACATGATAGATGCGGCCAGCTGAGGCTGGAAAACGCTGTCAGAGCTTGTTTATTTTGTATTGCTGGATAAATAATGTCTCTCAACAAATGGATTAACTTACATTATCCATGACTGCATGGCCTTTTTATGTGTGTGCACAGAGTACAGGCCTCCATTACATTTACCAAAACACAAATGCATACAGAAGACAGATTTTTCACATGTAATGCAAATGTTTACTCCAAAAAATTTGAAGGCCTATTCTTAAAGCTAAGTCAGGCATTGTTTTTCAGAAAATTTTCAAAATTTCATTCTGACCTTTCAGCATGTTGTAATTCAAGTGTTTAATTATTACACAACTGGATTATTTTACTTATTTATTTTTTGCTTTTTGATTTGAAAATAAATACAATGCATTAAAGCCAAAATAATGCACATAAAAATAAAACCAAAGTTTACTGATGGGTAATCCAAGAAATCTTTGGATTTGTGATTATTTTTTATTACTGATTTTGTTATTATAAAACACTTTGGTGCAACAGCTGTTGATTTATCTATGCTATATAAATAATGGTGACCTGGCTTGACTAACTTTCGATTTTGTAGTCTTTAAAAACAACCAGTGCTGATGGATTACTAAAAGATCTGTCTCACGATAAATACATCTTGTGATGCACGTGGACACGTCCTCAGTGATAAGTCCCGGGCTGATCAGCTATTTTGGGTTTTACAACTTCAGACACCCTCACCCAAGCGACCTTACTAGGCAATTTACATAATGTCTGCACTATTAAACTTGTATTCCACAAGGAGACCTCTCACACAGAAAAAAAAACAACACATCACAGTGAGAGAGCAATTATCAGTTTTACAGTCTTGAGTCAATCGCTGAGTACGTAAGGTCGTCACTTTACTACGGGAAGTGCTATGAGATGACAGATGTTGTGAATAGGTGCCTTACGAATAAAACTGAATTGGACTGAAATTGAATTGAAGTCTTTAATCCATGAGCAAGTGAGTGGAGGAAGGCCAAAGTCAGACAGTTTAATAACTAGAATGTCCAGGATGATCGTACTGAAAGTTGAGCTGTAGTCAATGAACAGCATTCTCATATAGCCCCCCTCGTGTTCCATGTACTGTAGCTCAGTGTAGGGTGAACAGCAGGACCTGTGTACTCTATAGGCAAACTGGTGAGAATAATGTCTGCTTCAATGTGGTGTAAAACCAGCTTTTTAAAGGACTTCATGATGGCAAACATGAGTGCTACTAGCTGATAGTCATTAACACTATCTGTGGGAAATTTTTGGAGCAGGGGAAGGATTATGGCTCATTTTTAAAATTTTTGATTTTGCGGATAATGGCTTGTGTCAGGGACTGATTATAGATGTTGGTGAAGACTAGTGAAAGCTGATGAGTACATTCTTTAAGCACCTTCCAAGGAGCTTCATCTGAACTTCAGCATTGTTCCTAGCATTCACTACCCTGAGGGTCCATCTCTCCGTATGCTCCCAGGTGGTGTGATTGTGAATTATGATTGTGTTGTATTGTTTCACTGTGGCAAAAAGCAGTTCAGCATTTACAGTTTGTAATATTCTGTATACTCTGGTACACCTGCTGTGGGTAATTGCTGAGGTGATGATCTATTCTCCTCTTGTAGACTGCTGTAGCATCCGTAATTCCCCTCTGTGGATCAGCTCTAGCAGCACTCTGCCAGGCCCTATCACTTGACCTGAAGGTGTTGTTGTGGTCACTGAGGAGCATTCTAACCTGGCCTGTTGTCCAGGGTTTCTGGAAAGGCTCGGATGTGTCCACTGACACATTGTAAACACAGTACTGTGTATGTAGGACAGTACAGTGTCTGTGTAATCAGTCACGTCCTGATGGTAACTGACATGAACTCTGAGTAAGGTGGATTAGGGTTACAGTGGTTTACCATGATTATGGTATGATTCCACCACTCGTTATGCACATAAATGCAAAGACTCATCTTCTGCTCTTACGAGAGTCCTTGCTTCTATTCCAGTGGTGGACTGTGCGACCTGCTAGCTGCACTGCAGAGTCAGGAGTCAACAAATGAAGCCAGTTCTCAATTTTTATCAAGACACAGCAGTTGCACACATCTCGATTACCAGCAATTTGTCGTTCTAGCTGATGACCTTTATTCCTACATGCACCAATAATAAGCATGTACCTTCCATGCCACCCCTGTCAGCAGCACAATCCCACCTCTGCACATTTCTCCTTCCTTCTTTTGTGAGCCCTCTCCATCTGTTTTTTCCCAGGGCATCCTAAGGTCCAGCATGTCCACCCGTTTACACGTGTCAGTGACCAGCACGATATCAGGTCACGGGGTGGTCTACACATTGATCATTTTGAATTGAGTTCCCATCTCCACCTTCATCTACCATTCATGTATTTCAAGAAGAACTGCCTGATTTGGATGCTGCTGCGCTCTTCAACTGCAATTTTGCATTTACATGGATGACAACGCTTAAAATGGATTCGATTAACTTCAGCACTTGGTCATATTGCCAGTGATAATAACCCTTCTCCAGTGCTTCAGGGCAGGTTCTAAGGATGTGCTCCAGTGTTCCTTTTCTTTGGCACAACCAAAATGTTGATAGTTCAACCTTGCCAAAACAAAAGAGGTTCTATCTTTCACAACTGAAACCACGTCACCTTAAGATCCACTGCCTGTAACAATCTTGTCTATGCCCCCCTGTTGCTGCATTCCCACTATCTGGCTCGCATGCAGCACCTCCACCTCAGCTCTCCTTTCACTCTGAACCAGTTCCCCTATCTCTTTGCTTTATTTGTAGTGCTGTGTGTGTGTGTGTGTGTGTGTGTGTGTGTGTGTGTGTGTGTGTGTGTGTGTTCCTGTGTTTCTCTCTTCTGTGTCTCTCTCTACCTGTCCCTCGGGCTTCCTTGCCTTGCTTCCCTTTGACATAGGCAACAGAATAAGGTCAAATAAAATGAATACACTTTCAAAATAAATATATGCCTTTCACTGCCCATCCAGTAGAGATTCTGCATATACAGTTCAGAGAATGGGATCGACGTATCCCAAGGTTAATATGGAATTTTTTTAAAAAAGATCCAGAGTTAAATACTCCTTTCTGCTGCTGCCAGAAAAGGAGGGGTGGGGGGGTGTTTAATGTCCTTTATGAGTATAGTTAATATTTACCTCCGCCAGGAGGTTATGTAATCACCAGAGTTTGTTTGTCTGTCTGTCCGTCTGTGTGTGCGTGTGTGTGTGTGTGTCTGTTTGTCTGTTAACAGCATAACTCAAAAAGTCATGGACGGATTTTCACCAAATTTTTACAGGATGTCCGGAAGAGCAAAAGTAACAATCGATTAGATTTTGGAGGTGATCCGGATCACCGTCTGGATCCAGGAATTTTTTGAAGGTCGAAGGACAATTGCGAGGGATGGCCGCCAGGCCATCTCTCAATTGTACAGACAGAGGTTGCCGGATCGATCCCAGGCGACGGCTGAATTCCGCGCGGCCGGTTCGGCCTGCCCGAGCGAGTCGGGACCGATGGAACGAAGCGGCGGCGACCCGTACGGTACCGTCACGTGTGTGCGCAACGCTACCGTTACGTGCGTGCGGCGGCGCCGCCATCAAAACACTGTGCTGTTACATTGTACATGAATGTTATGCTTTGTGCACAAAGATCCTAGGCGACGGCCAAATTCCACGCGGCCGGTTCGGCCTGCCCGAGTGAGTTGGGACCGACGAAACGAAGCGGGGGCGACGCGTACGGTACCGTCACACGTGTGCGCAACGCTACCATTATGTGCGTGCGTCAAAACACTGTGCTGTTACACTGTACATGCATGTTATGCTTTGTGCACAAACTGTTAAAACTAAATTAAATTACGTTTTGGGTTATGCTGTTAACAGACAAACAGACAGACAAACAAACTCCGATTGGTCATCTGTACAATTGAGCGATGGCCTGGCGGAGGTCTGCACTCTCCGAGTGCTTTTCTAGTTACTTAATGTATACACTGGCATTTTACCACATCAGATGTTAAAAAATTGGGTAACACTTTATAATAACTATACACTATTAAGCATTAGTTAAGCATTGGTTCAGCATAATTTAAGCATTAGTTAATCCTTAAATCCTCATGAACTCATCATGAATTCACCATTAGTAATACATTACAAAGCATTAGTAAAGACAGTTTTAAATGTTCAACTAACACATTATGAAGCATTAGTTAAACATTAGTAAAGTGCTTAATTCATTGTTAACTCATCATTTGTGACTGATTAGTTATACGTGCTTAATTAATCATGAATTCATGATCTGTATGGCATTTATTATGCATTACTAAGCACTTAATAAATCCGGTTAAAATGTTTTGTTGCTCATTGATAATCTCAGATGTTAATACTTTATAAAGGGTTAGCAACTGTGTTAGTGTATGATTTACAAACACATATTCATACTCAATGAATAACTTATTAATGCGGTTACTACTCATTAGTTAAGTATATTCCGTGAGCCCATCTAAAGTGAGGACTATCTATGCTTTATAAAGCATTTATAAATGACACAGAAGCAAAGATATACAAAGTGTCAGTTTTATTGGTCCCAAACAATACAAGCTCTTTTAAATACACACTTTAAACAAATACAATCTATAAAATTTCAAGTAAACTTGACAAACATCTTCAAATAACAACAGTCGGTGATCGTATAAAATAGAAACATAAAATACAACCTCTTTTAAATACACACTTTGCAATCCTTAACATTTCAAGTAAACTGGTGAACTATCTCTTTAGGTCACACACACACCAGAGGTAAGTGGGTGCCCTTGAAGTGCACAAAGTGCTTTACAGTAAGACAAATATACCGTTTTCAAATATTGCAAGATAACACTAGATAATTTCTGCAACCTGTTTGCCTCTACGATCAGCTGTCATCTTACCAGCGTGACTTCTGCATTTTGGAGCATGCGCACTCGCGTTTTTGACGGTAAGAGCATGCGCAGTAGCGTCTTACGCGTCCCAGAGTCCTACAAGTCCCAGTCTCCTCCGCGGTTCTGGAGAGCGAGACCGCGCGGGTTTTTTAATTTTTCTCAAATGCGGAAGTCGGAGAGAGAACCCGCAGGAGAGATGACAGCTGATCGTAGAGGCAAACAGGTTGCAGAAATTATCTAGTGTTATCTTGCAATATTTGAAAACGGTATATTTGTTTTACTGTAAAGCACTTTGTGCAATTCAAGGGCACACACACACCAGAAGTAGGTGGCTGCCTGATTCTGGGATTCCGCCAATGTAATTCAATGGGAAACGAGCGTATTCCTCCACCTGCAACTTTTACCTTTGGCAGGAGGAGGAATGTACTCGTTTCCCATTGAAATGCACTGGCGGAATCCCAGAATCAGGCACCCACTTACCTCTGGTGTGTGTGTGACCTAAAGAGATAGTTCACCAGTTTACTTGAAATGTTAAGGATTGCAAAGTGTATTTAAAAGAGCTTGTATTGTTTGGGACCAATAAAACTGACACTTTGTATATCTTTGCTTCTGTGTCATTTATAAATGCTTTATAAAGCATAGATAGTCCTCACTTTAGATGGGCTCACGGAATATACTGAACTAATGAGCAGTAACTGCATTAATAAGTTATTCATTGAGTATGAATATGTGTTTGTAAATCATATACTAACACAGTTGCTAACCCTTTATAAAGTATTAACAACTGAGATTATCAATGAGCAACAAAACATTTTAACCGGATTTATTAAGTGCTTAGTAATGCATAATAAATGCCATACAGATCATGAATTCATGATTAATTAAGCACGTATAACTAATCAGTCACAAATGATGAGTTAACAATGAATTAAGCACTTTACTAATGTTTAACTAATGCTTCATAATGTGTTAGTTGAACATTTAAAACTGTCTTTACTAATGCTTTGTAATGTATTACTAATGGTGAATTCATGATGAGTTCATGAGGATTTAAGGATTAACTAATGCTTAAATTATGCTGAACCAATGCTTAACTAATGCTTAATAGTGTATAGTTATTATAAAGTGTTACCAAAAATGGTATTAAAAACCATGGATATCTCACAAAAAGCTGCCACTTGTGCATGTCTGTCATACAGTAATAGTTACTAGGAATATTGTGCTTAACAAAATGCATATGAGAATTTGCCTCCCAAAGTGGTACTGATGATCCCAATTATACCTACTTGGCACATGGACTAGTTAGAGGACGTACTGGAACAAATCTGATCCAAGGTGTCTCTACCACGCAACTTCCATGAGTTAAATTATCTTGCATCTATCTATGCACTACAAACGTTACAAAACTTCCTGCACTGGCACTGTCCAGAACACTGGCTCGAAACATAAATCCTCACTGTAGAATTATCCAATATAGAGATACGTCCAGAGACATTGACCCCTTCAAAGCTCATGGCATCTCTGGCCTTAGTCGCAACAGGATCCCAGAGTGGGATGGTCAGCTCTGGGATCCTGTTCATCACAGACATACACACACACACACACACACACACACCCACACACCCGCGCACACACACACCCACACACACACACACACCCAAACCCACACATGTGCGCCCATAGACATGCAGACACACGCACACGCACCCACACACACACACACACACGCAAACAAACAACACCACTCTTTCTCCAAATGCAGAGTCTTTAACATGCCAGGCGTGTTTGATTTCACCCGTACAACCACTGAGTGAGCACGAATGGGGAGATTTTTCATAGGTCTGTGCCTGGGCCAATCTCACCCTCAACTGAACAGGTCCCCCCCCATCTCTGGCTGTCTGCTCCAGTCAGAGGTTTTGAAGGATGAGATTGAAGAGCCCGAACATTTCCATATAGTGAGAAAACCATCTGCTCATATCCTATTATTATCTGTCACAACAGTTATTTGACTGGTTTCATCTGATTCACTCGCGGGGTCGTGGTGCATGTAATAAGAACAAGGCATCGCAGATTGGTTTTACATTGCAAATGCAATCATTTCTTTGAGGGAAAACATCTGTCCCTGTACACTCTGTCACCCTTCCCTCCTCCTAACACACCTACACACACACTCCACCCATTCTTGATGCCACATTGTTGGTTTTGCAATGCAATGACTTCACCTAAGGCTGACATACCTTGACCAGTGACCCAGCTTTTCCTCTCCACGTTATCTGTATTAGAGCAATTTCTCACTGCACACTAATTGTAGTATGCTGTGATCTGTGGGCTGTTAATGCCAGACAATTACCAAATGAAACAGACTTCACAAGGCCAACATGCAGAATGGAATTGCTCCAAGTGGAAGTGTTAGCTCTACATGAGCACTGTGTCTCATTGCTAATGTTGTAAAACAAGTGTTGTGTCTTATTGTGTGCAGTGCATTTATTTCCATATGCAGCATGCAATGTGACAGAATCGATTCACGTCTAAAAATATAACAAATAGCAAGGTATATAAGACAACATGTACCTTATGTACTTAATAAAAGTTTTGCCAACAGGTTACGAGCAATACTAGAAAGGAAATATCACTATATGTGGTAATAAGTGTAAATTAAATGAGGCCCTCTAAAGATCTCTTTTTTATATAGATTTAAATGGAGAGCACAAAATAGTTGACACAAATAAAAAGATGTCACATTCTACATGTGATAGTTACAATGACCTTTGCTAATTAGTGCATCGATTTGCATTGGGGATGCAAATGTGGAATCATTTTCTTGACGATTAATCAACAGAATTATCAATTATTGCTTTATAATACAATTTCAGTACAGTAGACTTTGGTTCCAAAGTTGATTTTGCTGTTATAGCCAAAAAACATGTGACACCAGTTGAAAAAGCATCACAGATACATACGTATGTATTATTGTAAGATTGACCTCGACAATGGCATTTGATAAGCATTAGCAGAACTCCTTCAAGTGTCACAGAAGTTTTTACTCCACCAAGGAATGTGGCGGAATTATGTAACAATCGGTGCTGATTTAGCTGTCTGTTTGTCTGTTAGCATCTTTACTCAAAAATGGACTAATGGAGAGAGATTGGATTTTTAGAGAAGGTCAGAAATGACACAAGGACCAGTTGATTAGATTTTGGCAGTGACGCGGCTTATAGTCTGGATCTAAGAATTTATTAAAGATTTCTGCGTCACTGCAAGATAACGGCACAGTGTCAGTGTAACTATGACAACAAGTGAACACTATGTCAGCTGCTTGCTGATGATCACATGATTGTGATCCTAATAAAAATCGACCACTTCAGACTTATCGGGATTTAACCGTCGGAAATGATACAAGGAACAAATTGATACATATCCAGGTCATGCCATCTGTTTTGGTATCCATACATAACGTACAAATGAATAACACAGGCCTGTTCTCAGCGCAAGGTGATTAAATGGTCACATTCTATGTTGCCTTGATTTCTGATCATCAATAACTCTAAACAAATACTGAATTTATGTTTTACAAATGTTGTATTTCTGACAATGCCATATGGGGGAATTAACAGCCTTGGCAGAGTACTTCCCTCTCTGAGTGTCTTTTCAGTTGTCATAGTGACAAGGTATATCCCATAATGCTCTCTGCATGCCAACATAGAACTGCCCATAATCTGAGTGACCACCTCCTCTGGTTGCTACAGTAATAACCAGTAAGAGACCAGTGGCGGCTGGCCAATAGAGGGCGCTCGGGCGCTCGGACACCCCCCCCCCGGTGTTTGTGATTTTTCATTTTTAAAATAAATATTATTTAACATAAACAATAATCAATTATTTTTTAGCACCATGCGAATTTATATCATGTACAAAATATTAATTACAATTTTCGGGGAAAATAGTTTCCTGCTCATCTCTGCTGAGCTGCTGGGGCGCTGGAGAAATCGCCCTTCCAGTGCGGCAGAGCAGCCAATGACCAACAAGAGATTCGACATAGCAACAGAAATTTATCCAATCAGCGTTGTCGAATCTGATGCCCAGAGGGGCGATATCGATATCGCCCCAAGCCAAGTGAGCATGTGTGAGTGTGGTGGATAAGTGTGACAATGACAATGATGGGTGACGCAGACGGTGAAAGTGTACGATCTCGTCTCCTAAATCCATTTGAAAGGAACACATTGGTGGAAAAACTCAAAATAAAACAGCGAGGCCCAGATCAACCTAATATCAAAATAAGTCAACAAAGCAGCGAGAAAGGTAAATTTTATACAAGAGGCTTCTCTCGTAATTGGTACAAGAGGAAGGCTTGGCTAGCTGGATGCAGTCATGCAAATGGTTTATATTGCTTCCCGTGTTTGCTCTATAAAACGGCCGGGACAGACACGGCATGGACTGTTTCAGGAGTAAGAAAATGTTGAAATCATCAAAATTGTTGCAGATTGTATTTTTCTTTGTCTGCTAATTGAAAAAATCACTTAATTGTTTCAGTTCTGATCAGTTAGTAACATTTAGCTTTATCATAAATTACTGTACAGTATTTTTCTGTTCTAGTATTAAATTATTAATATACTTAACACTTAACATAATACTTGAGTGGTCAATTCAACACTAATGCGCTGTTTCATGTGCTCAGCTGTATAGATAATTTATTGCCAAAATTGTGGTTACACAATATGTTGTACATGTTTTGTGCAAAAATGCCTCAAGTTATTAATATTGGCATTAAATAATTATTATTTCACAGAGCACTGATATCCTGCCGTTTCTGTTCAGTTGTATCGGGATGGTTACTGAAACTGACTTGACATGGCACAGCCCCACCTAGAATATTTTTCACCAGCCGCCACTGTAAGAGACTCTACCTGGTGGTGCAACCATGTACTACAGCTAATATATAATACTTTTTTTGACATGCTTGTCCTTTGTCTTCTGCCTTATCAGTTAATATATTTCAACTTTGATAAATTGTTAATGGCAATTGATTAAAATCCTGAATTAGATTTTTCCAATCAGTCATCAATTCATTGTTTGATTGATTTACTCTTATTTATCCTATCCTGGCCTGGACAGGTCACCAGTCTATCACATAGACATGGAGAACATGCAAACTCCACATAGAAATGACCCAGCCAACCAGAGATTGAAACCCAGGACTTTCTAGCTGTAAAGTAACGCCACAGCACCACTGTGCCGACCCTTGGTGCAATTAATTAAATACAAATATTTTTCTTTCTTAGCAAACAAAGTCAACCATTAATGAAGTAGTCTTCACTTTATTATAAATGTTACCAACATGATCTTAACATTTGTCAAGTAAGATGCAGATGTTGAGGTCTCAGAGAGGACTCAGGCTCATTATGGCCCTAAGGTAACAAAGGTTTTGAAGCAGACAAGTAAAGATCTTAAGAAGAAACATTATAAGTTAACCATATGATTATGCTTGCTGAAATATATATACATTTTTGAAGTGTTGATTTGATTAAAGTAATGATTCAGATGATTTATTATGTTCAGATTGAGAGGAATGATTTAAGAAGTGATTCTGTGTGAAGTAATCCTTGTTAGGCTCTGTGTGTGCGTACAGGCCTCATAGGCTTGTGTGTCCAGGCCTTAAGAAAGCAGAAGTGCAGTAAACAACAGTCACCATGACTCGGCAGCCACAATGACATTGCAGCCTCCTCAGAAAAAAGGGAAGTTTGGGAAAAACCCAAAAGGGTGGGCTGAAATGTGTGTGTGTTAAACAGAATGTGGACACTGTGTATTTGCTGTAACAACATGACTTCTGTATTACTGCTGTATGTGATGACAAGTTGATTGCATAAGTTAGACGGTGTCAGAGGGCGTACCTAGCCAGTTTTGTGTGTCCGGAGAGAGTATAAGAATGGGAGAGCAGAGACATTATGGGGGAGTTGTTCGCCGGAGCTGCTAAGAAGAGCTGCAAAGGGAACTTGGCCGGAGTTCTGAAGAATCTTCACCTTCCTCTTTTGCCCGAGAGACGGGAAGACGACGCGGGACTTAGGCTCCAGAGATCGCTGAGGACATCGTTGGAAGCAAAGTCTTTTTCTGACTTTGTTCAACAAGCGAAGACCACACTCTGCCAAACGGAGAGTCCTAAGAGGTTCTGCAGTTATCCAGAAGAAACCAATAGAGGGAAGATCCGACTACACCCGAAGAGGCAAAGGAGGCAACAGCACTAGGCTGTTCCCCTCCCCGGGGCTGGGAGACCCAGTGACCCACTACAGCCTGAACAGACGAGGGTTTTCCATCACCACCATACCACAGAGAAGACAGCTGGGGCGTAAGCACTAACGTTCCAGCCGATTCCAGAGATAACTGCCAGACCACGATTGGCTTACAGGACTCCTCCGCTCCCCCCTGCCGAGGGATAAGATCCTTTTGTTCACAAAGAAGACATCGTACCGAGTCCTCTGGACAACTGAAGGCTTTTCCCAGACGCAAGACAAGACCGAGTGATACGGTAGTGGCCACGCTGTTCGCTCTCTCTCCTAAATTTAATAATTAGAGAAGATTGTCAGGTACGCTCAATTTATTTACTTTAGTCTCATTTTTAATCAGAAATAATTAATTGTTTTAATCATGAATTGATGCTGTGCTCTTGCTAAACTTGCTTAATAAAACACTCTATTGCATTTAAAGAGAAGCCTAATGAAATTATTATAAACCACTGAAAATCTGCATAGTGGTAAAAAGTTAAGTTGATTGTGTGCATTCAATCCAATGGTTCTTAAAGGTTACTTAGTCCAAAGTGAGAGTGTTTAAACATTACCCCAGAGGTTAGTTCTTTCCAAACCTCTAAAACGAACCCAGGAATAGCACCAAGTGCATGCAAGTCCTTAGAGAGAAGCTGTCCGATAACGAATGTGAATGATAGATCAATTCTACCACTTAGAAAGGCTGCTTGGTGGGATAGTATTTATCAGATAAGAGGGGTGAGACATTCGGATGCAAGGCAGTTAGAACCTGGGCGAGTGTCTCTCGATTCCAGCTTAATTTATTCTGCTGAAACCTGTTAGGTGAAATACTAATAGGCAGATAGAATCTAACCCTTTAAACGGAGAGCTGGACCAACTTTAACCTGAGGCAAGGGTTAAAAAAGGCTAGACTGGCGAACACATTCCTGCATAGCAAATCCAGCTCGAATAAAAACACGTCTTTATGTTAAACCAAACTACAAAATTGGCTGCAGTTCTACAAAATAGAATACATCTCATTACTGTGATAGAAAAGTCAGCTTAACTATAGAACAGAATGTTCGGAAAGAGTACACTCTAAAAAGCAATTCTGTGGACCTTTTGTCATAACTTAAATAAATATATTGTTGTGACATAAAAAATCAAGTTCTGTAATCCAGTTAGACTTTTTACTTGTAAATGTTATTTTTTTGAGCTTGGATGACATAGAAATAATGCCTTTTGATTCAATACACTACCATCACCTTGTCAGAGCTTAAAAATTTCAGTTCATCATGAAACAATTGGATTTTAAGTTCTGCTAATGTAAAAAACAATTTGATGATGTGTAAACGGCCCACAGTCTCTCTTTCCCGCATGCGCGAGCGGCCATGTTTAAGGCCAGAGTGAGCACATGGTGAAAAGCCGAAGCACAGCCGAAGCTCATTGAAGCATTTTGGTGAATGGTAAGTAATTTTATTCTTATTTGCATTCGCTCAGGATTCTGTTGATGATAGCCTACTGTAACTGAATATCGAAATCTGGAAGTCCTTACTTTTAAATGCGTGCAGTGTTGGCAGTCTGTGTGCCGAGGTAAAGTTAGCTCGGTGATGCCTGTACTGGCTTCAATGCGGGAGTAATTGGTTAATTTCGGCATGTGACTAATAAACCGGCGCACAAATAGGTTGTGTGTTGGCGAGTTGTATTTATTATTTCGTCTTATCTGAATCACAGTCTAATTCTGGGTTACCAGCCGTCCCTTAAAATACCGAATTGTCCCGCATTTGAAACTAAAATACGCGGTCGGTATTGAATCCATAAGGAGGTGGCAGCTTGTGAGAAGCTCACCTGCTTGGGATTCAGTGGTAATATGTTTTTTCCTGTGGATTAAATTAAATGTATCAATGGATAATATCAATACAGTTTTATGAAATGGACAGCTACACTTATATTTACAAATGTATTGATAACACGATGTAACTCGCTCATCAGGCTGTCGTCTGACCAGGACGACAGGCACACATATTACGCGCCTACGGAGAAAGAGCACATTATGACGGCCCTCTGGGCTCCCAAAATATGAGAAAAGTTAAACAGGGTTATGATAAAACCGACAGAGAGGGACGGGGGAGCTAAAGGAGTTCATTATGATTCATAAACGAACCAGCAGACACCGTGGTGCGCTCCGTAACGGCACAGCCATGCGTCCTAACGCACACACACCTTCAGGTCTGTGTGGACAGGTCTGACTGTCCATGACTACACAGATAAGTGTTTCTCTTAAGTTTTATGGAAGAAAAGAATCAAACACTAGTCATTTAAATTGCTATAAGCCCACTACTGCTTTGTTTATATTGATTTAGGGGAGACCAGGGATGGTTGTAACACTTGAGTTCTAATACCACTGTTTTCTCCTGTCAGTATAAAATGGGAGACACATGATTTCATTTATTCCTCCATGATCACACACAGGGGCTGACAAGGCTGTAAACAGTTGTGTATAAAACCCTGATCCTAACACCTTTTAATTTCTTCTTCAAGGATGTGGAGGAGCTCGATGCAGACCCTGCCATGCAAGTGATGATGATTGCCATCATCGGTGATGGGTGTGTAACCATCATTGTTGAGGGAAACGAGATCCTGCAGGGGATTGATGTTGCCAGATCCTGTGCCTTGCTGATGGGAGTGATCTTTGTCAGGAGAATGCAGCCTACAACTTCTGCTGTTTGCACTTTAAATGATTTAGTGCTGCTGTTAAGGATTTAGTGTTATTCATAATTTTAATAAATGGTTCTTATTAATTTGAATATTTCTGTCTGAATTTTTGTTCATTTTGAACACCAGGAGAGAGTTTCTTAGCTGCTGAACATAACCTTAATATAGGACAGGACTTAACTTCACTCTTGCAGAGATCAGCTAATTAAGTTCTTGTTACTAAGAAATTTGTTTAATTGTGGCCAGAAAGCTTCTTCACCTTACTTAAAAAATTATGTTGGATCAACTTAAAAAGTTGCATTCATGTTGACCATTATGAAGTTCATGTTACTTAGAAATTTGTTTAATTGTGGCAAAAAAGCTTCTTCACCTTACTTAAAAATTATGTTGGATCAACTTAAAAACTTGCATTCATGTTGACAATTATTAAGTTCTTGTTACTCAGAAATGCATTTTTGTTCGGACTAAAAGGTAATTCAACATACTCAAAACATTGCTTTGACTTAATGTATTTCTGCCAGCTATTGGCTCAACTTAAAAATTCGAGTGGAAACGGTTAACATAAGTTTTTATGTTGACCCAGTGTTTTATTTTTTAGAGTGTAGTCTCTGTCTGGTCTCCCCTCAAATGTAGTGTGACCAGATTATTGGAGGCAACAATCAAATCTGCCCAATCAAATTTTGTCTGTTTTCGGCATGACATAGAATTAAAATCTTTTATTCATCTGGAATTCCTGATTTTTTTTTTCAAAATATTTTTTCAGTTCTTACACAATGGCCAGGAAGTCAAGGACACAATTACTCTGAACATATTTTATCTATTTGTTTATGTAAAATCTACTTGATCATAGAATCAGAGCTGACTTAACTAATATGGATTTTATTTGGATAAAATTTGATTAAACATAAAAAAATATTTGCAATTCGATTATTTTGGTATTTGTTTTACTAGGAATGGGCTTTTTTTTCAATCATAAGGCCACTGTCAGTAAATGTCTGCTGTTTTCTGCTGAGGAAAATTATGACGCACATTCATTCACATCAAACTGGCATCATTAAAAGGATCATACACTGCATATTTGGGTCATTTTTAAAAGCTGCATTTCAGACAAGTGGTGCAGATATTTTTGTCATTGTTAACTGCTCTTTGTCTACTCGTATTTCTCCCTCGAGATCCCCATGTTTTAAACAGTTTCTTTCCCATTTCAAGGCAATTTTTTTTATAAAAAAATAATTTGTTATTAAATTAAATATTTGGAAATGTTCAATTTGGGTTATGCTCCTTCTACAGTAATGAGACTGCTCTAAACAGAATATACTTCTTGCAGCACTTTCAGTACCTTTTTTGTTTGTTTTTTGTTGATTTTGTTTTGTATACTATATTTTGTTAGATTCTATTTGAATCAAATGTGTTATACAATTTCAGTCTGATAGCAGAGATAAATCTCAAGGAAATGTACACCACTGTTTTCAAGTGGTTGACTATTTCTCTGTGTGAACGTGAAACTAACTTCCTGTGTGAAGCTGTACTTGAAAAAACAGTGTTTTGATATTTATTTGTCGGAGTGACATGTAATGTTTAAGGTTTGAAATCCTCAGGTGTCACTGGGACAAAACGTTAGTAGCCTTGAACAATGTTCATTTGTTTGGTAAAGATGCTCACTGCTGCAAAAGAGAAGAGTGAAGAGAATGACAAAATCACCAACTCCCTCTTTTTCTGTCTGCCTCTCTCTGTCAGTCTCTCTCTCTTTGTTGGTTCCTACACACTCACACTATAACAAGCTATAAAATGCCTCTTCCCTTAGCAGCTCCTCACACACACACACACACACACACACACACACACACACACACACACACACACACACACACACACACACACACAGTTATGTCTGTATATATGGGATACTTGCTGGTTCACTTGTCAGTCCTTTTGTCAGACGGATATCTTTTCAAAATACATCAAGAACTGTATTTTTCCCTATGACACCTATCCCAATGGCCCTCCAGGCAACTATCCATGACAAAAATCTAATTAATAAATTCAAAAAAAGAAAAAAGAAGCGTGCAGCTTCAGGTTGAATGTTTCTCAAGACGCTAAAGGAAGACAGTTCCCAGTAAAGCATTTGTACTGTTCATGTGTTGAAGTCTGCATTGACTATATGGAGCAGAAGCACTATGGGCTCGAGTGAGGGGGAAGATGTGCTCTCTGTAAATGAGAATAAGTTAAGGCGCAAGCAAACTCAGCAGGCAGCAACCAGTCTATGCTGACAGGCAGCACGGAAAGAATAGGAGAAGAATAAGTGCTCCCCATCATGTTCCTTTCAGAAGAACAAAGCCTCACGCTCATCGGGAGTCTGCCTCAAGCTGAAAACTGTCTCCTCACTTGAACACTCACAGCCTAAAACATACATCATTCCTGGCATCACAAAAACAACAGAGGTGGGAAAGGAGAGGGGAGGAAGAAAATAGAATCTGAATTCCATTTCAAAATGCTCTATTAAGATTTGACAGGCATTGTGCTGATGTGGAAGACTTTTGTTTTTGAAAACAGCGGGCCATTTTCTGAAGAGATAAAACTTCTTTGCCTTTAGTTAGACAGTCTTTAGAAATGAATGGCAGTGATTAGCCAAAAAGAGACATTGAAAGCCATGACAATCGGGAGAACTGCTATTGACAAGACATAACACTTTATTTCAGGATGGTTTTATTCAGTTCGATTCAGGAAGTGTCTCAACTACATCTAAAGCAGATAACATAGCAAGACAAGGGAAGAAGCTCCATTTCTTCAAGACAATCATTAAAAACAAGCTGACCACCACCAGCAACTGACACAATGTCCTGACCAAGAAGCAAAATGAATCCTAAATTAAATTGCATTCATCGTCCACATCACCATGAACATGATTAGATTTTTATCACTTGATTACCAGTTTGTCAAATAATTTGTCTTTTTGTGAGTAAGGTCACAGCATCTGGAATTTTGCTATCCAATCTTGTGATGCAATATAACAAAAAAGTTAGCATGTGGAATCTTGAACAACAGACCTTGAGACCTTGATTTAAGCAACTTATACATAAAAGGACAGTGATATTGATAAGCATAATAATTATGCATTCAAACAGTTTTTTTTCTCTTTAAACTCCTCATTTTCGTTTAGGATTATAGTTTGTTCTTCTTGTGAGAACTATGTAAAATTGCACAAAATTAGTGTAGTCCTCACAATATCATACAGGACTTCTAACTAAACCCTGTGAGACTATGCAAATGTTCCACCAAACCATCAACACCTTTGCAAGGATAACGTTACTTTTTATTCTGACAAAGCAGTAAAGAAACAAGTCAGCAAGGTAAAACCATCCTTTCTTTACTGATTTGTCGGTATAAAAAATAACATTATGCCATTGTAATAGGCGACAAAATGAACATCATTCAACTAACATTATTGCTGTTTGACAAGACACAAGTTAGACAGGGTCTGGCAATAGCCAAAGCCACCACTATGAACTTTAAAATTCACAATTTAGGATATTTGCATCACCATGCAAAGTTGAGGTTAAGGTTGAATTGCTTTTTTATGTCATACATCAAGACTGAAAAAACCCTAAAGAATGACTTGCCATATTGAAGTAGTAAGTCTCTGTTTACTTATTGCAGTCTCAAGTCAAAGTAAATGAAAATTATTTTCCCAAGTCCTTTAGATTTCTTCTCAAAAATACACTGATTATGACAGATCAATTTTTACTCAAGGACACTCACAAACCACTGCTAGCTCTTAAAAGAAAATGTCTGAGAAAGAAATTGGCAGCTTTGTCTCAGGCAATCGATTCTATCAAAGTTGAACAAGCCTCTGTATCTGATATGATGAAACAAATGAGTCAAGCATGGGAATGGGGCAGAAATCAATATTTGTGGTAAACACTTCCAAAAAGGGTGCTGAAGTTTTAGATAAGGACATTAAACCACTCGTTTTTTGTTTCTCCTGGCTTTCTGTCTGGCCCTTATATGAGATTTACAGAGACTGTCAGACAGAGGAGCAGCTGATGCTCTGGTTCACAGAGTTACAGAAGTCAGAGAACCAAGGACCTCAGAGACAGAGACTTGTTAAGGCAATAAATCTTGTCATGGAACAGTAAAATCCTAGCCTAGCCGCGCGAGACCCAGGTCTGAAGACGCAAGGGTCTAGGAACTCTCGACAGGGAAGGAGGCGGGCTAAAAGGTTGTCTTTCAAATCACTCTGCAGCAATTGGGTAGGTATACAACCAATCAGCGCAACGAATAGGCTGATGTAGTTCCTAGAGCGCCGGAACTAAGAGGATGCGGGAGTTCAGTGAAGCCTTATTTATCTTTCTTATCTTATCCTTTGTTTATCTTTCAAGTTGAATTTTAGCTTCAAATCTTTAAGGGCTGTGGCCAAAGCCGAGTCGAAAGATAACTGTTTATTGTATGCAGCCATCTTCTTGTCTATCCTTGTTTCTATGGTTGTTTCCGGTTGTTTCTGTCAGAATCATCGCGCCTCTGTCGTCACTTAGTTACGCCCGCCTTCTGATGTTACACTTCATGGTGATTCGTCGGCCAGTTTTAGGAGCATCCAACCTCGAGGCTTACCGGGGGTAACTAGACCGACCCTGGCAGAGAATTAAATTCGTTGCCGTGGGTTGTCTAGCGTGGCTAGGCTAGTAAAATCCCACAATGCTCCTCATGCACCTGTGTCTTTGCTACAAGTTCTAGCTTGTGTTTGTGAACAAGCCTTTTCAACAAAAGAACATTCTCACAAGCAGGTTGGCATAAGAGACACAAAGAAGAATAAATAAATAAATTTACCCAATAACTAAGTAAAATACTAACAAGAAAACACCTCAGATGTATAGTTCTAAACCAAAAGTAAAATTGATCTTTAAAGCAGAACTTGAGCTGAAAGACTATTCTTCCTCAGACAATCTTGGCACTAAACACTGAAACACTTTGACTCTTTGAACTGTTGCTAATCACAATGTACTTTCGAGCAATATTCACTTGACTGCTCATATTGTATTTTTATGTATTAGTTATTCATTCATACTTTTTAAGGAAATTAATTTCTGAATGTGGTATATGTATGGATGTCTATGTCTATGGTTTTAAGGACCAAGGGAGTTGCATTCTGAATTTTGCTGTGTTTTGGCATACAATGACAATAAAGACATTCTGATTCTGAAGTGATTCTGATTTCTGATGAATGAATAAGTAGGATTTCATCACATTCTCTGGTCTGTCTGTCATTGGCAGCAGCAGTTAATTGGTGTATATGTAGTTGCTGACAAAGGTTTACATACACTTGTAAAAGCCAGACAAATCATGGCAGTCTTGAGTTTGCAATGACTCCTATTACTCAGAATGTTATATGATAGAATTATTGAAACCCATGCGTCTTTGTTAGAAAAAAAAACAATCATACATTTAGTTGTATTTTTTAAATAAATGGAAGTAAGTTATTGACTTAATCAAGTCAGGAAAGTCACTTGGAATAATTTCCAAGCAGCTACAGATCCCAAAATCATCTGTGCAAAAAACTGTCTGTAAGTATAACGTTCATGGTACAGTTGAGTCACTGAAAATCAGGAAGAAAACACAAGCTATCATCTGCTGTTGTGAGACAGTTGGTCAAGATGGTCAAAAGTGAAACAAAATCCACTAAAAATCAGGGTTGCAATAAATTAGAAGCTGTTGGAAAACAGGTTATACATTATCATTAGAGGATGCCATGGATGAAGGAAGCCCTTTCTCTAGAAGCAGTTCTTTGAAGCTCAACTAAAGTTTGCTGCTGACAACATGGACAAAGAAAAGACCTTCTGGAGAAAAGTCTTTTGGTCTGATGAAACAAAAATGGAGTTATCTGATGACCAGAAATATGTTTGGAGGACAGAAGGTAAGGCTTTTAACCCCAAGAACACCAGACCTCAGCCTTAAAGGCATTATGGTGGATGTTTTTTTTTTGTTTGTTTAATTTGTCTGATTCACATAAAATGAATATACTGACCTTTAGTGGACTTGTATGTATGGTCTCTAAAAGAATAAATAAAATAAAAAAACTGTGGACATGGCAGGACCTGAAAAACATCAGCCAATCAATGCGCTCGGACCGAGGCGTTTGGTTTGCTCCCTTTCCTGTCAATCAAAAATCTTCCGGCTCAGGCCTAGTTACGTAGATTACGTACGCCTTGGACTTACGTGTTTTCTGTATGTGTTGCTTTGGTATAGCTTCGTAGTTAGCTGGCGACTTGTTTTGCTCATCTTTTTTGACATAATGGCAGATAAAGATCCAGGGGGACCCAACCGTAAAAGACAACTTCACGAGTGCTACGCAAGTTTCTGGAGGGGGCGTTTCTTCGTAAATGTTAAGGGGGGGAGGTTAGAGGGGGGTGAGGGAGAGGTTGTATGTGCGCATGCGCATGCTACGTTCAAAGTCGTAGGAAATTAAATCTCCTCTAATGCCTTTAAGGATGGTGGTGGTAGTATTATGTTATGGGGCTTTTTTGTTGCTAGTGAAACTGGTACTTTACACAAAGTAAATGGAAAAAAGAAGATGGAAGATTATGTCCACATTCTTCAAGAAAACCTACAATCATCAGCCAGAAGGTTTGGTCTTGGACACAGTTGTGTATTCCAACAAGACAACGGCCCCAAACACACACAGTGGTTAAAAAGAAAAAAAAGTTTTTAGTGTGGTCTTCCTAAAGTCTTTACTTAAAGTACTGAAAAGCAAAAAACGATTTTGACATTACCCATGCCATTTTGAGTAAGAATATCTCAGTAACTACAAATATAACCCTGCTGCTTTTTTGTACAGTGATAGAAGACAGATGGAGCTGTCTTGTAGAAAAATTTGGGGTCTCTGGTACCTGTCCCACACTGAGATTTTTGCCACCAAAAATAGCCAATTAAAAATTTTGTCCAACTTTGGGAGCTCATATTTTCCAAACTGAGGTACCTAGAAAGCTCCAGTTTGCTAAGTTATCACACAAATTTGTGTAGAATGGAACCCTGGGGTTTTAGAACACTTCTGTGCAGTATTTCTAGTACTTTTAAGGTCCCAAACCCCACTCGTGAGTAGGTATCTCTTCATTTTTAGCATTTTTAGCAAGCCCCCATGGCCTGCAGAGTGTAGGGGAACACCTGGGGATGTTTGTGGGGCACTAGCTACATGCAGAGGCCTTGTTTACCAACTGACAGCTCTCTGGTATGTCTAGAGGCTGAGAAATAACCACTTAAAGATGCAAAAAACGCTGGCGAGGCTTTTTATAGTCCAAATTCTGAAAATTTCAGACCCCCACAACTCAGAAACTATTTGAGCTACAGGCCTACAATTTTGCATAGAAAGCACTTTTGCGACTATCTAATGACATACAAATTTAGGACTAATTTGAAAATGGTGCAGCAACAAACCCAAGGAATATCTGGTCATTTCACCTGGAATGACCCTTATGGAGTCTTATGCTCTTGTCGACCCCTGGAGATATAGCAACCCAACAAGTAAACAATTTTCTTTTTTCTCCCCTGTCCACCGTTCATACTCAAGAATAGATTTTTTTTATAATTGATAGAAGAATATTTCCAAATGTGATAGGATGCCAATATAATAGTATTGTTATTTCAGATCATAGCCTTGTGCAAATGGATCTAACTTTCTCGGAATGCCCTAGACCTAGGAGGACATGGCGGCTTGATCCTCTATTAATGTCAAAAGACGCATTTAAAAATATGCTGTCGGAACAAATCGATTATTTTATAAGTCTCAATCAAACCCCAGAAATTCAGATGAATGTTCTTTGGGAGGCACTAAAAGCCTATATTAGAGGGCAGATAATCTCATACACTGCATTTCAAAGGAAAAGTTACAAACAGCAGCTTTCCGATCTGTCTGACAGTATTAAAGAAACAGATAATTTATATGCTGTGGCGCCAACATCAGGACTTTATCAGAAGAAATTATAATTGAAATCTGAATATGAAAGCCTATCCCTCAAACAAACAGAACATTTATTTTTAAAATCAAAACAGATCTTTTATGAACATGGGGAAAGGGCTGGGAAACTTCTTTCTCACCAAATTAAACAGGCAGCAGCTGCAAACACTATTTCTGAAATTTCTAAAGCTTCGGGTGACAAAACTGCAGATCCTTATACCATCAATGATGAATTTAAACAGTTTTATTGTAATCTTTATAGTCGTGAGCCAATTGATAATACTAGGTTAACAGAATTCTTAGATGGAATACCCATTACCCAAATTTCTTCAGAGGACAGAGTCCAAATTAATAAGGAAATATCTACAAATGAAGTTGTTCAGACCATTAAATCAATGCAGAGTAGCAAAGCACCAGGGCCCGATGGTTTTGTTATTGAGTTTTATAAAACTTTTGCAGATAAATTGGCACCTTTACTAAAATGTGTATACCAGGAAGCGTTTAACCTTGGAAAACTACCTCTTACTATGACGCAAGCCATAATAGCAGTTTTACATAAAAAAGATAAAGACCCGTTACAGTGCAGCTCATACAGGCCTGTGAGTCTTTTGAACTGTGATTATAAAATTCCCACTAAGATTTTAGCTAACAGAATTAGCACTGTTACACCGAAGGTTATTGATTCTGATCAAACAGGGTTTATATCTGACAGACAGTCATTTTATAATATGCGCCATTTACTTAATGTCCTCCATATACCAGAAACTACAAACCATTCAGAAGTAATCATTTCGTTAGATGCTGAAAAGGCATTTGACCGCGTAGAGTGGCAATACCTTTTTGCAGTTTTGAAGAAATTTGGATTCGGTCTCTCATTTCAAAAATGGATTCAGATTATATACTCCTCTCCTGTTGCGTCAGTACAGACAAATAGTATAATTTCAGATTATTTCCAGCTATGTAGAGGATGTAGACAGGGCTGTAGTTTGTCGCCCTATTTATTCAATTTGGCTATTGAACCGTTAGCCACAGCCCTTAGAATGGATAATGAGGTGTCAGGGATCTCCAGGGGAGGCTTAACTCACAAGGCGTCTCTCTTTGCGGATGACTTGCTGCTATATCTGTCGAATCCAGTTAAATCTGTGCCAAAATTGCTTCAGGTACTTGATAATTTTAGTCGCCTTTCAGGTTATAAATTGAATTGTACCAAAAGCTTACTGTTTCCAATTAATAATGTAGAAAAAGATTTTTCAAATTTTCCATTTAAATTAGAAAAAGATATGTTTAAATATTTAGGAATAAATATCACCCGCACAATGGCAGGATTGCGTACTCAAAATATTGACACTTTATTAGAAAAAACTACACAAGATTTTAAAAAAGGGGCAACGCTACCTATCTCACTTGCTGGTCGGATAAATATTGTAAAACTGGTTGTCTTGCCAAAATTCCTTTATATTTTTCAAATGATACCTGTTTTTTTGGCAAAGTCCATTTTTAAGAAACTTGATACTTTAATAGCAGCATTTATTTGGAGTAATTCAAATCCTAGGATGAAAAAGACATACTTACAGGTTTCAAAAGAAGAAGGAGGACTTGCGCTACCAAATCTTACTTATTATTACTGGGCATCAAATATTGCTAAATTATTACATTGGAAATCTACATTTGAGGATAATCAGGGTGAGATTTGGGCACAGATGGAGTTGCAATCTAACCCAATGCCCCTAGTAACATCACCATTACTTTGTGATCAGGAAAAGCAACAAATCAATAATCCAGTTGTTAAAACATCTCTTAGAATTTGGTCACAGTTCAGAAAACATTTCTCCCTTAAGCAAGTTAGTAGATTCTTCCCTATATCTAATAACCCGTTTTTCCTACCATCAGTTTCAGATAAAGCATTTCAAAACTGGCATAACAAAGTGTTATGACTCTCGGCCTGCCTGCTTGGGTTTTTGGACTTTTTCCAGGTTTTGTGTTGTTTCCAGGCTAAGCCTTGTTTTTGTGCCATGTTGTACCTGTCTGTGCTGTGCTTTGGTCCAACTCTCTCTCCCCTAATTAGGTCAGAGTGGTTTCAGCATCAGCTGAGGTCACTCCTCTCATCAAGGGTGCAGTGCGGGCTGAGCAGCTGTTTCCGATTCACCATCACACCTCGCTGACAATAAAAAGCCGGTTCAGACTTTCATTCGACGCCGGATTGTTATACGACTACCATTTCCCGTGGTTCAGCCTGAACGAATCCCGGACACAGCACAGGTAGTCAGCCCAGAGAAATCCACAGCCACGACCACGACCCGAACCACGACCCAGGCCGAGCCTAGAACCACAGCCAAGGGAGATCCACAGCCACAATCACGAACCGAACCACGCCCGAGACGGAACCCGGAGCCACAGCCCAGACCAAGCCCTGAACCACAGCCAAAACTCAGCCGAGATCCCCAGCTCTGCAAACCCCCACAGCCAACCCTTCCTCCACCAACCACTCCTCTCCTTCAGCAATAAAGAACCATTAGCACACTTAATCCGAGTTCTTGCACCGCTTCCTACCCCTGAGCGTGACAACAAAGGTTTGAAGTTTCACTTTCAGCTCTTTTTAGATGACATGTTTCAAACATTTGATGTGTTACGGGAAAATTATAATATACCTGCTTCGCATATGTTTTGTTATTTACAAATACGTAGCTTCTCAAAGACATTGTTCCCTTCTTTTGGCCAAAAACGCATTTCTATGTTATACAAACTGATGCAACGATCAAACCGATATATTGGGAGAAGACAAGAAAAGCCTGGGAAGATGATATGAGTTCTGTTCTGTCTGATGAGGAGTGGAAATCCTGTCTGACTCGAATTCACACATCATCCCTATGTATCCGCCATGGCCTAATCCAGTTTAAGGTGCTTCACCGACTTCATTACACCAGAGCAAGATTGGCCAAAATCTTTCCAGAAGTGGACCCAGCTTGCTCCAGATGCGGACTGTGGCGATGGGCGTGAAAGAGAGCTCAGCTGCAGGGGAGAGAGGTGTGGAGGAGAGTGTATGGAAGCAGTGTCAGGTTAGTTGACACAGGTGGTAACAATTAGGCTGACCTGATTACCTCCACTGTAGCAGGCAGGAGCAGAGGACAAAAAGACACACAGACAGAGAGGAGAGGGGGTCCCACAAGCGGAGGACGGCGGACGAGGTCTGGTGGAGCAGGCAGCTTACGGGACGAGATCCTGTGTAGAGCCAGCTGACGCCGGGACTGATTACCGGAGGAGAGTCGGCAGAGAGCCGACGGACGTTGAGACCGGGGGCGCCGTAAAGGGGTGAAAAGTTAGGACAATTCCAAGGGCCCATGGATGACAGGGGCCCATGGATGACAGGGCCCCCAAAAAATATGTAGAAAAAATTAAATTATTAAACTTAATATTAAGCGCAGTATTTTACTATTGTGTGTTTCATATTCACTATGTTTTTATTGCACTAAAAGTTGAATATCCATTGACAAAAAGTAAACATCTATATTGACTGACCACCCCCCTGTATCTGCATGAAATGGTTTGGTCCGCTTTAGCGTTACTCACTAACGGTGCTTAATTGCAATCAGACAGGAGATGCGCCAAAGAGACGTCGCTGCTGTGTGGCCACAATGTTGTCAAAAAAAAACAAAAATCTGGTTACCAGAAGAGGAAGGAAAGGAAAGAGAGAGAGGAGAGAGAAAAGAAAGGCGTACGATCTCTGAGCCAGTTTTTCAATAAGAAAGGTGAGTAGCCTGTAGTCTGTGAATTTAGCCTGTTGGTTTAGGCTAATGTCCATGGTGAAATAAACCAACTAGCTATAGATTAGTGTTAGCTTATATTTGTCAACATTTAGTCAGTGCAGGGAAACGTTTAGGAAGGTATTCATATTAAATCACTGCCCCTGCCCCTTTTAGCAGCTGATGATGATGAGTCAGCAGCACCCCAGTCTCCCCATACCATCACCCCTCCCTGCCCCAGTGAAAAAGGTGAGCAACACTGTGCTAATGACATTGGCATGTCAGTTAGCATCATTGCAGGGAGTCTGTGAGGATTTCTGTCAATCTTGCTCTTTTCACCATTACAAAAAAGAAAATGAAATATTCATTAATGACATAAATTCCAACAAATTATTTTTTTATCACATCATGAGCATTATGAAATGATTTATGAATAAACAAATAACCTTCCGTCTGTACTGGATGATACAAATCACCAGTAGTAAATCTTGCTAGTACTAGTATAGAACTAGTACTAGAAGAAAGAAAGACAGTTGCAAGCCTTTAATTAGAGTCATGTAAAGCTTTGATGGGACAGTTAGGTCCTAGAGATGTGGTAACAACGGTAGCGCAGCAGCACAGAGGGGGCCCAATTTAATTTTTTATCATGGGGCCCAAAATTCCTGGCGGCACCCCTGGTTGAGACTGTTTACCGGACGAGGTCCGGTGTAGCGCCGGGCAAGGAAGAAGAACAGTTTTATTTACGTTGGACAGTGTGGTGAATAAAAGACTTTGTTGACATTGGCCGAACTGCCGTATTCATTGTGCTGAGCAGACCCACAGACAGGAACATCTGTCACACAGACATTGCCCAGCTACTGAAGGTCATATACTTTGGGCCTGCCCCTGTCTGGACAATTATTGGAGAAATATTTTTCAGGTATTGTCTCACATCAGTGGGCAAAATCTACCCCCTAATTTTAAAACTGGTATTTTCGGAATTCTATCTTCGCATCTACAATACACTCGGTCACAGAAAAATGCCATTGCATTTGCTACTCTACTTGCACGTAGGCTAATACTGTTCCACTGGAAATCAGACAAGGCACCCTCATTTTCACAGTGGTTAAAAGAGGTGCTTTCTTTCTTACCAATGGAAAAGCTAAGGTACAGATTGTCACTGTCACAACAGAAGTTTTCTGTGATGTGGAAGCCTTTTGTTGAATTTGTCAAAGGGTTTTCCTTTGATGTTTAACTATACGACATTGCTACATTTTTACTCCTGTCTCTTTTTGTTTTTGTTTCTGTTTAGTTCTATGTTTTGCTTTGTTTTTGTTTGGGAGCCGAGGGTGGGGGGTAATTTCACTGTATTATCTTGTATAAAATGATGGTCATAATATTTTGAAAATTGAAAAATAAAGTTTAAAAAAAAGGCTTGAATAAATGGCTCTTTATACGAGGCAGGATTACCAATGACATGGCAGATTTTATATCAATGTATGTATAGTTCTGGGGACCCTAATAACACAGATCATACCACTCTGCTGATATGATATGTAATAGTGTCTTGCTTAATCAACACTACTGTCATGGCATTTTTCAGATTGAACAAATGTTAAAACTAGACAAATAGAATGTGTGAATCAGATTTTAAAACAAACAATGATAAGATTGGAAAACCTAATGTCTCAATCGAATTCACGTATACACTAAATAATCCTGTGGAAAACTTCAATCCACCCATAGAAGACACAACACACTTGAAGCCCACGTACTGTAAGGCGACAAAGTCGAAAGTGCATGCCTTCTATTCATCTGCACTCATGAGTTGAAACTAAGGTCACACTAAGCTAAGCAGAAATAATGCTAACCGAGCAGTAAAAAAGAGAGGAAGTGGTTAAAGTTTTGATATTATTGCATCATATACATCCTGACTGGGTCTTAAGATGATGGGTTGTGGCTTTCCAGAACATACGAGGAGGGGTTAGAAGAAATTTGCAAAGGTATATAAGACCATGCAACCCTTTGTGTCGTCAAAGTCTTTTCCTCATGTTTGTTCTTGGGGCCTCTGTATTTAATAAACATTACTCGCATCAGATTCTGAAGACTGCTTGAGGATGCTTTCTTTAGAACTTTTTTTAAGACTTAGAAGACAGCTTTTGATCCAGAATTGATTTTTGATGACAAGATGACAAAGCTGCTTGATCATCACTGGCCTTTGGCAAACGGACTGAATCACAACACTACCCTCATAAAAACACACAAATGCAGTCTCTATGTTGTCTATAAAGTATACAACAGAAGTGAGTACACACTTGTGTAATGGCACTCAAATCGCAAGTGAATCAAAACTTTATTACCTTACAGTAATTCCATTAATTGAACAGTAGAGCATTTGCTCTCTGGAATACAAATAAAAAAGCTATGCCTCCTCAAACCCGAAACACCAGTTTTTTGGGGTATTTTTTGTTTTTTGTTTTTTTTGTTTTTTTACTGAGGCTCCTGGGGTAGCCTATGTTCTTGTGGATTCTTTTACCAGGGTCAGGGTTATGACATGTATTTTCCTTCATCAATATAATTATTAAAGCATTCCATTGTTGACTAGGAGAGGTCTGATCTCTTTTCCAAAACTATGATATCATATAAAGTATGGTGTTGTACATATTTTTTGGTTTTTATATCTCTTGAGCAGCAAATAAGCCTGTATTGCCAGAATCATGTTGAAAGTATTGATAACAAATGCAAAATATCATGGTTATCATGATATAATATAAATTGCAAAATTATCTAAATGTGTAGACATCACTTTTTTAAAATATGGACAGAACACATTACACAATACAAAGCCATGAGAGAAATGACATGGACTATACTGTGACTACTGTGGCTTTCACAGTTGATTCATAAATGAGCATGTGGCAAGCATTAACCGCTGTGGTAGAACTGAACATTAATTAACTGTGATTACTGTTTTCATTACAAGATTCCCAAAGCTCCGTGAGCCTGGCCATTTGCCAACAAGCCAACTCCTTTGTTGGGTGTCTTGTAAAGACTGGAAAATTGGATTGCTAATGGCTTCCTGAAGCTTTGCACTGCCACCTTCACAAATCCCCAATGAAAATGCTATTTATAGATGTTGGAATCAAACTGCTGACACAGCTGTTGCTGCTGGTGCCATCACTACAGGCATATATCATGGATATCAACCGCAAAATTCTGAATAAAATGAGCCCTCCTTCAAAAATGTTTCTATCTTTGTGTGCCAAGTCTGAAAAATAACCTTGACAATCAGGCAACAGAACTTTGCTTTGATTCTTGCAGACATTGGACCTCTTCTCCAGGAGGCTTTCTCATTTCTAACTGATTGGCTGGGAGTTCCCAGTATTTATTTTGGTTGATGCTACAGGTACGGACCTGTACCTGTAGCATCTGTACTAGAGGTACGGACCCGTTAAGGTCACTGAAGAGCTGGCGCCGGTTAACTACTATTTGCTGCACGTTACAGGCAGTTTATATGAATGACTTTGACGGCGAACATTGCATAATTTAACCAAAAATACACCGTCTCCTCTCACACTTTAGACATTGCAGTTTTTACGCTTTTAGACGCCGTGTCTAAATTGTTTGAAGTCCAGTTCCTATTAATTAGTTTACCGCGTTCAGTGGTGGAAGCGGCTGACGAACTCCATTGCAAATGTTCCCATTTAATTTCGGACGCTAATTTACAAGATAAAGTTAAGGATCTCGAATATGAAACAAACACTTGTGAATGGTGAGGAGCAGCTCTTTAATTCGGCATGAATTAAAAAAAAAACACAAACTCGATTTACTGTAATATTGTGAGATTTGTTTGTGGTGATGTAAATTAGCCATTCAACAGAGTCCGCTAACATTAAAGTGACTGACATGCAGTGTCTGTGTTGACAGACGTAGAAAATACGTCAGGGTTTTGTTTAGGTTGTTAATATGTAATAGTCTGTCGCTACTTTTGAAGGTAAAAAAATACTTGTCGTTTGCTGGCTGTGAGTTCTGCCATTTGTTTTGTTTGCTGTTTGTGCTTTATTAGAACAGGGTCACGTGAATAAAAAGTTTTGCTATTTTTAATAGTAGTGCCGATTTCAACCCCCAAATCGCTGTCCGTGAAAAAGTCAGATAATGATATTTATAAGACATTATGCACGATAGAAAAGAGAACAGCAGATGACTGACATGACAGGCTCGGCACGCAGATTCACCTCGAATCACGGAAGCGCCTTCATCACTCGGATTACCAAGCCGGCTCATTAATATTTATGTACGTCGGATTACCAGCCAATCACAAAGCGTGTTCATCAGCCGACTCATTAATATTCATGTCCGTCTCATTAATATTTATGGTAAGGTAAAGTGCCGTATCCTTAGGCCACAGGCTACGGGTACGGGTCCGTATCTGTAGACACTACCATTTATTTTCATCCCCATTTCACATGAATCAAGGTGTTAATAGTTGTGAAACTGCCTGAGGAGGGATATCAGAAATGAACTGTATGTCGCCGATCTTTGGTTCTGTTGGTCACTTCCCCTGTCTAAGCTGGAGGAGACGAAGCAATTGTTCCACAAGTGCATGAAAAAACACAGGGCAGCCAGCTCCTCAGGACAAGACTCTGCAGTCAAACTGCATTAAACGATACTCTTTTGAGGACAGCTCTTGGAAGGTGGGAAAGGTCCCTTCAAGTACGAGAGGTCACTCACAATATTAACTCTGTTGGTCATTCATTTGGTAAAAGTACAACTGAAAGTAGAGTTCAATGAAGGATTAAAGCTGCTTGTGAACTTGCTCAATGCTGTTTAAAAGAGACTCAAAATCCACATTAAGATGTTGGAGGGCAGGATTGAGTCTTAAGTTCGGAACAGGACCAAAACAGGAGACTGCAGTTTGCATCCGGTGTGGGACTATCTTCGGCTTAAGTTTGGTTTTACTTGTTGCTAGGTAAGAATTAGACATCAAAACTGTGTGGTTAGTTTTCATAAAACAGCACTGTTTGAGTTAATGTATGATTCTTCTACAACACATTTGAAGCTTCTCCCCCATTTTCTGGGTGACTAAGGTGCCTCATCTCATACATGATTGGTAAACTGAAAAGGAGAAATAGTAAAGCAGGAAAATGAATGAGAAATGTCTACCTACACACATTTGTGATATATTACAACAAATACAATCCTGTACAAAATATGAATTGATCACATGAATATGAGAGCTTCTCTAAAGTTTCTCCAACATTAGAAGAGCACTTTTCTTGGACGGGATGAGACATTTATGTTATACTTGAAGATACAGATTCAGATGCAACTCTGATTAAAACATTCAGCTCACTTGAGTAGGATTCTTGGTAGTTGCTTCCTGTCCTATAAAGCCTTCTGTATTCCCTTACTGATGAAACAATGTGAGCAGCAGACAATCAGAAACACCTGCTGTTGCCCTTGGATCACTGTCAATCAACACAAGAGCGGTGGGACACTAAACCCCAGGAGCACAGAGCCTCCTACAAAAATTAACAAAATGTCAGCCAGATAGTGTTTTCACAAACTGTATCTGTTTCAAAGAGGCTCCCAGAAGCTCAGTGCAGCTGGAGTTGAATAAAACAGTGAGTAACCACTTAAGTTAAGATAATTTTAAATACAGCAGTAATTGATTCTCTAACTCACAAAATACTGCCAGTTTAAGCGGCTGTCTTTGAGCACCAACGTAGTGAAAGTGCTATTAGATGGATAAATGACTCAGGATAGGTGTAGAGGGTAATTTGCATTGGTATGATATACTGCACTCCAAAGTTGTTTAAATCAATCCACTGGACTTTAAGAAAGTTCTTTGAAGACATTTCACCTCTCATCCAAGAGGCTTCTTCAGTTCTGGTGGTGGTTGGTGTTGCCTCAGCTTTTAAACTTTTGTGAGGTGTGTTCAGGGCTATTATTCCAACGACCAATACCAAAACTCATCTGACTACTCAACGATGGTCGTTGTGAGTACCGGTGGGGGTCGTTGAAATGCACAGATGTCACTGAGCCCTTGTGTGCTAATGGTGGTCATTAGCATGAGTCTGCTGAGTAGTTCCTTTGGGCAGTTTTGAAAGGACCTGATTGTAAATTGGAGAAAGATGATGTCGCATCAGAATTTTGATGGCTACCTCCTCCATATGACGTGTCAATCATTCCAGATCGGACTGTCAGCCAAAGTAACCACGCCTCCTGGCTCCGTCAACCTTAATGATTTTTATAAAATTCAGTATTAACTTATTTTAAGATCTGCCACCTGATCTCTCATTTTGACCATGAAAACTAACAGGGTCTATGGAGCCAGAGGTTTTTGGAGCCAGCCCCTGGCGGATGGTGTGATATTGCAAGTTCTGACACTTCCGGGTAGTCTTCACTTTTGGAGTCAGGCGCGATGTCCATCTTTATATACAGTCTATGTACTAAATATGTTGGAGAGCTAAAAGTTTAAAATGAGTACAGTGTAATTATTATTGATATAAAATAACTGCAAAAAAATTTTACAAAGTAAGACTAAGGCTAAAACACACTACAACAAGAAAAACACTCAGAGAGGGCAGTACTTTTCATCCCCCCATATAGCATTGTCAGAAATGCAGTATTTTAAAAAAAAAAAAAAATGCAGCACTTGTGTATTAGTTATTTATGATCAGAAATCATGGCAATAGATTGTGGCCTTTTAATATACAGTCATGGAAAAAATTATTAGACCGAAGAACAGTGTTCACCCACACTGTGCTGTGTGGTTATACGTCACAGGGCGTGCATTTACTGAGAACTTGTGGCAACAACACAAAATAATACACAATGGTAAACAACATGCACCAGACACTGCAACATAAATGCCTAAATCTACAAAGAAAACAACATGACATCATAGCAGCACTTTATCAGACAACTTACCCTCAGCAAAACAAACTAATATTGCGAGGGCTATAAGGGAGAAGCTATAGAAGCCTGGGAGGCACAGACATGGCAACATGTAGAAAGGCAATTCACTGAGGTAAAATCAATTTTAAAAAAGGCAAATAAAAATAAATGAGATAAAATTCAAAAATACTCAACAACAAACATAATACTCAACAACAAACAATAATTTATGATATTTTTTTAAACTCTGCTACATCTGCATCAAGCACCTTGTAAACACCCATTTACAGCATATGTCATCCCAAGGCACTTCACAATGTCAGGTGAATATGGAGTAATAGGAGTGCCAAATCAAAATATAAATAAATAAATAAATAACTGTGGAAATATAAAGAGAAATAAATAATTAAATAAAATAAATAAATGTGGAAATATAAAGAGAAATAAATAAATAAATAAATAAATGTGGAAATATAAAGAGAAATAAATAAATAAATAAATGTGGAAATATAAAGAGAAATAAATAAATAAATAAATAAATAAATAGGAAAATTTTGTCTTTGCTTTTACCTTTTCTGTTTTTTCCTTTTATTTATTTATTTATTTATTTATTTATTTCTCTTTATATTTCCACATTTATTTATTTAATTATTTATTTCTCTTTATATTTCCACATTTATTTATTTATATAATTATTTATTTATTTCCCTTTATATTTCCTCAGTCCACCAAGAAAAGGAAAAATGCAAATCAGTTTGCTCTGGGCGGGGATTCTGAACACAGGAGTCCTGCCTGACACCAGCTCCCAGCCAGGCGTAAACTAACCGTGACGTCACCCGTTGGTTTCAACGCCGAGAAAATGAAGCCCGGATTTTGCTACTTCCTGGTCGCCGTTTTGGATTTTTTGGAGCCAGTGACGTAAAAAGCGTCATCAAACAGTCTGGACCGGAGAGCAACTCGGGGCAGGATTGGCTGAGGACTCTCTTATCCCGCCCACGTTTTACCGCACAGGCTTCTGTTGCTGTCTATCAAGTGAAACCACGCCCCCTGGCTCCGCCAACTTTAACGATTTATTTAAAATTCAGTATTGATTTATTTTAAGATCGGACACCTGATCTCTCATTTTGACCATGAAAACTAACGGGAAAAAAATCCTGAGCTGTAGAAAATCAGTCTATCAAATTTTATTTTTTCCAAAAATGAATTGGGGTCTATGGAGCAAAAGCCTTTTGGAGCCAACCCTAGCGGACGGCGTGATATTGCAAGTTTTTGACACTTCCGGGTTGGCTTCAATTCTGGAGCCAGATGCTATGTCCATTATATATACAGTCTATGCTCCCAGCACGGCTGAAGTGAAGCCATGTCACCGTTCAGCTTCGGCTTATTCTGCCACTGATAAGAAAATAAACATTAATTTACCGAATTACCAGCGTCCTTTCAGTGTCTGATGGCAGAATCAGCCGAAGCTCCACGGTGACACGGCTTCACTTCAGCCGTGGTCGGAGCTGGCGTCAGGAAAGAAGCCTGTGTGCGGGTACGACTCCCCACCCTGAAAAGGAAGCCCCGCCCAGAGCAAACTGATTTGCATTTTTCTATTTCATGGTGTCAGGCCATTATGAAATAACCACCAAGAAATAAAATGCAAATCAGTTTGCTTTCACTTGGTGGACTGAGCTGTCAATCAAATGGCTCTAGGCGGGGCTTCCTCGTTGTTCCTGATCACAGGCATATGAGAGTAGATACGACGCCCCTCTGAGCGGCGTGCCGACGGAGACGCTAAGCTAGCGGGGGCAAAGTTTCAGTGTTTTCCATTGATGTGTACGGCACGAAAATTAAAACAAGAAGAATGCCGGCTCATTGTGCGGCGTACAGTTGCACACTACATCGGACGATCAAGACAAGGAAACTTGGAATAACTTTCCACAGGTAAGAATAGTTTTGGGCTCGTTTTTATTATTAAATCTTGTTGAGGGTCTATGTGAGCTAACTAGTTAGCCATTAGCAAAACATTAACACGAGCTAACAGCTGGACAACCAAATACCAGACGATTAATAGTAGCTGTAGTATAGCTGTACAAGCAGTAATACGAAAAGTACAAGCAGCAGTAGTAGTATAAGTAGCTGTTAGAGTCGTAGAAGTAGTATCAGCATGTGTAATAGTATTACAAGTTGTAGTAGCAGTGACAGTATCAGCAGCAGTAGTTGGTGTATTACCACTAGTAGTAGCATTACTATTAATACCACCAAGGACCACCACTAGGAGTCCATAACTGTGCGTTCTTAAAGGAAAAGTCCACTTTTTAAAAAACTGAGCTATGTTTGTATATGATATTGGACGAATTGTTGAGTACCACTCTTTTCCTGGTGCGTACCCTCAGTGCGTCTGGCCAAAGACGCAAAGTTGTTAGCACTTGCAGTTTGCCCAGCATACTCAATGGTACACAACCGGGGTAAAGCTAGAAGCAACCAAGCTCTTTCACATTTTCCCTATTTAAAAGCATCTATGTGCTTAGTTAAACGGCATAAGTAGAGTTACTTTAACTTTACCCCCGTTGTGTACCATTGAGTATGCTGGGCAAAGCTATTGAATACTTTCTTACTGTGCTCATGGTTAAGTTTGTTGAGCAAACCTGAGTTTTATTTGTTTTGCGAAATATTTTATTTTGTATGTATTTTAAAGAATAATCAATGTTTCATATTAACAAGTGTTTGTTTCTACCTCTGTTGTGTGTGTGCGTTCTTACATTTTCCCTTAAATTCCATTCCCATGCATGTAATTCTGGATCATTTACATTAATAAATAAGTTAGAATGTATAATATGCCATCACTTTAGAAAAGCTCACTTGAAATACTTTACAAATGATTAGTAGATGCTTTAAAACTACTATTTTAAGGTTGTTAGGCATTTATAGAGTATGATATCAAAAATAATTAAAGCTGCAAGCAGCGATGGACGGGTCCTCGCATCCACGCTGGTCGGCGAATCCATGCACGTCCACCAGGTGGCGCTGTGACTGAGAGTGTGTGCTGGCCTCTGAATCACATCTGGACCAGAGTTTAATCACACGTAAAATTTCAGCCAGATTGGAGCATGTTCAGACTAGTTATACAGCATTTCCTGCCCATCCACCACCAGGTGGCGCTGTAACTCAGAGTGTATTTCAAACAGTGGATGTGATGAGGGCTGGACTCTGATCACTCATGAAAAGTTTCAGGCTGATTTGATCATGTAGAGGCCAGTTATACAGCATTTATTGTCCCTCCAACAGGTGGCGCTGCAACTGAGAGTGTCTGTTGGCCTGTAGATAACTTTTCCAAACCAAGTCCTGCTGTGTGGACTGACAAAATTTCAGGTCTCCTGGAATTATCCCCTCGGAGGTATTAACTCTCAAAAATGAGAAAAATCATCAAAAATCTCACAATTAATCCAAGATGGCCGACTTCCTGTTGGGTTTAGGACATGGATCCAAGAGGCTTTTTTGTGCGTCCTGATGTGCTCTATAAGCCTCCCAAATTTCATGGATGTAGGTGAAACGTGCTGGGGGGGCTATTTGTTAAAAATACTGTAGGGGGCGCTATAGCATGTGCAGTGCCGAGATGCATACAGTGTTGTTCCTTGGGTCAATGGTGATCTGTGTGGTAATTTTTGTGAGCATTGGAGTATTCCTAACCTGTCAGAAAGGGCTTTGTTTTTCATGGCGATATTTGGTTGCTACGGCAACAGCGTTGCATGAAATGTCACACCCTTCACAGTGTGTGATTGTCAAGAGGTGAAGACTCGACTGACCAATTTCCAGCATGATATCACCAAGTTTGGGGCCATTGTACCTGAAAATATAAGGCCTTAAACTTACTATTACCAACAGGTGGCGCTATGACTTTTTCAAAATTTATGAGTGTGGATGTGTTCAGACTGGACCTGGTATCCAGCATGTGAAGTCTGAGGCAGATAGGATGTTGTTCAGCTGAGATATGAATCGTTAAATTTTCATGGCGAAACATCGAAATTGGTTTGGCCGCCACAGACACGCCCTTTGATGACAAGTCACCATTTTCACTGGGATGCATCATCAATGTGTTTAGGCTGTTGTCACTGCATTTGAAGTGAATATGATCAACCGGGTAACAATAGGGCATGAAAGTGTAAAAGATGTCTATTTCCTGAAACCACAAGGTGGCGCTATGACTGTCAATGAATATCCCTATGTGGATGACATCAGGACAGGACTGTCATCATACATGTAAAGTTTCAGGCAGATTGGAGCATGTTGAGAAGAATTAGACAGCAATTCCTGTTTCATGGCGAAGGATCAGTTGTTTGAGGCTCCGCCATGGCCACACCTTTTGGCTTCTGGTTGAGTTTTTGATAACTTTTCATCAGAAAGGTCTGGTGCATGTACTGGCCAAATTTCAGTTCTCTCAGACTTATCCACTAGGAGCTATAAATTTTGACAAATGTACAGCAAATTCAAGATGGCCGACTTCCTGTTGGGTTTAGGGTGTGGCTGTGATTGACTTTTTGGTGTGTCCTGATGTGGTGCATATGCCCACCAAATATTGTAGCTGTAAATAAAACATTGTGGAAGTTGGCCTAATGACCACTTTTTCAATTTTGCAGGTGGCGCTATAGAGCCATTTTTCCACACATATGCGCAACTCCCATAAAATATCAAATTTTTCGCCAGTCCTGATGTGCACGCCAAATTTCACGCGTTTTGGTTCATGATAAGGCCGCCAAAAAGGCAATTCATTTCCCGAGGAGCGATTAAGTTTGAAAAATTTACAGCAAATTGAAGATGGCTGACTTCCTGTTGGGTTTAGGGCGTGGCTGTAATTGACTTTTTGGTGTGTCCGGATGTTCTGCATATGCCCACCAAATATTGTAGCTGTACATGAAACATTGTGGCAGTTGGCCTAATGACTACTTTTTCAACTTTGCAGGTGGCGCTATAGAGCCATTTTGCCACGCACATGCGCAACTCCCATAAAATATCAAATTTTTCGCCAGTCCTGATGTGCATGCCAAATTTCACGCGTTTTGGAGTATGATAAGGCCGCCAAAAAGCCAATTTACTTTACGGGAGAAAAAAAATAAATAAATAAAAAAATAATAATAATAATAATTAAAGCTGCAAGCAGCGATGGACGGGTCCTCGCATCCACGCTGGTCGGCGAATCCATGCACGTCCACCAGGTGGCGCTGTGACTGAGAGTGTGTGCTGGCCTCTGAATCACATCTGGACCAGAGTTTAATCACACGTAAAATTTCAGCCAGATTGGAGCATGTTCAGACTAGTTATACAGCATTTCCTGCCCATTCACCACCAGGTGGCGCTGTAACTCAGAGTGTATTTCAAACAGTGGATGTGATGAGGGCTGGACTCTGATCACTCATGAAAAGTTTCAGGCTGATTTGATCATGTAGAGGCCAGTTATACAGCATTTATTGTCCCTCCAACAGGTGGCGCTGCAACTGAGAGTGTCTGTTGGCCTGTAGATGTGATCAGGATTGGATTGTGATCACACATGGAAAGTTTGAGGCAGATTGGTGCATGCAGAGGAGAGTTATACAGCAGTTGTTGTTTCATGGCGAAGCATCAAAACTCTAATGGTCGCCATGGCCACGCCATTTGGATTCTGGTTAAACTTTTGATAACTTTTCCAAACCAAGTCCTGCTGTGTGGACTGACAAAATTTCAGGTCTCCTGGAATTATCCCCTAGGAGGTATTAACTCTCAAAAATGAGAAAAATCATCAAAAATCTCACAATTAATCCAAGATGGCCGACTTCCTGTTGGGTTTAGGACATGGCTCCAAGAGGCTTTTTTGTGCGTCCTGATGTGCTCTATAAGCCTCCCAAATTTCATGGATGTAGGTGAAACGTGCTGGGGGGCCTGTTTGTTAAAAATACTGTAGGGGGCGCTATAGCATGTGCAGTGCCGAGATGCATACGGTGTTGTTCCTTGGGTCAATGGTGATGTGTGTGGTAATTTTTGTGAGCATTGGCGTATTCCTAACCTGTCAAAAAGGGCTTTGTTTTTCATGGCGATATTTGGTTGCTACGGCAACAGCGTTGCATGAAATGTCACACCCTTCACAGTGTGTGATTGTCAAGAGGTGAAGACTCGACTGACCAATTTCCAGCATGATATCACCAAGTTTGGGGCCATTGTACCTGAAAATATAAGGCCTTAAACTTACTATTACCAACAGGTGGCGCTATGACTTTTTCAAAATTTATGAGTGTGGATGTGTTCAGACTGGACCTGGTATCCAGCATGTGAAGTCTGAGGCAGATAGGATGTTGTTCAGCTGAGATATGAATCGTTAAATTTTCATGGCGAAACATCGAAATTGGTTTGGCCGCCACAGACACGCCCTTTGATGACAAGTCACCATTTTCACTGGGATGCATCATCAATGTGTTTAGGCTGTTGTCACTGCATTTGAAGTGAATATGATCAACCGGGTAACAATAGGGCATGAAAGTGTAAAAGATGTCTATTTCCTGAAACCACAAGGTGGCGCTATGACTGTCAATGAATATCCCTATGTGGATGACATCAGGACAGGACTGTCATCATACATGTAAAGTTTCAGGCAGATTGGAGCATGTTGAGAAGAATTAGACAGCAATTCCTGTTTCATGGCGAAGGATCAGTTGTTTGAGGCTCCGCCATGGCCACACCTTTTGGCTTCTGGTTGAGTTTTTGATAACTTTTCATCAGAAAGGTCTGGTGCATGTACTGGCCAAATTTCAGTTCTCTCAGACTTATCCACTAGGAGCTATAAATTTTGACAAATGTACAGCAAATTCAAGATGGCCGACTTCCTGTTGGGTTTAGGGTGTGGCTGTGATTGACTTTTTGGTGTGTCCTGATGTGGTGCATATGCCCACCAAATATTGTAGCTGTAAATAAAACATTGTGGAAGTTGGCCTAATGACCACTTTTTCAATTTTGCAGGTGGCGCTATAGAGCCATTTTTCCACACATATGCGCAACTCCCATAAAATATCAAATTTTTCGCCAGTCCTGATGTGCACGCCAAATTTCACGCGTTTTGGTTCATGATAAGGCCGCCAAAAAGGCAATTCATTTCCCGAGGAGCGATTAAGTTTGAAAAATTTACAGCAAATTGAAGATGGCCGACTTCCTGTTGGGTTTAGGGCGTGGCTGTAATTGACTTTTTGGTGTGTCCGGATGTTCTGCATATGCCCACCAAATATTGTAGCTGTACATGAAACATTGTGGCAGTTGGCCTAATGACTACTTTTTCAACTTTGCAGGTGGCGCTATAGAGCCATTTTGCCACGCACATGCGCATCATCGCATTTTGCCACGCACATGTGCCACATGTCCAAGGCACCGCTGGTGCCTTGGACAGTCGGTGCCCTGGCACCGCCTGTCCTTCGCACCCTCGGTGCTCGGACCCTAATAATAAACCCTAGGGTTTCAATAGGGTCCTTGGCACCGCTGGTGCCTTGGACAGTCGGTGCCCTGGCACCGCCTGTCCTTCGCACCCTCGGTGCTCGGACCCTAAATATTTTACTGTTTATGGTTAATGACAATATGATATCTGTCTACAAATGAGTTACAATGGAAATTTCACCATCACTTTAGATAAGCTCTCTTGAAATACTTTACTAACCGCTAATGCAGGCTTTATAACTAATTATTTTAATTTTTAATGGGTTAATAAGTTGTTAGAAATTGCCTTTTAAAAAGTGAGTTGGTCAACTGTTATCTAAATATATCATATGCATCTACAAATGAGTTATAGTGAAAATATAGCCATCTTATAAGTATTAAGAAATGTTGAATTAATGCTTAGTTGATTGTCCAAACACCTTATATTTGAGATAGCTCACCATAGACAAATACTTTGTAAGGGGTTTATTCAATTACTAACTACAAAGTAGCAATTAATAAGGTGTTTACAAAATTTATTTAAAAGTATTTACATATGCTTAATTAGGCTTAGTTAATGTGTATTGTGTTGAGCAGGTTACACATGCTGTTAACATGAATGAAGTGTTTATAAGTAAGTTGTAAATCCTTAACAAATCATAATTTAACTATTAACTAATGATTTATTAAAACTTATTTTAGGCGCAATATTATTTGCAATTGTTCTTATAACGGGCAGCATATCTTGTTTTGTGCTTATTAATCGTTTACAATCAATTATGAATGAGTTTTAAATGATTTTTAAAGAATAAGTTAGGCAAAGGGAAAAGTTTCACTAAGGGGTTCATACAATTATAACTATAAGGTAATTAATAACGTGTTTGTAAACATCAAATTAAGCATTGACATATGCTTAAGTAAGGCTTAGTTAATGCTTATTGTGTTTGAACAGGTTACACATGCTGTTAACCACGAATGGAGTGTTAAGTCCGTTGTAAATCCTTCACAAATCATAATTTAACTATTAACTAATGATTTATTAAAACTTACTTTCGGCTCAATATGGTTTGCAAAAGTGTTATAAATAATGAACAACATATGTTCTTCTGCGCTTATAAACAGTTTATCATCAATTATGAATGCATTTTAAATAATTTATTAGGGATTAAAAAACCCTTAACTAATGTTTATAAAGAGACTAGATATGTACCTATAGATATTTAGTAAGGCATCTACTTATGTACTTATAAATGCTTAACTAATGTCAAAGAATGCTTTGTAAATGTTTAATTAATAGTGAGTTGATCATTTACAAATACTTTATTAATGATTTACTAATGCTTTATAGTGTGCACTTATTCTAAAGTGTTACCGATAAGTCAGAATGTGGGTCATACAGACCAATCTCTGTGTTGAATGTCGATTACAAATTGTTTACAGCTATTCTTGCAAAAAGATAGGAGAGGATGCTTCCGCAGCTCAGTCATACAGATCAAACAGATTTAGAAATAAATGAATAAATTCAAAAGCTTAACATGATACTGTGCAGCTAGTTAGAGATATTGGTCATCAACCTTTAATCTTGTTTTTTTTTAAGAAGGCGAGATTAACTTAAAAATTGCCCACTCCATTGTTGTAACTTCAGTTGGTTATGGGACACTGAAAAAAATCCTGGAAAATGATTTATTGAAAAGAGTGGGAACCCTGTTATTATTTTCTTTATTCATTATATATTTTTTGTTCAAATGTCTTTTTTTTCATTTTAGCATTACTTTTTCTTATTTATTCATCATCATTTATTTATTTTATCTATTTGAATATTGTAAATATTGAAGATTGACAGTATAATATCTGTGTGTGTATAGCTATTTCTTTATTACCTATCTACTTAATATAATTTTTATATGAGTTCAATGGTTTTAATTATTCTTAAGTAAGCAGTAAAAGAAGTACATCTCTGACGTTTATAACAAACCAAGCTGTTCTAAAGTCGGTTGAAAATTGAGCAATCTACAGTGATTTTAAAATCCATGCTCCATTGACTTTAATGTAATGAGTGATCGAGCAGCCCTGTCCCAAGATGGCCGCCATGTGGCGACGTCGCTCCCCATAGGCTGACAGCGCTCACGAGCCATCCAGTGTTTGTATATATCTATGGCTGTTGCTGTCTAGCAAAAGATGTGTCTAAACTTAGAAGCACCTAGTTGGAATGGGGAAAAGCTCTTCCGGTGTTTCCTGAAGGACAGAAGGAGTGAAGGACAGAAAGGTGAATTTGTGTTCAAAATAAGGCTGACGGCTAAACGTAAATAAAGGCTTTGTGAAACATCAGGAGTTTCACCATTGTCTGACTGGGGTTTGCTACATTGTGTGACCTAAATATGTAACGAGTGGCAGGAATTGATGGGACTGAGAAACACCCCACAGTTTAATCACTTGTTCCATGTATGTTTTCCAACTGATAAATCACAGTCATTTTCTAGTTGAATGGCAATCATGTGATCGTCAGCAGGCAACTGACACTGTTCACGTCATGGTTACGGTGACGCTGTCTGTGCCGGCAGCTTTATCTCGCGATGGGAAATCCTTAACAAAGCCATGGATCCAGACTATTGGCACTGTGAAAATTTAATGAGGTGGTGCTTGTGTCATTTCTGACTTTCCTTGAAAGTTTCATCCAAATCCGTTAGTCTGTTTTTGAGTCATGTTTCAGGCTGACAGACAGACAGACAGGCAGGCAGGCGGGCAGACAGATTCACAGACAGATGTAATCGTCACATTACTCCGCCGTTCCTTTGCAGAGTAATAACGCATTTGTAATCTGCTGTGTATGTATTTTCTCTCTCTTGCTGGTCTGTATAGCTCAGGGGCCTACAGTTCGGCCAGGAGTGATTGTGTAATCCTCAATATCCTTGAAAGCTGCAGTTGCAACTAAATGAGCTTGCTTTCCAAGCCCTTAACTGCATTTTAGCTGTGGCATCTTCAACACAGAGCTTGCTTTTCACCTGAGACACCTGTCTATGCTTTAGGCTGCACTAATCACAAACTCTATCCACATAAGCTCTTTAGAGGCACTATTAGAGCAAAAAGAGACAACATTTGTGAAGACATGATGTATATTGGAGAGTTAATCGAGTTGCTTAATTTGCCTGGGGCCCATTACTCAATGTGGCTTATTGTGTGGTCAAGAAGACAAACAAATGCACCGTAAATAGGCACAATGCACCTTTAATCTTCCCAGGACAGGCGAAAACCCAACAAACGACCTGTCAGTCAAATAAATTGCAACATGTTTTTTCATTAAAAGTTCAAGAAGTGCTGCTGAACAGCCTCTGTTTGCTAAACTGTAAACACAGGACTACTTTGTTTCACTGACATGGCATGCCATAGAACAACTTGACCGGTGGTATGTCCATCATAAATAATCGCATCTTGGAGTTAAAGTGATTGGAGGTGTGGAGACATGTGATGGCTCCATGTACAACTCATCCTCTGGGTAGGAGATAGGTAGGAAGCTGGTTGTTACATTCTGATTTTCCACCACAATCCCACAGGACCTTGAAGTAAAAATACAGATTAAACAAAAACTCTCAACTGTCATTTCCTTTCAGACTCTACTGGTGTCAAAAAGTCAGAACAGTCTGTGTACTGTCACCACCTGATGTTGTTCTACCACCTATCACTTAGTTATCATCTCTGAAGATATTTTTCCAGCTGAATTCTTTTTAAAAAATGTTTGATATTGAATTTAAAGCAAATATATATAGGCAATTAATAAGAATGCATTTGTCTTATTAAACAATAAATCAACCATGTTTGCAGAATGTCTCAACAAACCTTACAGTAAAAGTGTCAAAAAATAGTGTCTAATGATTCTTTACAAAAAAACTATTTGGATTGTTCAGGAATAGGTGTAATTTGAACTATTTAGAGCTATTTCACAAAGAAATCATACAAAGTGACAAATTTCCTCCAAACCTGTCTATCCTGTCTATCTTGTAAAGCGTCTTTGAGTGACCAAAAAGCGCTATATAAATTCGATGTATTATTATTATTATTATCATTATTATTAATAAACCAAGGTTTATGTCAACTAAGTAGGGTCAAAAAATGAAAATTTGCCCATATATGAAAAAAAATCAACAATTATTTTCTTAAATATATTTATAAAACGATTTGGAAATTCCAGAACTACTTTTCACTTGGATCAAGTTATCGACCAATATTTTAGTTGTTGTGGTACAACTTGTCATACGCTCAAACAGTTATGAAAGTTCAATGAAAGTCATAGTTTTGCATTGTTGTGACATATAAGTATGCATGGTCCTGAAAATATCACTAGTAAATAAATAATATAAAATAAAACAGAGATGGTCGAGCAGCAGGCCACTGATGATTTGACCTAGAATGAACTGGTAGTGGTATTAATGTGCTCGGCCAGAGGCTACCAAAATTGGGCTTTTGCAGTCAAATTTTTTCTCCAAGTTAACATGTCCTCAAACCTCCTGACTGGCTGTTCCATATCTTTATGGAAAACTATGATTAAATCTGAATTTGCACAAGTTTAATATTTTATGAGTTCAGAGGGAGTTGTCCTGTTTGGCCCATTCCTCTTCAACGGCAGTTCTAAACTTAAACCACTGAACTGAACTGCGAGGTTCTTTAATATTTTTCATTTTCTTTATCTTTCTGATAAACAGAAGGGCACTATACATTAGGCTACCAATGTAGTTTATGAAACCACTAGGTCCAGTGCAAGGTTGAGCAGGTTGGGTTGAAGTAGGTTTGGGTTTGGAACCATTCACTGCCCAAAGAATGGCCAATGAATAGTTCTACTTCAAACTAACTAACTTTAATCACAACAAACTTGGCAGGCTTTGTAAGGCAGGGGAGCAAATAGAAAGCAGTGAAGTGTTTAGGAAAACTCCAATCTAAAACGGCCATGTGAATTTAAAAAGGGTAACTAATCCAAACGCAAAAACTAAAACTGGTAAGAGAAACAAAAATTCAAACAAAAAACACTAACCTGATAAACATGAAGAGTGTTAGGATTATTTTTTTAAGGCACTGCTACCGGAACATTGAAATGGATATCACATATGAGTATAACAAAATTGATAATAATAATAATTTAATGTGCAATGAATGCATGAGTTGTGCTTGACCTTTAAAAAGGAGGAGATGGAAGTAAGTACTAACCCCAAGCTCTGATGGACACAGACAGGTCAGAAAAGTTACAGCCGTGTAGGGGATACTCTGGGCCTTGAAATACCAGAGATATCACCTCAGATAAGGACAAACTCTCTCTTAGGTGGGAGGCTTTAGAACACACACCAAAGTGCCATGTCGGGGGTTTTACAACCCCGGAGAGCTCTCTGCCTTCCACAGCAAAAACATCATAATTTAATTATGATGACATCTCACTCTGGCAAAGAAAACCTCCTTTCTGCAGACATAAAGGACCCATATGTTATAACCTTCCACAGGAAAGACACCCAGATCTCCTGCAGAGAGATGGAGTTGGACGCAGAACTATTAATACCTGGGTCATTCCAGGTGAAATGACCAGATATTCTTTTGGGGTGTTGCTGCACCATTTTCAAATTAGTCCTAAATTTGCATGCTATTAGATAGTCACAAAAGTACTTTCTATGCAAAATTGTAGGCCTGTAGCTCAAATAGTTTCTGAGTTGTGGGGGTCTGAAATTTTCAGAATTTGGGCTATAAAAAGCCTCGCCAGCATTTTTTGCATCTTTAAGTGGTTATTTCTCAGCCTCTAGACATACCAGAGAGCTGTCAGTTGGTAAACAAGGCCTCTGCATGTAGCTAGTGCCCCACAAACATCCTCAGGTGTTTCCCTACACTCTGCAGGCCATGGGGGCTTGCTAAAAATGAAGAGATACCTACTCACGAGAGGTGTTTGGGACCTGAAAAGTACTAGAAATACTGCACAGAAGTGTTCTAACACCCCTGGGTTCCATTCTACACAAATTTGTGTGATAACTTAGCAAACTGGAGCTTTCTAGGTACCTCAGTTTGGAAAATATGAGCTCCCAAAGTTGAACAAGATTTTTAATTGGCTATTTTTGGTGGCAAAAATCTCAGTGTGGGACAGGTACCAGAGACCCCAATTTTTTCTACAAGACAGTTCCATCTGTCTTCTATCACTGTACAAAAAAGCAGCAGGGTTATATTTGTAGTTACTGAGATATTCTTACTCAAAATGGCATGGGTAATGTCAAAATTGTTTTTTGCTTTTCAGTATTTTAAATTGGGATACAAGTATTAGTAGTCATTCCAATGGTAGTATTATGTATGTTTTGTTCTTTTTGAAATGTTACTTGTTAAAGGTCACTACCTTCAAAAAGTGTAACAAACAATCACACCTACGGACAATTCAGAGTAACCAATTAACCTCAGCATATTTTTGGACTGTGGTAGGAAGCCGGAGTGCCCAGAGAAAACCCACGCATGCACAGGGAGAACATGCAAACTCCATGCAGAAAGATCCCATGCCCACCCCGGGATTTGAACCGGCATCTTCTTGCTGCAAGGCGAAAGTGCTAACCACTACACCACTGTGCAGCCACACGGTTTGTTGTTCATCAGATCTTAGCCACTCGTTAATCTGTGCTGAAGATAAAAATACTTTAGTCAGTCAAAGCTGTCTGTGTCAAATCAGCATGCTGGTTCCATAAATACTCATGACATAGCACCAGAATTTAAGAAAAGTATTTCTGAAAAGCTCAAAAAATGTGTGTTTTTATTGGGTATTGACAAAGCCACTAGACAGAGCATGGACACAATTCTTCATGTGTTTGTTCGACTGTTTATGATGATGCGGTCAGAGGAACTCAACATCTGGCAAACAAAAGGGAACATTGTCTCAACACTTTCAGAAGACGTAAAAGATGTCAGAAAGAAAAAAGAAATAGATAGCTTACCAGTTCTTGTAGCACAGTAAAGGTTTTTTTTAATTGAACTGTAGTTGTTTGTTGTAAACTGTATTTGTTTATTTTCTGTTTTCTTATTTATGTCTGATTATTGAAGTTACCAGTTCTTAGAGCACTTTCATATTTTTTGTTATTATTTTAACTGAAAAATAGTTTGCTGTTACAAACTATATTTTTCTTTATTTTTATTTTTTGCACTGTAGCTGTTTACATAGTTGTATTTCAAAATAATAATAATGCACATTTTCTTACAAGGTGAATCAATGTCCTTTTTCTATGTCTTTTACTGATTTGTTGCTAAATAATATATTTGGACCATGTTGTAGTCAGATGGAGTAACTACCACCACTTACTGACCTTTTTAGTATAACTATAATCTGCATTCTGAGTTTCTCAATGCAGATATCTTTATTTCTTATTAGTTAGCTAGATTGTACCCCAAGCCTCACCCAAAAGCAAAAAAAAAGTTCACATTTTTGATTAATTTTCACTTTAAGCTCTGCAAATGTGGCTGCAGTAGCAAGCTTGCTGTGCCTGACTAACAATTAGCCTGTGGTTTGGAATTATTTCGAAGTCCACATATATCGGTATCAGTTGGTCTCGGACTTGGAAAGGGAGAGTTGGACAATATCAGCATATCGGTTTTCAGCAAAAAAGCCAATATCAGACATCCCCTGTGGAATCCATAATAATCCTCCCGAAGGAACACCTGCATCCTCCCTATGACATACCACTAATGGCTACATCACATCTCAGCTAACAAAGGAATAAGACTAGCCGGTGAAGAGTGGGAAGAAGTTTGCAGGAGGGTTCTTTTTACAGGGTGCAGCTCCTGAGGACTGGATGAATTGTGTGCCAAGAGATGGACATATCTGTGCACCAACTAATGGAAGAGCTAAGTCTAAACCACGGTATATCCCCACCTTTAGCCAATCACATTTCACCATACTGAATAAAATGTTCTGTTCATATCAGACTTTATTCTTTTCTGGGAGGCTGTTCCAAACAGAAAAGGTCCTTGTACAAGATTCTTTTGAGACATTGATATTTACAAAATAAACAGATTAACTCGAGAGAAGTAGTTTGTCTTCTATCTCAAAAACCGAACACGCTCAACAGGAGCACATGGAGCTTAAATCAGCCCCTCCAGGATTTCGCGGGTGTTTTTCGTGATTGTTATGGCCGAAAATGCCTGAATTTGCGTGAGCTTTTCTAAAAAATTGCGATAAAAGTTGCGATGTTTTAAGCTTGTTTGTTGTAATGAACACAATGACAATTGCTTAAAAGCTGCATTTTTTCCAGCTTATAGAACATGTTTCAACACTGTAATTGACAATATTTATCTAAAAATTAATTATTTAATGTTCCAACCCATTTCCACAAAAGCTGGCACACCATGGTGGGACATTAGCAGCAGCCAGATACTGGTTTAATATGACGTGACCTAACTATATAGCGGGTGACAGGAATTGATGGGACTCAGAAACACCCCCACAATTTAATCAGTTCTTCCTTGTGCCATTTCCGATACGTCCACAGTGGTAGATTTGTTGTAGGATCACAATCGTGAATGTCAGCAGGCCGCTGAGGTAGCGTTCACTTATTACCATGGTTACCGTGCCGCTATGAATCCTTGACAAATCCGTGGATCCAAACTTTAAGTCGTATCACTGGTCCTTGTGTCATTTCTTAAAAATTTCATTTACATCTCTGAGTCCGTTTTTGAGCGATGTTGGTAACAGAGGAAGGATTCACACACGCTGATCGTCACATAACTCCGCCGTGTTCTTTGGTGGAATAATTAATCTAATTTACCTTCATTCTGTCAGTGCTCTAACGGATCTGGATGCAACAGCTTCCATCATGGTGATTTGTCTGGTCTGTTGTCCGCTCATTTCAGCCATTCTAATATGTTTCATGTTTAAAAAAAGAAAAAGAAGTGTGTATCAATTGATGATTTTTTTTTCTTTTTTTGTTTTTCACCACAATATTGCATGGTTGTAAAACAGTTTAGCTCCACTTTGGTGAAGAACATCAGTGAGTTAATTGTTTATCACAGTCTTCAGCAGTAATTTTTGTTGGTAAATGAGAGACATTAGTATCGCACGTCTGCATCTTCAAACCATAAACAAGGAAGTGAATTCGGTGACGTACGTGCATTACATTTATGCTGGAAGTTGCTATGATTGGTGGAACTCACGGGAGGCAGGCCAAATTTGCAGGAAAGTTGCGGTGATTGGACAAAATTGCAAGGCCGCACAAAATTCGTGGAGATTGGTTGATTTCTTGTGAATTTGCATGATCGCAACATCGTGAATTCCTAGAGGGACTGATAAATAGGTAGTCAGCCTAGAATAGGTACAAGAACCAACAAAACAAGGCAGGTATCCAGCAGGGTGGCAGAATGAGGACAAAACATGTCAAAATGATTAAAAAAGGAAAATGCAAGACTATATATGCACACCAATTGAGAGACAAGACACAGGTGATTTACAAGATGCAGGAGAAACAGATATGGGCAATCAAAAGGATGACACAGACAGATGCAGGAACTAAAGACAACAAGAGGAAGGCAATGGCAGGGAATGTCAAAATAAAACAGGAAATAATCACTAAACAGCCCAAGGCCATGACACCATTTAGCCTTTTGAAATGTGGTTGGTAGAAGAGACATCTTTGGACAGTGCTACTGTCAGCACTGTTGGCATTTGGGATATTTATGCAGTGTGTTGTTGCTCATAAGAGCACAGTACTTTTGCATAACTCATTTTCGCAGTTTTTCTTAAGGATGATGTGTAACTGAATTGTGTCTTCTTTAGGTGACAATACCTCAGTCGGTACATAAAGACATTAAAGTTGGGGTAGTAAATTCAAGAGAGAGACAGGAAGTTAGAGGAAATAAGCATGAAACAGACATACACTACCATTCAAAGGTTTGGGGTTACCCAGACAATTTCATGTCTTCCATGAAAAGTCATACTTTTATTCATGCACTAACATAATTGCAAAAGTGTTTTTTAATCATCAATGGGTCTTTCAACACCATTAGCTAACACAATGTAGCATTAGAACACAGGAGTGATGGTTGCTGGAAATGTTCCTCTGTGCCCCTATGGAGATATTCCATTAAAAATCAGCCGTTTCCAGCTTTCAAAAATAAGGATATTTCTAAGTAGCCCCAAACTTTTGAACGGTAGTGTAGGCGGGAGTCTTATGTTCCCTTCTGACACTGTTTACACTCCTTGAATATAGCTGACCAAATTAGCTTCCTTTGCCTCATTGTGTTCCACTCCAGCTCCTCTCTGCTTCTCCCACTTATCAAAGTGACCTTAACTGCCTCAATCCAAGGAGTTTTTGAGTTGCACACATTCCTCAAATTTCAAAAAAGATCAAGGCAATGCTTTTCAAAAGTAATAGAAAGGCCTGGGAAAATGCTTGTTACATTACTGTTTTTGTAGCCACCATCATGATGTATCTTAGGTAGTGTTTCACATGGGAGGATGGGGCTGTGGTGCACAGTGACTGAAACAACTGTGGTGGTGGTATGGAAAAGAAGACAATAATTTGGAAGATTCTGTATGAATTTGAAAATGAAATTGCTTTTCTCCTACCAATAGGGATAGAGTTCTACAGTGTAACTGTAGAATCATTTCGATCATTCATGTCTGAATGTAACAATGTCACTGACTGTGACCATTTTGGTCATAATTATTGATATGCTTGTGAAAACAAATTGTTTTGATAGTGCCACCAAACATTTACTCAATTATGTTCTATAACTTCTAGTAATCAAAGCAAAACTGGAAGATGACATTTTCTTTGAAACAAGTATGATGAGCTTGACCTCTCCTCTCTTTGGTACTTTCTTCCCATTAGGTTTTGAGTGACAGACGTTTGATAGAATATCAGTCTTAGTCTCAAGCATTATGTGAAATATTAAAAGGTATTCATAACTGAATGCACAGGAGCCATTTGAGGTCTGTATCATTTACAATCATCTCCACTGTCTTTAGGGTGTTGAGCTCCAAATTATTCCACCTGCACCAGGTCAGCAGATTGTCAATTTCCCATCTATAGGGGGACTCAGGGGAATGGCATGGTAAGTCCTGCTCACTGTAGAGTAGCAGTGACCCAAAATGTTCTTCTGTCTGGTGGTGCATTTAATAAACTGTCTGTGTTTAAGGAGTAAAGTCAACAAGAACAATAACTAAGGAGTCTGGGTATGCCAGGTCCATACACAGTATCTGGTTGAGGAGCATGCACTTTTCCTCATGCATGTTGGAATGTAACACCGACCAGTATGAACGAAGCAAACTCAAGCGAGGAGTAAAAAAGTTTGCAGTTAAAAAGATTCAGTTAGAGATCTATTGCTGAATCAGTCACATCATTACATCAGCTACAGTTGGTATAGAAACATTCCCCTCCCCTTAATTTATCAGAGACTTCCAAATGGTGATTCGCTCTAAAGAGCTGGATGCCTGCCAAGTGCAGCACAGGGCCTGGTACCAGTCCACACAACCACATCTCTGTGAAGCATAAAATAGAAGTAAAAGAAAAGTCTCTGTTCTTTACCACTAGAACCTGAAGTTTGTCCAGTTTGTTGCAGAGAAATATCCCTGGAGCTGACGGAGTCACACAAGCATATCTGAGCTTTTACCTCTTCTACAATGTTTCACTGTGTGAGCAAAGTTGAGCACACAGTTTACCAGAATGTTCAATATTTCTACTGATGTAGCGAAAAGTTCGATATAAATCCTCTGGTTCTCCTAAGATTCAGAAGCTTCTCCCTGAAGAAAGAGCTCCAGGAACCTTATTAAAACATGGAGCTACATGATAAAACAAAGACAAAGCAGCTGGATAGCTCTATGACTGCCACCCCTGAATTTGGGATGAGAGATCGATGGTTCAAATCCTGGTCGGGGCACTGTTGTCCAGTCAGGACCCATAAGCAAGGTCCTTAGTGCTGCCCTGTCTACCGACCTCATGTTGTATCTACTCTCAGATGTATCTCGCTTTGGATAAAAGCATCTGCTCAATGAAATTGTAAAACAGAGCATACCACACCGAGGCAGCCACCCGTGATTAGTTTAAATAAAGCAACAAATTTACTTTGCCCCCACCCCTCCCCAAATTATCTAAAGTAGCAGAAGTATTAATTCAAAGTTAGAGAGCAGACATCTTACAGGTATGATGTACAAACTTAAAGATATTTACACTTATAAGACTCAGTCATAAACACTACAGTGCGAAAGTCTAAAGAGCTGAGTACAGATTGGAAGAAGCAAACAACTGACCTGAACAAGTCAGGAAAGTCACTTGAAGCCATTTCTACAAGCAACTGTAGTAAGATCTTCAGACATATTTTTGCTGTTTTCTATTCTGAAAATAAAGCCAGAGGGAGGACTGTCATTCAGCAGAAAAAATGAAAGCAAGGAGAGGATATTGAAGTAGGAGAGAAAGAAAAAACAAAAAGCACATCCAAAGTCATGCTGAAGGCCTGATTGAGTTATGCAGATAATGTATGCTGATTGTGAGGCATTTTGAGATGTCTTCTGGGGATTGGAACAGGGTGATATAAACAGCATTAGTGGAAGGAGATGAAAAATGCTGCCACAGCTCTCTGGCAGGCATTTGTTTACCCAATTTGAATGGGAGAAATCTATCATAAAAGCCACAGTCATTAACAGTCAGGATGATTCAGTTGTGGATCCTTTCTTGTGTACTTCCAAGATCTAAATATAATCTAAACAGACTGAGCAGCTACGACAGACATCATTTTCCAGCTAAATGAGAAAAATCTTGCAGGATACCATCTCTATGCAAAAGAACTAAGAACAACGGACATTTTCTTGTCTTGCCATAGTTTGAATAAGATTTGTAAACTTTGTTCAGTAAGTGACAACCATAGCTTTTACCAGTTTTTCTGGCACCAGGTTGCCAGTAAACTCTAGTTCTTTGTTGTAGGAATATTTCTTCAGTCCCAGTCTATCTCCAGCTAATCACACTTAGTATGCACTTCACTGGCTGTCACTGGCCTTAGTCAATTAGAGAAGGAGATTTCAAGTCAGATGTCTGATGAGACGAGAACAATGATAAAACAAGAAATCTCCAACCTGTACTAACGTGACTTCTGTGCAACACAACTGAAGGTCCCAACCTTATTAAGAAGGCAAGAAAGTACTAACCTTATAATTTACATAAGCTTGACAAGACACACCCGTGAAGTGAAAACCATTTCAGGTGACAACCACATGAAGCTTATTGAGATAAGACCAAGAGTTTGCTAAGCTGTCATCAAAGCAAATGGTGACCACTTTGAGGAATCTAAAATAATAATAAAAAAAGTTATATTGTAATTGTTTGTTTGCTACATAAATCAATCTATCTTGCTTCATAGTTGAGTAACTATGCAAGAAAAAATACTTTAGTAAAAATGAAGAAAAGTTTAACGAGAAGGTGTGTCCAATTTTCTGCTTGGATTTTTCTGGCACCAGGTTGCCAGTAAACTCTAGTTCTTTGTTGTAGGCATATTCATTCAGTCCGAGTCTGTCTCCAGCTAATCACAGTGATAATATGTGCTTCACTGGCTGTCACTGACCTTAGTCAAATAGTGAAGGAGCTTTCAAGTCAAATGCATGATGAGACAAAAACAATGATTAAATAAGAAATCTCTATGGAGAGGAAAGTAAATGTGAGTGTACAGTTCCTGTTTAGGACACAAGGATACTGATTCCCCTTTCCTCTAAACTCTAATTTCAGCAATTTCAGACTTCTATCACAGGCAGCAGGATGCCAGTCTTTCAGTCATCCTTTCAATTCAGCAACCACATTCAGGTAGTAGGGCAGCAGAATGAAGACAGCCGAAGCTAACAGACTCAACCAGCTCTTCACAAAGGTAGTGTCTACAGATATGGACCCGTACCAGTAGCCTGTGGCCTATGGATACGGCACTTTCCCTTAGTCATAAATATTAATGAGCCGGCTGATGAACACGCTTCGTGATTGGCTGGTAATCCGACGGACATAAATATTAATGAGCCAGCTACGCTGATGAAGGCGCTTCCGTGGTTCGAGGTGAATCTGTTCTTCGTGGAATTTGACCTGACTTTTTCACGGACAGCGATTTGGGGGTTGAAATCAGCACTACCATTAAAAATGTTCTAATAAAGCACAAACAGCAAACAAAACAAATGGCGGAACTAACAGCCAGCAAACTACAAGTATTTTTTTTACCTTCAAAAGTAGCGATAGACTATTACATATTAACACCATACACAAAACCCTGACGTATTTTCTGCGTCTGTCAACACAGACACTGTCACAGTCACTTTAATGTTAGGTCGATGCTAGAGGTACGTACCCGTACCCGTAGCATCTGTACTAGAGGTACGGACCGTTAAGGTCACTGAAGAGCTGGCGCCGGTTATTGCTGCACATTACAGGCAGTTTATATGAATGACTTTGACGGCGAACATTGTATAATTTAACCAAAAATAGACCGTCTCCTCTCACACTTTAGACAATGTAGTTTTTACGCTTTTAGACGCCGTGTCTAAATTGTTTGAAGTCCAGTTCCTATTAATTAGTTTACCGCGTTCAGTGGTGGAAGCGGCTGACGAACTCCATTGCAAATGTTCCCATTTAATTTCGGACGCTAATTTACAAGATAAAATTACAGATGTCGAATAGGAAACAAACACTCGTGAATGGTGAGGAGCAGCTCTTTAATTCGGCATGAATTAAAAAAAAAACACACACAAACTCAATTTACTGTGATATTGTGAGATTTGTTTGTGGTTGTGTAAATTAGCCATTCAACAGAGTCCGCTAACATTAAAGTGACTGTGACAGTATTTGTGTTGACAGACGCAGAAAATACGTCAGGGTTTTGTTTAGGTTGTTAATATGTAATAGTCTGTCGCTACTTTTGAAGGTAAAAAAAAATACTTGTAATTTGCTGGCTGTTAGTTCCGCCATTTGTTTTGTTTGCTGTTTGTGCTTTATTAGAACAGGGTCACGTGAATAAAAAGTTTTGTTATTTTTAATAGTAGTGCTGATTTCAACCCCCAAATCGCTGTCCGTGAAAAAGTCAGATAGTGATGTTGGACTTTTCCACAGACAACGATGACCCCAGCACACTGATTGTAAAATATTTCTTGTAACTTTATTGGAACTTGATATGGAATGAATGGACTTTAATACACTGTTAATACACAAAGATGACTGACATGACAGGCTCCGCACGAAGATTCACCTCGAATCACGGAAGCGCCTTCATCAGCGTTGCCGGCTCATTAACATTCATGTCCGTCGGATTACCAGCCAATCACGAAGCGCGTTCATCAGCTGGCTCATTAATATTTATGTACGTCTCATTAATATTTATGAGAAGGGAAAGTGCCATATCCGTAGGCCACAGGCTAGGGGTACGGGTCCGTATCTGTAGACACTACCTTAATGTTAGCGGACTCTGTTGAATGGCTAATTTACATCACCACAAACAAATCTCACAATATCACAGTAAATCGAGTTTGTGTTTTTTTTTAATTCATGCCGAATTAAGGAGCTGCTCCTCACCATTCACGAGTGTTTGTTTCATATTCGACATCCTTAATTTTATCTTGTAAATTAGCGTCCGAAATTAAATGGGAACATTTGCAATGGAGTTCGTCAGCCGCTTCCACCACTGAACGCGGTAAACTACTTAATAGGAACTGGACTTCAAACAATTTAGACACGGCGTCTAAAAGCGTAAAAACTACATTGTCTAAAGTGTGAGAGGAGACGGTGTATTTTTGGTTAAATTATACAATGTTCGCCGTCAAAGTCATTCATATAAACTGCCTGTAATGTGCAACAAATAGTAGTTAACCGGCGCCAGCTCTTCAGTGACCTTAACGGTCCGTACCTCTAGTACAGATGCTACGGGTACGGGTCCGTACCTCTAGCATCAACCCTTCACAAAAGCTGGTTCTGTCCTGGGAGTGGAGTTGGAGTTTCTGGTCACAGAGGAGAGTGCTGAGGAATCTACTCAGTATTAAGAACAATGCCTCTCATCCCCAGCAGCCAAACTGTTATCACATCAGAGCAGCTTCAGCCATAGACTAAGACCATTGAGGTATAGTACAGCCACAGGGCTGTTCTAGCAATGGCCATTGATAACTTCTTGCTGTTCTGCAGGAATGACAGCTGGGACACACATCTAAACAACAACATTTATGGTTTGTGAAATATCATTTTCAGTTCCATGTGTAATATTTTATTTTATGTGCAGTATTTCATTACTGCATGTAATATTTGAATTTAATTTGCAGTTCTCTGTTATCACGTATACTGTTTCAATTTCATGTTAAATATTTAATATTCATGTGCAACATTCCATTTCGTTTAGCATTATTTCTCTATCATGTGTAATGTTACTTTACTACTTCAGAATCATTGCAGATTTTAATTCTTATTTTTCTATTTTAATGTCATTGTAGCTCACTGCTTTGATTTTTCAGCACTTGTAGTCACAATATGCAAGGGGAGTCTGAACCAAAAGTGACAGCACACAGAGAGACTGGAGGCACATCTGGTGGAAGACAACCAGGAAGATCTCACAATGAGTGGAGTGCAGAGCCAGTTCTTGTGGTAATGTTGATCAGATGATCTGCAGGTGTGGAGGTCCAGCAGCCGCTCTGCATCCACACTGATCACCTGCAGCGCAGAGTGCAGCAAGAGGGGAAAGGAACAGACCATGCAGAGGAGCAAATGGCAGGAAAGGGGGGCCAGGCAGGGTTGTGACATTTCATCTTGTTGTTTTTCTATAAGGCACTTCATTTCTTTGCATTTCAAGTATTTTAGTTTTTGAACAATATCTGGCACAAAAACTATTTTTTGGGATTTACAAAATTATTTCTTCTCTCATCTCATCTCATCTTATTTTGCCATAGAGAGGCACAAATGATCAAACATGGATTCATAGGTTCCAGTCCATTCCTTGTTATACCATCCAGAATCAGCCCGAATTTATTTCTCAGCCACTTTTTCTGCATTGGAAGAGCTTCAACAGCCTCCAGCTGAAATGTTCCACAACCCTTAATACAGCAGTGGGTCACTGGTGTTCACAAACGTATCAAGATCAGTATTATGCTTGATCTATCTATCTATCTATCTATCTATCTATCTATCTATCTATCTATTGAAAACAAGCAATACCACATATAGGAACTGGAGTTGACTATATAAAGCACTACAAATGAGAGGCTAGACAAAAACAAAGCATTTGCAAAAAATTAGTGTAACACAAGCTGATGTGGCAAACCCTTAAAAGACCACATTTCAGCAGCAGATTCCTTCCAGCTGTTCAGAGATTTGATTCCTTTGTGTAACCTGCAATATTTGCACAACAGTAGAGCACTATCACTGCATTCCACTGCTGTTACTGAGGGAGGCTGATTACAGAGGAAACCATATGGTACAATCTGCAACACAAATAAAAATACTGCTGATAGGCACCTTCAGAACTGTGCAATCACTTCTCTGTGAACATAGACATTATAAATGCAACACGTTTTATTGGCTCTGCTTCCACTACATATGTACTGTCTAGTTTTAATATGGTCTCCATAAGCAATAGATGATAATAGTTCCATGGGACTGAATATTTGTCTAGGTGTTCTCTGTGTAAGGATGAATGTGTTCAAGAACAGCAGTTGTACTATATACTATTGTAATGACCCCTAATGTTCAGTGTTCTATGTTCAATGTTCTGTGTTCGATGCAAATACCTGTTCGATGTGTTATTGTGCTGGTGACATGGCTGAGGTGCTGAGGTAGGGGGGCGGGCTGAGAGCGAGTGACGGGAGAGGCCATGTTTGAGTGTGCGTGCGTGCGCATGTGTGTGTGACTAGAGAGAGTCAAGGTAGAAGCGTCGGGAGGTGATTATGCTTTGACGCTGGGACGAGAGATGGAGTTTGAAAGAGCTTCGGTGCACAAAGAGCGTCTGAGAGAGACTGCTAGGAAGCTGGCTGCGGACGCGGGTCTTGATTTCCCGCAAAACGAGGGACGCCTTGACGTCACTCCGGACGTCACTAGGAGCGATGCAAGACTGGTTGTAAACAAAGATGGCGGCGCCCAGGGTAACCAGCTTCAGGTGAAGATGCCGAAATACTCCGGTAAGGTGAGCTGGGAAGCTTTCCATTCCCAATTCGAACTGCTAGCACGGTCCGCGGGCTGGCCGGAGGACGATAAAGCCCTGCGGCTGGCTTTGTGCCTTACCAACGAAGCGCTCACCTGCCTGCTGTTGCTTAGTCTGGCCGAGAGGGATGACTATTGGGCTTTAGTGGGGGCGCTACAGCGGCGTTTTGGACAATGTAACCAGCCGAGTGTATTGAGATCAGAACTGTCAAGTCGACACAGGCAGAGCGGGGAGCCGCTCCGGCTATTGGCTAATGACATTGAGACGCTAACTAGAAGAGCCTACGCCCACATGCCCACAGACGTGCAGAGTGAACTCGCCAGAGACCAGTTCATCCAAGCCATAGCCCCTAGAGAGCTGTGCATTCAAACTCAGCTGGCTCATCCCCGCACGAGGCGCTGGAGCTGGCTTTGGAGAGAGAAATCGTCGGAGCAGGGTTGTCAGGAAGCAACCAGGACAGAGACAGCCCAGTGGTGAGAGTTGCTGTTCGAGATGGTCTGGAGCAGGAGAGACCGGCATCTCTGGCTGAGTTGTCTGAACTGATACGTGCTGCATCACTGCAATCGCCACACAGTGGTACATGTCCTCACCGGGCCTCATTCGTGTGTTGGGAGTGTGGCCAGGCTGGGCACATCCACAGGCAGTGTCCCAGGCTCTCAGGTGTGCAAGGAAACGCACCGGGGTCTGTATAGATGGGGCAATGCAGACCCCTGCACCTGCGTCCCACCGTACCACACCAGTGACTGGAGCCCAGCGGTGCACGCGGGGGAGCATGGCTCCACTCCCCCCAGAAGCAGATGGCATCGCATCTACCAGACCAGCGGCTGGAGCCCGGCAGTGGAGACGAGGGAGCGTGGCTCCACTCCCCCCAGAAGCAGATGACAGCTCGGAGTTGGTGAGAGTGGTCGGCTGGACCCACGTGGGGGATTTTTGCTACGTCCCCATCACCTTGGCGGGGACCCCATGCACAGCCCTCGTAGATACTGGCTCCACTGCTACACTGATGAGGCCTGATGTCGTTCCGGCTGAGACACAGCTGGAGCCTACGTCAGTTAAGCTACGGACTGTGACTGGTGAGCTGGCCCCTATGCTTGGCAGGGGAATGGTGACTATAAAGGTTGGTGGACTGTCTGTGAACATTAAGGTGTGGGTGGCAGAGGTGCAGGACCCTTGTATATTAGGCCTAGATTTCCTGCGCTTTGCTCGTTGTGTGTTAGACTGGGGTGAGAACACATTGATTTTTTCCTGGGGGTCCCACGGTTGAAATGGTGCACGCTGTTCAGGACTTGAGGCCCTCACACCCAATAGTTCTGAGAACAGCAGACCCATGTCATGAGCAACACCCTCAACCTCCCGGTTCCGCTTCCCCACACATGCTATTGACTTCTATGCCTTCTCCTCCAGCCTCACCGCCTGCTGGCAGCTCAGAGCCCCTCACACCGAACCAGCGGCCTGCAGCTGAGGGGGTAGACAGAGTGGCAGCAGTGAGAGAGATATGGAGGCCCAACAACGAAGGCCTGGAACCCTGGCAGCAGGAGGAGCTGTGGCGGCTGTTGGGGGAGTTTAAGGACATTTTTGCTTTGACAGACGATGAGGTGGGCTTGAAACACCTGGTGCAGCAAGCCATAGACACTGGGGATGTGCGCCCCATCAAGACACGCCCCCGTCGCCTTACCTTGGCACACCAGGCAGCTGCTGACAGCGCGATCGAGAAGATGCATAGGGCTCGCATCATTGAGCCGTCTGACAGCCCCTGGGCTTCAGGGGTTGTGATGGTCACCAACAAAAAGAATCCTGAGATGAGGTTCTGTGTGGACTACAGACCGCTGAACAGTGTGACTAAAAAGGACTCGTATCCGCTGCCACACATCGACGAGTCCCTGGACCTAGTGTCTGGCTCGTCATGGTTCTCCTCATTGGACCTGCGTAGCGGATACTGGCAGGTGCCCCTCAGCCCAGACGCCAGACCAAAGACAGCTTTCTGCAAAGGCAGAGGGTTGTGGCACTTCCGTGTTCTCAGTCTTGGCCTCTGTAACACCCCAGCTACATTCGAGAGGCTGATGGAGAAGGTTTTGTCTGACATTCCCTGACGGCAATGTCTGGTCTACCTGGACGATATCTTGGTCCATGGGGACTCTTTTCAGGCACCACTGGGGTCCCTGCGGCGGGTGCTACAGAGGGTGGCAGCGGCTGGCCTTAAGCTCCATCCAGACAAGTGTTGTTTTATGAAGAGGGAACTGGAGTTCCTGGGGCATAAGATTGGGGGGGAGGGCATTTGTACAGCCGAGGAGAAGGTGCAGGCGGTTAGAGATTGGCCAACCCCCACCAACCTGCAGGAGCTGAAAAGCTTCATTGGCCTGGCATCCTACTACAGGCGGTTTGTGCATGGCTTTTCTTGTATAGCTGCACCACTGTTCCGCCTGCAGCAGGAGGGCATTGATTTCTCTTGGTCAGCTGAGTGTGAGCAGGCCTTTGTCATTTTGAAGAAGGCCCTGACAGATTCCCCCATCCTTACCCCCCAAACCCCAGCCTGCCTTTTGTCTTAGACACCGATGCTAGCGATGTAGGAATGGGGGCAGTGTTGAGCCAGGTGAGGCCAGAGGGAGAGAAAGTTGTGGCATATTTCAGCAAAACATTCAACAAGGCCGAGCGGCGCTACTACGTGACACACAGAGAGCTGTTGGCTTTTGTGAGGGCAATAATAATAATCTGTGTGGCTTGCCATTCACAGTTCGGACTGATCACTCCGCTTTGCAGTGGTTGATGTCATTTAAAGAGCCAGAGGGACAGATAGCGCGCTGGTTTGATGAACTGGCGCCATACAGTTTCACAGTGGAGTACAGACCTGGGGCTCGCCACACCAATACAGACGCGATGTCTCGGCGTCCCTGTGCTTCCATCGGCTGTCGTTACTGTGAAAGGAGGAATGCCAGGGAGAGTGAGCTTCGTCTAGAGCAGGGGTCGGCAACCCGCGGCTCCGGAGCCGCATGCGGCTCTTTCAGCCCTCTGTTGTGGCTCCCTTTAACTTTGGAAAATACATTGTTCTGCCTTTCAGGCGCGTTTCAATGTATTTTAATATAGACAATTTTATTGTGAAATTACTGCTCTTACTTTGACGTGTCACTCCACCGGATGTGCTTTGCCTATGACATGAGAGCGCAAAGCTGATGCAGAGAGACAACACGGAGCTTCCGATTCCCACACGTTTCGTGCCTTTTTTTGTTTTACTCCTGGAGAAGCAACGCCTGTAGTTTCACATCGTTTTGTACTCAAGAATGGCAAGCCTGTATAGTAAAGCTCCACTCCAAGAAAGACACGTCTTGTCTTTGAGTCAAAAGTACTCATGATAGAGTAATACACATTACTCGCAAGAACACGGCTCGACATCCAGGCAGCAGGTCAGAGATTCAGAGGAGCAATGACGTGTGTATATATATATATATATATATATATATATATATACATACATCATTGCAGAGGAGTGTCATCTTGGAAAAATATAGCAGCGACTTACCGGAGAAAAATTATTAGCTTAAGATAAATAGATAAATAGATTTTACAAGTTAAATAGACATTCGCAAAATATTGATTTCCAGCTAACATTACGTAACATATGAGGTCCAGGAGCAAAAATGACATTAACCAAGTAAGATAAATATTAGTGGAAGTACACAATTAAAAAAATGAATCTATCTAATTAGAGGCTTTGTAATTAATTATTCATGACTGATTAACAAGGGCATAGAGGTAAAAAAAAAGCGATATATGCAGTGTTGTCTTCATTTTAAATGCCAAAAGGATTTTGCGGCTCCCGGTGTTTTTTTTCTGTGAGAAACGGGTCGAAATGGCTCTTTGAGTGTTAAAGGTTGCCGACCCCTGGTCTAGAGGAAGGGGGGTCCTCACACGACGTTGATGGCCCAGTTTGCAGGGAGATGCAGGTTATTGGCCCCCAGGAATGGAGAGTACAGCAAGAGCAGGATGCTGACCTGCAACCAGTGCTGCAGTGGGTGGGGGCCTGGCAGAAGCTGCAATGGAGCACCGTTACAGGGTGCCCGCCAGCCACTAAAGGACTGTTTGCCAAGTTCGGGGCTTTAAGGCTGAGTGATGGGGTGCTTCCGAGGGCCTGGAAACAGCCAGCTATGGGGGAAGAGAGGTGGCAGGTGGTGGTCCCCAGGTCCCTGAGGGAGGCTGTGCTGAAGGCTTCTCATAGGGCCACTGGGTCGGGACACTGTGGAGTCTCAAAGACCCTCCGCCGGCTCCGGCAGAGTTTTTACTGGGGCCAGGCCATGAGAGACGTTGAGGACTTCTGCCACCACTGTGACCTCTGCACGGTGCATAAGGGTCCCCCAGATCAGTCTCATGCACAGCTCCAACAGCAGGCAGTAGGGGCCCCGATGGAGAGGGTGGCAGTTGACGTGATGGGTCCATTTCCCCGCACAGAAAGGGGAAATCATTTTGTGTTAGCTGCCACGGACCACTTCACGAAGTGGCCAGAGGCCTATGCCATTCCTGACCAGGAGGCAGAGACTGTGGCAGATGTGCTGGTTGAGGGCATGTTTGCAAGGTTTGGGGCAGCAGAGTCCATCCACAGCGATCAGGGCCGGAATTTTGAGTCGCGTGTTTTTGCTGCGATGTGTGATCGACGAGGCATGGATAAGACACGGACAACACCATTGTATCCCCAGAGCGATGGGCTTGTTGAAAGGTTTAACAAGACCCTAGCTAAACAACTAGCCATCCTCACTGCAGAACACCAGCGGGACTGGGACATGCACCTGCCACTCATCCTGCTAGCTTATAGGTCAGCTGTGCAGGAATCCACCTCTTGCACCCCTGCCCTGGCCATGTTGGAGCGGGAGCTCCAAACACCAGCGGAGATGGTTTTCGGCAGGCCCCCAGACACACCAGCTGTTCCCCCGGGGCCGGAATACACCAGGACGCTCCAGGACCGGCTGGACTCTGCACACGCTTTTGCCCACGAACAGCTGCAGAAAGCAGGCTTGAGGCAAAAAAGGAACTACTATGTGAGGTCCCGCGGAAAGGATTTCAAAGCTGGGGACTTTGTGTGGGTGTATAGCCCAAAAAGGAAGAGGGGCAGATGCCCTAAACTGGACTGCCACTGGGTAGGGCCTTGTGAATTGCTGGAAAGGGTGGGGGAGGTCGTATACAGGGTCCAGCTCCCGCCTAGGGGGAGACGAGTGGTCCTCCACAGGGACCGGCTGGCCCCGTACAGAGGCGACGCATGGCCACACCATGGACCGGTGACACCCCCACGGGGAGACTCTGCTGAGGTTCCCCTAAGTACAATGACTCCTTCCCTTCTGCCCCAAAGCCAGAGCCCAGAGACTCATCAAGTTGACTCTGTTCCACAGGCGCAGCTGCCTGTGCCCCCTCCACAGCGGTCTCAGAGACAGAGATGACCCCCAGGCCGTTTCAGAGACTTTTTGTGCCGTCCCTCAGGGCGAGGGACTTCTTGAGGGGGGAGCAGTGTAATGACCCCCTAATGTTCAGTGTTCTATGTTCAATGTTCTGTGTTCGATGCAAATACCTGTTCGATGTGTTACTGTGCTGGTGACATGGCTGAGGTGCTTAGGTAATAGGGCGGGCTGAGAGCGAGTGATGGGAGAGGCCGTGTTTGAGTGTGCGTGCGTGTGCATGTGTGTGTAACTGTGCTGAGGACTAGAGAGAGGAGTGTTGGTTTTGCCCGGACACTGATTTCCTGCTGTTCGTGGCGTGGTTACAGCTGACAGTAACCTGTTCTGTCCTGGCTTAATAAAAGCATCGTTCGCAAGGAGAAGTCGTCCGCTGTTTCCTTATCACGTCTGTGAGGAACGTGACACTATTTTTACCAATGGAGAATTGATTTGGGCAGTTAATTAATGGATGTACTTATCTTGAAGCAACCTTTTCTCAGATATTTTCCTACTGCAGTCATTATTGACATACTGTATTAACTCCTGATACCTGAACATAAAAATGCCCAACAGGAGATAAGCTGGATGTCTTATGGCCACCCCATCAGAACAAGAAAACTTTTCTCCAGCAGAGGAAGGGAAATTAGCATTTTAATAGCGAAACATATTCTAGAATTTACCTTGATGACACACATTATTTAAATAAAAAATAAAGACAAGGCAAAAGGGGTGAACCGAAGGGGAAAGTATCTTAAGCAGCAAAGAATAAACTGATTCCTTCTCTTAATGTTAAAAACAATTACTACTAATAAGTCAAGATTGGGTTTCAGTGACTGCTTTACAATCAGACTTCGTTTTGCAAATACAGAAGATGCCTCCTACTGGCCATTTGGAAAAATTTGGGTTGAAAGAACTTTCGCTTTGGCTTCATTTCAGAGCTATCCATCTTTTGTATTCCAGTATATGGTTAGGGTGAAGGGCTCATCCAGGTTACTGTTTAAAAAAAAAAGCCAACACCAACTGATTGTGATTGAAAATGATATTTTTCACAGTTCTAAATTGAAGTGAGGCAAATCTTTCCTTTTTTACCTATGAGTTAATATCTAATACTATTCTGATTCACAATCTGTATTTATTGTAACTAGGATTAAGCTGATGAGCAGCTGTGAGAGAAGGAAGGGGTGGAACTGAGGAAAAGAAATGGACAGGTCACAACCTAAGTATGCATGAAGTCTGCACACCCAACCCCACCAGACTTCTGATAAGATTTTGTGGTGGTTAAAGAACAATACACTATCTTAACTGTTTAAATACATGAACAGGGCTGTTCAGTTTTTTTTGTTTTTTTTTGTGGTCATGAAAATAGAAATAAGAATATTTTAAAAAACAAGCAACAAAAGCTGTCAGGCAGTGTCAATGTTACTTTGACAGGAATTAAACATCATGCTTACATAAATCAAAAGCGAGTGGCTACCTAAAAAAAGCTATGAGGCACTGCACTGAAAAATCTAAATCTGTTAAACATTTGATAATTTTAACAATAATCTTTGTTCCTCTCAGCTTTCATCAAACATTTTGACTTGACTCCCAAAGAACAATAAAAAATAAATATAAAATATTTACTGTGAAATTCATTGATGGTCCTTGGATCAAAGAAACCTGATGATCAATAGCCGTGTCTTGCTTTAATATGCATTGTGATGTGTAAATAAGAAAAGGACACAGACTACTGCTGTGACTACTGGGGCTCTGGATGGAGAGGATTTATTCATTTGATTGTCTCAGAGACCAGTGCCTCTCGGTCCACTCTGTCAGGAGACAACAGGAAAAGTGATGGTGTGCTTTTTTTTTATTTAGTTTTTAAAAACAGAAATCTATGTCTGGAAAGAAAAAAATGTCATTTAGTATGCTGTGGTATATTAGACTACCTGTATTGTCCTCATGTCCAGGTGAATCTCCTTCCACAGGACTCCCCTCACATATCTATGCTTCCCCTTTTTCTTTTCTATGAATACACTTAATCATGACTTTGGCACCAAAGCAGAATTATTCATGGTCTGTTGAAATGAGAGCAAAGAGCCATTAATCAGATAGTACTAACTGCCACAGATGAGACCAGTGCCTATTAAAATGTATGTCCTTTTAATTTGGCTGCGTGGCTCCAGCAAAGTGCAGCGTACATGCCTCCACTGCCCTTTAATAGTTTGTCATTTACATTCACAGGAATGGGTCGGATCGAGGGCACTTGCAGCAGTCATGGTGATCAAGGTCAGTGATGCGGCTATTATCTTTTATTATTCCGCCAAGAAATACGGTGGAGTTATGTGATGATCAGTGTTGGTCTGTCTGTCTGTTAGCAACATTACTGATGGATTTAGATGAAATTTTCAGGGACATTCATAAATGACACAAGGACCAAATGATTCGATTTTGGCAGGGATGTGACTTATAGTGTGGATCTATGGATTTGTTAAAAATATCTGCATCGTAGCGAGGTAGCAGCGCAGCATCATTGTAACTATGACAAGTGAAGTCTACGTCAGTTGCCTGCTGGTGATCACATGATTGTTATCCTACTACAAATCGACCGCTGTGGACTTACCGCGACTTATCCGTCGGAAATGATACAAGGAACAACTGATAAAATTATAGGGGTGTTTTCGAGTGCTATCAGTTCCCGCCGCGTGCTACATATTTAAGTCATTTGATGCGGTATCTGTGCATAACTTACACATACAGAACACATGGACATAATTTTGTTTGTGGGTGCATCCATATTAAATGGTCACATTCTATGTTGCCGTGATTTCTGATCATAACTAATAAACAAATGCTGCATTTATTAAAAAATGCTGCATTTTTGACAATGCCATATGAGGGAATGAACAGCCTTGGCAGAGTGCTATGCTCTCTTAGTGCTTTTCTTGTTATACATGAGCCACATTTTGTTTACATGAGATAATAAGTGATTACTTTTAAAAGCAGCATCAATATTTTAAGCTGATTGATTGGCACACAGCCTGGGGTTGTGGACCATCAAATGATTTTATCTCATTTACAAACATCTTATGACATTCTGTTGGAATGTCCCACTGTAAAGCATTATTCTGACAGTTAAAATCTAATTGTTTTTTGTTGGAACATGGTTAATCATAAAACCAGTTTATGTCATGACTCTGCTTAAATCCTGTACTATACTTATTTACATGACAAATTAGAAGCTTAACCATGTGACATGCCATGTAAGTGTTTTGATCCTCTGTTTACCAGGATTACAATATATAAACGATGGGTTACAATATTGGATTATTTAGAAACCATAAAACTATTAAAAGGTATCCGAAAGCGCAACTCTGTGAGGGACATCAGGCCTCCCTAACAGACCCCCTTCTGAGTTAATGACATGCAAAAGTCCCTTTAAAAGACCATACTGAAAGCACCACTTCAAGTCCTCTTTGCCCAGAGTCCTCCTTCCTAAAAATCCAACCTAAACTCTTTCTAAATTCTTCAAGACCAACTTGGAGGCTCCACTCTCTCCAGTGCTGTTCCAACTCACATAAACAAGCAGAGCCGCCCATCCATCAGCAGAAGCTCTGCTGCAGCATCATAACATGGACACAAGTGACCTTTTAACTCTCTCAGCTATTTAATATTCCCAAAAGTCAATTCCTACAATATTCAAATTAGCCTCCCATGAAATTAGCTCCTGCTTTTGGATGTGGTCTGTTAATCCCTTTGTCTGAGAACGCTCTATCACACCGTAATATTTACAGTGTTCACTTCCTCCTTTTTCCCACTCTCACATCCACGACATTGTTTGTTTTGTCTTGTCTTGTCTCAGTGTTTGTTAAAAGTGTGTTGTAGTTAGTAGTTGTTATTGTGTTGTTAGTTAGATTGCAGTCCCTAACTTGTATCAATTCCAGCTTCTGAGCTTTTATAAATAATTTTCAGTTTAAATAATTTACTCAACAATTCTTGAGGCTCTTCTTGACAGTGCAACAAGAGGTGCTTTATGTGCAGCCTTGTTATATTAATCCGATCTAATTATTTTGCCGGTTGAATATCAGTTATAGTTGTGTAATAATTCTGCACAAGTATTCAAAACCCATTTTGCATATATGAAGCCATTTGAAACGAATAAAATGTAACAATTTCAGAGTTTGAAGTAACTGCATAGCACAATCATCACTGTATTCATTATTTTTGGGATTTGCTTTGATGAAATGTGACATGAGGGATATATTACGAAGTGAGATTAGTGGGTTAGCCAGGTATGTTGAACCGTTTTTAGTATCATGAATGTGGCTCTCTTTTAATCTGTTAGATCTCCACAGTTACTGATGCTGTGAGACTAACCTGGTCTGGAGCAGGTTATGTTCAGAGTTTTGGATTTAAATCGCCCAGAAAAAACGTCTCCCTTTAACCAAACTATTTCCTGATAAATCTATGAGCTATACAGATTGTAAGAACGTGCAGTGACTGAGCCATCTACAATCACCAAATCTGTTTTGCGCTGACTGGTGATGCCTGCCCAGACTGTTGCACCTCCTCCACCAAAGCGAACCCTGAGGACCCTGTCGACCTCAGCGTATCGCTCACCTTTCCTTCTCCAGCAATGCTGACGACCATCATTTCTGTGCAAGGTGACCCGACACTCATGAGTGAACAGGACGGTAGACCATTGCTGCATTGTCCAGGTCACATAGTCTTGTGGCCACTGCAAATGGTCACAGCGGTGTCTTAGTGTCAGTGAAGTCACCTGCAACGGTTGTCTGGCATTCAAGCCAAAGTGGTGGAGTCAGTTGCGATTGGTTTGTCTGGAAACCCTAGTACCCCTCACTTCTGGTAAACAGGCCTGCAGCTGTGTGGCAGTTGCATAACGGTGTCTGAGTGCATAAGTCCTTAGCTACTGGTCATCATTGCGGTCCATCACTCGTGGGGCTCCACTCCTGGGTCTGTCACCAACACTGCCAGTAGTTCTGTCTTGCTGCAAGTCTGCTGATGACACTTTGAGACACACCAAGTCCACAAGCAACATCTGACTGCCTACTACCGACCTGAAGGTACGCTATGGTCAGGTGGCGCTGCTCGTCCGTTAAGTGACGTCGTGTGGTCATGGCTGCTTGAATGATGAACTAGGAATGACTTACTGACAATACCAGCTTTTTACACCCCCAAAATGTTGAAATTGATGCCGCATTGAAAAGGGTTGTCTTTTTGTATTTTTTGGTATTGGCTCCAATATGTAAGACACACCTGTACACAGTGAGAGTGAGACCATTATGTGAAAAACACAAAATGAGGTGCACTATATGCAGGTGTCGGATGTTTCCTTTCAAACTGTTGTGGTGACATTATTCCATGAATGGCTTTTACTTATGATATCTAAACATCCTCACTTTGAACTAGGAGAGCTGCTCAAGAATTATACAGTGAGACCACGCCTATTGGAAATAACATATAGTGCTATTATGCTATTTATTTTATCAATAACCAAGAACAATTATACTAGAATCAAGTGGACCCAAACCAGAAATGCCATTAAATATTGATATTTTTGGTTTCAAACTGAAGTGTGACTTTAGTTCAGAGCTGCACCAGTAGGCAATGCAACTTGAACTGAATTGGAGTTTCTACTGGTAGAGACTCCACTCGCAATCTCTACTGGTAGAAACTCCAACTCTACCAAATCGCAGTCTCTACCCTGACATATATACCAGCCTGAAGAGAGAAATATTAAAAATAATATTAATAATTGTGTAGTTTATTGTAAATGTCAATAAACCCTATCCCGTTCTAGTCTAGCTCCTTGCTATATGTATATAACAGCCTATATATATAATAAATGAATATTAATGATAAATGATTATTAATAATAAATAAATAGATTACATTTAGAATTAAATCTTTCGATCTCCAAACATTTTCTATATATGAAGAGTTCATTTGCAAAAACAGATAACTCCGTTTTGATAAATTTTCAGAAAACCTTTTTTTTTTATTGTTTACTTGAGATAACATCAATCAAACTGAAGTTTAGTGGATTTGTCTCAGTAGAAAAATACATCACCAAATAGAGAAAAAAATAAATTAGTGTTATTATTATTATTACCTCAAATAAATAACAAAAAAAAAGAGTTTTCTGAAAACGGAGTTACCTGTTTTTGCAAATGAACTCTTTATATCTAAGTATTTACATTTATATATGTAAGGGCTGAACTGAAAAGATTCCCTGGCCTCTGGACCTAAAGAATAAGAACTAAAATTACAGGCTACATTGGTAGGAAGTCTTTTTCCATTTTTAGGTTTTTTTAGATCAAATATTCTCTATCAATAGCACATTTTTGATGTTGACAATAAAATAAACCACACAACAATCGGTTGAGAAATCGTAAAATTATGATTTATTTTCAATGTACATGCATTGCTTTGAATGGGAAGGTTGCCCCCTAAAAGATGGCCGCCACGTAGGCACGTCGCTTAGTCGGCTGCTACAGCGCGCTGGCGTATCTATTCTTCTATACAGATCTATGAGCACATATATGGGCCAGCGCAATTTCAGTCCTGTTGTATGCCACGAAAAACATCCCGACGTTAAAGCAATACTTCAGCTAATTAGTTATGTGTAGATGGCCCTTTTCCTCCCAGTCATCCACACCCTCCTTGACATGCCTCGGTGCCCCCCCAGGGGGGCACACCCCACTATTTCAGAAACACTGCCCTAATACAATTATCTCCCTATCCCCAAAATCACTGAAGTGAAACAAACACCTTATGTATGAAATCTATTGAGGACCTCACAATATCGGTAACTTATTGTGAGTAGTGTAAATATTGTAATGCATACTATTTTTGACCACAATGACCAGAGTTGTGTTTTAACCATATTCTGATGTAAACCCATCCAAAAATGCAGTACATTAAAGCCCTGTGCTTTCATAATGAGATCAAGAAGCAGCAGTTAAATTCTGCAGCATTAGGCCATGTACATATTTATTAGGCTGATTTTGAGACCCAGTTTTTCACAGTCATTATCAATAAAGACAAAAACTCCTCTCCAATTCTTGTGATCACCCTTAAAGTAATTTACCTAATGAATGGCAGTCATTACATAATGACAACAGCCATATTATGAATGTAAGAGAACAGGATTCATTGTCTTTTTGGCATAAGCTAAGGAGTTGAGAAGGTCCAGAACTATCAATATTTAGTCCTTTGTAACGAACATGCTGAAAATCTGGGATCTGCAATGTCATGAGCTGATTGCTAAGTTGACAAATCAAATCAATAAATTAAATAATGACACCATGAAGAATACACTTTCACTACATTCATAGTAGGACCTAAGACCAGTTAATACTATGTATCTCTACATGTGAAGGAGCCAAATATATTTGTGGAATTGGCTAAAAAGTCAACTTTATATTAATGACACTGCACATTGGTAAATGCAATGATGTTAAGTGAAATAGATGAATAAATCAGTAACGAGCATGTAAGTACCCCAAAGGTGCTGCTGTAGCTGGATGGAGAAACCTATATTGCCTATATTCACTGACCCCTTATATAAACTACAGTGCATGTAGTTCATGTAAATAGGCCACTTATAAAAACACTACTGTCTTTGAAAGGGGTTTATCTGTTTTCAAAGACAGGAGTCAGTAGTTTGTCCCAGCAGTAGCAATAGAACCTTTAGTTAAAACATGAAGCCTTCTAGTCACTCTAAGGTCCTCTGAAATCATCTGCTGTCATCTCTTCTCTGCTTGCCAACTAGATGACAGCTCTCAGTGGACCCACTTTAACAAGGAGGGCCTTGGGGCTTGAAGGGAAAACTGAGGTATTCTAGCAGATTGCAAGTGGATCCCATGGGAAGCAGTTGCAGTCTGTTTTTTTTTTTCTCTTCACAGTATCCACAAGCCTTAGACTGTAACCTTATCTGGACCATGACATTCCAACAAAGTTGCAAGTCAACAGAAGTCTAAGCTTTAATGATAGTGGAGGGTTGGTGTTATGTGATTAAGTTGGTGTTTCTTTATCACCTTAGGAAAGGTTGAGAAAAAGAAAAAAAAGAAAGTACAGACTTAAAGTGAAGTAAGAAAAATCCCCTGTTTTCCCAAGAGTAATCAATTAATTGTGGGAAAGTTGCCAGCAATTACTGATCAAAGAAGGAGCTGAATTGCAGTCCTTAAGCTTTGAAGAAGTTTAAAAAGACACCTACATGCCTAACAGTCTAGCCTGCTTATCGTTTTAATTTGAGCCTTAATGAGACACTAAGATTATTACCTCCCTCACTCATCTCCCTGGAGAAATTTGGAGGACAGACAGAGGAAAATTCAGTGTAGAATAGCTGCATTAAGTTGCTAAGTTGCTCACCTGCAGTGGTCTATTATTTAACGTTAAAGAGTTTTAGAGATAATTCTTGGTTCACTAGATAGGTGAATTCATCACTACTAATGCACTCATTAGGCATTCAGCTTTATTATCACTTTCACAAGGCTTTTTTTCCTCTAAATTCCATTTAGACCTGATCCCTTGCCAAAAACATAAGACGCATATGATCAAATAATGCATATCTACATCATAGTTCTTTACAGGTCAAGTCAAAAGAGACCTCTCCAGCTGACTATGTCACTTCCACTCCAGGGATAAACTATCTTAATCCTCAGATGATGCCACATCTTCCCTGTACTTGCCTCGGTTGTACTCTAATTATGGATGTCACAAACTAACACCTGCATGTTGGGAGAGTTATTATGCTGGAAAGCATGATGCCAATGCTGCGAACACGTGTTGCAATGGTGAGACAGAATCAGCACAAGTACTCATTAATTAGCTGGTCAAGTTGTAGCTTGAAACACATAACCCCAAACAAACAAACAAACAAACACAATGGTGGATGAAATAGGTTTTTCTCAATCACCTATATTCTTTGAACCCTTATATATACGCAGGGCTTAAAGTGAAAAATAATCCTGAGCCTGAACGTACGATATAGCCAACTAGTAAGAAATTACGACATTTGCCTTCACAAACTCAGACTACAGATTATAGTAATACCAAAAAATGTCAGTAGGTCGTGGCAGGTACTCCATCTGACTACAACATGGTGCAAATATATTGTTTCACAACCAAAGACATGGAAAAAGGACATTCACTCACCTTTTAACAAAATGTGCACCATTTGCACTATTTATTTTGAAATACAACTAGGTAAATACTGCAAAAAACACTAAATGAATAAAAAAAATATAGTTTAGAACAGCAAACTATAGTTCAATTCAAATAACAACAAAAAACATTAAAGTGCTCAAAGAACTGGTAACTTAAAAAATCAGAAATACAGTGCCTTGTGAAAGTATTCGGCCCCCTTGAACTTTTCAACCTTTTGCCACATGTCAGGCTTCAAACATAAAGATATAAAATTTAAATTTTTTGTCAAGAATCAACAACAAGTGGGACACAATCGTGAAGTGGAACGAAATTTATTGGATATTTTAAACTTTTTAACAAATAAAAACCTGAAAAGTGGGGCGTGCAATATTATTCGGCCCCCTTGCATTAATACTTTGTAGCGCCCCCTTTTGCTGCAATTACAGCTGCAAGTCGCTTGGGGTATGTCTCTATCAGTTTTGCACATCGAGAGACTGAAATTCTTGCCCATTCTTCCTTGCAAAACAGCTCGAGCTCAGTGAGGTTGGATGGAAAGCGTCTGTGAACAGCAGTCTTCAGCTCTGCCCACAGATTCTCGATTGGATTCAGGTCTGGACTTTGACTTGGCCATTCTAACACCTGGATGCGTTTATTTGTAAACCATTCCATTGTAGATTTGGCTTTATGTTTTGGATCATTGTCCTGTTGGAAGATAAATCTCCGTCCCAGTCTCAGGTCTTTTGTAGACTCCAACAGGTTTTCTTCCAGAATGCTCCTGTATTTGGCTCCATTCATCTTCCCATCAATTTTTACCATCTTCCCTGTCCCTGCTGAAGAAAAGCAGGCCCAAACCATGAGGCTGCCGCCACCATGTTTGACAGTGGGGATGGTGTGTTCAGGGTGATGAGCTGTGTTTGTGTTGCTTTTACGCCAAACATATCGTTTTGCATTGTGGCCAAAAAGTTCCATTTTGGTTTCATCTGACCAGAGCACCTTCTTCCACATGTTTGGTGTGTCTCCCAGGTGGCTTGTGGCAAATTTTAAATGAGACTTTTTATGGATATCTTTGAGAAATGGCTTTCTTCTTGCCACTCTTCCATAAAGGCCAGATTTGTGCAGTGTACGACTGATTGTTGTCCTATGGACAGACTCTCCCACCTCAGCTGTAGATCTCTGCAGTTCATCCAGAGTGATCATGGGCCTCTTGGCTGCATCTCTGATCAGTCTTCTCCTTGTTCAAGGTGAAAGTTTAGAGGGACGGCCGGGTCTTGGTAGATTTGCAGTGGTCTGATACTCCTTCCATTTCAATATGATTGCTTGCGCAGTGCTCCTTGAGATGTTTAAAGCGTGGGAAATCTTTTTGTATCCAAATCCAGCTTTAAACTTCTCCACAACAGTATCTCGGACCTGCCTGGTGTGTTCCTTGGTCTTCATGATGCTCTCTGCACTTTAAACAGAACCCTGAGACTATCACAGAGCAGGTGCATTTATACGAAGACTTGATTACACACAGGTGGATTCTATTTATCATCATCAGTCATTCAGGACAACATTGGATCATTCAGAGATCCTCACTGAACTTCTGGAGTGAGTTTGCTGCACTGAAAGTAAAGGGGCCGAATAATATTGCACGCCCCACTTTTCAGTTTTTTATTTGTTAAAAAAGTATAAAATATCGAATAAATTTCATTCCACTTCACGATTGTGTCCCAATTGTTGTTGATTCTTGACAAAAAATTAAAATTTTATATCTTTATGTTTGAAGCCTGAAATGTGGCGAAAGGTTGAAAAGTTCAAGGGGGCCGAATACTTTCATAAGGCACTGTAAATAAGAAAATAGAAAATTAACAAATACAGTAAACTACAGACAAACAGTTCAGTTCAAATAAAAAAAAACATTTACTGTGCTGTGGTGAGCTGAACCTATATATTTTCCTATATTTCCTTATCTACTTCTTTTTTTTGACTCAGACTGGGTTTGGAGTTCTCAGAAGCCCTTTTTATAATATTTGTAGAGGCAGCTGAGGCTTTGGTTGAGCCATGAAAGAGAAAAAAGAATTTGGCTGGCCCAGAGGAGGTGGTAGATGGTCCAGAGAGGGGAGGATGTCTGGTTAGTCCAGAGGAGATGGTGGCTGGTGTTGAGGAGGGAGGATGTCTGAGTGGTCCAGAGGAGGTGGTGGCTGGTCCAGAGGAGGTAGCGACTGGCATTTTGATTTTCCTGGCCTGCTGTACCAGGTACAGCACCATTGCACCTTTGTTTGCCACCTTTGATGACTGCAACCTTGCTGCCTCATACAGCCTTTTCTGCTTTACTGCATGTTCTCTCCTCTTCTTTTTCTGCACGTGTAACTAGTAAGTTTGGTATGATGACAGGCAGGACCGCCTCAAAGGTTGATCTATAGTCATAGTTGAGGATGTCCAGCCCTTGGCTTTCATTGTGGACTTAACAACTGCGAAGCTCTCATAAGTTTCCACATTCATGGAGCACCTGTCTGCTTCAAGGATATCATCCATTAAATTGAAAGATCCTTCCACCAGGGCCCAGTGAAAATGGAAAGAAGAGCTTTAACCAGCTTACACAGGGTGGGATACCTCACATCTCTCTCCGGATTTTTCAGAGATGCAACACGGCTCCACCAGTCAACTTCCACTCTGCCTTCCTCTTCAGTGTAGCTCTGGGCATGAGATACCAGGTTTACATCAATCTGGTACACCCGACTCTCTTCCTCTAGTTGACCAAGGTCTTCTGGAGGAATGACATTAGGCAAGGCCTCTGCTAATGTGATAAATGCTCCACAGACAGAACCACACTGAATTACAGATGGAATTAGAGCAGACAGTGAGGTGAGCATGCTGTTGTTGAGGGGAAGGTTTTTTAGAAGGAACTGATTTCATGTACCCTTCTCTGAGAGAGTTGTAGATACTTCCAACCCATATCTTCTTCTCCACATGGGCGTTGTTCAGCGCAGAGTAGCAGAACCTTCCAACACAAAGCCTTTTGTCCAACAGTTGCAAATCTCTACTCCTGACATCAACTCTGACGATCTCCTTGGCACTCAGTGGGGTAGCCTTCACCTTCATAAATTTGCTGAGAAGCTCTCTTACAAGGACCACCATTTCCACTTGCAGCAAATGCATCATTGGCTTTTCATGTGGAATTTTTTGACGAACCACTGAAATTTTGGAAGGACACCTGCAAATACAAAACAAAATATAACTATTGGATTTGACATTTTTCAAGAGTAACTGAATCTCACAACCAGTGTTAGGAAGTAAATGAATCCATTTATTCTGAATTACATTTTAAAAATCCAAAATAAAACTATTTAGGTACAGTTACATACATATTTAAATGGGTGGTATTCAGAATACATTTATTTTTTATAAATTGAAGGGATTGCTTTTTTGAACACATTCTAACATGACTTTGTGGTCTTTGGAAGAAAAATTCAAATATTCAAGTGAAAAGGATGCGCATGGGTAAAACATTTTTTCTTGTAAATTCATTGACACAATGGAAATAATTTTAAATCACTCTCTTTTGTGAGGTCATGGGTTTTAAGGGAATTCACTTTGGGTTTTATTGACATAGCAGCTTGAATCCAATTTTTATTTTTATTTTTTAAATTGAAGACAACACTAATGTATTCAAAGCCTTTAGAAATGTTACCTTGCCTTGAGTAGTCTGGATATCTTACAAAGTACTTTATAAGACTATATTCTGTAATGAAATACAGTTTAAAAGTAACCTTCTAAATATTGCTCACAGCAAGCTTACACATTTAGAACCTATAAAACACGATGACAGAATCTCATAAAGTTTGTTATTGTTGCTATATAAAAGACCTGATTGTATTATTTGTACCTCGTATAAAATTACTTCAGTCATTAGTTAGAGTTGGGTACAAATGGACCACAACAACTGGTAATAACACTTTACTTCTGAGTTTGCCTACTCATATAATATACCTCTGAACAAGTCGTTAATGACCTTCATTCTTTCGAACTCTGTGAAGAGCACAATGATCCTTGCCCTCCTGTTCTAGTTAACCTGTGTTCCCATTCGGCGTGCTGCAGTCTGTTCTTGTTGAAGAACTTGTACTCTGTTCCTGAACTGTGACCTCATTTCTCTCAAGCACTTGATAAAGAAGATTTCTGCAGCACATTCACACAAACACACACATATGTGCACACACATCACTGAGGGCTCTGCTTCACTGCTGATTTGCTTCTTCCTAATAATAACGTAACCACTTTTAACTGTGGATTAAAAGGCAGCATATCATCACATATAGCATTATAGCCCACAAAGCAATATGCATATTACAGATAGAACGTACACAGCACATTAAAATACATATCATAAATTGGTTCAGATTACACAATTTGTATTACCTGTATTTATGTTCATCAAGTGAATCCAGCACATGGTAGCAGTGCACCAACAGAACATCAAGGAGCTCATTCAGCCTGTTGCACAAATCCAGCATCTGAATAAATCTGTTGCTGACAGGTCTGGTCAGACTCTTGGGATGAAGATGCAGCAGACTCTGAAACTCTGAAAAAAATTCTCTCTGTTTTGCTGACTTCTCAATGTCATAATATAAATCAAAGCAGAATTCCTCCATCTCAGAGTTGAAAGGGTTCCTGAAAGCCTTGGCAGCATTGGACACCATGTGCACTGTCTCCAGAGATGCTGAGGAGGGAAGGGTTCTCTTGCCTTGCTTGTGTCTCAAGTTCAGTCCTCTTTCCCCTCATAAGCGCACAATTGTCCATTAAAATGCTGATGACTTGCTTCCAATCAAGCCCATAAGACTGCAAGACATCTTTTACTTCTGCCAGCAGTGTTGAAGCACTGGCAATGTTCACTTTCCTGCTTGTCAGATGTTGAGTTTATACTCTGACGGCATCATCATCATAAAAGCGAACAAGCACATTCACAATTTTGTCCATTCTCTAATTAGTGGCTTCATACACACTTTTTTTTTAGCTTTTCAGCGAGACTTTTTTTAAATGCTGGTGCTATGCCATGTGTATTGATGTAGCCAGCATGTTCATTTGTCACGGGCAGCTTTGACAATGCATTTTTATCTTCAGCCAATTTTTTACATAGATTAACAAGTGGCTGGGCTATGGTGAACGACAAGTCGTGTTCAGCAATGAATGAGCACAAGTGCATTTTTAAATCAGAAACACGATTAGTCATTGACGCTGGCACATCAGTGGTAGCTGTTGCTCCTGGCAAACGAGTTGTCACTTTCAAAGCATGGACAGCAGCTCTATGGCTCCTTCAATTTTTTGGACCACGAACCAAAAGTCTAGCCATCTCCGTTTATCTCTTCCAACCATGCCCAGCGCTAGGCTGGCTACCACCAGCCTGAATCTCAAGTGAGATACAGGCTGGGTACCTGCTATTCATTTTCTTGTAGGGGTGGAGCAGTTTAAAATTTTCCACAGCCGTTGATTGGGCGCTGCATATGTCAGTCAGTCTAGGGCAGTTGAAGCTCACAGCCAATCGTGTCACTGCTAGCCGCTGACGTAAATGCAGAGCGACGGCAGCACCACGAAAAAGAATCATTGCTGTGTTTGCTCATGTGTTTGCTTCTTTCGCCATGTCGCCGGACGATTCTTGCCGTTTATGTAAAGTAAACATGAGGGAAAGTGGACCCCGTGTTTATGCACACTCCACAGATATGTTTGTGTCAAAAACAACGCCGACCATATCAGATAGGTTAGCGATGATGGACCTGATAGTCACCCCGGAGCCGGAGCAGTCAAACAGATGCTGCCAGCGCTGCACCTCCACACTCGGTCGGCTTGAAAAAGACTTTCCTTTATTCAGGCAATGGGAAGAGAACGTCCGGTTAAGCAGCGTATCGAAAAGACAACGTGAACCCACCCCGTCCAAGACACCGAGGACTTTGAAAAAGACCTGCCCAAACCCACCGAGTCCACTAGCTTGTTCCTTCGGAAACACGACAACAAAGGTAACGCTTCTTCTCAAACAACCCATCATGCATTGCGCGTAGTCGCTTAGTGTGCGTCATCGTCTAACTGTCCCTCCCCGTCCTGTGATTGGATCCCTGACTCAGGGACAAATTCAACCCCAGGTCGCCAGACTGCCTAGTAAACGAAATGACAATGAGTGCACAGGCAGTCTGGGTATTCCCAGACTAGCCCAGCGCCATTTATTTTTAAGTCCTTTATTGATGAGGACATCTTCCCCTGGCTTCAAAAATCTGTTCTCCATGCTCTTGGTATCAACAAACAGAATTCCATGAAACCGTGCGAAACTCGGGTATTGACTTTAATGCAGCTAGAGCTCGATATCTTTCTACGACCCGCCCCCACTCTACTTCCCATTGGCTAGTGATATTAGTTCGGTTGAGTGCACAAGTTGTGTTCCCCTCATTCCATTGGTAGACGAACTCGATGGGCAATGTAGTCTGTCATTGTTTTCCCGAGGCAAACGCCACGTGCCAGAGATCTGGCCAGTGCCGGAATACTTTAAGGAATGTATAAGCACAGTCCATGTGGTTTTCAGTAAACGGGCAACAAATGAATAAAAATACTATGGCTCTTGAAAGAAGAAATTAGGGGAAAACACTACCGTTCCAACATGACAGAGTTTATCCCAACAGCAGCTAAAGAAACATAATGAGTTATGCTGCATAAACATGTTAAAGCAGTGAGAGAGATTATGTGTTCCCCAACAAAGGTCTGTAGTGTAAGCATTACAGTCAAGTGATACCACAGCAGAGGGCATATTTCCCACCAAGCATTTCTGACATGCAACTAAATGTCCACATAAATAGGAGGTGGGTATGTGACAGGGTGGCAAGTTAACTTCTTGCCTCATGTATCCACGTTCATGAGTCGGCAGATGAAATCCCAACAAAATGCCTACATAGCTAGAGCAAAATATGGACCTTTTGTGAATGGTTATAATTGCAATGATCTTCCATCCATCAATTTGTTGTACCCATTATATCGTACACAAAGTCAGAGGAAGCTTAAACCTGCTGACAGTGGGTCAGAGGTGGGGTACACCTTAGAAAGCAAGCATTTCACTGCCAGTAACTGCTTCATGTAATTTTTAGTATGTGACAATAAAAACTCTTGAATCTTGAAAGATCTTCAAAGGGTTGACACATAGTGACAGAAAACCATACAGGCTTACAAATTAGAATTGCCAATTAAACTATATCTTTGGATTGTGGGATAAATTTGAGAACCTCTCCCAAGAAAAACTGCAGGAGAATATGCAAACTCCACAGAAAAAGGCCCCAAGTGCCTAGCAGGTTTAAACTTGGACTGTCAGGATCCCACCATCAGCCCCTGTCTCGCTCTCTTTTCTCCCTCACTCTCTCCCTCTAGCTCAGCCTTGCTTGCCCTCTGGCTCCCTCTCTGGCATTCCAGCCCTACCTGCAGTGAGATGATTACAAGGATTGGAGACAGCTACAGGGATCAGCTCACCTGCTCACAATCACCATGCACCATAAAAGCCCGGGTCATTCGACCACACCCTGTCAGACCCTAGACATTCACACCCTGTATGCCTGCCAGTCTCCAGTCTCTCCTGCCTGCTTCCCCAACGCTACTGCCACCTGAACCCCTTACATCGGGGACACACTCAATGCCTGGACTCTGCCTCCACCTAGTCTATACCTGCCACTGCTCCCCGACCTGTCCCCTGTCTGCCCTCTCCTAACCACTGCTGCCTGACCGCTCTACATCAGCGACACCCTCGCTGTCCTGCCTGCAGCCAGCCCATCCCTGCTGCCAGCCTCCTATCTGCATCCCCCAAGCCTGTCTGCCCCTTATTTTAGTTCTTCATGCTCTGAGTATTCCCGTGTTGCTAATCTTGCTTAGTTCATTCATATTAGTTCTCCTTTATTTTCCCTCTGTTGTTAGTTTTAAATTTTTCCTTGGTTTTTGTAATTTTTTTTTTCACTCAGGCTTTATTGCCCTCATGTAGTATATATGGGCACTAAAGCCAGGGAGAAATCTTCAAATGGAGTTACCGAACTTTTTGACATTATTGCTGGAGTGTTACAAGGATATACCCTTGCCCCATATATATTTGCAATAGCGCTAGATTACGCCAGGAGGCATGCACAGGAAGGAAAAAGTGAAGAACTCTATTTCAAACTCCAGAGAAAGAAAAGCAAGCAAGTTGTACCAGTTGACATTACAGATCTCATCTTTGCAGATTAAATATAGCCCTGATAACAGAAGAAATTATACAGGCTGAGGAATTGCTTAACAGGATTGAAATTTCATGTGCAAATATTGGTTTGCATATAAATGCTAAAAAGGCTAAGTCATTAAATAATAACAGACAAACAACTAATCACCAGAAAAGACTAAATGATTTCATGGGTTGAGGGATTCAAATAGCTGTGACTGTTGATAAGCACTTCAAAGCGAGACATCAAGGTCAGAAAAGTATGTCACAAATTAAAAAGCATCTGGAAAACAAACATTGATTGAGATATCAAAATCTGTCTCTGCATTGAAACAGCAGAATCAGTTCTACTGTACGGATGCAATATGTGGATACTTGCAGATGCTGAGGAATAGTCACTTGATGGCACATATACAAGATTATTGCGTATGTCCTGAACATCTCCTGGAGAGATCACATGACAAACAACAAGCTGTATGGAAGACTGCCTAAAGTGTTCACAAAAATTTGTGAGGGGTGTCTAAAGCTGGCTGATCACTTTTTCAGACATCAGTATGAGGAGGCTTCCAAACTGGTCTTATTGGAGCCTAAAATTGGAAAAAACTAATAGAGGAAGATTGCCATGGATTGTCTGCACAAAGATACTGGTGCACTGATGACAAATGAGATCATGTTGTTAATGACAGACCAAATATTCTGGAGAGGGAATGTTAATTCTGCTCGAACTAATGTGTGTACAAAGTGAATTGGTCCTTTTTGAACTAAGTCTGGTTTCCCCTTCTGTTTTCTCCCTCAGTTTTGTTTCCTTGTTCTCTATTCGTTTTAGTTTAAGTTAAGTTTGGTGTCTATTTCCCCGTTTTTTTAGTTTAGTTTTAGTTAATCGTATCAGTTTTGCTTTGATCCCTCCTCTGTTGTTACAGCATTTATTAGGTTTTGTAGTTTTGCCCATTCTTTGGATTATGTGTGGCTTACTTCTGCTCTGTTTTTTATTCAGCTTAGTTTCCCTATTCTAGCCTGCCTGGCCAAAGGAGAAAAAAAAAAAAAAAGTCATCACTTGGATTTAACTAAACAAATAGGTAAGAGCTTTCTATTGGACAATTACTGCAGTGATGAATACATTTCAGCTGGCAACAACTTATTCAACCCGAGCTGATGAATTGAGGAGCTTCTAATTTTTTTAAACAACCATGTCGGACGACATATCCTGTGGTCATGGATGGATGTCAATCTGGGTCAAATTATTGACCTGCATCAAGCAAAGAAAACAACTAAGGAGATTTCTGAAACTACTAAAATCAGGTCTAGAACCATCCAACCCATTACTAAAACCTGGAAGGATAGTGGTGAACCATCATCTTTGAGGGTCAAATGTGGTCATTCATGTGGTCTGATGAGGCTAGATTTACCCTGTTCCAAAGTGATGGGGACATCACAGTAAGAAGAGAGGTGGAAAAAGTCTTATCTAATTTATCATGGTTAATGCCTATAAGCCTGTGGAGGTTAGAGCTATGTTCTGGGTTTGTCCGGTTCAGCAATGTTGTGAACCCAAAGAATGAGGTCTACTGACTACCTGAATATACCGAATGACCAGGGGCCTCATTTATAAAACATTGCGTAGGATCCATACTAAAGTTTGCGTACGCCGAAAATATGAAAAGGGCGTATGCCCCTCGCCCCTGATTTATAAAACTTTGCGGAAGCACAGCTGCATGCAATTTCTTGATAAATCACACACCAGCTGGAAGATTGCACAGGTGGATCCACCTCACATTCCGCCCACAACACACCCACATTTTACCATGAATGGTCAATGCAAAGTAACTCATGAATGTATCTGTATATAAATAAGCTGCTGATCCACGGCATTTCACGCAGCGCCGGCCGGCAGTCTTTTCACTGCTGTGCGTCAGGATGAATGAATCATGTGTGACCCAGGCCACCCTGCCACTAAATTTGTTATGATCATGTCCGATGTACAAATAATTTGCACACTGATTGAATGTGCATTTTTTTCGGTTCACATAGAGAAATTCATTTTCACTCGGGAGTTGTGGTGTGAAGCATGTGTGTCATACAACGAGCGAGTTGGACCCGAGCAGAGAACCACGCCTCCAAGACCAGAGGAGATGTAAAGGATTTATTGGAGGGGATGAATAATGGTGGGTGGGAAAAGCCAGGGAGCAGAAGCAGGGGGGTTCCAGGCAGGAGTGAGGCTCCAGGCAGGAGTGGGGGTCCAGGCAGGAGTGGGGGTCCAGGCAGGAGTGGGGGTCCAGGCAGGAGTGGGGGGTCCAGGCAGGAGTGAGGGATCCAGGCAGGAGTGAGGGATCCAGGCAGGAGTGAGGGATCCAGGCAGGAGTGGGGGGTCCAGGCAGGCGTAACTGGTGAAGGTTTGTTGGGGAAGCCGGAGGGGAAGGAGGATGGCGTGGGATCCCGGACAGCTGATCTGAGGGAGGCAGGAGAAAGCAAGGTCAGAAGTTGGCAGAAACTTAACAAAACAGATCATGAAGGGGGCTAGAGAGCAAACCGAACTGCGTGGTTCTTGTTTAACGCTCTGGCAGGGAGTGGAAGGCTGAGCCGGTCTTTATTGCAGAGATGAGTCGTTAGTGAATGATCGTCAGCTGTCCGGGAGCCGTGCAGGTAGTTGATTGCCTGAGTGGAGTCAGCTGAGGAGCTAGACTCCACTCAGGCACCGAGCTGTAGGGGAAAGACAGGGCAGAAGAGCGGATGGGAGACAAACAGACAGAGACAGACAGGACAGAGGAGCGGATTGTGACAGTACCCCCCCTCAACGGGCGCCTCCCGGCGCCCCATGGACCCAACCAAACCCACCGGGGCAAACAAGGAGCAGACAGAGACACGCATACAAACACAGGGACCAGACCGAGCGGAAGGAACCAAAAAAGGACAGGAAGAGCAGAAAAAACGACAGGAGGGATGGGAGGGAGGGAAAGACGGGGGGGACGGGAGGGACAGGAAGGAGAGAAACGAGAGAGGGACTGAAGGAAACTCAAGGCTGGGACTGGACCTGGCACAACTGGACTGGGAGAGGAAATGAACATGGACAGGACTAAAGACTAGACTGAGGACAGGACTGAACTTAACTGAGGGCAGGACTGGCCTGGACTGAGTTGAGCGAAGGAAAGGACTGAACTGGACTGAGCTGAGCGAAGGAAAGGACTGGACTGGACTGAGCTGAGCGAAGGAAAGGACTGGACTGGACTGAGCTGAGCGAAGAAAAGGACTGGACTGGACTGAGCTGAGCGAAGGAAAGGACTGGACTGGGCTGAGCTGGACAGAGACTGAGCTGATCGAAGCTGAGGACTGGACCGGACTGAACTGAGAACAGGGCAGGACAGGGACTGGACCGGACTGAACTGAGAACAGGGCAGGACGGGGACTAGACCGGACTGAACTGAGAACAGGGCAGGCCGGGGATGGACAGGGCGGAGGGTCCTCTCCGGAGGACGGACCGTGGGTCGGACTGGCTGAGGATGAGTGGGCCGATGAGTCCGTTCCGGTCGGCGGAGGGTCCGTTCCGGCGGGCGGACCGTGGGCCGGACTGGCTGGGGATGAGTAGGCCTGAGGGTCCGTTCCGATGGGCGGAGGATCCGTTCCGGCGGACGGACCGTGGGCCGGACTGGCTGGGGATGAGTAGGCCTGAGGGTCCGTTCCGATGGGCGGAGGATCCGTTCCGGCGGACGGACCGTGGGCCGGACTGGCCGGGGATGGGCAGGACGGAGAGTCCGTTCCGGTGGACGGCCTGGGGGTCGGACTGGACGTGGACGGGCAGGGCAGAGAGTCCGTTCCGGTGGACAGCCTGGTCGAGGCTGGGCAAGCCGGTGGGTCCGTCTTGGGGAACGGCCCGAAAGCGGGACGGTTTGAGAAAGGTCAGGGCGGAGGGCACGCTTCAGAGGGGGGCCTGGAGGCGGGGCCGGCCAAAGCCGGACTCGCCGGAGGGTCCTCCTCCGAGGACGGCCCGGGGTCCGGACAGACAGGCGGGGCCGCTCCGGCGGGCGGCCCGGGGGCCGGACAGGGCAGAGGGACCGCTCCGGCGGGCGGCCCGGGGGCCGGACAGGGCAGAGGGACCGCTCCGGCGGGCGGCCCGGGGGCCGGACAGGGCAGAGGGACCGCTCCGGCGGGCGGCCCGGGGGCCGGACAGGGCAGAGGGACCGCTCCGGCGGGCGGCCCGGGGGCCGGACAAACAACTGGGTTGGAGGTGGGTCCTCCGGGGGCGGAGCAGGATGGGAAGCGCAAGGCCTCTTCATGGACTTGGGGAAGGCTCCAGGGAGCGGAGGCGGGGCGTCGATGGCCTCCTCGGGGAGCGGAGGTGGGGCGTCGACGGCCTCCTCGGGGAGCGGAGGCGGGGCGTCGACGGCCTCCTCGGGGAGCGGAGGCGGGGCAGGATCCAGGGGCCCCTCCGGGGGCGGGGCAGGATCCAGGGGCCCCTCCGGGGGCGGCGCAGGATCCAGGGGCCCCTCCGGGGGCGGCGCAGGATCCAGGGGCCCCTCCGGGGGCGGCGCAGGATCCAGGGGCCCCTCCGGGGGCGGTGCAGAAGGGAAGGCACAGAGCCTCCTAAGGGGCTCAGGGATGGCCTTATGCCCTTCTAAGGCCGCTGAGGTCGCGGGGACTGGAGGCGGGGCGTCGTCGACCTCCGCGGGAACAGGAGGCGGGGCGTCGTCGACCTCCGCGGGAACAGGAGGCGGGGCGTCGTCGACCTCCGCGGGAACAGGAGGCGGGGCGTCGTCGACCTCCGCGGGAACAGGAGGCGGGGCGTCGTCGACCTCCGCGGGAACAGGAGGCGGGGCGTCGTCGACCTCCGCGGGAACAGGAGGCGGGGCGTCGTCGACCTCCGCGGGAACAGGAGGCGGGGCGTCGTCGACCTCCGCGGGAACAGGAGGCGGGGCGTCGTCGACCTCCGCGGAAACAGGAGGCGGGGCGTCGTCGACCTCTGCGGAGACTGGAGCCGGGGGGCCACGATGCCTCCTGGCCTCACGTCTTCGACGGCCCGGCCGCTTGGCAGGTGGTTCTATGGACGGCAGGGAGACAGGGCCCGGTTGGCTGCTAGGGGAGCCAGTAGGCGGCTCGCTCAGAGGAGCACTCAGGAAGTCACAGATGTAAGCAGGTAAGTGGTTGGCTAATCCGGGTCGCTGGCCTGCTAGCTTGCGGCCCAGGGTTATGGTTGCGTCTTGGGGATCCTCCCTCCACTTCTCCCACAACTCGTATAACGTGTTGAAATAAACGCTGTGCTCATCGCAGGAGGAGAAGATATCCCAAGGCGTGTCTAGGGTTTGGGTCTGATTGAGAGGAACGGAGGTCCGGTTCTGGAGAGCAGAGGTCGGGGTCGGGGTCCGGTTCTGGGGAGCCGAGGTCAGGAGGATGGACGACATGTGGACAACGGGTGGGGGGTCAGAGAGGGGCGGTGATGGGGCAAGATCGCGGGAGCCACGGCACCTCCTGGTATGGTGTCCTAGGCAGCCAGGTCGTTCAATGACCGGCTCCACGATTGGCGGGGACTGGGTGTCTCCTCTCCGGGGAACATGCTGCTTCCTAGATGGTGGTTTGAGAGCTAGTCGGGTTCCCCAGAAGGGAGAGGAGGTGTCGTCGGTTAGGGTCTGGGTGTTGGCTGGGCCTGGGGCTGGTGGGGGGGAAGATGGCGCGGGCTGGGCTGCAGATGAGGAAACTTGAGTGAGCAGGGCGATGTTTTGGTTCAATTGTGCCTTAGTGGCGGCAACATCCTGAAAGGCTTGGTTGTATTGAACCAACAGGGCAGGGTCGGGAGCTACCTGGGATACCTGGCCAGTTAAAACAGTGAGTTGACTGAGTATCTTCTGGTACTTGACCGTGAGCTGACGAAAGGTTTGGTGGACTTGCCTGATGTCGGGTGGAGTGAGCCAGTCCGGCTTTGACAGCGAGTTCTCCGGGTCCATGTCGGGCCAGAGCGTTCTGTCATACAACGAGCGAGTTGGACCCGAGCAGAGAACCACGCCTCCAAGACCAGAGGAGATGTAAAGGATTTATTGGAGGGGATGAATAATGGTGGGTGGGAAAAGCCAGGGAGCAGAAGCAGGGGGGTTCCAGGCAGGAGTGAGGCTCCAGGCAGGAGTGGGGGTCCAGGCAGGAGTGGGGGTCCAGGCAGGAGTGGGGGTCCAGGCAGGAGTGGGGTATCCAGGCAGGAGCGGGGGGTCCAGGCAGGAGTGAGGGATCCAGGCAGGAGTGAGGGATCCAGGCAGGAGTGGGGGGTCCAGGCAGGCGTAACTGGTGAAGGTTTGTTGGGGAAGCCGGAGGGGAAGGAGGATGGCGTGGGATCCCGGACAGCTGATCTGAGGGAGGCAGGAGAAAGCAAGGTCAGAAGTTGGCAGAAACTTAACAAAACAGATCATGAAGGGGGCTAGAGAGCAAACCGAACTGCGTGGTTCTTGTTTAACGCTCTGGCAGGGAGTGGAAGGCTGAGCCGGTCTTTATTGCAGAGATGAGTCGTTAGTGAATGATCGTCAGCTGTCCGGGAGCCGTGCAGGTAGTTGATTGCCTGAGTGGAGTCAGCTGAGGAGCTAGACTCCACTCAGGCACCGAGCTGTAGGGGAAAGACAGGGCAGAAGAGCGGATGGGAGACAAACAGACAGAGACAGACAGGACAGAGGAGCGGATTGTGACAATGTGGGCCTGCGTGCCTGTACAGGGCTGATTAATGGTTGGACGCTCATCCCATTCGGCCGCATGTGGATAAATAAACAAAATTCTTCACTTTTTTTTTTGCCTTTTTACTGTGATAGTTGCAGTGAAGAGTGACAGGAAATGGGGAGAGGAGTAGGGGGAAGACATGCATAAAAGTGCCGCGGGCAGGAACCGAACCCGAGCCACTGTGTCGGAGACCACCCCTACAAATGGATGAGCCATACAGGCGCCGGGTGATCAGTAAACAAAATTATTTAATAATAAAGATCACTGCACCGGCCCCAGATGTGGACCGGCCCTTCGGTCAAATGACCGAATGAAATAACGTTCAATCCGCTCCTGTTAATATGTGAACATAGTTCTGCAAATACAGTCGTCGGCCGAATGGCGCACTATATGAACATCTACAACAATGAGGGTTTATGATTATCCGGCTCTACAAGTCTAATATGTGATAACAATAAAAGTTTGAGATCAATCTGGTTTCAATTCGCCACTTCATCCTCCGGCACTGCCGTTCCCTCTGTCTCCAAAATGTGCTTAAGCAAGCATCAAAGTTGGCGCACCGGTGCGCACATTGTCACACCAAGTTTGTTTTAGAAATCACAACGAACACAGCGTACGCCACTTTCTACGCAAAGTTTGTGATTTACGCCTTGTTTTGTGCGTAAAGAAGCATCAAGAATCAAGGTTGGTGCGCCGGTGCGCACATTCTCACGCCAAGTTTGTTTTTATAAATCACAACCTTTGCGTAGAAAGTGGCCTATGCCACTTTCTAGCCCTGTTTTGTGCGTACGCAAGCTTTATAAATGAGGCCCCAGGTCTTTCCATCAGTGAAGTTCTTCTTACTTGATGGCACAAGGATATTAAAAGATGAAAATGCCAGGATTCATGGGACTCACATTGTGAATGAGTGGATCAGGGAGCATGAGATGGATTGGCCTCCAGAAAAAAAGTCCAGAACTCAGCCCTACTGAGAATCTTTGGGATGTGCTGGAAAAGACTTTGTGCATCAGTCTGACTCTCTCATCATCAATATAAAATCTCATGCATCTCTGGATAGAAATAAATGCGTTGACATTGTGGAAGCTTATTGAAATGATGCCATGGTGAATGAGTGCCATAATCAAAGCTAAAGACAGTCCAACAAAATATAACAGTGTGCGACTTTTTTTTAGCTGGGCAATGTATATTGGTTTGAGTTCCTTCTTTGCTCAAATAAATCCTTTTGCTACGAAACCAAGACAGAGACTCAGGTGCAGGCAAAGAGACTTGGCAGACGAGCAAAAGTTAAGTGTTTATCTAAAAAGCAAGAGGGCTGACAAGGTAGAACTGGCTGACTTGTAAAACTGACTTTACCACAAGTATTTTATAGATCAAGTGAATCAGTGATGCTTATTTAGGCTCTATTGTTTTATTCATTTGGCAAGTTACTGAACAAAGAAACAGAGATGACCTTTCAGTGTGCTGCAGGGATTTTTCTCAAATTTGGTCACACTGTACATTGACACCAGCTGAGATCAGATCACAATGCAAGGCTGAGATCCCCAAATGAGGACAAGCTGATCTGATTGCAGCCTGATCCAAATGTCTTTTGCACGTATTTACACCTTGCTTTAATATACTCTTTCCCTTATCCAGATAAAGTATCTGGACATAAATTGCATGTTTTTACCCTAATCTTACACTTTGATCCTTTAGTGGTCCATTTCAGATACACAAGTTATTTGAGGAAAACAGACGTTATTTTGTTGATTGCTTTTGATTTTTAAAAGAGGGCAGTGAGTGGGAGTGAGTAATGAATATGTATACATTTTCTTTATCTGACACACATACCATACACTATATGAGATTTTCTTAGATGAAAGGTCAAAGATTAAATGTATAAGTTAAGTTAAAATATGCTTCTGTGCTGAGTCCTTCTCAGCCCATCTGAAGGACACAGCACATATTAGACTTTCAAGCAAGTAAAAAGGCCCAACTTTTTCATAATTTTTAACATGTGAGTGTTAACTAAAAACGGGCATTCACTTCATACAGATAAAATCCCAGATCCTTGTGGTCAGTATCTAATTTTGATTATTATTATTATTGGAGAAGTTCATTCCCATTCAGTGACTTTATTCATAGGCCTTATTCTAACTTATTTGTGTGACTGGTGGTGACTTACAATAGTGCCTCTAATCTATATTCAAACAAACCATCTCAAAAAATTTTCAAAGGGTCTATAGCAGTCACAAATTCTTGTATGTATAGTTTTTATCTGCTCTGCTGTATTTGTCTCTCTAGTAAAGTGACTTTGGGTGTCAAGAAAGGCGCTTGCAAATAAAATGTATTATCATTCTTATTATTATTATCATTACAAATTCTATTACCAAAATATCACCATCTACATATCCTTACTGTTTATCAGCTTAATTATATTGATTTTCTATGTCCTTGCAGCAATGGAAGCACACATTTACAGAATGTCGCATACCAAGGATGACTGAATGGTGTGTGTGTGTGGGTGTGTGTGTGTGTGTGTGTGTGTGTGTGTGTGTGTGTGTGTGTGTGTGTGTGTACTTGTTTCTGCTATACCGGTGGGGACTTTGACCTGACTATTTGCTATAAAGGTGGGGACTTGTCTTACGGTGGGGACCTAAAATGAGGTCCCCACGGGTGGCAACACCGTTTTCTTGGCCATATTGTTGTTAATAAAAAATGTAAAAGTGCAAAAACGTTTGTTTAGGGTTAGGCATTGATTTGGTGATGGTTATGGTTAGGGTTAGGGTAAGGGTTAGGAGTTAGATATGAATGGGAGTCAATGGTATGTCCTCACCTGTATAGATAAACAAACATGCGTGTGTGTGTGTGTGTGTGTGTGTGTGTGTGTGTGTGTGTGTGTGTGTGTGTGTGTGTGTGTGTGTGTGTGTGTGTGTGTGGGTGGGTGTAGGTGTATGATACATGTGCAAGCCATGCAACATGTGTGAGCAATAGCTGTCTTGAGTCAGGACACATGATGCTCTGCTATCACATTATTGTGACCACTGGTAGGTGCATATTTCTAATTTCTCGGCAGACATCAAAACACGGTAAAGAGAAAAGTGCATCAGATCAGCAGTGCCAAGAGCATGCCTATCTGTTTGTTAAAATGACATAAGTGAAATCCATGGCACAATGTCTTGTATTCTCCACTAAACCATGTAGTCTTTACTGTCTCACTGCTATATGAAACCATTTAAGGGCATAATGGATGCAAAATATTGTCACTTGACATTGTGCCTCTTGAAGACACTTTCAAATTCATAATTTCAAATTTCTCACTAGTCAAAACTGTCTTGGACTCGATTGCAGAGACTGGTACTTACAAAATGCACTAAGGAAGAGGCCGAAAATGAAAGCTGACTGAAGCAGATGCCATTCACCACAAGATTTGAAGTAATAGAGACAGACGGAGAATGATTGCTGCTCTTCCGGGATTGATGCTCCTAGATCCAAATCTGAGAAAGTCTTAAGAATGACCATCAGTGGATGACTGAAGAAACAAGACTTAAAGGGAAGAATGGCTGGTGAGAAGCCATTATTGAGGCTTAAAACATCCAAAAACACCTAAAATTTGCCAGGAAGCTCAAACATTTTACTGTAGATGACGGGAAGAAGGTACTCTGGATGGACGAGACCAAGTTTGAACTCTTCTGACAGCATCGTCATGTTTATGGTCGCAGAAAAGCTGGAGAATGTTTTGATGCAAGTTGCATTGCACCAAGAGTGAAACACGGTGGAGGTTCCATTATAGTATGGGGTTTCATTTGTGGAAATGGCATGGATAAATTAGTTCAAATAGATAGCATTATGAATGAGAATGTCTACCACAATATCTTGGTGCATCATGGAATCCCTTCTGGATTGAACCTGATTGGTTGTGGGTTCATATACCAAGAAGACAATGACCCCGAGCATACAACTTCAAACCTTTACAGAGACTACTTGACCAAGAACAAAGGAATCTGGAGTACTGGGACAGATGGACTGGCAAAGTCAAAGTCCAGACTTGAATCCTATTGAACAGATCTGATATTTATTAAATTCAAAAATAGACTGCACAAATGTTACATCCAAAGCAAATCCCTGGGAACAGCTAGAAACTATTTGGAACTCAATAACAAAAGAGACTGTCGAAAAGTGCATAAAAACAAAGGCAGCAAGAATGCAAGCTGCTATCAGGGCCAAAGGAAGTGACAGAAAATATTAGGAATTTTGGTTAATGTATGTGAATAAGGACTATTTAATTGTTTCAGTTTGTTATTTTCCTAATAAATAACAATACAATTTTAGTTTGAAATGTGTTTTTGACAGATTTCTGAAATGTCTGTTTTCTTGTTTTTATGACAGGCAGTCTAATGAATGTGTTAAGCACTGTATATATCGTTACATAGCAGATAGTTTAAATCTCACATATTGCACTTAATGACTTTGTATAGAGATAAATCTGTGGACAAAGAAAAAAACATCTTGTGTTGATGTCTGCTATGTCCTCATCTTTTTTTTTTTTTTTTTGTCTGCAAGTCCGCTCAAAAATGACACCAACCAACCATGGTGTCATTGTTTAAGCTTCATGTGCAATTTTTTTTCTTCTTTGTGACTGTGACCATCACCTGTCTTCATGGCAAATTAACCTATCATGTTTATTTCAAGCTGTTTCCTACATTATGCCATTGAGGGCTGTGCACACCCAAGTGAAACATAAAACAAACACAGGACAGACAGAAAGGTGAGGCATAGACAGTGTTCTAAGAGAAAAGGTGCATTTTATTTGTTTGTGCTCTTTAGTTCACACCTTAAAACCAGTTACAAATCTAAGACCCTTTGCAAACACCAAATACGACAAAATCCCAACTGGATCAATCATGAAGATGTCAGGAGACCACAAGAAGGATAGATAAAGCAGAGTGCTATGTCCTCATCTATTCATTTATAGTTGCTCTTGGTTCTGTCCTATTTCATTCTCTTTTCAGTCAGCTAAGTGAGGCAGATGGGATGGAGACAGAGAAATAGTGCAGTATTTCTATACTCACTTGTCTGAAAATCGTGCAAATAGGGTCAGAAGTTCCAATGAAAGTTGATCTCTGGAGGCTACTGCCTCGAGGACTCTGAGCTCTGGCAACCTCAGGGCCCTTCAGGGCTCTTCCAGCTGCCCCCATGCCCCTCAAAACTTTTTAATGAGGCAGTTAGGTGCGCAGCAGTGGCCTTTCAGTGACGTTTAGTCACTGAGCTCTGATTAGAGTGAATATTGATAGAGCTGTCAGTAGGAAAAACTCTGCCCACTTTCAGTTACACGTAAGTGTGCATGTGCTCGGCTAGACACAGTCTAAATAATTTCCCACCATAAAAGCACTTACAGTGTTTAACAAAGGTCTGGCAGATTTTTCTTGTGTTTTCAGTCTAAATAAGAGTGTAGAGAGGCCAACATCCCTGAGATGAGTGGTGTAAAGCACATCCACTCAGTCACGGTAAATACACATATTGTTTGTCACTGTTAATCATTTCTCGTATAAGTCTACAATTACAAGTTGCTTTAAAACAAAGGGTTATTATTATGAAGTGAAAGTAGAGATACAGTGGTTTTGTTACAACATATATTTAAAAAATAGGATGTCTTGAATGAATCTGACTAAAACCTAAACACTTCTTATCAAAATAGCTGTAATAAAGTTGGACAGTGTGTAATTATTGCACATCTGCAGTATTTAACATGAATAACATAAGAGAAGCATCAAACTCTTCTCCATCAGTGATGCAAGAACCTACCTGTCTTTAACAGGCACACACTGCTGATTGGAGCTGAGTTCAGTTAGTCAACAGCCAGATCATGCAGTTCTGTTTCTTAACTGTATTAGCAACAGATGCAACAGAGAGCATTAGCCAAGCCATTACTCTGCAGAGAACAAAGGAGTGGCCATTTTCCTCCAACCTGTGGCATCAGAAACCTTCACAGCAAAGACCATATAGAAGCGTCAACTCTTCCGAACCTGCACACAAGTGGTCGGATCTACTGGCCAACAAGGACACACTCAGAGGAATGTTGGTAACCGGTAGAGTATTTTGTGAAGCCTGTATAGTCATGCGGGAATGTAATTCATGGAGATATGAATTTACACGATTTACAGATTTACAGGAAAAATGTTAAATTTATTTAATTTGAAAACAATTTGGCATTAGTAAATCTGCATGTAGTATGTTGTTTATTTTTGACCTGTAATCTCATGTCATTTTATAGTAGTTTCATATTTGGATTATTAATCCCAACACAATGTGCATCCAGGTCCCTGATAGTGTTTGCAGTGTGAGCACATTATCTCTGATGAAAAGGGTTTCTGCCATCAAGGAACACCACTGCCATGAAGGAGTGTACCTGGTCTGCAAGAATGTTTTGGTAGATGTTAAAATAAAATCCACATGAATGTCAGGATCCAAGATTTTGGATAATCAGAACATCGCCTCGACCATCACGATATCCTATGCTATCCTATCGTTTATCCACTGCATACTGGGTACATTTAACCAGCGGTTTTGGGGACGCTGTGAGTCAGTTGTCTAACCATCACACATTGACCTTCATCAGAATTGCTCAGATCCTCACACTTATCAGTTTTTCTGCTTTAAAAACATCAACCTTCAGAACCAACTGTTAACTTGCTGCCCAATACATCAGACCCCTTGATTTCACAGGTGCTAATAGTGTATAAAAACATTAGAAACCACCAAAGAAATGATGAATATGCTATTAATTTAAAATGAAAAAGAAATACCCCTGTGACAGACTGCCGACCAGTCCAGGGTGTCCCATGCCTTCGCCCAAGTCAGCTGGGATAGGCTCCAGCACCCCCCGCGACCCGAGTGAGGATAAAGCGATGTATAGAGCTCCGGGAGATGACGTCACACAATCCCGGCATGCAACAGTCGAAATCAAAACACCGCCATATTGGCAGGAAGGCGCGCTGTTTAAACTACTGCCAGCTACACACGTGGACAAAATTGTTGGTACCCCTCAGTTAAAGAAGGAAAAACCCACAATTCTCACTGAAATCACTTGAAACTCACAAAAGTAACAATAAATAAAAATTTATTGAAAATTAAATAATCAAAATCAGCCATCACTTTTGAATTGTTGATTAACATAATTATTTAAAAAAACAAACTAATGAAATAGGGCTGGACAAAAATGATGGTACCCATAACTTAATATTTTGTTGCACAACCTTTTGAGGCAATCACTGCAATTAAACGATTTCTGTATTTGTCAATGAGCGTTCTGCAGCTGTTAACAGGTATTTTGGCCCACTCCTCATGAGCAAACAGCTCCAGCTGTCTCAGGTTTGATGGGTGTCTTCTCCAAATGACATGTTTCAGCTCCTTCCACATATGTTCAATGGGATTCAGATCTGGTCTCATAGAAGGCCACTTTAGAATAGTCCAACGCTTTTCTCTCAGCCATTCTTGGGTGTTTTTGGCTGTGTGTTTTGGATCGTTGTCCTGTTGGAAGACCCATGACCTGCGACTGAGACCAAGCTTTCTGACACTAGGCAGCACATTTCTCTCCAGAATGCCTTGATAGTCTTCAGATTTCATCGTACCTTGCACACTTTCAAGACACCCTGTGCCAGATGCAGCAAAGCAGCCCCAAAACATTACTGAGCCTCCTCCATGTTTCACCGTAGGGACAGTGTTCTTTTCTTCGTATGCTTGGTTTTTGAGTCTATGAACATAGAGTTGATGTGCCTTACCAAAAAGCTCCAGTTTGGTCTCATCTGTTCAAAGGACATTCTCCCAGAAGCTTTGTGGCTTGTCAACATGCATTTTTGCAAATTCCAGTCTGGCTTTTTTATGAGTTTTTTTCAGCAGTGGTGTCCTCCTTGGTCGTCTCCCATGAAGTCCACTTTGGCTCAAACAACGACGAATGGTGCGATCTGACACTGATGTACCTTGGCCTTGGAGTTCACCTTTAATTTCTTTGGAGGTTGCTCTGGGCTCTTTGGATACAATTCCAACGATCCGTCTCTTCAATTTGTCATCAATTTTCCTCTTGCGGCCACGTCCAGGGAGGTTGGCTACTGTCCCGTGGGTCTTGAACTTCTGAATAATATGAGCCACTGTTGTCACAGGAACTTCAAGCTGTTTAGAGATGGTCTTATAGCCTTTACCTTTAAGATGTTTGTCTATCATTTTTTTTCGGATGTCCTGGGACAATTCTCTCCTTCGCTTTCTGTTGTCCATGTTCAGTGTGGTACACACCTTTTCACCAAACAGCAGGGTGACTACTTGTCTCCCTTTAAATAGGCAGACTGACTGATTATGAGTTTGGAAACACCTGTGATGTCAATTAAATGACACACCTGAGTTAATCATGTCACTCTGGTCAAATAGTTTTCAATCTTTTATAGAGGTACCATCATTTTTGTCCAGGCCTGTTTCATTAGTTTGTTTTTTTAAATAATTATGTTAATCAACAATTCAAAAGTAATGGCTGTTTTTGATTATTTAATTTTCAATAAATTTTTATTTATTGCTACTTTTGTGAGTTTCAAGTGATTTCAGTGAGAATTGTGGGTTTTTCCTTCTTTAACTGAGGGGTACCAACAATTTTGTCCACGTGTGTAACTCCTAAACGTTCTTCAGCGTCGACATCAGAGATATGGTGGACAGTTGTTGCGCCCTGGGATGCCAGAACAGCCGAGGACGAGCAAAGGGGAGAGCATTTTATCGGATTCTCAAAGATCCTGAAAGACGACAGAGGTGGATCACTGCCATAAAATGCGCAAGAAGCGAGCAGAAGAAAACGGAGCGGTGGGAACCCGCAGGCAACGGATTCCGCTTATGTAGCGACCACTTTGTATCAGGTACGGAATCAGTTTCCTAAGCTTTATATCTGATTGCGTAATTTCTCTTACCCCTCAAGGCTTTTATATGCTGTTGCGCTTCAGTGTCCCGCCCGCGGTACACTTTGAGATCTGCATAAGCAATTTGCTAAATGTCTGAAACTGCAAACACGATTATACAAAAACTATACGCCGATGGAAAGCTTAGATTCTCATGAATCCGCCGGTATAAACCACTTACAGATGTGATTACCACAGCGGGTAATATAAACACATTTGTCCGACAAACAACGAATATCCATCCATCCGTTTTCTTTCCACGGCTTCAACGTACACAGCACGACTCACATTTCCGGGTTCATTATTACACACAGATGAAAATATTCCACAAAAAAAGGCCATAATCCAACCTTGGACATCCAGACGAAACAAGCCAGTAAAATACTTTTTCCAAAACATGTCTTGAAGTCGGCATATTATCCACGAATAGGTCGTTTTCGAGGAAATGCACCTCGCGATGCGTGTCCAATATTCCCTGTATTTCTCTTCATATTTTATTTACAAATAGAATATTAGCGATTTTTTTGTACTGAGAATGGCTGGAATTGACTGCAGCTTAAAGGGTTAAGAGATTCACCGGAGTAGGATGAAGGAAAATTTTTCAGGTAATTGTAGATGTCAGGGTACCGCAGGTCCGGTAAAAGGTCCGCTCCGACCGCCTCAAGATTCTTAAATAAGATACCGGGGGCATGATATGGATCGGCTATGTTTAGTTTGTCCAGTTTGTTTGTATATTTTATAATATCGTCTGATTTAAAATGAAAAGTAAACTCAGACGGCGTAAATTTTCTACCAGCGCCATTCATTTTGAAGCGGAGTTTCCTGCCAACATGGCGGCGTAAACAAACGGAGTCACGTGACGTCCGGAGCTCTATAGAGAATGGATGCATGGATGGATGAAAAAGAAATACTCTATTCCATCAGAAAAAGAGATGTGGCTCAATTGAGACTGAGCTCAAACCTAATGAAGATTCACACCATAGTTGTTAGTGCCAACTTAACGTGACATCTCCCTCTCATTGGCTGTCATATGTTAATGTAACAGCCATGCTTACATTTTAGCAGTGCCAGGAAATATTTGACACAATTTTCAGCATTTCAACTCTGTACATCACCACAAATAATTTGAAATTAAACAATCAAGATGTGCTTTAAGTGTAGACTTCTAGCTTTAATTTGAGGCTGTTCACATCGAAATCATGTGAATGGTGTAGGAATTACAACACATTTTATATGTTCCCTCCACACCTTTTTAAGGGACCAAAACTAATTGGACAATTGATTGCTCAGCTGTTCCAAAGCCAGGTGTGTTACTCCCTCATTATTTTATTTACAAGGAGTAGATAAAAGGTCTAGAGTTAATTTCAAGTGTGGTATTTGCATTTGGAATCTGGTGAGGTGAACTCTCAATTTGAAGTCCAAAGAGCTGTCACTATCAGTGAAGCAAGCCATCATTTGGCTGAAAAATTAAAACAAACCCATCAGAGAGATAGCAAAAACATTAGGTGTGGCTAGATCAACTCTTTGGTACATACTTAAAAAGAAAGAACACACTTGTGAGCTCAGCAACACCCAAAGACCGAAAACAGAGTGTTATTAACTCAAAGAGAGAAGACCCATTTCTAACTTCACACAATTGCAGAAAGGAGATGAAACTATTTGCGATGAAAAAAGTGTCCTCAGATCCAAGTAAAAGTACTAATTACACTTGTATGTCTCCACATACTCTACATTTTAATATCTTTATGTCAGCTCTAAACCACACAATTAATCAAACCATATTTTTAATATATACAAACAATAACAGAGATTAGATGGTTGTAGTAGAGTTATCAGATTATAACAGCACAAAAACTTAAATTTCCAACCATAGAATTGCATCTCAGTTCGTCAGCAAATGCACATATTCCTTTCACAGCTCAGCTTTATGCACACAGTGTTTTATTAATATTCTACATTTCCAATGCTGTATGAGAGAATTATTCTTGCAATCCAATACTCACAGAAATATTAACATATCAGAATGACGGTGTAATATGATTCATTGAAACGTATAATGCATGCATTGCAACATTGAAAGCTGATGTGTGAAAAAATTCAATACAATTTCATTGGTGAAAAGTATTACTCGACAACATATGTTCCTGCAGGAATGAAACGACGTGCAGCAGGGCCACGCTCCATGTTTTTACTCATCTCCCCATTCCAAAAGTCATTTTCACTTCCAGTGCAGGATGCATAATGTATGACAGGGTTAATCATCTTGAGACTAGAAGGAGAGACAGTGATTTGGCTCAAGCAGCCTACCCTCTGTCGGGCTTCTCCTTTTTCCACCCTTGTTTCCTGGGTTTTCTCTACAACTACTACCATCTTGACAAACTCTCTTTTCCTTTTACTCCTTATTTGACTCCAGCATTCAACTGCACAGCCCCCTCCTTCACAGCTATCCTCATTCCCAGAAACTAGAAGCTGGTTCACTGGGGAATCCTTGTGAAGAAGCCATCAATCTTGATGTACTTCTACAGCCAAAAATTATTTGTATTGTCTCAGTCAGTTACACTTGTATTCATCTTCCTGCAAAGCTGCGGCATTTGTGTGTGTGTGTGTGTGTGTGTGTGTGTGTGTGTGTGTGTGTGTGTGTGTGTGTGTGTGTGTGTGTGTGTGTGTGTGTGTGTGTGTGTGTGTGTGTGTGTGTGTGTGTGTGTGTGTGTGTGTGCGTGCGTGTGTGTGCAAATACACGATTTTCAAGGCATACATGTGCCAGAGCTTGTATGTGTGCAACCTTGTTCATCATTATTGACCATATTATCTCTCATCATTACTACCTAGTGCCTACTCTTCTCACCTGCCCACCGTAGGTATTGCCATGGTACTATTTTGAATAAGGAAAGGCAAGGACATACAGAAGTGATGTAATTTAGATAACTGATTACTTCAGGCCTGCAGCCTTGCTTCTTCAGTGCATTTAGCACACCTTGGTAAAAACTCAGTCAAGTTATGTCATCAGTGCAATTAAGTTGGTTGAAGACAGTTGCAGTCTAAAGATAATATTTTCACTAAACATTGTACACACGTGGACAAAATTGTTGGTACCCCTCAGTTAAAGAAGGAAAAACCCACAATTCTCACTGAAATCACTTGAAACTCACAAAAGTAACAATAAATAAAAAATTATTGAAAATTAAATAATCAAAATCAGCCATCACTTTTGAATTGTTGATTAACATAATTATTTAAAAAAACAAACTCATGAAATAGGGCTGGACAAAAATGATGGTACCCATAACTTAATATTTTGTTGCACAACCTTTTGAGGCAATCACTGCAATTAAACGATTTCTGTATTTGTCAATGAGCGTTCTGCAGCTGTCAACAGGTATTTTGGCCCACTCCTCATGAGCAAACAGCTCCAGTTGTCTCAGGTTTGATGGGTGTCTTCTCCAAATGGCATGTTTCAGCTCCTTCCACATATGTTCAATGGGATTCAGATCTGGGCTCATAGAACGCCACTTTAGAATAGTCCAACGCTTTTCTCTCAGCCATTCTTGGGTGTTTTTGGCTGTGTGTTTTGGATGGTTGTCCTGTTGGAAGACCCATGACCTGCGACTGAGACCAAGCTTTCTGACACTAGGCAGCACATTTCTCTCCAGAATGCCTTGATAGTCTTCAGATTTCATCGTACCTTGCACACTTTCAAGACACCCTGTGCCAGATGCAGCAAAGCAGCCCCAAAACATTACTGAGCCTCCTCCATGTTTCACCGTAGGGACAGTGTTCTTTTCTTCGTATGCTTGGTTTTTGAGTCTATGAACATAGAGTTGATGTGCCTTACCAAAAAGCTCCAGTTTGGTCTCATCTGTCCAAAGGACATTCTCCCACAAGCTTTGTGGCTTGTCAACATGCATTTTTGCAAATTCCAGTCTGGCTTTTTTATGAGTTTTTTTCAGCAGTGGTGTCCTCCTTGGTCGTCTCCCATGAAGTCCACTTTGGCTCAAACAACGACGAATGGTGCGATCTGACACTGATGTACCTTGGCCTTGGAGTTCACCTTTAATTTCTTTGGAGGTTGCTCTGGGCTCTTTGGATACAATTCCAACGATCCGTCTCTTCAATTTGTCATCAATTTTCCTCTTGCGGCCACGTCCAGGGAGGTTGGCTACTGTCCCGTGGGTCTTGAACTTCTGAATAATATGAGCCACTGTTGTCACAGGAACTTCAAGCTGTTTAGAGATGGTCTTATAGCCTTTACCTTTAAGATGTTTGTCTATCATTTTTTTCGGATGTCCTGGGACAATTCTCTCCTTCGCTTTCTGTTGTCCATGTTCAGTGTGGTACACACCTTTTCACCAAACAGCAGGGTGACTACTTGTCTCCCTTTAAATAGGCAGACTGACTGATTATGAGTTTGGAAACACCTGTGATGTCAATTAAATGACACACCTGAGTTAATCATGTCACTCTGGTCAAATAGTTTTCAATCTTTTATAGAGGTACCATCATTTTTGTCCAGGCCTGTTTCATTAGTTTGTTTTTTTAAATAATTATGTTAATCAACAATTCAAAAGTAATGGCTGTTTTTGATTATTTAATTTTCAATACATTTTTATTTATTGTTACTTTTGTGAGTTTCAAGTGATTTCAGTGAGAATTGTGGGTTTTTCCTTCTTTAACTGAGGGGTACCAACAATTTTGTCCACGTGTGTATGTGGTCAGGTATGCAAAATTGTCAGGTTCCCACCTCCTGCAAATTGCAACTATTCTAGCCCAGCACAATGGACAGAAAAGCAAACAAAGGTTTTATTGTTATCGGACATCACAAAACTTATACGGAGAAATTTAAAAGTGCAGGGTAGTACGCTGCTTTGGTCAGTGGCTAATAAATAAATAAATAAATAAAACAGCTGACCAAATTCATTAAACATTCACATTATTGGAGGAAGAAAGCTTGAATCAGTACACTCACAACAGCCAGGAGGAGTTAAACTGTTAATTATATTATCAGTAGGTTTAGAAAGTGTTTTGTTCTGCAATGCTTAGCTAAAGTTGAAGTAGACAAGGTCCTTATACCAATGGAATTGATTGATCTGGTTCTTTGTCCGGTGAGTGGGATCCCGGCACTACGTAATAGAAATCATATATTAAGTTTTCATAAACAAACACAAACCTATATAAGTGAGCTCAGATTGTTGTTCAGCAAGAGATTCATATTGGTTTTGAATTCTTCTGGGCAGTTCATGGTGCCTCATCAATGCTAGTCTTCTTTGTAATAAATGTATTATTATGCAAACAAGCCAGTGTCAGCGGACGTTTCTCATCATCTGTACATCATCATTGTCTGACAAACAACACTGTCTTCCCTCCACTTTGGAAAAATTGACTCAGCATTTCTGGCATTGTATAGACAACTATGGCATAAGGTTTAAACTTACAACCTATTTACAATGGGCCAATAGGAAAAGAGTTTGTGTTCACTATAAATGCTGCTACATTTGTACTTCTAACTTGACTTAGAGACAAGTGAGGTCTCTCTCCCATGCTGAGAAGGTCTGTTTTCCATTGCAACAATGTAATTTAATTCTCCATATTACTAGCAATAATAAATTTACAGACAACCCAGCAGTGTGTTTGTTTGTTTTTTTTTCCTAAGGGTAAAATCACAATATGGAAAATTTCCTCGACAGTAGTCCTGTGATGACAATTAGTCTATTGACCTGTGGCACCACTGACAAGAAGCAAGATTTTTAGCATGTAAGTCATTACACCATTTTGACCTTCTTTCTAATGACAGTGACACTGTAACCTCACACTGCTGTGTGGCACAGCTTATCTACATGCATGAAGGGTGAGCTGATGGTGCAGGGTCACTGAGAACATGTGGAACTACCAGCACACTGATGCTCGACCAGCTGCTGACCACAGTTGGCTACACAGTCCAAAACCAAGCTACGAAGACTTACACCAGCTACACAGACACAACAGAACTTTCTAAGCACTGACATCTACCTCTGTTATAGAGGGATAGTTAGGAATCTGCTGTGCTTAAATAACACTGGTCTAAATACACACACAGATCACTGACAAAGGTTCAACATTGTACAGACAACAGTATGTTGTTTTACTCAATTAGCTGTTCATTTTAAAATATTACTAGATTAATGTTTAAAAGTATTTCAGATTCTACTTACTTCTAATAATTCATTTGTGTTCTGCTTTTTAAAGTTTCATTTGTATTTAAAGGCCTTTGGTCATTAATTAAACCTGTACAAATTAATCTCTGTATCACAGTTACATAACAGTTAGTTGTTTTTGTTTCTCCATTGAAAAAAACATTTCCTACATTGAAGTGGCTTAGATGTAGCGCTACATCATTACATGTATGAGGCATAAACCAATTCTGAAGAAGAATAATGATGCAGAAATTTTATCCTGCAAGGGGCTGGGACTGGTTCTCAAGATTTGTTATGTATGAAACCCTGAAAGTATGAATCTGTTTATGAGACTGCCATTAGTTCACTACAGCTTGATGAGGGAAATGTTTTGTTGTGGCATGACTTATATCACTTCTGATGTGTATTTCAGCATATACAAAATCACTCTAAGGTCAAGTTAACAAGATTCAGAGAGTCTAACTGTCAGCAGTATGCCACTTTTCCAGGACAGTTATCCCAAATATTTCTGTCTTGCATCTATAACTCCTCTAAAACATTTTAGTTGATCACAATTAATGTAATTAAGTCTTTTAAGGTTTTCAAGGGATCCTGAAGTTCTTTTAGTAGCATTGGTGTAAAATCTTCTGGCCATCAGAAGCACTCTAGTGCTGAACAGCACCATATGCAGTGAATGAAAAACAAAACAAAATAAAACAAAAATCTTTCATGACCATAGATTTTCAATAATTAGTATTTTCAAAGTGAATTTAGTCAGCACAGATTGTGTTTCTGTTTCTTTACACCTGAATATGGCTGTATATAGTATATAGTAATATTTTTCTGTGTCTGCTGTCAAACTTTGTAAACAAACTTGCTATTGAAAGAAACTCTAATCTAGTTGGCAATTATTTCATCCAAAATGTATGTCTCTTTTGCATGAATGTAATTTTGAATGTAATTTTGATTTGTAATTTTAATTTTATGTAACTGTTGATAGAAGTATGATATCTTGTAAAAATAAATAAATAAATAAATAAATAATGTCAAACATGTGGAACAGGTTCACAGTGTCAGCCTTCATTTTCAACCTGTTTCACAAAACTTAAAGCTTCAAAAGAGGTCACTCGACCAAAACATTTTTTTTTTTTAAAAAAGCAGACAGTTTTTACAAGCATCATGCATTTATTAGAGGGGAAATGGCCATCATTCTTTGGCTGTTATTGAAAAAATAATTACAATGACAATTTCAGCACAGTGCTTATTAACAAGAGAATTGTCATTCATTGAGCAACATGGCCTTCGGCTGTCACCAGTGAATACTTTATCTTTCATTTAGTTCACTTAATTTTCTGAACAACAGTTGGTGCACTAACACCCCAGCTAAAGATATTCACTGCTGTCCAGACGTAGAGTATCTATACCTTTTTATTTACCAAGAGAGCTCAAATCGGTCATCATAGTTGCAGTTTATGTACCGCCGCAAGCTAATACTGAGGTTGCTATGGATACGGTACAACGTTCCATAAACAAGCAGTTATTGGCACACCCGGACTGTGTCATGATTGCAGTAGGAGACTTTATTCATGCCAACCTGAAGTCAGTACTGCCTAGATTGTTCAAAAATGTGAGTTTTCCAATTAGGGAAAGTAACATCCTGGACCAGGTCTACATCAACATTCCAGATGTCTACAAAGTCTCCTCCCTGTCACTTCTTGAACTCTCAGATCATTATCTCTCTGTCCCTGATTCCTGCTTATAAATCTAAAATCTGCAGTCAAAGACCATCATCAAAAACAATTTGTGTACGGACTGAAGAAGCCACCTCAGCCCTGCAGGATTGTTTTGAGTCCACTGACTGGGGGATGTTTTGCAGAGCAGACCTGGAGAGTCACACATCTGCTGTGCTCTCTTCTACTCTAAGAGTATGTAACCCAATAATGTCTCAGCTACGGAATAAATGACAGCGCCACTCTGGAAAGGCCATGAGACTGTAAAGAGTTACTAAAACTAAACCTACACAGTAAGTTCCACAAAGAAAACAGAGAAGTGGTTTATAATTCTATAAAGCAGGAAGGGCCATCCTTCTTGCCAATTTTATTCAAATGATGTGGTTCGGGAGGAAAAAGGAATAAACTTAAGGTCACTAGGCCTCCATGATTCCACAATAATAAGAGGAAGGGGAAGGTGAACGGATCTAAAACATAAAATATGCAGAGGTGTCGCCAGTATTTAAAACAAGGGCAGCATACAAAAACAAACCATGCAAAAAACTACAGGTAAACCCACTAAAACCAATGGCAACAAAGAAATAAAAACCACACGGCTACCGATCAAATATTAGCGCTGATACCTCTGCATAAGAATATATATATATATACAACAAAAGCTGGAATATACAGTAAACTAAGTTAGATAAAAGAGAACACCTCCACTAAACTCATTGAGTAAAACCTAGCACCAATAAAACCACACCAAAAATAATTAAAACACCAGTGACTGTATAACATAAAAACGAAGCAGCAACAGCAACTTGGCTGTACAACACCCACTGACAACACACCAACCCCTGGAGACGATCGGCTTCTGTGATCTGGCAAGCAATAGTCCAGTGCAACAAGAGATGATTCTGGTGTCTATCTGATGCCCATACTTAAGCAGAGCGTTTGTCCTTTCCCTGATTAGGAAACACATTACAGGTGTGAGGCTGCCGGTAAGGCACCGGGAGGTGCTAACGTGTGGAGATGGACACAGCGACCCCCAGTGGTGGGCGGACCCAACCCACCGGCTACAAATATAACATCAGCAAATATTTCTAAAGTGTTCCCAAACCAAAAGCCATGGTTTAACAGCAAGGTGCGTGCCCTGCTGAGAACGCGGAAGGTTGCCTTCAAGTCAGGAGATCATTATAAAGAACCACTGTGGTCCCTGCAGAAAGGCATCAAAATGGCCAAGTGCAAATACAAACAGCACATTGAGGAACACTTTGACAACAACACCACCCAGAACATGTGGCAGGGGGTCAAGAGACTCACCGTCTATAAGGATGGTCAGACAACATCAGACTCCACAGACAGCACCCTACCGGACACTCTGAACCAGTTCTTTACTCATTTTGACCAATGCAATGGACAGGCCTATACCTTCACCGCTCTTCCAGAGAGGGACGACATCCCCATTCAGCTGCAGCATCAGGTCAGAGCCACCCTGAGAAGAGTCAACATGAAAAAAGCAGACGGTGTCACAGGAAGAGTGCTCAAGTCATGAGCAAAAAACCTGGGAGAGGTTTTCATCACCATCTTTAACCTCTCGCTACTACAGTCTACAGTCCCCACCTGCCTGAAGACAGCAACCATCTTCCCTGTGCTGAAGAATACAGTGAACTGCCTGAACAACTATCACATTGTTGCTCTGACCCCATCAGAAACAAATACTTTGAAAGACTCATATCACTCTATAGTAAGGCCACTATTCCTGCTGACCTTGAGCCACATCAGTTTGCTTACAGGGCAAACAAGTCAACGGAAGACAACATCATCACTTCTCTCCACACAGCCCTCACACACCTGGAAGGGAGTAACACCTATGTGAGGTTGCGGTTTGTGGACTTCAACTTCGCCTTCAATACAGTTCTCCCTCACAAACTGGTTCTGAAGTTGAGCAACCTTGAGCTTGGCAGCTCACTGTGCTCCTGGATATTCAACTTCCTAAGCAACAAACCCCACACTGTCAGGATCAGAGACCACATCTCCTCCACTCTCATCCTGAACACCAGTACTCTTTAGGAGTGTGTCCTCAGCTCGTGGTTATACTCTCTGTTCACTCGACTGCTCTCCTGTTCACTCCAGCAACACCATCGTCAAGTTCGCTGAGGACACCATCATCATAGGACTGATTAGAGACAACGATGAATCAGCCTACAGGGAGGAGGTCCAGCATATTGCAACAATGGTGTCCTCACAACAACCTGAACCTCAACACTGGAAAAACCAAGGAGATGGTCTTGGACTTTAGGAGATTAAAGCGAACAGAGCACTTCACCCTCTACATCAATGGAGAGGAGGTTGAGAGGGTGGAGAGCTTCAGGTTCCTTGGGGTCCACATCTCTGCGGACTTCACATGTTCCACCCACACCTCACACCAGGTGGGGAGGGCCCAACAGAGACTGTACTTCCTCAGGAAGCTGTGTCAGGCTCTTCTCCCCCAAAACTGTCTTATAAACTTCTACTGTTCTACCACTGAGAGCCTCCTGACCTACTGCTGTACAGTGTGGTTCACCTGCTGCACTGCAGAGGACAGGAAAGACCTGCAACAGGTGATGACAGCAGCAGAGCAGGTGATTGGGACCACACTACCTCCACTCAGAGACATCTACACCGGCAGACTTCAGAGGAAAGCCAGAGGAATCACCAGAGACTCCTCACACCCAGGACACTCTGTTCTCTCCTCCCTTCAGGTTGACGATACAGGACACTTAGAGTCAAAACCAACAGACTCAAAAACAGCTTTTATCCTAAAGCTGTCAAATGTCTGCTTCCTCCCCCCCGAATGACAGTATCACATATCACAAGTGCAATATTTATGTATCTGTGCTTTTCATATCATGTGCAAGCAGGTCTCTAACCACGAACCGTTTCCATACTGCACATTTGCTCTTATGTTGTATATACTTTTTAGGGTGTGTTATATAGTTTATTTTTAATGCTGCTAGACAGACAGTGCTAAACTGATTTCTATTGTTTTCTGTAACAGTAACAATAAAGATCTATTCTTTTCTTTTTCTTTTTTCTTTTACAAGGTCTTGTTTGTTTCCATAAAAAACGGGAACTTTTTAACAATCCAATATAACCAACAGTGATGGAAGAAAAATATTTTATTCATAGTAATTGAAACCTTAAAACATGCCATTTAAGAAACAATAATGGAATTTTAATTTTTTAAAAATTACTTCCTGTAGATGGCGTCCTCCTGTACGAATGCATTCTTGAAATCTGCTGCTGAGATTCCTCATTGACCGCTGCAACATCTCAGCTGGGATACTGTGAATTTCATCCTGAATTCTCTGTTTTAACTCATCCAGAGTTCTTGGTCGAGTCGTGTACACTTTACTCTTGAGATAGCATCAGGTAGATTTCAAGAATAAAACGTTCACGGTTTTTTGTGTCTCCCTGTACCTCATCAAAAAATACCAAAAGTCATCAAGCTGAAGTGAAACTGCAGACTCATGAGATCCCTTACTCATGCAGATGTACAAATGTGTTTCCTGTTGTGTACTGGTGGGGGAGAAGGGGCTGAGGGTCATGCTCACAACATGACACAATTGTGACATCTATTGATGTTCACACGTGTAGCACTTATGCAGAGGGATGCAAGTGAAAACCACTTAATATTCACAATCACAAAACTCAGAGGAAATAAAGCTTGAAGAAGCAGTCTTAAAACCTAGGGAACTAAGCCTGTCTGTAATCAAAGAGAATCAGGTGATGAAGAAAATAGCACATCTTTTGCTAGAGATACTTTCTAGTGTCACGTGTCACTCCTTCATTTCATTTCTCACGGTTATCTACAATTATTTATCTTATGTTATTTGTTTCTGTCTGTCAGACTCCCTTTTATCCTTTGTTGTCGCACCTTTGCTATTTGCAACTGTTTGCAGGACCCCTCACCTATTACCTTATATTGTCTGCCAGACTCCCTGATTCGACCCCCTTTTGTTCTTTGCTGTATTATCCTTTGTTACTGACTAGCAGCCATAAGCAAATTAACCACTATTCACCTTTGTATTTACAGACGGCCCCGACCCTACCTTCTGACCATCCCTATAAATGGTGTACTCTGAAAATATTCTATAAATAACAACAACAACAACAAAATAATAATAATAATAATAAACATAAATGATAATCACAATAATCATAATAACAAAATCAGTAACAAATAATACAGCAACATAATAAATCAATTAAAACAATAAATTAAAAGGTAACTGCTGGTCGTCACAATTTTGTGCTGACTTCAGCCAAACCATGAGGTTAGTTTTAAACACTGCAAAGCTTCCTGAATCAAAATGTTTTGATGTAAGTCATAGCTTTGAGAGATAAACAAAATAATGACAACTTCGAAAGTGAAATGCTATGATCAACTGTGTCAAATGCCTTCTTAAAAACAAAAAATACATCTTAGATAACACTACCGTTATCAAGATAACATTTGATTTGTTCAACCAGAAAACTGTTTGCTGTTTCTGTGGCATGATGCTTTAGTGAACCAAACAGCATTGAGTGTAAAGTAAATTCCCCATTCTTCATGTGAGACAGCAGCTGATCACAGACGACTTTTTCAGCAATTTTAGAGGCGACCGGGAGGATGCTAATGAATTTATAATTTAATAGGCTATCTCCTTCCCCTGATTTAAAAACAGGGGTCACCACTGCAGTCTTCAAAGTAGAAGCAAAATGTGAGGTTGTTACTGGTAAATTTATCAAATGAGTCAATGCCTTACAAAGGGTTCAAATCTAATTAATTTCAAAACATGCATGAAATTCAAAAGCTTCCTTAGATTTTGATGCTTTCAGATAAACAAGTGCTTTTAATTCTGTTGATTCTGAAATATTGCCATGCAAAAAAAAAACAAAAAAAAAACCCAACAACAACATAGCATTCAGCATTTGCAGGTTTAGAAACATTTGATCTTGTACCAAAATTCTTCACTAAGCACTGAACAGAATCCACAAAGAATGAGTCTACCACTATTGATTCATTCCTTTATTACTCAATTTCAAACTCATTTGCCCTCCTTCTTTGATATTCTCTCAATAGTTTTCCAGAGTAATTCACTATTTACCTTAGCCTCATGAATTAGTTATATGAAATAATAAACTTTGGTCTGTCTCAGTTGCCTTATTATTTTATTTCCTTTTTCCTGAAATTTTCATGTCATGTTGGAGAACAGATTTAAGAGCAGCCTTCAGTGCCCAGACTCTTTGCTTTATTAACCTCCACAGGTGCATGACACATGAGTGAGGGACCTTTTTGCCTTTTTTTCATGTCTCACTAACTCAGTCATAATATTAGTTGCCATTTCTATGTCATCATTCTGCAGGGCATCATTCCAATCCAGCTGTTTTAGCTTTTTCTCAAACAGATTGCCTAATTTTTGGGGTATGGAATTTAAAAAAACCTTTCCTCTGTATAAAAATAGTTCATTAGTGAGTTTTCCTATAATTGAAGTCAGATTACAGTTAAAGTTAGATTTTGATTTGTCATGCCTTTTACCAGATTAATCACATTATGTCCATGATTTTTCAAGCAACCCAAGTTGGGCCTCAAATTATTTGGGTAAGATTGTATTGATCTGTGATGCCTTTGAGGTTTGCTCTCACAGTTCAGTTTATATAAAAATCACCAAATACTATTAATTCAGTCTTGGTACCTACTTCCTTTAATAAGGACTTCAGTTTATCATAAAAAATGATATTGCAACTGGGGTGCAGGTACAGTATATGTCAATAACAGTAAAAGACATGCAATAAGTCATTAAAAAGAAACACATAGATCTTCACATCTAGCAAAAACTTAAAATGTACTTCTTCACTTCTTCATCTTTTAAGATGATCTTGAATGTATATGAGAACTCCTACTCCTCTGCCTAATTATCTGTCTTTCCTAAAAGCATGATACTCTTGCATTATAGCAGCAGTTCTTGGTTTTGATGTAGTGCTGTACAGTGCCGATGCAAAAACTCATGCACAGGCAAGACATGACCTGCCTGATTGGTATGGTATGGGGTTGTTTTTCAGGGGTTTGACTTGGCCCATTATTTCCAGTGAAAGGAACTCTTAATGCTTCAGCATGCCGAGACATTTCAGACAATTTCTTGCTCCCAACTTTGTGGGAACAGTTTGGGGATGGCCTCTTCCTGTTCAACATGACTGTGCACCAGTGCACAAAGCAGGTCAATAAAGACATGAACTAGAAAAGCACTCACAGAGCGCAGTACTCCACCAAGGCTGCTCAGTTGACGTATCATTTCCAACCAATGAAATCTTTAATAAAAAATGAGCTTGAGCTGACCACAGGCATGTGTTATGCATGTGCAGGTTATGCATGGATACCGAATTGCATGTAAATTACTCTTACAAAGGTCTGTTGATGAGTTCATGACTTTTAACAAGCCTTTGTTTTGCTAGTGTTAAAATAACTGTTCCCTCCATGCTTTTATTTTGAAGGTGTATTTTTAATGTTACAGGCTTTTATATTGTCACCATTCCAGTAGCACAGGAAGTGTTTATCTAAGAGAATTCCTGACCATACAAAGACGCTGCCAGAAAGGCGGAAAATTCAAAAACATCAGGAGCTTCATCATTGTCTGGCTGGGGTTTGATACATTGCAAGACCTAAATATGTAGCGGGAGGCAGGAATTGATGTGACTCAGAGAAACACCCTACAGTTTTTCATTTGTTCCTTGTATGATTTCCAACTGACAAATCACAGTCAATTTGTAGTAGGATCACAATCATGTGATCGTCAGCAGGTAACTGACACAGTGTTAATGTCATGGTTACAGTGACGCTGTGTCGGCACCTATACCTGGCAATGGGGAATCCTTAACAAAGCTGTGAATCCAGACTACAAGCCACATCACTGCCAAAATCTAATAACTTGGTGCTTGTGTCATTTCTGAATTTCGCTGAAAACTTCATCCAATTCCGTTTGTCTGTTTTTGAGTAATGTTTCACACAGACAGACAGACAGACAGACAGATTCATAGACAAACGTACGTCGATCGTCATATAACTCCGCCGTTCCTTAATGAGCAAGTTTGGTGTGGAAGAACTTGACTGGCCTGCACGGGGTCCTGACGTCAACCCAATAGAAGTCCTTTGGGATGGAATTGAGCAAGGACTGAGAGCCAGGCCTTCTTGTCCAACATCAGTGCCTAACCTCACAAATGTGCTTCTGGAAGAATGGTCAAAAATTCCAATAAACACACTCCTAAACCCTGTAGAAAGCCTTCCTGGAAGAGTCGAGGCTATTATAGCTGGAAAGATGCCAACTCCATAAAAAATTCTACTCGTAAAGGCAGACGTCCCAATACCGTTGGCAATATAGTGTATATCAGTAATGAACATGCAAATCTGCTGGCACATGTAAGTGGATGTCTGGTCTTCACTTGGTTTCTGTTTGTGCATGCGTGTGTGTGCGTGTGCGTGTGTGTGTGTGTCATTAGAAGTTATGAAGTGTTGACTGAAAAGTGAAATCTGTGATTCTAACGAGAAATTGTTGATAGCATATTGCAAGGGAGGTCAACAAAGGGTCAGCACCTAAATGAGTCACACCTTGAGCCAGTGCCTGTGCTTATTAAGCCTCCCTCATTCACCCTCCATCTCTCTCTCTGACAAGAGCTGCCCTTCTCCAGCTGAACACTAGCAGTGGGATTTTCTGTTTTGTTCTGTTGTTTGATGCACATTCTGGGTTGGGTTTTTGGTAAAAAATAAATATTTTTTAGTCACCACACTGTTGTTGTCTCCCTGTTTTGTTACAGTTTTGAGCCAGGCTGTAACAATATTTAAATAATTAGCATGAACCTGTGGCTCTAGACACACTCCTGTAGAAGACATTGCCAGGTACATACATAGAAATTATTAACACATGCCTTTATATCATAAGTTGGTATTCGTGTTGTGCTTTTACAAGCTTGTTCACTGATTTAAAAAAATGCTGTAATATATAGATGGAATGGATGGAATACTCCTACCGTATCAAGAAAGCAGAACAACACTGTTTATTAACATCCTTAAAACTCGGGAATGCATCTTTATGAAAGCTGTTATTATTAAATATACTAGCTAAACAAATATTAGATGGATTCAAGTAATGGGTTTCAAACTAACCAGCCACTGAGTAACTGCATATTTTAACTATGGTAGGTATGTACTGTTAGCTGACAACAGGGAGAAATCAATCTATCTTCCTACTCCTAATACATCACATCAGTGCAGTAACACTGTTCTTTCCTCAGTTAAATGAATTTTATTTTTTCCACAATCCCTTTCTCTAAGCCAATTATCTTACTGTTGTCCAAATGTAAAAGTTTCTTTCTTTCATGTAAGATTGATACAACTCTCCCATTCCCCATCCATGGGTCCTTCCACTGAGCTCATTAGTAGTCCTGATCTTCAGTAGTGTTCTTTACCCCTGCTTCACTAGCACCAACATCTACTCTTCACCAGGGACATTCCTGTACAGTTCATGGTGTCCCTGATATGATATGACAGTGGTGTTTAATTGCCAGATTCCTCAAATATTTTTTTTTTCTGTATTTCCTTATTCTGCACACAATATTAAATAATTTAATTACTCACTCTGCTTAAAGTCTTTCTCTCTTTTGAGTCACTCCTAAATAAAATAGTACTGTTTTTTTCCATCAGTTTAGTGTGATGGGTTATTGTTGACAATATCATCATACTTATGAACTTTAGGTAATCATTCTAGAGAAACATTTAAGACACAAAGTTGTGCCAAATCTAGTTTTATTTTTGTTTCATTTTCACAATTTATCCAGATTTGACAGAAATAATCAACACCAAGCAAACATACTGATGTATCTTTGCCGTCAGTGTGATCATGATCATCATGATCATGAAATCTGTGATGTTATCTCTGTGCAGCACAACATACAGAACAGATAAGAATTGTTGCAGTGTTTCTGGCTTTGTTCCTTATTCTTTGTTTTCATAAGTCTGTTTGCTTTGTTGTCACTAAGTAAACAGCTGTCAGTAAATAAATATCTATTTGAATTGCTGACCTTTATTTTGTGAAATATAGCTAATTTTCATACCCTCCAACTCCCCTTCTGCTTCATGGCAGCCTTTCCTCTCCCTCTCGTCTCTCTCCCTTCCCTTTCCCTTCATGTATGTGTCAGTGAGGTGTGTGCATTGGTATGTGTGTGGAATTAGCTCAGTGGATAAACACCTAAAGTAGGACACCTGTGGTGAGGAGTGGTTCACCTGCAAGTAATAACATCCTACCGTAAAAGATGGGCTCAGACAACCACTCAACACTGGACCATTTAAACAACCTCAGTTAGTCAACTCAGGCCCATATTCTGCTCCAGTTTGGTACCTTGTTCTACCTAATCTTCTCATTCTTCATTCTTCCTCTGCTTAATTCTCAGAGTCACTCCCTGTCTGTATCTCCTGTCTCCTGCTGAAGTCATGGCTCACTCCATACCTGTCTGGAACTGGTTCATCTCTGATCATCTCCATAGACCTTCACCTTTCACCTTCCCCTGCACTACAAGCCAATCCTGCCATGCCACACACCTCTTCCAACAACATTCCCTCGACTACTCTCCCAGTTAGGTAAGCAGAGTAGTGTTCTATCCTCAAGCTCGGTCTTGTTCATTGCTTGTGCTCAGATTGTCCACAATTCTGTATCCTGGTTTTTAAAAGTGATCAGTTTCAGCATGTATTACTGCATGTTCTGTCAGATTTAAGTGTTTTTTTTTTTGTTACACCATGGTGGTGTTTTTCTGTGTCAAGTTTGTGCGTTTAGTGCACAGTCCTTTCCTGTGATCCAGCCATGTTTTACTGGTTTCTGGTTAGTTCCCCAGATTTGATAATTAGAACTCTAAGGTTAAGTCTGTTTTGTTCGTAGGAGTTTGCGAACTCTAGTTTTTAGTCCTTTCTTAGCTTCCGTAGTTGTATTCTTCTTTGTGTTTTTCTCCTTTGGTTCTGCAAGTTGTCACTCTGTCTCTTATTAATTTAACTTCCTGTCCTGTTATTCTTATCAGCTCCCCTCCCCAATTCCTTCAGTCAGTCCTCCTTAAATCATTATTATATTCTGCACAATTATCTCTCTGTGTAGTAAATCTTTAATATTTACTTTGTTGGTGTATCGTGTTTTTCTGTCTCCGTGACAACTAATTGTCTATGATACTGATGAGTCATCCAGTTTCATGTCCACCCAAGCCTCAAAGAGCTCAAGCTGTCAACTTGTATTCTAAATTTAAAAACTTTTACATCAAGAAGCCTAAACACCTGAAAAAACTTGCGACACATTGAAACTCTCCAAATACTTCCAAATCACATGACAACATTTGCCAACGCTTACTGTTAGGTTTTAGATATTGTGAGCAATAAGGCAGAGCATAAATATCTACATAAGAGCAGTGTTCTATGCAACATTTCTTTCTGTACAAGTAAATGCACAATGGCAATTATGCTGTCTTTATCATTAGCATTTTTTTTCCGCCAGTAGACTGTCGGGTGAAGTTTCACTTTGGAGCAAGCAATTTCATATTGATATTGCTTTACTGTGCTGCTGCTGTTCTACAAATGTATCTCTTCTGAAAGCAATTAATAGTTGGCAACCAAATGTCACACTTTCCGCTTCCTTCTGGATAAGTAGATCCAGTGAGAGGATGTATTCATATCAGATCCTGAAGTAATGTTGTCACCTGTTGAATGGATGACCCCGAACGCTTCGTGTAGGGGGCAACCAGTGCACCCAGGACTCCCCTCTTTAGAGAATTTAATATAAACGCCACTAATGGCCTCTTGAGGCTGCAGCATTTCTGACATCTCACCACCACAGAGTCTTTGACCAGAACTGAAAGCATTTTGACAGTATTCAAAGCATTTGTTTCAGACAGCTCAGAACAAGGAATATGTGAGGGCACAATAAATAGGTCCCCTGGTAGACATTAGTTTGGTTCACGGTCAACATCTCAATGCTAAATCTATAGGGACTATGTGTTCCCAAAGATGGGAGATATTTTGACAGGAAAATGCTCAAGTGTATTTGTCCCGGCAAGTCGTTCCGTTTGGGATGTTTTAAGATATGTCAGTCCCATGAAATACAACAGCTGTCAAATATCTAATGTTTTTAAGACCCAAAAATTGCTCTCATTGCTCTAATTTCCATATGCAGATGATGATCCCAAGCTGATGCTGAAATTGAGAAGAAAAATATTTCTTTTCACCGAATGACACAACAGAGTTGAAAGGGAAGGCAGGTTTGCTGGAGTGACTGAGTACTGCATTGGTGGCAAAAGAGGAAGTGAAGCTGAGTGAGAAGGCTGGAGCTTAGAAGACAGATTACAAGCTCTCTGCCCACTGACACTATCAAAAGAACACAATAGCCCCAGGTTTTTCTGCTCAGTCCAATCTCCCTCCTGATGACACTTGATGAAGATGTTGCACAGTCAGCTCACACACTGTCTAGTTTATGTTAGAAAACCTCAAAGCCAACAACACTGGACACTGAGTTAAAAAGCACAAATACAAGGTCAATAAATAGTGTTTGTGGGCTCGCCAGGGGTCATGTTTAACCAGTAAACACATGATTTCTTATTAAAAGCAGTCTATCATATTATAGATATTACTGTAGCTGAAATCAACAATTAGCTGTTGTACAAAAATGTTGTCTTAGAAAAGTACCTACTTTGTTGTTGCTAATAACTGCCGCAAGACCACAGAGAGCCCACTTTGGGAGAAGCAACAGAACTTTTAAAATGCGTACAAATTATGTACAACAATCATACATACCACTAATTTGCTTTCGAAAAAATGTTAAGTACTGCTTGCATTTTATTAACGGATTTAGAACAGTTTTTGTTTATTTGTTTTGGTTTATTTCTTGGGAAATCTTGGTGAGCATGTTATCATCCCTGCTCCAGACCTTGGATTTCCAGCAGTACCTATTCTGTCATCAACCTGCTGAAACTCTGTTTTGTGTTCCACCATTTCCTGGATTCCCTGAGCCTGCTTATCAGCCCCTTCAGTTTAGTTCCTTTCCATTGTAAGTACCCAGTTTTGTTGGATTAGTTTAGTTTATTCATTTGTGGTTTCCTTGGATTTCCCCACTGTTGTTAGTTTAGAGTTTTGGTTGATTTTGGTAGTCTTGCCTGTTTTCCCAATTCGGCTTTGCTTGTCAGCTTCCATCCCTTCATCCCTGTCTGTTCCTAGTTCCTCCCTAGTTTGTATTCCTAGGTTTTTGTTCTTTCTAAATAAAGTTCATTTGTTTTGGTAAAACCACTTTTTCTGCTTCTGTGCCTGCACCTGGGTTCTCTGACTCCCCACATAACAGAGCACATGGCTAGTTTGGGAAAATTTGTAGTTCATATAAAATAACAGTGACTTAAAGCAAGAGAAGCAACACAAGGATTTCGAATGCTTCATCAAGACTACCATCTTTAATTAACCCTACACAACATATTTTTGTGGCTAAACCCTAAACAAAACTTAACTGTAGTAACCCTAGTTTTGGAAATCCAACTGAATTTTTGGATTTACATGGATTACACATACAGTACATAGATGTAGCAACTCCAAAACTCTGAGGTTCTACCTGGGACTGTTTGTGACCTTAGGTGTGTTCAACAGCACCTCATAGGACATGCTGTGAAGGAATGAGGTAACTAACAAGTTTCACTACTAGGAGCTGCTGTTGTATCTGAAGAAGTCTGTGCATCTCCATTTGAAAGGGAAGCCAAGTTTGAAGTGGGGGGCAATAGAAATGAAGATGGAAAGGATACAACACATCCTTGATTGTAAACAATTGGAAGATATCAATTAGTACAGTATTAATTCCAAGTTCTGCATGGTATTTCTTTAGTGATCCCAGTTTTATTTAATAACTACATTATCTCATAATCCCATGCAACATGGATTTTAACAAGATCCTTTCATATCTTGCCTATTACAGTCAGTGTGACCCACCTGCAGAATTAAAGGAATTTTAAAAGTTACATTTCCATCCTTTTCAGTAAAAGAATACTGTAGACTGTACAGCTGGAGGACATAAAGGCTAATATTATGATTTGCCATTTTGTGTTCTCTTCTTTTGTACCTAAATCTAAAATCAAAGTTAATTCAGCAATGCAGCCTCATTTTAAAGACATCCCATAAAGCACGACATGAAGCAGCAATAAGAAGCTTCCACGCTAAGTGGTACAATTCTGGCCTGTCTAAGTAGCATAGCTGTTCTTATTATTGAGATTGTTGATATAAAACATGTGTAAAATATTTGAAACATTTTTCTTTACAGCTTAACAGCTGTCATTGGAAAAAAATGTGCTCAGACGTCATCCGACAGGTACGGAATCGTGTGGTTTTTGGCATAAACATTGCTCTGTAGCAAGGGCTGCCCATCATCTAAAAACTTGGGGAAATATGTATTCCATTTTGGACAAAAAAAAAAAAAACTAATACATTTTGGATGTTTGTTGAAACTGTTTACTTTCTAAAGTAGAACTGTATTTTTGTCTGGAAACATCTGCATACTAGCCTAGCCATGCTATACCCATGTTTCTGACGGCACAAGGGTCTAGGGAAGCTCGACAGGGAGGGAGGCGGGCTAAAAGGTTGTCTATCAAATCCATCTGCAGCAATTGGGTAGGTATACAACCAATCAGCGCAACGAATAGGCTGACGTAGTTCCGAGAGCACCGGCGGATTGTGGCTAAGTCCCATTAGCTTCCCAACCAGCGGAGCCGCAGAGCCAACTGGTATATTAAGGATTTGCCATATCCCGTCGGCATAAGTCCAAATACGTCTTTCTTCTCAATGAAACACTTCAGTACCGTCCTTTGTTTATCTTTCAAGTTGAATTTTAGCTTCAAATCTTTAAGGGCTGTGGCCAAAGCCGAGTCGAAAGATAACTGTTTATTGTGCGCCGGTTGTTTCTGTCAGAATCGTCGCGCCTCTGTCGTCACTTCGTTACGCCCGCCTTCTGACTCTACACTTCATGGTGATTGGTCCGGCCAGTTTTAGGAGAATCCAGCCTCGAGCCTTATGGAGGGTAACTAGACCCACCCTGGCAGAGAATTAAATTCGTTGCCGTGGGTTGTCTAGGGCAGCTAGGCTATCTGCATACAGCTCCCAATGCCAACCTGCCAAAACCTCTAGCTACCCTTTTGTCACATAAAATAAAATTTTCTAATTGCACCATGAAAAAAAGCAGAAATGTTTTCTTCCAAACAGCTGCAGAGAGCCTACACACATGGGTTTGTGAATATTAAATGATTACATTTATTTTTGTACACTTTTACAGAGAAATCCAGTAGTAGTTCTTTGTACAATGTAGCCACCTAGACCAGCAGAACTATTTTACTAATTGATATGATGACCAAAAACCATCAACTTGCCTTTGCTATTTATGTTGCATGTGTATTTGCCAAGAACTCCAGTGAGATGCATGTTTGTAATGATGCCAGTGATGCCACTTCACAAAGACAAAAGAAGGTAAAATTAGCAGAAGCTCTTCCTATGATGCTCTGTTGACTGTCTGAAGACAGAGAAGGAGGACCCCTAAACACAAACGCATTCATACACACGGGTAATGGGTCAATCCCAAGTCTGTTTAACCATTGTGCAACGAAGCAAAAACCAAATGAGCTTTAATCAGCGCAGTTTGTACAACTTAGCCAGCCAAGCCTCCTCCATTTTTCACTGAGCTTAATGCCCATCCAGTACACCAGCAGTGGTTTGCCAAGCAATAAACTTCTGTAGTCCAGATGCTGCCATACAGGATATGAGGTTTCACTGAATGGTTACTTTGCCAAAGAACTCAGCGGAATTATGTGACGAACGGCGTTGGTTTGTCTATCTGTCTGTTAGCAACATTACTCAAAAATGGATAAACAGATTTGGATGAAATTTTCAGAGAAGGTCAGAAATGACACAAGGACCAAGTGATTAGATTTTGCCAGGGATGCAGATTATAGTCTAGATCCATGTAGTGCTTAATGGTTTCTGCATCATTGCGAGACAGCACTGTAACCATGACAAGTGAACACTACGTCAGCTGCCTGCAGAAGATCACATGATTGCGATTCTACTACAAATTAACTGCTGTAGACTTATCGAAACTTATCCGTCGGAAATGAAACAAGGAACAATTGATTAAATTGTGGGAGTGTTTCCGAGTCCGATCAATTCCCACTGCTCACTACATATTTGCCTCACACAATTCAGTATCTGTACATAACTTACATATGGATAAAACTTGTCTGTGCTCAGTGCGTGATCATTTTCTTTGTGGGTACATCTACTGTATATTAAATGGTCACCTTTTATGTTGCCGTGATTCCTGATCAAGAACTAAGAAACAAATGCTGCATTTCTAAAATAAATAAATAAATAAAAAAATACTGCATTTCTGACAATGTCATATGGGGGATTGAACGAACTTGGACTACTGTGCTCGCTGAGTGCTTATGTGCTATGGCCTTTAGAGTCACCGATCAATCAATCAATCAATCAATCGAACTTTATTTATTGAGCACTTTTCATACAAATAATGTAATGCAAAGTGCTGTACAACATTTAAAAACATTAAAAACAAAAACAAAACAGTAAAATACATAAGATAATAAGTAAGTAATGATAAGAACATAAGAAGGCTTAAAAGGTCAGTTAAAAGCCTGATTAAAAAGGTGAGTCTTTAACCTTCTTTTAAAAACATCGACAGTCTCTGAAGTCCTGAGGTTCTCCGGCAGGCTGTTCCAGAGGCAGGGGCCATAGTGGCTAAATGCCGCCTCGCCGTGGGTTTTAGTTCTGGCTTGTGGTATAATTAAAAGGCCGCTGCCAGAGGACCTCAGGGTCCGCGAGGGTCGGTATGTTAAAAAGAGATCGGACAAATAAGAAGGCGCAAGGCCGTTAAGGCATTTAAAAACTAATAAAAGAACCTTAAAATCGATCCTGAAGCGGACCGAGAGCCAATGCAGCGACTTTAAAACTGGTGCAATGTGTTCCCACCGTCTGGTCCTTGTCAGCACGTGTGCAGCTGAGTTTTGCAGGAACTGTAGATTTAAAATACTCTTTTTGGGAAGACCAGAGAGCAGGCCATTACAATTGTCTAAACGAGAGGAGATAAAAATATGCATTAGCACCTCCTGCTGGCCTGAGAGAGAAACGCGCGAACTCTGGCTATGTTCTTAAGATGATAAAAACCTCTTTGTTAGTCTATCTTTGTGAGATTTTGCAGTAATACTATCATCTCTATACAGTGTGAACAAGTCGTACTAGTAAACTGTGTGCAGCATAACTGTAGATGAGAAACTGAGAAGCTGTCGTTGTGTTAGTACAATTTTAACACGTTTTTATTATTGTTCTTTTAGATTACGTGACCTAAAGTGTGATCATTGTTCTTTTCAGTGAAAGAGTAATATGTAATTTCACATGTAAGTAAATAATTAGATATTCTTTTATTATCCATGATTAGTACAGTTTATTATTAAGCAATTTACTTTACAGAATAATACATAATACATGAATTTCCTTATTTGACATTTTCTTATATTTGCCATCATTTTGGGTAGTGATAAGTGTTGCAAATATAGCACCAGATTAGTCTTTATCTCTGTAACACTCACACACAACTCACATGCCTATTTTACAAACATTCGAACCAAGCTAGCTGGAGCACTAAGATGCGATTTTAATTTAATTTAATTATGCTAGAACTGCACAGTGGATTTGTGGTTAGCACTGTCACCTTGCAGCTTGAAGATCCTTGGTTCGTGTCCTGGCCTTCCCAGGATCTTTTTGCATGGAGTTTGCATGTTCTCCCTGTACATGCATGAGTTTTCTCCAACTTCCTCTCACAGTCCAAAAACATGCTGAGGTTAATTGGTGATTCTAAATTGTCCATAGGTGTGAATGTGAGTGTGATTGTCTTTATATGTAGCCCTGGCAGAGTGTCCCCTGCCTTCACCCTAAGTGAGCTAGATAAACTCCTGCCCTCCCACCCCCCACCACCCCAATGAGGATTAAGCGGTGTACAGATAATGATGGATGGATGGATGGATGAATTATGCTACCTATGAATGACTGTCAAATCATTACACTGTGCAGTGTTGTTTCATGCCCAACCTCTCATGTATCTGACCTGTACTGACAACATCAGAACCCCTTTAAAAACATATTGGGGGTTGACAGTTGAGCACATTTAACATTCTCTAACTGTGGAAAAATTACTTCTTGGAATCTGTTTATATCCAAGACGAGCTCATTAAAAAACCTAATTATCTGCAGTATTGTGTTTTGGGGCTCACAAATTTACTGCTGGATATTTGTGTGTCTGTGTTGAGTGCTTCCAGTCAGCGGGTTCATTATGATGACTAGAATAACCAACATCTAATTTGGGACTCCATTACAATTGCTGGTAGTGTTGAGACCCATCAGGAATCATACTTATTCAAGGTGGTGATGGCGGCAGCAGCAGGCTAATAGAATGTGCAGTACGGGCCTCATGAATATAGCAATTTTGTCTCATTCTCTCTTTCTTCATTTTTAATCACATCATCATAATTGTCTGTTTAATGAAAACCTATATCTAGTGGGACCCTCTTGGATTTTTCAGTACTTGAAGCCAAGAAAGTTTAAATTCCACATATGACTCCATACTATGCTGTTTCTCTATCTCTAAAAGTCTTTGTAGATCAGCAGGTCATGATAATCCTAAAAGCCTTAGTGGAATACAACTCGACTTCTTGTTTTGGTTCTTGAAAATATTTCCCCTCCGATACAAGAAGGTTCACTTCACTACAGCTGTAACTCCGTTGTAATTTCACTTATCCAAAAGAAAAAAAAATCCTCATATGAAACTCCCCCAGATGTTTACAGAACGAGGCGAACAAAAAGAAGAGAAAAGAACACAACAAAGGCATGCTGACGCTTATCCTTCAGTTTCCCTGGAGATATCCACCTTATTTCGCCCCGCCCACTTTGAATTCTTCCTTGTTCTGCATTTTGTCTTCTCAATTCTGGTCAGCCCTTTCTGGGTAGCCGGCTCCACAGAGTTACAGCATCAAAATGTCAACAGACGCAACACCAGGGACTCTAAAATGTTTTTAAAAGCAGACATGAACCTGAGCCAGGCCAGCAGTACGAGTGACTTGGCGTGGGTGCTAGTTAGCAGTAGCGGCACGGTAGAGACAACGAGATGCTCCTACATCGCTGGATTAGGATAGTCGTGCAGTCATGCAGCCTCGATATTATGGAAGGTAAAAGTCCTACACCTTACTCTTCTTTTTGTCATGACTTTTTTTGCCATCATTGTTATCATTGTTATAATTACTGAAGAAAAGTTTTCTCTATTTAAAAAAACGGTGGCGCTTGAGACAGTAATATTTGTTGCTTTTTGCATGTAATACATGTTTAAAGTTGTGGTTCTAACGTCAGAATATTTGAAAATATGAACTATTTATTTCTTACATTGTATTTGGACTGCATTTAAGGCTATATTACAGAGTTTTATGGATATAGCAGAAGTAGAAGTGGTAGTTTTCTTGCTGTTGTGGTGCACGTCAACTGAGTGACTAAAGAGGAAACACTGAATATGATTCATTGTATTACGTTACATTCATTAGTATTATATGGGGTGCCGTCTCTAAAGCAGCTCATGCTAAAAAAAACAGCAACATTTTGTCATATTTAGCTTCAAACCATGTACAAACAAGGGGTGTGATTTTTTTTTTTTTGGTGACCATTTACAACATTTACTGCAATATTTCTTATCTTAGAAATATCTTAAATACTTTAATGTAAGTATTAAATGTCAGACATAAATGATAATTATAAATGCTAAATATAAATGTTAATATCATATTTAACATGTTGTAAAAGGTCACCAGAAAAAAAAGTCACACCACTTGTTTGTACATGGTTTGAAGCTAAATGTGACAAAATGAGCTGCTTTACAGACGGCACCCCATATAATATTAATGAATGCAATAGTTTTCATCGAAGACAGCTGTTAAAGGGGAACTTCGGTTTTTTTCAACCTGGGGTCTGTTTCCATATGTAATTTCATACATGTGAGTGATGGAGAAATGAATTTTCGACATAGCTCCAGTATTTAGCCAGGCAGGCAGCTTAGCAGCTCAGCTAGCAGCTCGGCTAGCGAAAAGTATGGGGCAGCTGGCCCCCCCGCGTCAAACTCCGCCCTCACGTGCTTTTGCCCCACACTGACTGGCTCAGATAGTCTCAGTGAGTGTCCTACAACATACTAGAGATGAGAAGTGAACAAAAACCTCCACATTACTTGGCGATCGCTCTTTGTTGTGGTCTGTATCCAAATCTCAGGACGCTAGAACGCAAATCTCATTCCGAAATCGAGAGCTCTCGCACGTTAGGGCGGACTTTGACGCGGGGGGGCCAGCTGCCCCATACTTTTCACTAGCCGAGCTGCTAGCTGAGCTGCTAAGCTGCCTGCCTGGCTAAATACTGGAGCTATGTCGAAAATTCATTTCTCCATCACTCACATGTATGAAATTACATATGGAAACAGACCCCAGGTTGAAAAAAACCGAAGTTCCCCTTTAAAGTTCAAATTGTCTTCTTTTATATCACAAATATAAACGAATCAAATAATCATTTCTGATGACAGGTTGAAAATGCTGTGTCCAGTGGGGTAACTGGCATATCCTGCACAGATGAACAACGGCTCTGGAATGTGGGGACTCAGAGGAACCTTGGCTCAAAGCAATTGATAGGGCAACTGCATACCTGTCTGCCTGCCTGCTTGCCAGCCTCACCTGCTTGCCAAACCCACCTCTGCTTCAATCCAGCCAGCATCCTGCATAAACTCTCTTTTCCTCCTACAAAAATGCACTTTTTCCTTTATCTCAATCTTTCACTTCATGAATAAATTCCATTACTTTTTTAAACCAAATTCTGTGTTGATGTCTACACTTAAGGCCAAACTCAGTCATTACAGCAGTAAGTGTTTTAAAAAATATGTATTTGTAACATAAACACATTGATAACATTTGTTAATAACAAACAATTTACAAACAGGTCAGAAATTTTTAGGTTTATTACAATTATATTGTAAAGATGTCAGATGAAAGGGGCTTCAGATGGACTGATGATCTTGCAGCATAGCTGTGTTCAGAGACAGACAGATCCTCCCACTGAGTTTCCACATCACAGCGTGGAGGCATGTAAATGTGGTCATCCTTCTCCTCTGCATCCTTGACACTGACTGTCATATCTAAGTTACAATGAACACAATGAAAATGTTTTTTTATTAGGAATTAAACTTCAACCAGAACATCCACGGGTCATGTGAGTGTTGCTAAGGTCCACCATAATGACAAGTAGTACAGACTAGCAAGAATTAAAAATACTGAGACTGACATACGTTGCAAACTTTAAGTCTTACAAGTATCCAGAAATAATGTAAGCTACATTAAGACTGATCACAGTGTTCAAAACCACCATCTTAACAAAATTTAAAATGTAATTTTAGAAATTGTTTCAGTTAACTGTTCATAACTGATCATTAAATGTAATCACAGCACGAATCATGGGAACTTTACGTTAGGCAAAACAATATCTCACTCACCCCTATCTGACAACCTCTTCAAAGCCCGCAGTGGGTTCTTTACTGGAGCATCATAGCCGAGCCATTTCTCGGGGTAAGGGTGCTCCTCTGTCGGCTCTCTGTCCACAAAATGAAATGAACATACATAACGGCGCTTCGGTGGGCACTTAAGGCTCAGCGCTTTCAGCCACAGCCGTATGTGCTCCTCGTCTTTGGGCGGACAATGTAGATTATATGGTGCCCCACAACACTCCCATCTCTCCACATGATGTTCAAAACAGGTTTGTTTCAAAAACTCTCTCCTCTTGGCCCAGTTATTATGGCAGCCTCGACATCTTGATGAAATAAAATCGCTATCTGGTTAGCTTACACCGCTCGTTCCTTTTGTTGACAACTGCACTTCCGGTCTGAAGCAGAAATCACAGGACAAAATGCTGTAATATGGCGTTGCCCTGGAGAAGCTTCAAAATAAGGTGGATACACTACGCTGGATTCTGTGTCAAGTGTGTCAATGAACCCATTTAACTTTCACTCGTGTATAGCCCCTATATCTGAAAGCAGTTGGGAAAATGAAGCCCTGTTACTGGTTGGAAGTGCTCACGAAGGGACTGGAGGTGAGGTGAGTGAACAAAACGACATTTTAACTTTTGTAAATATTTAATACAATGCCGATTGTCACAAACTGCAAACTATAAATTCAGAGGGAAATAATTATTTAAAAAAATCAAAACCCTTTTGTTTGCAAAATGCCCCTGCTGCTTTCCTATCCCTCACCAGCACCATATCCCGCTATCGGATATGGTGCTCACCTCCACACCTAATAGCACTGTCAGCCAGTTACATACTTCTGATTTGCCCAACTAAATTCTGGCCCCAAATATCAGGACTTCCCAGTATAGTATGGCATCATACACCAGTAATGGAATACCTGAACAGGCTTGCCCACTGTGCATTGGTCTGCCCAATCATTTCAGAAAGTTATTTGCATTCATTTAAAATAGCTGTTGACTGCCTGCATCTAGTGGATCAGACTTCCAACCTGAAGCTCAAACTCAGCATTAATAATTAAGTTGGTGGAGGTCTACTTATTTGTTCTTATGAAAATGTCCTTGTTTTGACTATTTTCAATTAACAGGAAAACTAGAAATGGGAGTATCTGAATTTGATTGATTCAACTGTATTAAAGGAGTAATCAAAACAAACAAACAAAAAAACCCAGAGTAGACCACTTTTGTTACATTACAGGCTTTGTTGAAATAAATGGATAGGAGTGATTGTTGAAAAGTTTGTATTTCCTGTCTTTATTTGTTATGAATTTTAAAAATTGACTGATTGAAATTGATTTTGATATAAACTGAAATTGATTTCACTGTATGAAGTTAATACAGTTATGGACTCTGGGCAAACATTTATCCTTTGTAGTGTTTGCCTCTCAACAAAAAATGACTTGGTAAACCCACTCCACACGCAAAGACTGAGAGAGAAATAGAGAGAGCGATAAACAAACTAAGCCACTAACTTACAGATTTATTGTGGAGGTGCTGCAACCAGTTAAATTAAAATAAAGATACCCCTGTTTTTTTTGGTAGTTCCAAAATGACAAAAGAAGCCGGCAGGTAACAATGAATTGTAAAGCAGCAGCAATGTCAGTTCTCTGTTTCCACACAGGATGTGTAAGCAGCAGCGGCTAAAGTCAGTGCAGAAGTACTTTAACATGCAATTCTACAAACAACCTGTGTTGGCTTCAGAAAAATTGGTGACCTTCAGGACAATCTTTACCTTTTACCCCCACTAGCAACATTTAAACCCTCAGTTCGTTGTTTTGTCCAAAACCTGTAAGCTGCATTGTTTGTTTAAAATGTACTGCTAGCTTGCCTATTCACTTTATAAAATGCCCTGTCTTACATTATTGCAAGCAGGGAGAGAGAGAGAGAAAGGCACTGCTCATCATGCTGGCCTGCAGAGACCAAAAGGGATGGGAATTATCAAAACAATTGTGCTTTGTGATGAAGACTCCTTCTGTGGAAGCTGTCCGGGTGTATGTGCCATCATTCTGTGGCACAGAGGAGGCTGACGAGCTCAGCAGCACATCTGGAGCAGGCCGATGGGAGATGAGCTTTTAATTATAAAACATAGTCTCATCTCAAGCAAAAGAGGCCACCCTTCAGTCACCCGGAGAACATATATCTGGGGTGGGTAGTGTTCCTTCACTCTTCATTGTCCTCACACAGTCTGTTTGCACACAAGCATAAGCTAAAATGTATGCCCAAGGGCATGCAAAACTAAACACTGTTGAAGTATTTTTGACAATCTCACAATGCAGCAAATCTAATTGTTTCTTTGTTTCTCACATCATGCTTTTGCAACTTTGACTTTTAGGAAGAACTCAAATTCTGTTATAAAATTGTTCCGTAACAGTAGAGGTCATAGGATCACCTAAAAATAAGTTCCCATTTTTCTCAAGGTATTTTACTCTGGAAGAAAGCGGATCTCCACTACAACAGGTGCAAAAATAATGATCTGAGGGTAGTTTAGTTTAAGCAAAAAAATAAAAGACAATCTACAGCCCTGTGCCATATTACTGAAAAGTCAAAAGATTCAACAGCGTGTCACTTCATAGTAAATGCAGTACTTCCAGGTTAAAGTCGGTTTTTGATGGTCATGCAAAATTAAAAATAAACATTTTAGATTTACTCTATCAACAATACAAGCACCACGGTGGAAAGTCGATGCACCAAAAACCAGTAGTTTTAATTATTACATTTTTTTATTTAAATAAAAAAAACCAATATTTTTGATAAAAGACTCAATCTTTGTCAGTATGGATGTCACTAGTGTTGCACAAATTTCTTCTTCAGAGATATGTCTTTTCAGCTATTCTTTGCAGGAGGTTTTAAAGCTCACTCTATCTTTCTCTTTTTCAATCACATACCCCAAAGGTGTTCTCTTGGGTTCAAGTCAGGTAACATACTTGGCCAGGTCACAGTCTTCTCTTTTTTCTTATTTAGAAGCTCTTCAGGGATTTTGGCAGCATGGTTTGGATAGCTAACATGCTGGAATATTTCTCTTCAGCCATGCTTCTGTAGACTGAGTCATCTAGTCAAGCATGTTCAGGGCAAATGTGCTGGACACAACCTGAGTCAAACCAATTTGAAATCTGGGGGTTTTGTGCCGAAGAGTATGCAAGGTTTTATTTGTTTTTTGTCTTCGATGCTGCCTATAAAGGCGGGCATATATAACCCAGACAACCCCTGTCTAAAGTCTAAATCCCCTGGATATTTGTCTTTTAGAATCAGGTCACAAGTAATCTGTGTGTAGCATCCTTTTAGGAGGACTGTAGCTATGATTAGTGGTACTATGGATCTTTTTATACCTTTTGATTACTACTGCAGCTGTGTTTTAACTGATTCTGAGTGGTCTACCTGTATCCTTTAACATCTTAGTAAAGTCTCACAATCAGATTTTTCATTATGTCTGGAAATGCTTTGCATGCAAAGCTTTTGATGCAAAAACATTTACTTTGAACACCCCATAGGTCCAAAATTTACAAGTTTCTACTTTTCACATTTTCTAACCATGTTAAAACAATTAGAAATACTAAAAACCATGTGCATACAGTTTTTTTTTCATCTCAGTGGTATTCAATGTTGTTGCACTGAGTTACTTCTTTGGGTCCAGAATTTACCCCATCTGTTCAACTGTTCAACATAGAAATAATGCAGTTATTGAGAGATAATAGAATTTTTAACTCTGTTTTGGTCTTGACTTTAAAGTTGTCTCTGGAAGGTGTCAGGGAAAGCTGATGTGTGGATGTAAAATTTTGGTCAGTGTGATAAATGCAAATCTGATAATCGGCTGATTATATTGTGTGAATAAATTTATGTCTGATGCTGTCATTTCAACCCAATGGGAACACAATAAGAGTCACCAAAACATTCAGTTATCTTTTGAACATTGTGAATATTCGGCGCAAACAAAGCAACTGTAGTCTCAACTGTGCTCAGTGTCAGAGCAAAAAACTACCTAAAAAATTTTCCATAATCATTTCACATGATGTGCCCACATTGGGTTTGGGAACTGTTAAATTTATATAATTAAACCTGCAGTAAAGCTACTGCTGAGACTAACAAGCCAACGATGAACGTACATGATTAGCCTGCTCTGTCCTTCCATGCCTCTTACACATCATCACGTTTACATTCACATTTGCATACTATGAACAAGCATCCATCCATCCATCCATTCTCTATACAATCCGCTTTATCCTCACTAGGGTCGCGGGGGGTGCTAGAGCCTATCTCAGCTGACTCGGGCGAAGGCAGGGGACACCCTGGACAGGTCACCAGTCTGTCAGGGCTACATATACAGACACACAATCACACTCACATTCACACCTACGGGCAATTTAGAGTTATCAATTAACCTCAGCATATTTTTGGACTGTGGGAGGAAGCCGGAGTACCCGGAGAAAACCCACGCATGCACAGGGAGAACATGCAAACTCCATGCAGAAAGATCCCAGGCCCAGGCTGGGATTTGAACCATAGATCTTCTTGCTGCAAGGCGAACGTGCTAACCACCACAGCACTGTGCATGAACAAGCATCACTGGATTAATTCAACCTTCCTATTGATGAGAAACAATATATTTGTTGATTGATTTGTTTAATTTTTCATCTCAAAGATGCACAAACATATGAACAATTTATATTTCTGTGCAAATGAAACAATCAAAAATCCATCATCTGAAGTGAAATTTACTAAAAATGATGTGATTGCATTACAGAAATCAGATTACATGGACACTTATAGAATACTTCAAATCTGATTACAATTTACATTAAAGTGTTTCTTTAATCTTACCTAATCTGGTGTAGCTTCAATTCTGTTTCCTGCATGCGTGAAAGTGAGCTTAGGTTTCAGCATGAGATTTTTTTTGGATCAAATGGGACATTTTGAATTAGTCTTCTGTTGCTTCTTTGTGTTAACTTGAATTTAAGTAAGACTTGAGGTTTAATTATCTTTAATACACTGATAAATTACTCCATGTGATTATTACTCCTTTCATCCAACTACCACGATCCCTTCACATGTACTTGCTATTTTACATTTAGATTAGACAAATGAAAATTTTATTGGACACCTGGTTAAAGCTTAAATGACTAAAAAATGGCATTCTCCAGGAGAAATCTACCTGAGAAACCATTATGTGAACCTCACACGTGATTAATCAGCATGCCTAGCCCAATACTGAATGGTAACAATTTATTACATTTACTTTGTTACAGGTACTTAATAAACCTAATGTGAAAATCTAATTTTTCACCTAGTCCATCTCCATATGTTTTTTCTTTCTTTTTTAAAAGACGTATCATACGTGAAATTAGCAGTTATTGCAGTGGATGAGTATTTCCAACTTAAAACTGCAATGCATTCAGACCTCCAGTGGTTTCATACCGAGAAACTTCAGGACTAAATCTTGTTATGATGTGGAGTAGGACTTGCTGTATCATTATTTCTCTTCAAAGTTGACTTCTAGGTCCAAAACTCAGATTATACCATACCAGATTATTATCATTTAATATATAAGGTTACATGGGAACCATAAGAGAAGAAGAGATATTAAGAGAAATATATTACAAACTGCCTGAGGAAGGTTTAGCACCGAAATGTTGCACTAATAAATTTATCTTTAGTTCGATAGTGTGTGGGAGTCTATTTGAACCTGGTTGTGCATACTGTAAAAGCAGTATCTCATGACAAGAAAAAAAATTTCTGCAGACAAAGTCTTTTTCCATGTCCCCCTACCACCTACAGTGGAAGCCAAGCAGATGTATTACAACAAACTGACTGCACATCCCCAGACTTGGTGGGTCTGAAAGGTGTTAAAATGCCAACACCTACTTCAGGCCACAAACAGTACTAAGCACAGCAAGACTTCCTCTCACCTGAAAGTAATGAAAAGATACGACCAGGCACCACAGGCTTCCTGTTGACCAGAGCGAAGGACAGCTCCGTCTGCAGGAACACAGCTGAGGCCTTGATGAGATGCTGTCCAAAGCGCAGGGTTGACATGTTAACTGATTCACAGGCCTGAAAGAGACACAAAGGCAGTGGGTGGTGAAAAACATCAGATTGTAGTAGGATTTTGTTCATTGCACACATTCACACACTGAAGAATCTGACTGACAGATTTGATCTGCCTGAAGGTGGCTCTGAATCCAATAAGGAAAACATTAAAAACAACTGAATAAAAGTAACTTATGCATATCACAAATTTGCATGTCAGAGATTCAAAAATAATGTCTAACCAGTACAAAATAACTCTAAATAGCAAGCACAGCAGTTACACAACTCTAAGAAAAACGTGTTGTTTACACTTTTTCTCAATTGATAAGACACTAAATTCCATTCATTGCACACAGCCACCAACTGACTGCACACATTTCTCAAAAACAGGACTCTGCTGTCAAAATTTTGAACACTATTTATGTTTCGCACACAGTTTCCAAATCTTTTGCACTCTTTTTGCAAAACACTGTACATGTTTTTTGCTCATTTGAACACATTTTTCACACATAGCAAACATTTTTCAAAGAGCGAACATTCGAAAGCAGAATTGGGACACTGTTCCAACACTGCTGTCACAATTAAGACACAACAGGTCAAAACTGAAAACACTTCTGTCAATGAACTGCACACTACACAGTTTTTCTCGATTGCTAAGACACATTCCTGGAAAGCTGCTCTCCTTTTCCCTAAACTGTGAACACAAAACCCAATTTTCAAGCTACATTCACAAAGCCTCTGACTCTGTTTTGGAACAATGAGGGCTAAATAAACAAAAAAAGACCCTGATTCGTGGTCGTCTGAGCCATCACTACTTTCCTGCAGAATCGAACCAGTGACATTTGGTATAAGACTGTTTCCTTTGAATCACCTATTTGCTGAAATTCTAAAACAGATTCTTGCCGGTGCTAAACCCAAATCATTGTGTCAGTGTAGTTTTGAACAGAATATATATACATTTTTGATATTAGCTGAGTTATTAGTTATTATAATTTGGATAACATTGATGTTATGATACAGATACAGATGTCTGTAAGTGCAGCTGATGTTGAGCACACCCTGACCCTTCCAACAACGACTGATATTAGGAGGTAAGTGTCACTTAAGCAAGGCATGGAGTATAGAACTTTAATTATTTTTTCTGTCTGTCTTTCTAATTTCTGTCTTTCTATAAAATAAAGTTTTTATTTGTGAGTACAATGTTTTTTGTGCTCTCTCATGGATATAGTTCTTTTACTATAGCCATTTAAAGCAGTGTAACCTATGATACTTGATGTAAATACAGTAGAAACAGATACAAAAACATTGCTCAAAATTTTAAGCAGTTGAGTTGTAGTCAGTCCCAGTATCTAAAGTGTTCGAATAGGGCCCAGATGCCCATGTTTGACACTGTTCTAGGACATTAACTACGTATGTTGTCTACATCAGTTGCCAGTGATGAAGCGGCAACTGGACATTGGATGATCAGCATTAAAAGCCATGTCATCTGTGGAGGCATCAAACAAAGCTTCATTCATGGTTTTGCTGCAGTTTTTGCAACCTACTATGTGTTCAACTTGCAATACCAAGAAAAGGTTGCAAGGACATTGGAGTTTGTTCAAAGGTAAATCCTCTGTTAGTCTTGAATGTTGTTTGTTTACTCTTAGGTGTGCCTCAAATCAGTTGCTGTTTATTTACTCCTGTACCAACTTTATGATTGCTATTGCTGTGTCTTTTAATAGGGAATAAAGACAGGTGCTAGCATGTCTGACAGAAATAAAGAGAAACAGGGATTAGGGGGTTGAGTTTGACTTCTGACAAAGAGTATGCACATTACATAATACACCGATAGATCGATAAAAACCACAGTTTTAATGCTACATACTATTATATCTGTGTAGTTACTGCAAATAAACATGAGCTGTAAAATCAAGTTATTGACTCTTTCAGTTTAACTGTAAGGCCTTGAAATGCATCTATTTTTCAATGTGGCTAAACAACACATTTTAAGAAATAATCCTGAGAAGTCTTAAATTAGATGCAAGTATGACACATAGAAATTCCTTGCATACATGATGACAAAAATGCATCTTTTCTTTAGCGCATGTCCATCCAAAGAGGTAAGAGTTGGGGGAACGCATGCTGAAGGATGGGACATGCTGGAGTGCCGCCATGATGAATTTCATTTCACCTAATAACTGTAACTGCTCTTTTTTGAAACATGTATGTGACTTACTGTAATGGGGTTAAACGATGCCAAAGTGATTACATGACTCCTTCGTAGTTGGCAGTGTGGTCTGACTGGAGCCTAGAGATAATCACAGCCCAATCCACTCTCCCTTCTTCCTCCCATATTCTCTCTCAGTTTTTCTACCCAAACTGCTCAGCCACCACAGAGAGAGAACCACTGGTATGTTTGGATTTGGTCCCAGAAGACTCATTCACTCTGTCTTACCAGCTGTCTTTTCTGCATTAACATTCTAAATGCAGTCTGACAATCCACACAATTAAGAACTAGGATACTGCAATTACTTCACTGTGTGCAAAGATGAACCAATTAGTGTTTACTTTACACAGATTTTACAATATGTGAATGCCAGCCTGTTTAGCTACCAAAGCTAAAAATATTTACCTCTTTTATTGATAATACACCAGCCATATGTCCAACTGAAGACACAAAGGTCATTTCATGGCATTTTTTTCTTGCAGGGTTTAAACATTCTTTCAACTTTCTTCATTTAAATTCAGACAAAACTGAGGATATTGCATTTGACCCTAAAAATCTCAGAAACACACTATCTAACCAGATAGTTACTCTAGAAGACAGTGCCTTAGCCTCCAGTTGTACTGTTAAAAACATTGGAATTGTTTTTGATCAGGACATGTCATTCAACATACAAAATCAGTTTGTAGGATGGCCTTCTTTAATCACTGTAATATTTTAAAAATCGGGAACATCTTGCCTCATTTCCACCAAAGAGAACCAGGGTGCTCGCTTGGTTCAAGGTAAGTGTCGGCGCTTTAAGGGTTCAAATCCCGTGCCCCCCCAGGACCGGTTTGCTTTTCCATTGACAAGGAGCCAAGTTGGAGTCGCGTCATTGCATCGCCCTAAAACATCAGTACGTCGCTGCATGCGTAGCCGTTCTGCGACAGTGGCGCACTCTAAACATGCTGGTTTTGCAAGCCTACACTGCGATCCAGAAACAAATAATCTGACTGTTAGTAGCTACTTATCTTCATCGTAGTTACGGGTAATGGTGAATACGTTTGAGAAGACAGGTAACTGTCAGCGATGTTTTGATTCTTAACAGTGAACGTGTTAGCATTAGCTGAGCTACTTAGCCTCGACTACGTTTGTATCCAGTTCATAGCGGTTAAACAAACGCAATAAATTGATGATAGTATCAATCTTTACCTTGAAATAATGAAATATATTTCATTTTGGTTGATGGCTATGACTGGTATTTATATTGTAAGTGACAATTTTGTGGTCTTTTCTAAGATTCACAAGCGTCATGGTACTTGTGTCCAAACTTATGGCCATGGCTGTATTGTAAATCCTTATTATCTTGATGTCCCAAAATTTCTCTGAACAACCTCCAGCTGATACAAAATGCTGCAGCCAGAGTTCTGACAGCAGCCAGCAAGAAAGATTATATTTCTTCCATATTAGCTTCTCTTCATTGGCTCCAGGTAAAATCCAGGATAGAATTTAAAATCCTGCTTCTAACATGTAAAACTCTCAATGAACAAGCTCCATCTTATCTTAAAGACCTTATTGGACCACATCATCCAAACAGAGCCCTTCACTCTCTGATTGCAGGTTTACTTGTGGTTTCCAGAGTTTCCAGAAGAAGAATGGGAGGCAGAGCCTTCAGTTATCAGCTCCTCTGTTGTGGAATCAGCTCCCAGTTTTGGTTAAAGAGATAGAAACCCTCTCTACTTTTAAAATTACTCTTAAAACTTGCCTTTTTGATAAAGCTTATAGTTAGGGCTGCTTGGGATCACCTGAGCTGTCTCTGAGTTATGCTGCTACAGATTTAGACTGCTGGGGGATTCCCATGAGGCAGTGGACTCATCTCCTCTTCTTTTTACATAAAGTTATATAACATCATTACATATTACTATCTCTGTGTTTCTCCCGAGGTCCTGTGTTTGTTCTCTCTTTCGGTGTCTCTGGATCTTCAGTTAAACATCTTTAATCTGCAGTTTCCTCACCAACCTCCGAAATGTTCATTGTTCATTGTTTGTATTGTTTGTCTGTTCTCCATCTGCTGAAGTCCTAAAATTCAAAAGGTCCATACCTTATTATGCTAAACACTGTGAGATGACATATGTTGTGAATTGCACTATATAAATAAAATTGAATGGAGTTGAAAATGCTTTACAATTAAAACAGAACACCATAAACATGACTAAAAGAGACATGACTAAAACAAGATAATAAAATAATAATAATAAACAATGTCTGCTGTGATTTGTGTTTGTAACATTGATCATATGTGCATGAATAGTGTCATGCTTCAGGAGGACTAACTGCAGCTGTTTGCAGAGCTTTTTTCAGGTGATACAGCCACAGTGTGATTGGAGTAAAGTGTGTGCTGCTTGGCTGTTTTTACTTAACAGACTGTAAGGCTGAGGGCAACTTCAGTTACACGTGTGGCTGGTGTAAATGGCAGCCACCCACAACTCTTTTTCCACTTTGCACAAATTCCCCGAATACACACATCACCTCCTTGGATATAAATACACAAGAATATACTATACGCAGAGGGGCAAGCACACACACACACACACACACACACACACACACGTGGACGTTTGTGACCAAGGCACCCTCTGACCTCTGTATGACTCCTGTTCCGTATGTGTTGATATTGAAGTGAAAAACACTAGGAGCAGGGTGTGATGGCAAACACCCACTTCAATACAAGTCAGTGAGAATTAGTTTTTTGATGGTATTTGCTCTACTTGTCAAATTAGAAATAACGTATACACCTTTCTCTACACAGATGACATGCCTATCTCAGCTTCACCTGTCTGATTTTGCTGTTCATAGTCTTGCTTCTCAAAAGTCCAAACACACTGAAGTAAGCATCATATTGTCCAAAATACTAAATATTAGTTTAAGCGGGATCAGGAGTGTGTACAGCAGGGTTCTCGCCAGGATTTTTTTTCAGCGTAACGGCAGGTCCTCCTGCACGCGCGCGCGCAATAGACGGGAACGCGCATGCGCAATAGACAGGAACGGGTCAATCGACAGGAAAGTACGGCTGAGGTGGGGAGACATAAATTAACCTAGATAGGCACCCAGTCGATAAAAACAAACGCACATGGCGTTATCTGTCAAAATCAGCGCAGCGGCCCTAATCACAGTGTTAACCCTTCCTGTTCGGCCCCCGACCATGGTCAGGAAGCCCGGGGTTAACCCCCTTCACTTCATCAGCAGCCATAGAGGCAAAGACACAGGAGCCCAGCCGTATTGAAGAACACTGCATCCTTTATTGTCTATAAATAGTGGTTGAACCGCACAGTGCCACCAAACCAGCAACTGTACACCTTCTCTCCTCCGACTGCACCGACTGCCCGTCCGTCTCACTCGCTCTCCCCCTCCCTCCCCCTCCCTCCCACACACACACGCTGCTCTCTCTCCCTCTCTCATGACGGAGCAACACACTGTCATAACAACAGCGTAATCGTTGAAATGCGCTGGCGTAGCAGCCCTAATCACAGCGTAATCTTTAAAACTGAGCGTAACGGGCCGTTAAGACTGCGTAACGGCCCGTTACGCTGAAATGCGCTGGCGAGAACCCTGTACAGTAAATCAAGAAAATAAACACCCCAAAGCCCTCATTAATCCTCATACAGATCTGACAGCTGATAGAAACTGTAAGGTACTTGAACAAAGTACACTACAAATAGTGACTGCAGTATTGCTGCAGACAAATAATGATAAATCATAGCAGCTAGCATTTTTTGTACTACTTGATAAGATATTAAAAAATCTCTTTCAATACAATGAGAACTTGTTGAACTGTGTCCTTGGACTGCAGGGTGATTCTACCTCATATTTGTAGGTTTTTTTTTTTCTGTGCATACAAAAATGTTATCAAGTAAAACGTGTATAAAATCTGGGATCATACTGAAAGAGAGGCAGAGCCATGTCAATTTTTGTGCAGTTTTCTTTGTGCCAATCTGTAGAGCGATGTTTGAAGTGCAATAACTTGAGAAATAATGTAGCTACAAGCCCTTCTTTGATAAATCAGTACAAACCAGTTATATGATGATAAATGTGGTCAAAAATGTTCATGTTTTTTTCTATTGTGATATTCCACAAATCATAACATTTAGTTTTTCTTCCTTAAGAGGCTGATTCTTTTTTTTTCCCCCTATGACTGGCATCAATAGGAGCTTGAAAAATGTAGAGTGTAGTGCCAGGCACAGGTTTACAGTATGGGGGGAAAAAATGCAGGTGGACCGACATGGGGCCTTCAGGAATTGAAACAGAATGGCCCTGCTTATAGGAGAGAATCACATTTATTAACTGAGATCAAAGTAAAATCAGTTATCACAGAGTAAATAAAACCAACATTATTTTAGTGCCTGGTCAGGTAGTTAGAGCTTGGCCATTGAAATATTGTTTATGTCCAGTTGGCACTCTTTTATAACAAAGTTGATTTACTTAAGTGAAAACAGTCCAGTCAGCAAATTCTTCTTCTCTCTAGAAAATAAATAAGTGATGAGGCAGTCTATTAGGAGGGCAGGTGAAAAGAGAAACTCAGAGCGATGCTTTTTAATTAAAGAACTACATATTCAACAATTCCTTTGCTGTGCAGCTCATCTATGTGTATGATACTAAACACAAATGGGACTCTCGTGGTGAAAAGGAAATCATATTTAGATTCAATTTTCTGATGGGAGGTGGCTGGATAGTCTGTCTGTCAGGCACACTCATCAAGCCTGAATAAGAATAATACACAGAGAACAAGACAGGTAAATGGTCTGTATTTATACAGCATTTTTACTATACCTGCAAGGTACCCAAAGCGCTTTACAGGATACGTCACATTCATCCATTCACACACACATTCACACACTGATGGCGGAAGCTGCCATGCAAGGCGCTAACCACGACCCATCAGGAGCAATTAGGGGTTAGGTGTCTTGCTCAGGGACACCTCGACATGAGCACGACAGGCCGAGGATCAAACCGGCAACCACTCTACCCACAGAGCCATGACACCCCCATGCTGATGGGACTGATGAAAGGCGACAATGATTATATTACCAAACATGCAGTGATTGGTGAAACTCATGAAGACAGCCTGGACTGGGAGAAACAGATCACAACATTTTTTTTAACTTTAAAATCAAGAAATCAGAATACTATCACTGCTATTAGAGAAGAAAAAATACCCCTGAGTTTTCTTTCCCATAAATGTATAGGACTCGACATTTATTCACCATGGTAGGTGCATATTCCTTAGATTTATCTCTTCTTCAGAATTACCACATGAAAAGTATTGAACCATGCCATTAACCCTTTGATGCACAACATGGGCCAAAAGTGACCCATATACAATAAAAATGGGTACCTTTTGACCCATGTGGTGCATCAAAGGGTTAAGAAAAATGCTGTTCCTAAAACTACTGTATGCTGGCATTCAAATGTTTAAAAAAAACATATGAGCACATTTACACATGTTAAGTGTGGTGTGTGACATAAATAAATCACAACATCAACATGGAACTGGAGTAGTCACTGCACCTAATGTACAGTATATGATTTAATACAGCAGAAAGTACGAAAAGTCATGCTATATAGACATCTATGTCCTATATATGACATCACAATAATGTTTAACTCATTAAATGTAATAATAGTCAGGCCAAGCTAGACGCCCAGCTACTGCAGGCTGATCCAAGGTGTTGCTGTGGATAACCTGATACGACCAAATTAAAAAATAAAAAAAAACACTATGATGGGTTCTTGGTCATTTATAATCTACTAAAATCTAAAGAGTGGCAGAATTTGTGGAGTATATCTCCCAAAGAGAGAAAAAAAGACTAACAGCTTATTGGTAATATGACAATGAACACAAACCAAATTTCCACTGTCACATTTTGAATGGTTCGACAGGTGTAACCTACAGAATACTTTCTGATTGTTTCTGGAACTTTACATCTATATTGCAAACACTGACAAAAGAGATTGAGCAGACTGTGACCATCATAAGGACCTCTATTTTTGACCTAACTTATACAACACCGACACACCAATGCTAAGTTAGAACCTGTGGTCAGCTTTAACTGAAAATATATGAGCATTTTGTCTTTCTGAAAAAGAGTGAGCATATAACTAAGTGGTTCTGAATGGATGATCAACATAAATAATTGACCTCCTAAAAGTTTACAACTGAGATTGATTTGACGGCCGTGGCAGAGGTGATCCTCGTGAGTTGCGTTTCAATACAACTGTCAAGTGAATTTGAAGCACACTTGAAATGTTGCAAAAACTGTTTTGAAGTGAATAAATTTGGCTCCTTAATCTCGTAAGAGGGTGGCGTTAAAGGGACAAAGAAATGCCACCGGGCCACTCAAAATCACACCTCAGTGTGACCTGGTTTGAATCAAAGCCATGGCCCCTCATCGGATGAGACCCGCAAACACAGCAAGGGATCCAAAAGACGTGACCAAGACATCAGTAAAACTTTAACTGCCACTAGGCAGCACCACCCCCTTGCATTCTTTGTGTTACGAGTTGTTGGAAGGAGGTCATGACTTCAACACAGCAGTTACTGTGAGGGAGCAATGAAATGTTTGAATTACTTTCACCCTTGGCCACAGTTCTTTGTTTGCTTGACAAGCACAAGACTGCTTCAAGTGATTTAAATTGTTTTTTGTATCCTGGGAGAAATGATTAGCAACCGAGATGTTCCTCCATACCTGCAGACATGGAGACAATCCTTTCTCCAGCAGATGGATTAGTCAAGGTCCCGCTTCATCAACCGAAAAGACTCTGGTGATCATTTATTACCACACCAAGGACACCAAAACCCACTCCACTGCAGGATGCCACACTGGCCCACAAGCATTCAAATCAACGGACCGACGTATTGACGGAACCCATGCTACAAGTGACTCAGAGTAACAGAGCTTTTGTCTGGGCAGAGACATAAAAAGTTAGTGTGAAAGTTTAACTGGTTGCTGTACAATTTAAGGACGACCGCGTCCTTCTTTGCGTTTTATTGTTGTATACTGTTGCTGCTAGAAGCTTTGTTGGAACAGAGTAGAATAGAATAGCCACTTTATTGTCAACCTGAACATAAACTAGGTGCACATTATGACTGAAATTGCGGTGCAACAAGCTTGTTTATAAATTAATTGGATAATTGCTGTTAGTTTGTGCTGTCATGTGTGTTTGCAATACAATGTAGGATCAACTAGCCATTATCAACAGTGAAACAAAGCAACGGTAGCCCTTCATCCTCGTCCTGTAGATCTGGTCACCTTTGCAATCACAGACCGGAGACAGGGCCCTCTGTGATCAGCAAAAGGACACCAAGGCACCACACCAGAAGTGGAACCTTGAGAAAGGCAGCATCCTAGTCTGTCAGGATGGTGTACAGTTTTCATTGGTAAGAGACGGACACGACAAGACAGACTGTAAAGTATCCCACAAAACACACCTTCAGATGAAAGTAATCTAACAATGTGTACTGGGGCCGTCACGGCACCAGATGACTGACTCACATTCCCAGTCACTACCACGACAAAAGACCACATGGTCCCTATAAACTCTCCGACTGATTTCTCGCTCTGCAGAAAGCGAGGGTCAAAAATCTTGACAACTTCAAAGGAGTATAAACCCTAGACCACAGTAGGAAAATGATAATTTTTGGGCCATTCTGGACTTAATCCTTCTCTATGTGCAACTTTAAAGGAACTATGATCAGTGATTTAAATACCCTCATTATGATCAGTTTCACCATGCCCTCCTTTTGAGTCTGTTCTTCATTTGTAAATTCATGCTTTAAACTAGAGGCTTAATAATTGTAAATGGCACATGGGTGTTTTTAGTCTGGTTCTGATTAGCTGCCTATCAGGAGTGCACACATGTAAACAATGTGTCCTCATCCTTCCTCAGCAGAGGTTGGTCCAGATCCCCTCCAGAGTGCAAAAGAATCCCTTCTAAAGACCACAGCTGAAAGTGCCATACTTGCCATCCATCGTAAGTTATCCCTCAGTACCGTCAGCTCTTTCTTTTGAAATTTTGCAGTTTTATTTACCTTGTTCAATGCTATACTTAAGAATTTGCAAAATATATGCTATGAAAACATGTAACAGTATACATTGTGACAAGTGATAGCAATGAAAGGTGATAAATGGTGGTTACATTTCATGCACTGGGGGAGTCCTGCTGCTGTGTGTTTGCTGATTTACTGCCATTACTTACTAGTAGACTTAATGGAACTGAGTCATCATGAATGCTTTTAATTTTACCTGTGCCTCTTATGCTGTGATGGGTCGAAACGCCTACAGTGCTGAGTCTAAAAACCAAGACAAGTGTTTCTACCTGAAATGACTGCAATTGTGTCTGGGCGGCAGCTATCCTTTGCAGGCTAGAAGAACCCTTCTAACATACGAAGAATTACAGCAGGAGACTGTTGAAATCATCATCATAATTTGTAATTCACTGGAACAAATGGTGCCATATTCTTTTTCATACAGTATGGACCTGAGTCTCAGACTGCCTTCTGTGGAGTGATGAGACAACATAAGGGACAATAACACTTTGGAGATTGCAATTTCAAAGACATAATGACCCCCATCCAATTGTGAACATTCCATCCTTTCCCTCCTGTGGCAACCCGAACCCAGTCTCACATCAAATTGTGACATAGTCACGTTTGTCCACAATGCAAAACGTTACAATCTCACAATTTTGGCCTGAAAATTGTGAGATGCTCACGTTTTTCCCCCCAATTCTTTTCTATGGGTCTGACGAAGGGTCATGTGACTGCTTGCTGCAGGCTTCTCAAAATGAAAACATGGCGGCTATTCCTTTAATTTTCCGTGGAAAATGCATTATTTTAAGATAGTTTGGACAGAAAAAAACATTTTGATGACATTTTTAGCGAGAAATATATATAACACTTTCACATTATCCATTCAGTTATTGGAAATGATCTTTGGTTTGGTTTGTTTTTACGCTGAATTTCACTTCACGGCATTAAATTGTGACAGTGTCACATTTTGTACGTTATGTTGGTTGATTAGGACGCTGCCAAAAACGAAAACAAGCGGTGTGTTTATTTTTGTATTGTTGCACTGTGTAATTTTTTGAGTTGTTAAATCATTTTTGTAACTCTTGGTGATTACTGCTAGTTACTGAGATGTCTTCCCCGGCCGTTCATTAGTTGACGCGCTTCGCTCCCTTGTTAACAAGTTGCATTTCAATGATCCACAAGTCGCTCGTTGTCGATGCAAACAACCGTATTTATTTCCATGAACGTGCTTTTACCGCAATCATTTGTTGAGCTCATCCATACACCAGTCAGCGCACAGCGATCTAAAAACTTTATTCCTGCCCACAACAAGATCCCCCTGTCTTTCTTTAGCCCGTGGAAGCGTCCATAGCAACCACCATAGCAACGGTGGGAAACGTAACAATTCCACTCCGAGACGTGAAAGATTAATCGTAATAACAAACCAGAGATCATACACAAGAACTGAACGAATATTGTGAAATTAAAATGTATATTTTTTTGTGTCGCTGTAATGCCTGAGGCTTTGCTGCTGTCCGCTTTCTGACCGTGGTCGGCAAAACACGGGAGAACTACGTGCAGAACCTGCTGCACCTTTCTTCTTCGGTGGTGTCTGTGTAAAACAATGTCCAACATGCAAACAGCACACCTAGCGCCATGAAGCACAAAATGCAGGTGTAAATCAATGACATCTTACAATTACAATGTCCTGTCTTTTAACTAATAAAGACACATATATAAAGAACTTTACATCAGTTTGTTTGTTTGTTTGTTTTATTAAGGTCCCCTATCAGCTTTTGCAAAGCAGCAGCTATTCTTCCTGGGGTCTTCATAATTTCATTTGTGACAACACCAAAAAGCAACATGTACACAAAATACATACAAATCAAATTACAAAATACATAAAAAATACATACAAAAATACACATATACAATACAAATAACATACATATACAAAACCTGTCCTAACAAAAAGCATACAACACATAATACTCCCACCTTGAATTATAAAAATAAACTTTTCTTCTTCAAAGATACCATGACCTAACAGCAATAATTAAAGAACAATCTACCTCAGAAACCAACCATAACATAAATCACATAAACAGTGACATTACAGTCACTACATTTAAGTTTAAGATTTAATTTAATGAATGATTGTATTTTACAAATTTCTATTCCCAAGCAACCCACTAAACTAATAACTAAAATTTTGTGCTACATAATGCTCTTTTAGTTTAATTTTAAACTTTTCAATATTCCCCGTTTTTGAGAAAATCCGGATGTTATCACTCGCTCCCGACAAAAGCATCATTTTTTAAAAAATATTTTGGATTTCGATTAATTAGACAATGAACAAATTGCCGTAATTTCCTGGTGGGTGTGTTTATGCAGCCTATTAAATACTTTTTTCCCCATGAAATAAAGTACAATCCATACATCATGGTCCAGTGTTCATTGTTTGTTTTGTTCACTGACATAGTGCAATAAAGTTTTGTTTTTAAACCATCCAGTACCGTAATGAATATTGAATGAATATGGCATCTCGTTTACATCTCTAATTAAGGAGCAAGAAATTTACTGACGTTGATTTATGATTCAAGACAAGCAGAGGACACACTGTGTGCCCCTTTAATGTCCAAAAGGCCAATTAAGGTCAAAATCTCACAGATTCTTTGACCAATTTGGACCAACCTGCACATGTTTCATATTGGGTCCTGAAGCAATACTGGTGTACGGTTTCAGACCACCAGGACCTACAACGGCAAAATAGGAGCAAAAAAGACACTGGAACAGGGGCCTTTGTTAAAATGAATGAGAAACAGTGTGAGAACATCAATCAAAGTGCACCAAAGTGCATAAAGTCATAGAACAGGGTGTGCTGAATGCTCTGGGAGCAAGTCTGCAGTGAAAACACCTTTGAAGGGGTCAAGGGTCACTACACACGTGGACAAAATTGTTGGTACCCCTCAGTTAAAGAAGGAAAAACCCACAATTCTCACTGAAATCACTTGAAACTCACAAAAGTAACAATAAATAAAAATTTATTGAAAATTAAATCATCAAAAACAGCCATTACTTTTGAATTGTTGATTAACATAATTATTTAAAAAAACAAACTAATGAAACAGGCCTGGACAAAAATGATGGTACCTCTATAAAAGATTGAAAACTATTTGACCAGAGTGACATGATTAACTCAGGTGTGTCATTTAATTGACATCACAGGTGTTTCCAAACTCATAATCAGTCAGTCTGCCTATTTAAAGGGAGACAAGTAGTCACCCTGCTGTTTGGTGAAAAGGTGTGTACCACACTGAACATGGACAACAGAAAGCGAAGGAGAGAATTGTCCCAGGACATCCGAAAAAAAATGATAGACAAACATCTTAAAGGTAAAGGCTATAAGACCATCTCTAAACAGCTTGAAGTTCCTGTGACAACAGTGGCTCATATTATTCAGAAGTTCAAGACCCACGGGACAGTAGCCAACCTCCCTGGACGTGGCCGCAAGAGGAAAATTGATGACAAATTGAAGAGGCGGATCGTTCGAATTGTATCCAAAGAGCCCAGAGCAACCTCCAAAGAAATTAAAGGTGAACTCCAAGGCCAAGGTACATCAGTGTCAGATCGCACCATTCGTCGTTGTTTGAGCCAAAGTGGACTTCATGGGAGACGACCAAGGAGGACACCACTGCTGAAAAAAACTCATAAAAAAGCCAGACTGGAATTTGCAAAAATGCATGTTGACAAGCCACAAAGCTTCTGGGAGAATGTCCTTTGGACAGATGAGACCAAACTGGAGCTTTTTGGTAAGGCACATCAACTCTATGTTCATAGACTCAAAAACCAAGCATACGAAGAAAAGAACACTGTCCCTACGGTGAAACATGGAGGAGGCTCAGTAATGTTTTGGGGCTGCTTTGCTGCATCTGGCACAGGGTGTCTTGAAAGTGTGCAAGGTACGATGAAATCTGAAGACTATCAAGGCATTCTGGAGAGAAATGTGCTGCCTAGTGTCAGAAAGCTTGGTCTCAGTCGCAGGTCATGGGTCTTCCAACAGGACAACCATCCAAAACACACAGCCAAAAACACCCAAGAATGGCTGAGAGAAAAGCGTTGGACTATTCTAAAGTGGCCTTCTATGAGCCCAGATCTCAATCCCATTGAACATATGTGGAAGGAGCTGAAACATGCCATTTGGAGAAGACACCCATCAAACCTGAGACAACTGGAGCTGTTTGCTCATGAGGAGTGGGCCAAAATACCTGTTGACAGCTGCAGAACGCTCATTGACAAATACAGAAATCGTTTATTGCAGTGATTGCCTCAAAAGGTTATGCAACAAAATATTAAGTTATGGGTACCATCATTTTTGTCCAGCCCTATTTCATTAGTTTGTTTTTTTAAATAATTATGTTAATCAACAATTCAAAAGTGATGGCTGATTTTGATTATTTAATTTTCAATAAATTTTTATTTATTGTTACTTTTGTGAGTTTCAAGTGATTTCAGTGAGAATTGTGGGTTTTTCCTTCTTTAACTGAGGGGTACCAACAATTTTGTCCACGTGTGTAAATCTGAAGACTTCAAATGGAGACATTTTGTGCAACATATCAAGTATCATAAAAGTCATTCCCAGTGGAATTCAAGTCTGATATTGTGTGGGCCTGTTCAGAGCAGTCACATGAAGCACTTTATCTGTTTTCAAGGGTCTAGCTCCATGGGAATCTGCTTTTTTCAGCAGTGAGGCCTGCTAGCAGTGTGAAGCTTGAGGCCTTTAAATATGTAAAAAAACATTCCTGCTCGGTCATTTTTGGGTCTTGTGACACCAAATCGTACACGCTCCTACTAGACCACCCCCTGACCTTGCATATTTTTTTTCAGAGAGTTAGCTCAAAAGGGGACCGACCACGGCCCTGTTTCTGACTCTACGGTTAACCCTTTCATGTCCAAATGCTTCAAAACGAGTTAAAAAGGTCAAAATCTCACACATTCCTTAACCAGTTTGGACCAAACTGCACAGGTTCGAGATATAGAGGCTAATGTGAATGCTCATGCACGTTTCAGACCTCCAGGGGCCCTGAAGAAGGAATGAGGGGCAAAAAAACACATTTTTCAATAGTTGTCCCTCTTTTGCTCTCATTTCTCTTCTGTAACACTCAGAGAGCTGAAACCTGGGATCTGGTACCTCTGAAACATCTAAAATCTAAATCCACTGGAACTGTTTTGCTAGCCCCTCCCAAACCGGAAGTAGCTCCAGGAACGACCTAGAGACTTGTGCTTCAAATCAATTGTTCACCAAGGTCACCTGAATCACCCCTAAACGTTTCAGCTCATTTGATGCAAAAATTACTAATTTATGGGGCTTCAATGTCCGAAAATGTGACATTTTGACCCTGCACCAGGGGTCACACGAAGGTCATAGAGACTCCAAACCACCACAGTTCAGTTCCAAATATAGCCTAGTATAACATAGTAAAAGATCAGCCCCAGGGTCCCAGTAGAAAAATCTGACCAAGTGTTCATGTTGGAAAATCAGGTCTTGTCAGAATTTTAAACCCTGAGAGCCTTCTGCCAGTGGAATTAGACCCTCACCCTTATTTTTTACCCGAACGGGACGAAATTTTAACCACAAGTACTAGGGCCCCCTGTGACTCGGTATGTACAATATCAGCCTCCTAGGTTAACAGGGGGCCAGATGGTACCATGTTGAAGTTTGGAAGTGTGTCCCTTTAATGTCCAAAAGGCCAATTAAGGTCAAAATCTCACAGATTCTTTGACCGATTTGGACCAGCCTGCACATGCTTGATATTGGGTCCTAAAGCAATACTGGTGTACGGTTTCAGACCACCAGGACCTACAACGGCAAAATAGGAGCAAAAAAGACTGCTGTAAACTTGGACATTTTAACGCAGGGCTCCATAGAGATTAACTCGTTTTTGAAGCAGCTTCAAGCAGACGTCACTGTGAAGAATGCAATCTCCTCTTCTCCAGAGGTGTGGTTATTCTCACAATTGACACTTTGTAAGACTTATCAGATATTAGTGGAGGTAGGAGACATCCTATTGTCTCCAAGAGGACTGTGAGTGGTCATTCTGCAGTAAACATCTGATCTGTAGATGTTCCATTTGGATGTGAGTTTTGGGTTAGCTGTCTCTTTGTGTTAGTCATTTAATGGACTGGCAACCAGTCCAGCGTGTCTGCCTCTCATCCAGTATCAGCTGGGATAGGATGTAGCAGAAGACATTGCTAACTATGCAGAGAAATACACTGTTGGCAAAAATGACATGCAATAGTCTTTAAGTGCTTTACAGTGGAAAGTGATGTAACTTGACTGCAAGGCAAAAGAGAGGGCAAGGAAAGTGGCAGCCCACAGTTTCTAACAGGCATGAACTCCCAGGTGGAATGAAGAGTAGTGCTCAGGAGAATGAGGAATTAGTGATAGACATGTGGAAAGACTAAGGATCCAGCTGGTTCTCTGTAAGCTAAACCCTCACTTCAAAGTCCATCTCTCCAATCTCCCCATCCAATGGCCTTAAACGGCAGAAAAATGGTAGAAAAAGTGAAAAGGAAAATCAGACTAAAGAATATGGAGGAGATTCACAAGCCGTAGACTGAGACTGGAGCCAGAACATACAGAGTCACCACGTACAGATGTGTCCCAGAAATGGGATACAAGCATAGATTTCCTGTTTGAAGACACTCCTGAACACCCAACATGTCACCTGCTGGTGTTGTTCCACCTGCATAATCAAGTCTAACATCAGTGCAACCATCAACCAGCAGATTTTGGATGCTTCTTTCTGCTGAAGAGCTTTTTCGAGATGCAGATTTTTTTTTTCTTCCTGCAGGACCTGGTGCTGCATTGATGCTGTAATTTGAACAAAGGGAGCCACAACCAAGTTTTGATAGAGCAGAGATGAACATACTTTTCAGAGTTAGGGTATTTCTGTATTGTAAATTTTTTATTAAATTGATTTTGTTGATCTTTTGAAATATTCTAATATTGTGAAATTGATTTGGGTGGGACGGTGGAAACTATAAACCATTATCATTGAAGTGAAAACAAATATAGCCTTGAAATATTTCAGCTGACGAGTAATGAGCGTGGAAAACATACATTTTTCACTCTGAACAATGTCTGATAATAGATATTTAACCATTTCCACCATATTGTGATTATATGAGATGTCTATATGAAACTGTGATTATTACTAAATATGCAACATTATTTTTTATCCTTTTTATCTCAGTGGTCCTGGGTTAGATCTATACAGTGTGATGTTTGGCGGACAACATCACAGTGTAACACACAATAAGTTTTCTTCACAGACTGAAATAAGTGAAATGTGTGATGAGTGGTGTTTCATCTTCTGAGACAGGTCTGAACAGTATGGACTATTTTCATGCCAATACAAAGAGCAAGGAATGCTTTAGCAGGTTGGGACTTTGCTGACTTTGAGACACACGAGATATGTTTTGGATATCTCTTTGACGTATGTGATGGCTGTGCCAACAGCCACACAAAAGTTTGTAGCATATTACACACTCACAAACACCATTACCACATGTTTAATTACTTCGAGTTATAGTCAGTTAAAGCTGCTGTCCGGAGTTTCCGTTTGTTTTCAATTTATGTATCATTTTTTAACAAAGCTTAAATATGTTAGTCTAGTTCGATACTATAATATAAAGTTAGTATAACGCGATATGGAAATTTATTCCTGAGCTCCGCCTTCCTCTCATAGACCCCCATGTTATTCCAAAAAGCGCCGGTCGCTGCCGACCAATCAAGTTCGAGCTTCAGCTTTGTCATTCTGTCAATCAACGGTTACGCGCACAGCAAGCAAGCCCATGCAGAGGTGGGCGAGCTACGCACTACGCAACCGCGCGCACATTTGTTTTGCTTGTGGAGGAGAGAGCATCCGGGCTCAGCAACTTCCAGAAAAGTTACCAATCCCACGGCTTGTCAGGCCAAGAGACTGCAGGACGTTTTTGGCTCGGGGTGCTCGCGTCGCTCCCCGACCACGGCCTCCATAGCCCGCCTGACGGCTTCGTTTAGATGCCCGACCTCTGGAGGAAGATGTTGGGGCGTCTGGAACATACTCTTCGTCAGAGGAGTCATGCAATTCTGAACTCTAGATAGAAATAAATAAACAATGTAACACATATACACGCGTAAATGCACTAAGTTTGATAAACAACGTCATCGAGAGGGATACACGAGTGTAATCACATATTGAAACTTTACCCGTTCGTCCTAGCAGATTCATGTTATTTTGGTATTAGGACAAGTTAGACTCAATACAGCATTCTAACGTAATTCCCTTATTATTTACTAAATGTACAAAATGTAGAAGAGGGGAAAACAGCAAAACAGGCGAGATGCTGCAGCACTCCGGGCACTCCTCTCATGTACTGCGCGCGTGCACAAATAAAGGGGCGAAATCAGATGGAGGGAGGGTGGGACCAACAGTGCTTTGGGAGACGCTGCGATTCAAACTCCGGACAGCAGCTTTAAGTTGCATGCAACACACAGTTTGCTTTGTTTAAAACTGGTTTATTAGCACTTTGACAACACACTGTTTTCTGGATGGAGCATGCACATTTAGTTTGAATTGTTTGTCTTTTCTTATTTCTTTCTTTGAGTTACCTTGCTGCTGTTTTGGATTTCCTGCTTGGAGAAAGATGGAGGGTTTCTTCTTCTGTTTTATTTCCAGCAGCATTGACCCAGCAAGGCGTATTACTGCCCTTCACTGGTCTCTGGCTTAAATAGATCTTCTTATACACTCCAGGAACTGCAATACTGCCTCAGAACTAATTTGATGGTTCTCATTACGGCCGAATAAAGAAAAAATACAAAAAACCTCCAGTCCCAGATTCTGTGTTGTAGCTATTGCATTCTAGGAACACATGCTCAGCTGTTTCTGGACACCCACGTGTGTCATTTTTTCCTATTGTAACCAGATTCTGATTTAACCCACAGTGCCCGAGTCTCAGAGTGCACAGCTTGACTGCATCTCTATGGGTTTGTAGGGCTTAATGCTCAATTCGGATTTTTTTGTGAAATCCGATTTTTTTGCGAGTTCGTTCACATTTCCAATTAAATGCAACTTGTATGTGATCTCCTGTGCAACCCCCCCCCGACCCCAAAGGTTCCTGCATGCACAGAAGAGGACACAATAACGACACACGCAGAGAGCGTGTTCAGTGTTTACGGAAGTAAACATGGACACTAACAGCATATTTATAACTTAATCGTTTTAAGGAGAAGGTCAAGAAGGAAGAGAGCCAGGATTTTGGCCCTGGCGTTTTGCGGGGCAGTAGCAGCAACGTCTGTCCAGAGAAATGTGTGGGTGCGGAGTCGCAGCCAGGAGTGGTGGGATAGTGATGTGAGAGGCTTCACAGATGCGGACTTCATTCAGAATTTTCGAATGACAAGGGCGACTTTTACGTACATATGTGAGCGCCTCTTTTTAACACTCTCACGGCAAGACACGCGTCTTCGGGCTGCCGAAGACATGTTTTGCTTGAATGCAGAATAATGACATTTGTCGTGTACCAATGACGTATAGATTGGATAAATGTGACCAGGCCGTTCACACTGAAGTCGTATGGTAAAAGATCTGATACACATCAGAATTAGGACCACATATCCAAGTGGCTGGGTCGCATTTGAAAAAAATCAGATCTGTGTCGTTCACACTGTCATGAAAAGATCAGATACAGGTCACATAGGGGCAAAAAAAAAAAAATCGGATTTGGGTCACTTCAGCCTGCAGTCTTAATGTAGCCTAAGAGATGGGATGTTACAAAAGCATTTCCTAGTTACTTTGGGTTGGACTGTGAAATGGTGTCTCCCCTTATCCTCCCTCTCCCAGCCTGCTTGCCACTTCTTTACTGAACCCTCCTTAATTAGTCCAATCAGCTCCACCCTCCCCAGGGGCTCATAAATATCTACTTCTTTGTCTAGACTTTCCTTTGCTAGGAGGTCCACCTTCTCTTGTCCCTCAACCCCAGCGTGCCCTGGAACCCAACAGAATGTTACTTCACATCCCAACCCTCTTCTGCACACGATACTTAGGATATCCATCACTAGGTCAGGACGAGCTTTGCTCTTACCAGCTCTTAAGGCCTCTAGTGCAGCTGCAGAATAAGAGCAGATTACAGCCCCTTTTGGCTTATCCACCTCCACCCACTTTATAGTCCAAAGAATTGCCATCAACTCTGTGACTGAAACTGAAGTTTCATCTGATACTCAGAAACTACACTTCTGCTCAGGCTGCTCTATACAAATTCCAAACCCTGCTCTACATCTAATTGGGTCTCTGAATGCATCTGTGAAAATTAGCATCTTGTCATCCCTGGCTGATCTAAGATACTCCTCCACATTCGTTCTCACCTCCTTCTTGTCTTCCTTCTGGAGGAAACAAAACTCAATGTTAAGCTCAGGTAATACCCATGGTGGTGTCGGTGACCAGGTTGCTTGCTCTGCTATCGCCTCCTGTCTCATTCCTAACTTCCTGGCCCACTGATAAACACTGGAGAGAGAAGGTTCATTTCTGTTAATTCCTTCCACCTCTTGTAACAGTCATCTGGCTGTAAATGTTTGGGTACTCTCACTAATGGTTGTCCAGTACTGTAGTCCAAGCTTTATGTGCCTTATCCAGAGAGGCATTTCTCCCATTTCAACGAGTAGGTCAGTGATTGGGGAAGTTCTAAAGGCCTCACAACAATGTTTCAGCACCTTGGCTTGCAGGACATCCAGCATAGTAAATGCTGTTTTTGATGAAGCACCATATACAATACCCCCATAATCTAGAGGCGATCTGACCATGGCTTGATATATTAGCAGCAGCGTCTTCATGTCAGCTCCCCACTAACACCCAGCTAGACTTCTTAAAACACTGATCACCTTTTCACATTTCTCCATTATTTTACCTACGTGAATCACCCCAGTCATATGTTCCTCAAGCCATACCACCCAAAATTTAAAGACATACCTTTTCCAGTGGAGATCCATACAAGCTAAGTTCAAGGTCAGGTAGCTTTCTTTTCAAACTAAAGATGACATACTTTTTCTCAGACACTGAGATCCTGAAACCTCATATATTCCCCTATTCCTCCACTGCTTGTAATGCTTTTTAGACGTATCTCAGAATTTGCCCCACATTTCGTCCCCTTTTCCAGATTGTCCAATCATCTGCAAACAAACATAGCCTAAATCCCCCTCCTACATTAGCAAAGATGTCATTAATATTTATCTTAAACAATACTGACGAAATAACGCTTCTCTGCGGGGTGCTGTTCTCTATTTCTACTGTCTTAGAATGACACCACCCACTCGGACTTGTATTGTTCTTTCTTTAAAAAAAATACTTGTATCCAATTAAACATTTGTCTTCTTATCCCTAAATCATATATTTTAATTAGTAGTCCCTCCTTCCACAGAGTCATATGCTTTCTCAATATCCAAGGACACATCGACCACCACCTCCTTATTATTAAATGTCCTTGTGATGTCCTGAGCCAATAATGCAACAGACTCCATTGTTGACCGTCCATTCCTAAAACCATTCTGGAAATTAGCAAAAAGCCCTCTGGTTTCCAGGAAGTGAACTATCCTCCTGGTGACCATCCTCTCCATTATTTTACACAGTACTGCTGTGAGTGCTATTGGACGGTAAGAGCTAGGGTCAGATGCCTCTTTATCTGGCTTCAGGATTGGGACAACCACTGCATGTTTCCACTCCTTCAAAAAAACAATCCTATACCCACACTGTATTTAATAATGCTAGGATCTTGTCCAGCACCATATCATCTAAATGCTTAATAAGCTCACATGATAACCTATCTCACCCTGGAGATGTGTTTGCTAATGTCATAGCTGCCTCCCTCAGCTCCTTAACAGAGAAGTACAAAATACCTGCTCTATCGTCTTCTGTGCTTCTCACCAGTAAAAGATGGGGCTGAAGGCAGAGCATGGCTTTATGCTGAAGTCCCTCCCATGGACCAGACCAAGAACTCTTACACCATGGGGGATCAGGGTTTCATTGTGTTTGTTTTAGTTATTGTGTATGTAGTTTTCCCCCTGCAAGTTATAAATGTGGTCTGATAAACCACTCTACATGTTGCCCCAGTGTCTCATTCTGGGAGGTCTGTCAGTTGAGGTGATGTCTAGTTTTTTTTTTAGCCTTATTTTCAGCAGAGTTATATTTTGTTGGCCTCTTTTAAGGGCCCTATAACTTTTATTTTGTTATCTTCATTAATTAGTTTTTGTTTTGTTTTGTTTATTAAGAACCCCATTAGCCTCTGACACAGCTCAGAGGCTATTCTTCCTGGGGTCTTAGTTTTGTGAAAGCTACTTTTTAATTTAAAAAATCCATCTTTTCTTTGAAACTTTAAACCTGTGTTTTTGTGCTTGGCCCGTGACAACATATCTGCTCCAGCACCAAGTTATTAATGTTTGATAACAATTTGTTCTACTCTGACTGATTGAATATTTAGGATTACATGAAATGTCAAAATAATTTTCCATGGTGAACCCAAGTGTCAGACCACAGACCGGAATAAAGACAAAAATTTTGAAAGCAGTGAAGCCACACTATATGAACAACTTGTAACATGGCTAAGAAAAGCTAATAACCAAAACATCTTGACTCATGTCTTGCACATTGGAAAGAAAACTAATATCAGCATTCCAAAGTTGCAGTTAACTTCAAGGCAGAAGAGTGCATTGGGATTAAAATCACACAGAGCCCAGGAAAACAAAAGCAAATCTTTCTTGAATGGGCAGTTTTAAATTTCTTGTGGGTAAGAGTGTCCAGTCAGAAAAATGAAATAAAACTGCAGGTCCTGGGATTTAGCACAGCCTGAGGGATGGAGTCAACAAATCAACCTGAAAAGAAGCTTAAAGCATTACCTTGCGATACAAAAGCAAGGCCTGCAAGTCTGACGTGAATAAATTTCCTGCGTGTGACTGGCAAAGATCAGGACAGGGAAAGAACTGCACTCCGTTGCTACAAATGTGCCAAGTGTTGATATACAGAAGGCACAATCTTCCATCTTCATTCTCCCAGTTTAAAGTGAGCTCTCCTTGAAAGATAAAGCACTGTTTCCTCCACAAGGCTTATCTTATCTCATTTTAAATGAGATACTGTTGAAGAATGAAAGACGTGTGTAACTATTTAGTGAGAATAACCAATCCTTATTGATGGTGGGAACGGTTAAAAACCCAGCAAGAGCAAGAAAACAGTCTGTGTAGAAAATCTAATTCAGTATAAACCTTGAAATATTTTTCTGCAAAGCGATACATTTTATGTACATAATTTGGTAAACATATTGTCACTACAATATCAAAAATAGAAAAGCACTCAGAGAGCACAGTACTCTACCAAGGCTGTTCATTCCCTCATATGGCATGGTCAGAAATGCAGCATTCTTTTTTATAAATGCAGCATTTGTTTATTAGTTACTGATGATCAGAAATCACAGCAACATAGAATGTGGCCATTTAATATAGATGTACCCACAAACAAAATGACCTTGCGCTGAGCACAGGCATGTGTTATGCATGTGTACCTTATGTACAGATACCAAATTGCATGACCTAAATATGTAATGTATAGTGGGAACTGATGGGACTCAGAAACACCGCCCCAATTAAATCAATTGTTCCTTGTATCATTTTTGACAGATAAGTGTGCAGTGATTCATTGTAGTATGTTACAACTCGGCTCCAAAGCTGTAAAAAAAACACGGAGACAACCACTGTATGGTGACCGAAGCAAAGATTATTTACAAAGCAAAAAATTCCACAGTGCCTTAAAGGCCCAAACAGAAAAAACAAAACGTGAGGCTGGACCTCCAGAGGCACACCGTACCTGTCAGTGAGCCCTGCTGGACTGGAAGGGAGACCGATTAAATGCAGCTGAGCCACTGATTGCAGGTGTGGCTCAGTCAGGGGGCGACCCTCTGATCAGGCGTATCTGGTGTTGAAGTGGAGGGTAATCACAAGTAGGATTACCATCATGTGATTGTCTGCAGGCAGCTGAAGTAGTCTTCACTTGTAGTCATAGATACAATGACGCTGTGTCACTATCTCGCAATGATACAGAATTTTTTAACAAATCCATGGATCCAGACGATAAGCTGCATCACTGCTAAAATCTAATGACTTGGTCCTCGTGTCATTGTGACCTCCCTTAAAATTACATTTAAATCTGTGAGTTTTTGAGTAATACTGCTAACAGACAGACAGACGGACAAACCAATGCCGATCGTCGCATAACTCTGCCGTATTCCTTGACGCAGTAATTAGTAGATCTTGTGTCGTTCAGGCCTTATACTTGGGCTAGACATAGTTTAAAAAAAAAAAAGACTGACATGCCTGTCATTTCACTTTCTTTGCTTGAAAACTTTTTCACACATGGCAGAACTACATCAATAAATTAATGAGTTGTAAGTCTTGAGGGAACTGATTAATTTAGTTGATGGATGTGCAGCAGCACAATTTGTAAAAGAGCTAGATGAAGTAGAATGTAGATCAGTATAGTGAATAATAAATGTATTTCTATTAAGACAACTGAGCCAATCATGAAGACAGATGATGACAAATGCTCAACAAAATGGAGAGGTATCTCTAGTAGCACATCATGAACTGAACTAAACTGTAACCAGAAGTAGATGGTGGGTTTTTGGACACTTTGTCATAATTTGGTGTCAGTGGTATTTCTAAGGTGGGCCATGGCTCCCCTAAAATGTCACTGGCCAGCCCAGATTAAATAGATCAAGTTAAGTCACTGAAACAACAATGTTTGTGTTCCAGTAAATGGAACTACAGTACAGAATGAAAGTACAATCAGATAACTGTAACAATTATACAAAGTAGCAGGCAGTCAGCTGTGTGGCCAACCATAAACATCAGAGAGAGTTAAATGAAGTCTGACTTGATTAGTAAAGTGATTTCTTTCTTCTTTTGTAGCAGGTTTCTTTACCAGAAAAAAAAAAAAAGACTTGCATAGACCAAAGCCAGATCCAAACCATCCAAAGCTGTAATGCTGTAATTCAAAACAGGAGTGGTAGCAGCACAGTGATGTGTTTTTCTCTCAAATCTGACAGGTGTACGCTCACTACAACAGCACCTGTTAAACAGTACAAAGAAGCTGTGAACAACAATTTCTGCTGGACTCATTAATATTCATTCACACCCAGTTAACTTTTGTACTATTGCTTTAACCACATAAAAACAATAAAGAAACAAACAAAAAATCTAATTTAAATATATCTACTTGTTACATATATTTTGAAGATTACTGTGATGTTGCTATGCAGCTGCTCTAAAGTATTTTCTTCTGTGTTTATAAAACCAAGAGCAGACAATGTGCAATCCTTCCTCCGCACACACACACTTTTTCACTGAAATACCAACATAGTTTGCATAAATCTCCATTCTGGATGTTTGTCTCCTCCCAGTGATGCCCTGCTGGACTATACAAGTTTCATCAATTTACCGTCTTATCTGAATGCCATTGCAGAAAACATAATTTGATTATTTCTTTACAAAGTTAGTAACTTTATTTATTCATGTTGAAATATGACTGACATCATTACAAACATAACAGTTGAAGCAAGGGAGAGGGCTAACTGCCTCATATGTATTAAATGGTCAAGTTATTTATTTTTTTCTCTCTTTGAAGTTTTTCCACAAGTAGCTGTGTACTGTCCCGCCACCACAAGCCCTGCCTGTACCGGACAAGATGAATAACACACCTTTCTTTTTCGTGTCCCGTGTACATGGTGATTCAGTATAAGTTGATCAACAAAAACTGCAGTGTTGGCCATCCATCTTCAGCCACACATCTATTTTCTCCTCCCTTTCAGCATGGTGTTAAGTGATGGAGCTGTCTCCTGCCCAGGCCCTGCAAGCATCCCACTGGATAACTGCCATGGCACACTGAATGCCAGACAGAAAAAAAATTCCCTCCCAGTGAAAACCAAGCAATTCTCGCAGCTCTGGGGAGCCAGAAGCACAATTCAGAAAGCAGTGGAACAGAACTAGGGCTGGCATGCAATGGGGAAGCGACACAGGGCCCTGAGAATTAGACAAACACATCCCTGTCACCCACACCCACACAAGGAGGTTGACTGAAGATGGGCAAACATCACTGAAAGGCATGTTAGCTGGAATATTAACTGTAAAGAGCAAGAAAAGCATATCAAAGCATAAGAAAAGCATTATCAGTTAACCACTAATAAATGTTGAAACACATTATTGTTAATGCATGTAGCTTTAAAAGATAGACTTAGTCCATACACTTAGTAATTTTCTAGTACCGTATATATAAACCAGAAGTTTTCTGGAAAGAAAATACCTTCAAAAAGCAGTAAACACTGTATTTTTTCCATTTTTGATGCATTTGTGATTTCAAAAATATATAAGCAAAAATAAGTCAGTGCAGCTGTATCGTGTTTTAACAGTTAAAAAGATTGTTTTGTCTTTGTGTATACAGAATCTGTTCTCTAAATATTTAGTCCAACAGTTCTGCTGAAATTGCAATGAGAAGCATTAGATAAGTATTAGATAAGGTTTTCTGTAATATGTCACAGCACATTTGTTGATGTGGAATTCTGCCTGCAAAGGGCTCCTTCTAGCCCTCTAGCCAAACAAGTGAAAGCAGAATAGCTCAGTCTATCAAATGCAACAAAGCTGGTCCAGAGCCAGAGTAAGATATAGAGAATGACGACATGCTTGTTATTGTTGCCGAGCTGAAATACACAACCTAAAAATCAGCATCATTCACTCAACATTTAAACATGTGAAGGTCTAAGATGATCTTTTTTAAGCTGAAGAACACCAATCACACCAGAATTCACCTTTTTCTTCTGGTCTCAGTCCCTTGGACTAGGTCTACACAGCTTTTTTTTTTGTGTGTGTAATTATACATAATTCCCCCCACCCACCCACACACACACACACACCCACACACACACACACCCACACACACCCACACACACCCACACACACCCACACAGTCCATTTTTTAACCTGTTAAGGTTCAGCGGCCCGTGGGCAGGCCGTTTTGATATCTGCATAAGCATTTTTCGAAATAGAACGACACTGCCAACTCGATGATAGAAACATTATACATTATATTTATTTATTTTATTTTATTAGTTTATTTGAACAGGGACAGGTGCACATTAATCAACATTTCTGTAAATGTACCAGTTTTAGCTATAAAGCTAGTTTCCAACTGTAATCCCTGGGCAGATGAAAATGCCAGCAACAGCACTTTCAGATGTGATTACCACAGCGGGTAATATTAACACATTTGTCCGACAAACAACGATTATCCATCCATCCGTTCTCTATACACGGCTTTAACGTACACAGCGCGACTCACATTTCCGGGTTCATTATTACACACAGATGAAAATATTCCACAAAAAACAGCCATAATCCAACCTTGGACATCCAAACGACACAAGCCAGTAAAATATTTTGTCCAAAACATGTCTTGAAGTCGGTATAAAATCCACCAATAGGTCATTTTCGAGGAAATGCACCTCGCGATGCGCATCCAATATTCCCTGTATTTCTCATCATATTTTATTTACAAATAAAATATTAGCGATTTTTGTACTGAAAATGGCTGGAATTGACTGTACCTTATAGGGCTACAAACATAATGGTCCAGTTGAAGCACACTATCCTTCTGCTATCAGGGGCATAATGCTCTGACTTGTTTGTATTCCTCTAAACCAGTCCCAGTCACAGTGGGCTCAGCAAACATTCAGCTTCTATGTTCCCTCAAAATCGTGACAAGTAGAATTCTTGTGGCAGAACATTTGCACGCAGAAAGATGAGCACCGTGACTAAAATGGATTCTAGCAGGGCAGTCTGACTGCATGATCTACCTCGGCAAAAAGGGATTGTCCATGATGCAGTCATTTGTGTTCAACCAGGCTTTACAATGCTGTTACTGCAGACTCAACAGCCATCAAGTCAGCTAAACTCATCTCTACTGCTGATGTGTCCATTTATGTTGTTAGTCTTGTTTAACACCCCACTAAATTAAAAAGTGGTAATTCAAATTTTTGCCACCCTGAAGGTAATTAGCAGCAGGCTTTGAGCTGCGCCCCTAAGTCACTGGGCTAAAAGTGTATGAATCTTGAAAATTAAGTGTTTAAAAAAGAGGACAAACCAAGGAGTGCAAACAAGCTAAAGTACACATGATCATGTCTGCCATATCTCCAACATTCCATTTAGATTACTTTCCTTACATGCTTTAATCTATTTCTTTTCTTTCTTTACCACCACAATGACTGAAGGTAAACTTATAAAACTGCTGTGCATCAAATTAATATGTGAGGCTTTGTAAATCCCTGTCACAGATGCAATAACATTAACATTGTATATTTGCATATTTGTGAGTATGTGTGTATTTTTGTGCTTCTTCAGTGTGTATGGCTGTTTTGTGTTTGAATGTAATGCCTATGAGTTGTGTTCTCAGGAGTTTTTACTGGGTAAAATGAAACACCCACAGGGCAACACGACTGAGCAAATACAATAATTCAATTTACTCTTCAATTACATTCTCATTCAGGCTTCCCCCTCCTTTAATTAAACTGCTGTACATGTCAGTGCAGAGCAGATGCAAATGTAATCAAATAAAATCCATCACAAGGCCCAATATTTCACCTGATAAACCAAATGAATGACTGGATATTGAACAAGTTTTCATTTTATTATTTATTTAGCCTGCCTTAAGCAAATCAGTAAATTCTGAGTAAGAAATGACCTACAAAGCAGCATGCCATGAACAAACGAAAGCTAATTAACACATTTCAAAAGACGAGAATGAACACGACATGCATATTTGGCTTTGATAGTGATATCAGCCACATGAATTTCAGCTGGAAATATCAAGGGATTACCCAGAAATTCTGAATGTTGTTGGAGGGAGAAGTCACTGGAGGTCTCTACATGCCATTAAGATAGAGGTTACTGTTGTTATCCATGAATTTTCAAACTTATTGTTTGACACAAAAGCAGAAAAAAAAATTAAGGCACATTATTATTTTTTAATTGAGATGCCAAATTACAGTTATTTGCTTGCATTTCTGAATGCAAAAATGTGTTTTAGTGGCTGAATATTATTGATGAGTAATTTCTGACTTTTCCGAGAATTTCAGTATAGCTCACATTTGCATTGCACCCACAGTGAAACACATCGGAGATTCCATCCATCCATTCTCTATACACCACTTTATCCTCACTAGAGTCACGGAAGGGCTGAAGCCTATCCCAGCTGACTCAGGCGAAGGCAGGGGACACCCTGGACAGGTCACCAGTCTGTCACAGGGATACATATACAGACAGTCACTCTCACATTCACACCTACGGGCAATTTAGAGTTATCAATTAACCTCAGCATATTTTTCGACTGTGGGAGGAAGCCGGAGTACCCGGAGAAAACCCACGCATGCACAGGGAGAACATGCAAACTCCATGCAGAAAGATCCTAGGCCCATCTCGACCATCTCGGTCGTTGGACAACAGCATATATATATATATATATATATATATATATACATCTGTGTCTTGCAGAACAAACAGACTTAGGAACAGACTCCTAAACTGCTGTCTACCTGAATGCACAATGTCACTTTTCCCTGCTTTCGTGCAATTTCATATATATGTGCAATTTCCTGATATAGTTATTCTATTTACTGGCTCTTTGCAGTTGTCATTTTTAATATTGTTTTGTTATATAGGTACATTTGATTTTATTATTTAATGTTGATTTTTCATTTCTTATTGCTTGTTGTCGTGCACCATCCAGCGGAAGCTATTTATATTTTTGTCATGCCGTGTATGAAGACAATAAAACCATTCTATTCTATTCTATTCTATTCATATATATTTGTGTGTGTGTGTGTGTGTGTGTGTGTGTGTGTGTATACATACTGTTTATACCATTACATCTCTTCCTGTTTCTTTACACCATGAAGAATAAGCTTCCATGGTTAAAACTTATTTTTCATTTTATTGCTACCTAAACATGCAAGGTGACATTTATCATGATATGTGGACTGCTTCCTATATTCCTGCTATACTGAACATATGTGCATTTTCCAGACAGATGGTCCTGAAGACAAAAAAAGGGCAGCATGAGATGTATTTTTGCATCTACCAAAACAAATGCATAATTACTATGCACAATGGCCATTGCAGGCTTGACACCTGTTGTGAATATGCATGAGTTTTTGGCAATTAAAAATATGAGAGTACTGGGAGGAGGACACAATGATAGCACAGGCAAGAAGAGCTACATGCCATTCAACACTATGGAGATGTAATTTTTCTCCTCCACACCATGTCACGCAGCTACTTTATTGGTTTGTAATTGAACTCTTTTCCCCCCTGAATCAATCCAATCCAGGTCCACTCTGTGTCTTTCTTCTACTAGTGATAGCATAGTCGAGCAATATGTCACAGGTTAAATACAAACGGTATATATACAAACAGGACTTGTCAGAATAATACACTTGTAAGGAACAATAACAGCCAGGGTTAACGAAGTCATGTGTTGTGGAACCGATCGAAACTGCAATTCAAGGACAGAGAAAATGGAAATATTAAGTAAGCAATAGGGGACATATATAGAGAATGGGGTCAGAATGATTGCTATTGTCACCATCATCCCGACACTCAGAGATTGAGAATCAAGTCCCAGCAACCACAAGCCCCAATAACCTTAACACAGCTTGACCTGTGACTGTAGATCATAACTAAGCGAAATACCTGAAACTACCATTTGCCAAGTTTAAGTGGAAAACGTTTGTACAGAATGCAGCTCTATGAAATGCAGCTTCACGTTAGTGCATACAGTTAGGTCAGTCACAAAGTTCTATGATGTCCAGTTGGGCTCGTAGTCAGTCTACTCCTGCCTATTAACATGCCTTATAACTGAGACAGCATTCATTCATTCTGTCCACTCCATGCTTGTTACATCACTGCTGCTTCATGCATCACTAGTCATCAGCCTCGCCCCCCCCCACCCCCCACCCCCCACCCCCATGTTATAAGAAAGACCTTGCATGTATAGATTAGCTTCCTTTTCCTTTTACACCGAGATCACTGAAAGTGTTCTGCCTGAGAGCATCACCAACTGGATGGGCAGCAGCACCCAGCAGGAGTTCTTCGCCCTCACTGGGCATTATGTATTATTATGTGTAACTGTGTTTGTGATAAATGAAGGTCTTGAATCTTGAATCTTGAAAAAGCTGGTCATAAAGACATAAAGACAGCACAGAGGGACTAATCATGGCAGCACAAGAACAAACACTCAGCACAAGATCAACAGATGCCAAGGTCTACCATAGCAGACAGGATACCAGGTGTAGGCTGTGTAAAGATGCGTGTGACACAGCACAGTTCATAACAGCAGACTGTAACATGCAGGTGGGCACAGCATACCTGGAGCACCATAACCAAGTATCTAGCATAGTTTACAGAACCGTCCACACTGAGTCTAACCTGGAAGTCCCAGGACCAAAAGGAAGACATCCCAAAAAGTGGTAGAGAATGACCAAGTCAAGATCCTGTCAGACTTCCGAAGCCACACTTATGAACTGGTGGTGGTATATCAGCCAGACATAGTGGTGGTCAATAAACAGCAGAAGAAGGAGGTTGTGATAGATGTAGCAATCCCAAGTTACAGCAACATCAGGAAGAAGGAACATGAGAAGCTTGAAAAATACCAAGGACTGACCAAGAGGCTAGAAAAGATGTTGAAAGTGAAGGCGACGGTTGTACCAGTGGGGAAGTCTTAATTTTCAAATGCACATGCATCTTTGTCGCAGAAAAAACAATCATGCATTTTGGCCCTTTGATAGATATATAACAGCTCTTTTGGAAATGTCCTAAATATACATACAGCAACAGCAGTTTTGGGCAGTTTTGAGCAGTTTTGGCGATGTAGAAAAATCGAGTTAATCTGACTTTCTCAGTTGCTTGATTACTTATGTTCTTGTTAATGAATACAATTCCCTAAAGCTGCTAACTTCTCTAAACCAATTTAAATTGGTCCCATTTTAAGCACACCATGCACAAATGAAGTAAATAAGGTGACTATTTTGTAACAACAGCGCATGTCAAATCTAAGATATGAAGTCGCTCCTTCATCTTCGACTACTAACCTAAGCCACTTTGACATTTGGAAATTTCAATATTTCATCATTCTTGGTGAAAAACACAAAAGAAATGGATAAATAACACTCGAGTTTTGTTGTAAAAACTTAGGAATGAAGATGGAAGAGAGGGAGGAGGCAGGACAATAGGCAAATCACATACAAACATTAAGAGTGTATATGTGTTTGTATTGGTGTGCATACTCCTCATCAGCTGTGGTGTTATAAGTGTGCAGTTCACCCCAAATCTAACCAAATTATATTCACTGATACACTGCAGTGTTGCCTCAGCTTGCCAAGCAGAAAGCAATTAGTTACACTTTTAAACCTAAGCTAATCCCTATTGATGATATGTTCTGCTCATCTCCCCAATGTTAGTCATGTCACTGAACAGAGCTACAACAGGAAATCTGCATGTGTTGCATTGCCACAGGAAGCTATTTATATTTAGTAGTTGATGCAAAGAATGCATGTTAATTATATGTTCTTATGCTTAGGGTTGACATGACTTGCATTGCAGCTAATAGAACACACATTTAAAAATGTATTAATATTTAGGATTTTTTTATTAGAGAAAATATTCAAATAGTAACTTTAAATCTCACTTTGATTTGGTCAAAAAAACAAAGTGATTTCCATGAATCCTTTATTATTTGATCGTGTCAAACCCAAATGTTTAGTATCATGCTTGAATGAATGAAGTTTAAAGTTTCAGAGCTCTAATGTGCAGCTGCCATGTGGTAGGGAATAGTCACAGGGAATCTAGCAAGTATGGTAGATAGGTAGCAATGATTGTGGTGCCAGGGCCAAAATACCCACACAAATTCTTGCTGCTGTGACTGGATGCACAGTGTATTAGAGCACCCACATGCCATTGCTCCACAGGCCAGGTCATTTCCTCTAAATGTTCTCCTTCAGATGCCTCAGGAGATTGCAGTACAACTCTGCATTGGCAGTCTGACCCTGGGTGAAGACACTGTAGTAACAATGTCCAGGTGAAGGCCGGCGAATATAATGAGCATTGTTCTGGTACTCCTGTCTTGATGCTCCTTCTTATACTCCACTTCTTCCACTGTAAAACTGCTGTTTGGTCTCTGAGCTCGAGCTGCAGACTCACCTCTGGACACCAGTGAAGGCTGGGTCATCCAGCTGCTGACTGACAGAATGTAGCGTTTGCTCTCAGCTCAAGTTTGAGCTCCATGGAGAAATCACAAATGTGCCACTACCAGTAGTCACTAAAAGGTGTTTCACACAGGTCCTGTTGGTGATAGTGCAATGCCACATGGCCGTTTGATTCATGACATGGCTACTGCTAGCACATGTTGCAAACACATTATAGTGCCATGCTCTGTGCACTTACAGCATGTAAGTCACATAGTCCTAGAACTATGTGACTGCATTAAACATTAACATTGAAATATCGTGCTGTATACACAGTCTGAGTAATGGCAACTGAGGAAACACAGTTTTGAGAAATTATGTATTATTTACTTTTTATTGCAGGTTCATTCTGGGGATAAACCCAGATGGTAAAATCAAAGTCACAGATCAATTGGAAATCTGGAAAGAGGCTCCAAGGAAAAAGCACTAGCATAAAACTGATCATGGTATCTCTCATAAGTGAAGTTGTTTTATTTGGAAAGCTTGCTGAATTGTTGCTGAACTTTAATGATATAACAAGACACTACGGATGTTAATGATCAACAGTTAATCAATTCATTCCATAAATAATAACACCAATTAAAAACATATGAAGTGACGAGGCAGAGGGCAAAGAATATGCATGTCAGAAACATATGTCACATATGTCACAGTGTCCTGTACAAACATAAATATGCTTGGGCTGCTGAGGGTTCACACAGACAGATGATAGCTGTTTTGCGTTTCAATGGTCAAGCTTAAGGCATAGTATTTGACAAAGTAGTCTGCCCTAATTGTACACATACCGCATGAAACACTAAGTACTTTTTAAGAGCAGCTGCAGCATACACTTAAAGTAAAAAAGAAAAAGAATGTGATTTGAAATACAGTCAAAGTCGACATAACGGATAATGGCTACCGGGCAGAGTCCACATACTTTGATGAGGGCAAAGTCTAACAACGTTGTATTTGTACAGCCCAATTAAATATGTAACCCAAATATATCAGTGACTTTTGATGTATACCAGTTATAAAAATATATATCTACATATGAATGTAGCTGTATATTGTATACTATGTAAGTACACTGCTCAAAAAATTAAAGGAACAGTTTTTAATCTAAGTATTGCATCAAGTCAGTCAAACATATGGGATACTGATCTGGTTAAGTAAGTAACTCAGAGGGTGTTTAGTCAGTTTCAGCTGCTTTGGTGTTCATAAAATTAACAACAGATGCACTAGAAGGGTAACAATGAGACAACCCCCAAAACAGGAATGAGTTTACGGGTGAAGGCCACTGACATTTTTTTCCTTCCTAATGTTTTCTGACTGTTTTTCACTAGTTTTGCATTTGGCTAGGGCAAGTGTCACTTCTGGTAGCATGAGGCGATACCTGGACCCTACAGAGGTTGCACAGGCAGTCCAACTCCTCCAGGATGGCACATCAATGCGTGCCGTTGCCAGAAGGTTTGCTGTGTCTCCCAGCACAGTCTCAAGAGCATGGAGGAGATTCCAGGAGACAGCCAGTTAGTCTGGGAGAGCTTGACAGGGCTGTCGAAGGTCCTCAACCCATCAGCAGGACAGGTATCTGCTCCTTTGTGCAAGGAGGAACAGGATGAGCACTGCAATAGCTCTACAAAATGGCCTCCAGCAGACCACTGATGTGAATGTCTCCGACCAAACAATCAGAAAGAGATGTAATGAGAGTGGTCAGTGTTACTCTTTTGTTGTATGCCATTCCACTAGGGGGCTCTACTACTCCTGTGGCGCATGTTATTGTTCCAGAGAGTGACCATGTTTCGGCGGGTGTTATTGTTCAGTAGCACATGCTAGAGGCGGTGTAACCTGCTAGAGGCAGTGGGCCATGCTCGAGGCATAAAAAATAAATTTCTTTCTGAATTGAACATGGAGTTATCTTTTGAACTAACATTGGTAGCAGAGGATGGTTAGTGACTACAGAATTCCGCCTACATTTGAAGAAGGAAAATCCTACGAAAGCTGGAAGAATGAAGTCGTTGTTTGGACAAGAGTTACCGATCTGAAGGAGGAAAAGCAGGCTCTGGCCGTTGCCTTGACGCTATCGGGAGGGCGCAAGACACGGCGATGGAAATTCCGGTAGATGATCTAAATAAAGACACTGGAATGATGACGTTGCTAGCTAAACTGGATGATTTGTTTCTAAAAGAGGAAAAAGACACGATCTACAAAGCTTACTCTGTATTTGACCGCATTATAAAAGAAGTGAACATATCCATGGCGGACTATATTATCGATTTCGAACGGCACTACTCACAAATGAAAACGTATAAAATGGAACTACCTGACGCAGTTTTAGCATTTAAGCTGTTGGAGACTGCGTGTTTGGATGCGACGGACAGGCAGTTGGCTCTAACTGCATGCTACAGACTTAACATTTGCTTCAATGAAGTCCGCTTTGAAGAGAATATTTGACAGAAAAACAAGTGCGACAAGAGAAAGTATTCATCAGGATACAGTGTTTGCCACGGAGCAGCGGCAGCAAAGAGGCAAGTCCTGGCAGCAAAGCACTCAGCAGGAAACTCCACAGCCCGGTACAAACCCGCTGGATAAGTATGGACAACGAACAAAATGTGCAGTCTGCCAAAGCACATTTCATTGGGCCAAAGATTGTCCGCACAGAGGGGAGAGTGTTAAAATAACTGAAGACAAAACAGACGTGGAAGAGTGTAATATTACTCTGTACACTAAAGAACCAGTGACAGATGCAGAAATATTCATGACTGAATGTTTTGGCTCAGCAATAATTGACCCTGCCTGCACTAGGACAGTATGTGGACAAGAATGGCTAGACAACTACAGTACTGTGTTGCAAAAGAAAAGCATGAAGACGATGAAAGAAACAGAAAGACAAAGTCACAGGCCCTTCAAGTTTGGAGATGGACAAGTAGTCTACTCAGTGAAAAGAGTCAAGATTCCTGCTAAGATTGGCAACACAAAGTGTACCATAGAAACCGAAGTAGTACCTGCTAACATTCCTCTGCTTTTGAGTAAAGCATCACTAAAAAGGGCAGGGACAGTCCTGGACATGGAAAATGACAGTGCATTGATGTTCAACCAGCCGTCAAACTGGACTGTACCAGTTCTGGTCATTACTATGTTAACATTGTGGACGTTCTAGAACGAAAAAGGCCTGGAGTGGTCATTGACTAGCATGATGCAGGTGTTTTGTCATGCATGCAGGCATCAGTGTCAGGGTGCACCAACTTAGACTATGAAAAGGTTATTCATAATATGAAGAGCTTCCGAGTCACTGAGACTCCTAGTGATAGTGATGTATCAAAGACAATAGGAAATTCACTCAATGGACATAAAATTGGTCTTCTTACAAGAAATGGAACTGTCTAGAGACATTTTTATTAAACCACTGCCAGAGGCCAATAGCACAGAGACACATTGGAAACTAAAAAAAATAAAATAAAAAATGTGTTTAACAACTGTCTCACTGTATTGATATAATAGAGAAAAAAACCCATCATGGTTGAAATAGGAGGTATTGTGTCTAAGGTTAATCCTACAGTTTTCTACTGGTTTGATGAGGATAAGAACGTAACTGATGTGCTTGTTTGTCATGTTGAGGATTTCCCATGGGGTGGATTACACGTCTTACCTCATCTCAGATCAAAGTTCAATGCCGGTTATGAAACTCACAATAGCTTTTCCTATGTGGGGGTCGATTTTGTTACTTTGGGCAACTAGGTACAAAAACGTAGACAGTTAGCTTAGAGGGCTAACTTAGAAAATTAGCTTAGAGGGCTAATTTAGAGAATTAGCTTAGACAGCTAACAGACAGTTGGCTTAGAGGGCTAACTTAGAGAGTTATCTTAGAGGGCTAACTTAGAAAATTAGCTCGGAGGGCTAATTTAGAGAGTTAGCTTAGACAGCTGACAGACAGTTGGCTTAGAGGGCTAACTTAGAGAGTTAGCTGAGAGGGCTAACAGACAGCTCAGAGGGCTAACTTAGAGAGTTAGCCTAGAGGGCTAACATAGACAACTTAGAGGGCTTACTTAGAGAGTTAGCTCAGAGGACTAACATAGACAGCTTAGAGGGCTACCTTAGAGAGTTGGCTTAGAGGGCTAACGTAGACAATTAGCTTAGAGAGCTAACCTACAGAGAGAACAGCTCAGTTCAAAGATAGGCCAACTTCTGTGGGTTGCAAGACAGAGCAGGCCTGATGCCATGCTTAATGCAAGCAATTTGGCATCTAGTCTCAAACAGGCTACTGTACAGACCATTAATGAAGCAAACAGAGTTGTTTGCAAACTCAAAAGCCAAGTCAGTTAAGTTGAGTTTTCAGCACCTTGGGAAAGACAGCCACCTAAAGATGGTTGCATTTAGTGATGCATCATTTGCAAATCTTTCAGATAGGGGTACTCAAGGTTGCTAACTCATTGTTCTGATGAGTGAAAAGGGGCAGTTCTCCCCCATTTCATGGCAGTCAAAGAGAATCAAGAGAGTTGTCAGAAGCACACTTGCAGGTGAAACACTGGCTATGCCTGAGGAGTTGATAATGCCATTTTTCTGTCAACACTGTTCTCTGAACTTAATGCTGGTGATACTACTCATCCTGTACCAATAATCTGTGTCACTGATCATTTCTCTCTTGTCGATGTACTTAAGTCAACAAAGTTTGCTGCTGAGAAAAGACTGCATCTGGAAATCAATTTGATTAATGAACTGATTCAAACCAAGAAGGTTCGTCAAGTACTGTGGTCCGAAACAAAATACCAACTTGCAGTATGTCTAACAAAAGGCTATCCATGAAGGACGTTGGACTGTTGCTTAAGGCTCTTGATGAAGAGCATTGGACTGACTGTTAAATGAGTTTTTTATGAGTTGTTCCTCACTCACTAAAACCCTGGATGTTGTACTGTTTGAATCAAATGCTTACTGGCAATTTATCTGAGGTACTACAATAGGCATTATTATTTTTCTTTTAAGAGAAGGAGACTGTTACTCTTTTGTTGTATGCCATTCCACTAGGGGGCTCTACTACTCATGTGGCACATGTTACTGTTCCAGAGAGTGACCATGTTTCGGCGGGTGTTATTGTTCGGTAGCACATGCTAGAGGCGGTGTAACCTGCTAGAGGCAGTGGTCCATGCTCGAGGTATAAAAAATAAATTTCTTTCTGAACTGAACATGGAGTTATCTTTTGAACTAACAGTCTGAGGGCCCAGCGTCTTCCAGTGGCCCCTGTGCTCACTGACCGGCGCCGTGGAGCTCGGTTGGCATTTGCCATAGAACACAGGAATTGGCAGTTCCACCACTGGTGCCCTGTGCTTTTCACAGATGAGAATAGGTTCACTGTGAGCACATGTGACAGACATGAAAGGGTCTGGAGAAGCTGTGGAGAATGTTATGCTGCCTCTAACATTATTCAGCATGACCAGTTTGGTGGTGGGTCAATGATGGTCTGGGGAGGCATATCCATGGAGGGACACACAGACCTCTACAGGCTGGACAATGCACTCTGACTGTCATTAGGTATCAGGATGAAATCCTTGGACCCATTGTCAGACCCTACATTGGTGCAGTGGTCCTGGATTCCTTCTGATGCACGATGTGGTAAGAGAACTCATGCAGTTCCTGGAGGATGAAGGAATTGATACCATTAGCTGGCCCCCACGCTCACCTGACCTGAATCCAATAAAACACTTTTAAGATTATGTTTTGGTCCATCCGACACCATCAGGTTGCTCCTCAGACTGTCCTGGAGCTCAGTGAAGCCCTGGTCCAGTTCTGGGAGGAGATACCCCAGCACATCATTCGTCGTCTCATTCAGAGCTTGTCCCAACATCATCAGGCTGCATACAAGCACATGGAGGCCATACAAAACTACTGAATACCATTTTGAGTTGCTGCCAAGGAATTTCAGCGAGATGGACTACCACTCTGCCGTATCAGTTTTTCACTTTGATTTTGGGGTGTCTTGAATTTAGCCCTCCTGGGGGTTGATAATTTTCATTCCCATCAAAGAATGTGGCATCTTTTCATTCCTAACACATTCTCCAGTCCATATCAATGTAAATATCCAGTTTGTTTGTTTTTCCCTGCATTGAAATGTGATGTGTTTTCAAAGTGTTCCTTCAATTTTTTTGAGCAGTGTATATGGAATTACATTCACTAATTACATAAATTGGGAGCATTCATTGAGTGGGCATGGAATGACTCCATAAATAATTTCCAATAAGTACATTCTCATTGATTTATGTTAATTACATTAATTACATTACTGAAATACATGTACACTACAGTTCAAAAGCTTGGGGTCACTTATAAATGTCCCTATTTTTGAGAGAAAAGCCACAAGCAGCTACAAAAAATCATCTGTGCAAACAACTCTACATATAAAGTGTCTGGTACAGTTGTGTCACTGTATTGATCAGGAAGAAACACAAGCTATCATCTGCTGCTCAGAAACAGCTGATCATGATTGCCAAGAGTTAAGCAAGAATCACCAAAAAGCAGGTCTACAATGAATTACAAGCTGCTGGAACACAGATGTCAGTTCAAATACCATGCAAGAAGGAAGTCCTTCCTCTGGAAGCTGTGCTTTAACCCGTTTAAGTTCACCGGCCCACGGGCGGGCCGTTTTGATATCTGCATAAGCATTTTTCAAAATAGAACGACACTGCCAACGCGATGATTCAAACACTATACACTGATAGAAAGCTTAGATTCTCATGAATCCGCCAGTATAAACCACTTTCAGATGTGATTACCACAGCGGGTAATATAAACACATTTCTCCAACAAACAACAAAAATTTAAAGGGACAGATAAAGGGCATAGCTCACCTTTGGACACTCTTTTACCAGTCAACGATGAAAATAATCCACAAAAACCGGCCAGAATCCAAGCTTCTGCATCCAGACAATACTAGCAAGTATAATATTTTGTCCAAAACATGTCTTGAAATAAGTAAATAATCCACAAATAGCTCGGCTCCGTGTGCACACACGCGGCGCGTGGCGGCGCTGCGCGTTTCATAATCACTGTATTTACGCGCATAATTTTATTCAGCTTGCAGAGATCCATGTGCTCTTGGACTCAAAATGGCGACTGAAGTCTTACCTTTATGTTTACACCGCGTTTCAACCAATCAAGTGACTCTGGCCTGCCTCCGAGCCCTAAACGGCCAACCGTGGCCGAGACTGACCGATCTGGATCTACCTCTTTTTGTCAGTAAATTCTGAGCAAATCACGTCGGAGGAAACGTTTGACTGACAGGGCTGGTAGCCAATGAGCCTGCTGAATAGCAGGATATAAATAGAGCCTCTGCCCGTGGGGTTCTGTGACTCTTCACACATCGGATCCGGCACAGCGCAGCGGGAGCCTGTCTGTCTCTGCCTGCCAGTCTCTCTGATCCACACTGGAGCCACTCTGAAGTGCCGTTTTTGAGTTCTTTATGAGTTTTTGGAGTGAAAGTAATGTGAAAACGGGCTGAAAAACGAACATATACCATTTTTGCCCAGGGAGTGCAGAGGATGTACAGAGGCTGTCCAAAATTGACAGCGCTGGGACATATTAGTACAAAAACATGTGTGAAACACTCATTTCTTGTAGTATTGCTCTGAAATTTTGTCCTGAACTATGTAAGACCCCAGGCTGTTGCCTTTTTGGGTTTCAAGCTGTCACAGTGCTGCCACAATAATTTTCAGGTGTTTTATTAGGGAAAAAATTTAGGTGAGAAAAAAATTCATCCTAATTCAGTGTGTTCCAACATACATAACTCTGTGCCAGTAGCACCTAGAGTAATTCTGACTGCACTGGATGAAAATTCAGGTTGTCAGCTTTCAAAGGAGACCCCAACCATGCCTGTACTCCAAACAGTTCAAGAACAGCATTCAATTTACTTTCCGTACATCTTCAGTAGAAATTTCAGGCGGAAATTGACTGAACCTTATTTAAGGCTCAACTGACGTTTGCTGTTGATCACATTGACATTTCTGCACTATGGCTGTTTTGTTGCCAGTGGAACTGGTTCTTTACATAAAGTACATGGAATAAAGAAGGAGGGTTATCTCCATATTCTTTAGGAAAACATAAAGCCATCAGTCAAAAGATTGGGTCTTGGTTGCAGATGCGTCTTCTAACAAGACAGTGACTCTAAACACACATCAAAAGTTGTAAAGAAATAGCAAGATCAGGCTAGAATTAAGGTTTTAGACTGGCCTTTGAAAAGTCTTGATTTTCCAATCAATCCCATCAAGAATGCATCGACCGTGATGAAGAAGCAAGTTTTTGCCACATTTAGCTGAACTGCACCAATTCTATCAAGCAGAGTTGTCAAAGATACAACTTACAACAGAGATGGATGTGTTTTAATGATTTCACTGAAGAAAATTCAGAATCATAAGATTCACTGGAAATTCAAGACTGCTGTGATATACACTTCAGGGTAAAAAAAAGTAATATATTTCATTGGACCGCCTTGACTTCTGAGAACGGCACACATTTGCCGAGGCATTGTTTCGCTAAGCTTCATCACAGTATTTATTTCTGTACAAAGCTGTATTAATTTTCTACCAAGATCTTGTATTGATGATGGAGAGTCAGACTGCTGTGCAAAGTCTTCTCAAGCACATCATGCTCCCTGAACCACTTATTGACAATGTGAGCCCCATGGCATTGTCATCTTGGAATATGTCCGTAAATCTGGACTCATCAGACCACCTGTCATGCATGACCATCTTCCATTGCTCAAGATTCCAATCTTTGTGCTACCTAGCAAATTGAAGCCTTTTCTTCCCATTGATTCTTAGTGTTTTTACTTCGGCACACTTTTGCAATGCACACATGGCAAAGTGCCTTCTTGTCTCTGCATTCCTGAACCAACTCACTCAGCAGATCATCACAGCTTCACATCCTGCAGCAGCCTCCCCCTCAATCCTACAAAATCTATCCAAGTATCATTTCCCTTCTACTAAATAGGGTAATTTCAAATTAGAATTGGTTTTCCAATTTCAAAGTGATTGTTAATTCATCACCTTCCTACCAACTGCTTCCAGTGACGATCACCATTTATTAGTTCATTTATCTGTTTTTATTTATTCACTGTCTGTTGTTGTTCATTGTTTGTTCGTTGTGTTAGTTAATAAATGTATATAATTTGTATATTATCATCCATTCCACTGTATATTTCTTCGTTCAGGGAACTGGAGGTCACTGAAATCAGAAGTTAAGACTTTCAGATAACAGATTGATCAACTCCATTTTAATCAGTCTCTTGGAGACTTAGTCTAAAATGATCATTTCCTCAGTAAATTAAGAATAGTGACCTAAAATCAATGAGTGCGATTTCAATCATAAAATGTCGTTTTTGCCATTAGGTGTGCTGCAGTTGACACATTCATTACATTTTCATGGTTCCTGCGTATGAGGTTAATTTTTGCTACTTTTGTTAAACAGGGCTAAAATACAATTCCTGATGGCAAGCTCTCACACAGGCAAGCTACATGGACCTCATACTACCAGACTGACTCAATGACTTTATAACAACAAGGCTCAGGAGCCCTCACCATCACCTAGCAAGCAGACACTCCAGATGACAACAGCCATGGTACAAAAAATCCTTTGCCAGCGTCAACCTATGCAAGGCGGTGACAGTGTCCCTGAGTGTGTTGTGAGGGACTGTCCTGGGCAATTGAAAAAGGTCTTTACGGACATTTTGCTCACCCAGAGAGCTGTGCCCACCTGCCTCAAGAGTGCCACCATCATTCCCATGTCAGAAAAGTCATATCCAACCTGCCTGAATGACTTCTTTTTGTTTGTTTGTTTTTGTTTCTGTTTCTGTGATATGTTGTAAAATTTTTTTTAATGTTTTTATAGAAAACTTGTATAAGAGATGAAATAATTGTAGATTTTTTGGTATTTTGATAATAAAAGATTTTAAAAAAATAAATGACGAGGGGGGGCGCTCGTGAGCTTAACCATGTAGGACGTGTCTCGTGGTAGCTCCTTTGGGGTTTACTAAATTTACCTTCTTTTTTCCTCAAAACCCATTATACTGCAGTATCATAGTGCTTGTACTTGTATTTACAAGGTTCGTTATGTCGACATCCCGAACCAAGACCGACTCTGTCAAAGCTGCTCGCCAGAAACTCCGTCAATCGCCGGAATCACCTGAGATGATGGACGCTAATGGAGCGATGCTACAGAGCATTAAGGTGATGATGGAGGACATGAGGACGGACATTGTCACAAAATTTGAGACTATCATCTCAGAAACAGTGAAACGGGAGATTAGATCCGCCCTGAAGCCTTTTGAGGAGCAAATTACGGCTCAAAACTCCACCATTAATGAGCTAGAGAAGGCTGTTAATGAGCATGATAGCCAGCTAGCTGAGCTACAAACTAGTGTGGCATCACTAACGACGACAGTGGAATCTATAAGGAAGAAGTGTGAGGATCTGGAGGCCCGCTCCAGATGGAATAATGTCAGGCTCGTTGGTTTGCCAGAAGGAACGGAAAGTTCTCGTCCAACTGACTTTATCGCATGCTTGTTACAAGAGGTGCTTGGTCTGGAGGCTAAGCCGGTACTGGATCGGGCCCACCGGACGCTACGTGCCAAACCGAAACAGAATGAACCTCCTCGCCCGATTGTCGTCAGGGTGAACCGATTCCAAGACAGGAACCTCATTCTGCAACGTTGATGCAACCATTGATGTTCAACGGGAAGAGGATTCACATTTTTCCGGACTTTGTTCCGGTGGTGGCTAAGCAGCGGGCGGCCTTCGCTGCCGTGAAGAGGGAGCTCCGTGGTCACCCTGATGTGAGGTTCGGTCTCCGGTACCCAGCGTCTCTACATATCACCCTACCAAGTGGTCAAGTGAAGAGATTTGATAATCCCGACTCTGCCATGGACTTTGTGAAGAAGTTTAAATCAGATTAAGTTGAATCTGCAGGTCCAAGCTCTCCTGCTAACTACTAGCGGTTGCTAAAACTACATCTCCCAGCATGCATCGGTTATGTTGATGTTTGGTTCCGGCTGTGGCGGTGTTGTACGGTGAGCAATGACTTTAAGTTTAGACTTTCGTTGTTGGTATTCGGACATTTTTATATACTTTTATGTACAGATATACATTATATATACGTTTTTACTGGTAAACATTGAACTACTGAGATGATAATGTTCCCACAGTGTTACTCTCAAGTTATTTTTCTATTTGGCACAGTTGATACACATAATGCACTTTGTATTTCTGTTTTTATGAGGAATTTAAACATGTTGATTTCTATCCCAAGGGTCCTTACATAAGTAGGTTAGATCCACTTATGATGTTTAAGTTTGTGGTGTATAGAGGGGGGGTAATGGGCATGCACCTTCTTACAGAATGCTTCTGCCAGGGGAGGGGGGTGGGTGGTGGTGGGTTTTTGTTATTTGTTCCTGGTGTTGGGGTCTTTTTGAGGGGGTGGGATATGGTACATTCTCCTTGGATACTGTATTTGTCAACTGGGACGATGCGGAAGCAGCTAGTCCAAATATTTCTTATTTTATGGTGTGTCTATGAGTCTATCCAATGCTCAGCCAGTGACCTTGGGCAGTAATATTAAATTCACAAGCCTAAATTGTAAGGGACTGAATAACCCAATTAAACGTAGTAAAGTTCTACACTATTTACGGCTGCAGAACGCACACATCATTTATTTGCAAGAAACTCATTTTAAAAGTTCAGATAAACTTAAACTGAGGAGAGGCTGGGTGGGGCAGGTTTTTCTTTCATCTTTTACAAGCCAAGCTAGGGGTGTTGCAATAATCTTACATAAATCTATTCCTTTAATTCATACTAAAACCATAACCGATCCTTCAGGTAGATATTTGGTTGTTATAGGTCAGATTTATGGTGTTAAATTAATTCTGGCAAATGTTTACGCTCCAAACTGGGATGATGATAACTTTTTCAGACATTTGTTTTCTCTGTTGCCTGACCTCAATTCATTCAACTTGATATTAGGAGGGGATTTTAATTGTTGGATTAGTCCCCACCTTGATAGATCATCCTCTACTCCATATATACTCTCCAAATCTGCCAGGGTAATTAAGCATTTTATGGAAGAATTTGGAATGGTCGATCCCTGGCGCACCTTTAATCCCTTAAAGAAACAATACTCCTTTTTTTCATCAGTCCACCACACATATACCCGTATAGATTTTTTTTTTAGTACATAAACGACTTTTAAACCTAATTTCTTCATGTAATTATGATCCTATTATTTTATCTGACCATGGGTCTGTATCTATGAATATATATTTTAAAGAAAAGCTGAAAACACGTGTACCCTGGCACTTAAACTCGAATCTGCTCTTGGAAGAAGCATTTCTTAAATTTATACATAATCGCATAGATTTTTTCTTTCAAACTAATAGAAACCCTAATGTTTCCCCTTCACTGTTATGGGAGACTATGAAGGCCTATATTCGAGGTGAAATAATATCCTTTGAGACACACAAAAAAAAGAAATGGAGAGAAAGATTAGACCGACTGGCTCAGGAAATAACAGAATTAGATATTAATTATTCTACTTCCAAATTGCCAGATGTATATAAAAAACGGATGACTTTGCAAGCTGAACATGACTTATTGATGACGCAGCACACTATGGAACAACTCTCACGGTCCAGGTCAACTTTCTACGAATATGGAGACAAGCAAAGTACACACGTGGACAAAATTGTTGGTACCCCTCAGTTAAAGAAGGAAAAACCCACAATTCTCACTGAAATCACTTGAAACTCACAAAAGTAACAATAAATAAAAATGTATTGAAAATTAAATAATCAAAAACAGCCATTACTTTTGAATTGTTGATTAACATAATTATTTAAAAAAACAAACTAATGAAACAGGCCTGGACAAAAATGATGGTACCTCTATAAAAGATTGAAAACTATTTGACCAGAGTGACATGATTAACTCAGGTGTGTCATTTAATTGACATCACAGGTGTTTCCAAACTCATAATCAGTCAGTCTGCCTATTTAAAGGGAGACAAGTAGTCACCCTGCTGTTTGGTGAAAAGGTGTGTACCACACTGAACATGGACAACAGAAAGCGAAGGAGAGAATTGTCCCAGGACATCCGAAAAAAAATTATAGACAAACATCTTAAAGGTAAAGGCTATAAGACCATCTCTAAACAGCTTGAAGTTCCTGTGACAACAGTGGCTCATATTATTCAGAAGTTCAAGACCCACGGGACAGTAGCCAACCTCCCTGGACGTGGCCGCAAGAGGAAAATTGATGACAAATTGAAGAGGCGGATCGTTCGAATTGTATCCAAAGAGCCCAGAGCAACCTCCAAAGAAATTAAAGGTGAACTCCAAGGCCAAGGTACATCAGTGTCAGATCGCACCATTCGTCGTTGTTTGAGCCAAAGTGGACTTCATGGGAGACGACCAAGGAGGACACCACTGCTGAAAAAAACTCATAAAAAAGCCAGACTGGAATTTGCAAAAATGCATGTTGACAAGCCACAAAGCTTCTGGGAGAATGTCCTTTGGACAGATGAGACCAAACTGGAGCTTTTTGGTAAGGCACATCAACTCTATGTTCATAGACTCAAAAACCAAGCATACGAAGAAAAGAACACTGTCCCTACGGTGAAACATGGAGGAGGCTCAGTAATGTTTTGGGGCTGCTTTGCTGCATCTGGCACAGGGTGTCTTGAAAGTGTGCAAGGTACGATGAAATCTGAAGACTATCAAGGCATTCTGGAGAGAAATGTGCTGCCTAGTGTCAGAAAGCTTGGTCTCAGTCGCAGGTCATGGGTCTTCCAACAGGACAACCATCCAAAACACACAGCCAAAAACACCCAAGAATGGCTGAGAGAAAAGCGTTGGACTATTCTAAAGTGGCCTTCTATGAGCCCAGATCTGAATCCCATTGAACATATGTGGAAGGAGCTGAAACATGCCATTTGGAGAAGACACCCATCAAACCTGAGACAACTGGAGCTGTTTGCTCATGAGGAGTGGGCCAAAATACCTGTTGACAGCTGCAGAACGCTCATTGACAAATACAGAAATCGTTTAATTGCAGTGATTGCCTCAAAAGGTTGTGCAACAAAATATTAAGTTATGGGTACCATCATTTTTGTCCAGCCCTATTTCATTAGTTTGTTTTTTTAAAATAATTATGTTAATCAACAATTCAAAAGTGATGGCTGATTTTGATTATTTAATTTTCAATAAATTTTTATTTATTGTTACTTTTGTGAGTTTCAAGTGATTTCAGTGAGAATTGTGGGTTTTTCCTTCTTTAACTGAGGGGTACCAACAATTTTGTCCACGTGTGTAAATTACTAGCTCACAGACTCCGGAAAATCACATCCTCTCAATTAATTCCTCAAATTCAGACTAAATCTGGTTTAACATCGGATCCTCTGGAGATTAATAATTGTTTTAGAGAATTTTATGAATCTCTTTAAGCCTCTGAGTTTAATCCCACAGTAGATGAATTAAATGACTTCTGTGATAATCTGAATATTCCAATCTTGGACCCAAACTTGGCTCTAGAATTGGAGAAACCAATTACAATAGCTGAACTTAAGGCGGCAGTGACATCTCTACAAGCTGGTAAAAGCCTTGGGCCAGATGGCTTTCCGTGCGAATTTTATAAAGTATTTAGGGAGCAATTAGCACCACTACTATTAGAAGTTTTTACTGAATCTTTTGATCATGGCACCCTTCCACAAACCTTTTCTCAGGCTTGTGTATCTTTACTGTTAAAAAAGGGCAAGGATCCAGTACTTTGTAGTTCATATCGGCCTATTAGCCTGCTTAATGCAGACTTTAAAATTTTATCTAAATTACTAGCAAAGCGACTGGAAACCACACTCCCATCTATCATTTCAATGGACCAGACAGGCTTTATTCAGGGTAGGCATTCCTTTTTTAATCTGAGGCGGGTGTTTAATATTGTATACAACTCTAATTCTTCTACTTCCACAGAAGCTTTAATTTCACTAGATGCTGAAAAGGCATTTGACAGAGTGGAGTGGAATTATTTGTTTTTTATTTTAAAGAAATTCAGTTTCGGTCCCAAATTTATCTCATGGATCAAACTACTGTACTCCTCACCACAAGCCACGGTAAAGACTAATGGGCTAAGTTCAATGCCTTTCTTACTTCAACGTTCCACAAGACAGGGATGCCCACTTAGTCCCCTCTTGTTCGCTATAGCTATAGAGCCTTTGGCTATCGCCATACGTGGCCACCCTAAATTAACAGGAATTATTAGAGATGGGGTAGAATCCAAACTTACTCTTTATGCAGATGATCTACTTTTGTTCACTTCAGACTTATCTCAATCTATTCCAGTAGCACTTTCTATTATTGACTCATTTAGTAAGATCTCAGGGTACAAAGTGAATCTCGGTAAGAGCGAGTTATTTCTTATTGGTGAACATTCTAAAAATTACCCCCTTCAAAATGTTCCTTTCAAACTGGCTGGGTCAGGTTTTGATTATTTAGGCATTCATGTAACTGACACATATGATAAACTATTTAAAAGAAACTTCACCTCTCTGATGACACAAATTAAATCTGATTTTGACCGTTGGTCCCTTTTATATTTATCGGTAGCTGCTAAAATCAATATAATTAGAATGAATATTCTACCTCGTTTTATGTACTTGTTTCAATGTATCCCAATTTTTATTCCCCGCGCCTTTTTTCGTAAACTTGATGGCATTATCTTGAACTTCATTTGGAATAAAAAAACACCCAATCTAAGACTACAATCACTTCAGAGACCGAAAAATCTGGGGGGGATGGCGTTACCAAATATGTTGTTTTATTATTGGGCGGTGAATATAAGAAATCTTAATTTTTGGATTCAGTATGGTAACCTTGAGGCTCCACCTGTGTGGTTAATTATGGAGGCTAATTCTGTTCACCCGGTTGCGTTGCAGTCTTTATTATACTCACAGCTTTCCTCCTCGGTCTCCAAGCATACAAATAATATCATTGTGTTGTAGGGCTGAGTACCGAACTTCGGTTCTTTAATGGCACCGACCGAAATGTTTCGATAGTAATGAGTATCGAAATAAGCCTCGTCTTTCGGTTCCATGTTTCGGTACTTATCACGTGATTATGATAAAGCAAACCTGTGACTGGCTGTAACATTACATGGGATTGCGGCAAGCTGGAAAAAAGCATGCTGCCCATTCACAGACAGGTTTCACGTTAGGTACATTGACTTTACTGCAGTTGTGTAGCATGTCGTCGAAGTGGGAAAAGATGCCTCTGAGGTCTAAAATGTGGCTCTACTTTTGTGAAATGGACGCTGTAACAGGAGAACCTGTTTGCGGCTCTGCTCAGCACAATAACCACGGCAGTTCGACCAATGCAAACAATGTCTTTTATTCACCACACCGTCTCAATGTAAATAAAACAGTCTCTCTTCCTTGCCCGGCACTACACCGGACCTCGTCCGGTAAACAGTCTCAACGTCTGCCGGCTCTCCGCCGGTTCTCCTCCGGCAAACAGTCTCGGCGTCAGCCGGCTCTCCACAGGATGTCGTTCGGTAAGCTGCCCGCTCCACCGGACCTCGTCCTGTCCGCTGTTCTCCGCTCGTCCGTTCCCCCGTCCTCTCTGTCCGTCTGTCTTTTGTCCTCTGCTTCAGTCTGTTACTGCCGAGAGAATCAGGTGAGTCTAATTGGTGCCAGCTGCGCTAATTAACCTGACGCTGCTTCCACACACTCTCCTCCACACCTCTCCCCTCTGCAGCTGAGCTCTCCCACGCCCATCGCCACAGACGCCAATAGTGCGCGGTGCAGTATATGCCAAAGCGGGTGGTAAACTCCATCTAAGGCTAAATACCGGCACGAGACCGATAGTCGACAAGTACCTGAAGGGAAAGTTGACAAGAACTTTGAAGAGAGAGTTCAAGAGGGCGTGAAACCGTTAAGAGGTAAACGGGTGGGGTCCGCGCAGTCCGCCCGGGGGATTCAACTCGGCGGGTCAGGGGCGGCCGCTTGGTGCGGGAGGATCCCCTCGCGGGACCCAGGCCCGGATTAAGGTGGGTCTGGGCCCCGGGGCAGGGAGTTTGAAAGTGCCCCCCTCCAACCCACTCTCCTCCCACCAGTCCCCCCTGCCCCGGCCCGAGCACAACCACCCAAGCCCCCCCTACAAAGGTCTCTTTCTGCTCTTCCTTCGAGCAAAATCATCAACCAACTCATCAAAGCTCAGCTGTTGCACAAACTGTGATTCAATGGCAAGAAGAGAGAGGGAGTTCAGACGATTTTGGCTCATTTTCATCCTGAGCTCATTTTTGATTCGAGCCATTCTGGAGAATGACCGTTCCCCTTCACAGTTCGTAATGGGCAGAGTCAAGAACAGTCGAAGTGCAATGTAAAGACTTGGAAAAGTGGACTGCAAACCCAAATTTACCACGGTCTTTAGCATTGTATTTGGGCATCTTTGTTCTTCAGGAATGAATGATTTGAATTGAATAAGATCATCTGCCAGGCTCATGGTCAGATCTGCTGGATATGCTGCAGCAAGTGCTTCAGCCCTTGAAGTGAGCTCACTGATGGACATATTATCAGGCATGAAAAGAACATGGAAAAGATTGGTCAAGTGTGTGTATGCAGTTAAGCGATGGTCAAGACAGGACACAAGCTTGTCAATTAGAACATTGAATGTTTCGATTCGAAACTTTTCTTTTCCACCAAATTCAACCTCTGGCTCTGCACTTTCATCATCCATATGCTTGCGCTTCTTTGTGCGCTGGAGATCATGCCTGTAGTGTTGAGAAACAGAAACACTAACTTTTATGGCTGATCTTTCAAAATGGGCAAAATTGTCTCTCTGTGCTGCCACAAAATCACGAAGAGAAATGAGAAGCTGTGTAGCTGTATGTATGTTAATGTTTGGTTTCTGCAACTGTAGGCTTGTGGCTTGGAACCGCTGTAGTATGGTATCCCAAAAGTAAGCCATGAGAGCTATCTCTAGGGTGTCCAGCTTGTCACAAAGTGCAGAGGCCTCACTTCTAGTGTCACGTTTCTCCTGCGTATCTTTGGAAATATTGCTCAATGACTCTCTCAATTTTGCATAATATTTCCACAGAGCATTTGTCGATTCAGCTCTTGCACTCCAGCGAGTGCCCGACAAGGACTTCAGGGTGAGCTTCACATCTGTATTTCTGAACACCCTTCCCCACCTGTGTGTTGAAGAGGCACAGAATGTGTAGAATGACTGCAGAAAGTCAAAGAAACGCCCAGCTTCTGGGCTACTGTCGACAGCATTGACTCCAACTAAATTTAATGAATGTGCAGCACAGGGGACATAACAAATCAACGGGTTGATGCGTTTCAGATGAGCTTGAACACCATTGTACTTGCCTGACATGTTACTTGCATTGTCGTATGACTGGCCACGGCAGTTACTTATGTCTAGGCCCAGGTTTTCCACCATTGCAACAACACACTCGGCCAAACTGCTCCCGCTATGACTCTCAATTGGCTCAAAAGCCAGAAACCGCTCAACAACGTCTCCCCCAGTTTCAACGAATCTGAAAATAAAAGTGAGTTGGTCCACATGGGCAAGATCTGGAGTGGAGTCAACTATAACAGAGAAGTATTTAGCGTCTTTTATCTCACTGATAATTGCCTCCTTTGTTCTTTCTCCCATTAAGTTGATGAATTCCTCACAGATTGTGGACGAGAGATAGGACACAGAGCCCTTGCCCTTGCCTCCAAACCTTTGGAGGTGATCTGCAAGAAAGGGGTCAAATTTGGCCAACAGTTCGATAATGCCCAAGAAATTGCCATTGTGAGCTGATCCCAACTGCTCGTCATTTCCCCTGAATGCAAGGCCCCTCTCTCCCAAAAACTGAATAACAGCAACAACTCTTCTCAAAACCTCCCGCCAGTATTGCCTTTCGGCATCTATTTGTTTCACAAGATCAGAGTCAATCCTTCCTGTGTCTTTGGAACGTCTGTTTAGTGCTAACATGCAAGCCCTATGCTCCTCACTCCTCTCATGCTCACCGATACGCTCAGAATGTTTCCAATCAGAAAACCCAGAGACAAATGCATTGCACTTACTTGAGAAGAGTTTGCAAGCAAAACAATAAATGTTACCAGAGGAAGGAGAATAAAGGAGCCACTGCCTTTTCACGGACTGGCCATTTGGTAGAGAGCATTTGATATGGGAGTTATTGAAAGTCCTAGTGCCACCCCCCATGGTCATATCTCTAATTGAGGCTGGGTACTTCTCACTCCGATTTTGAAAAGCAACTGCTCCTCGACTAACCAGAATCGACTTGGCCTTTTCAGTAATGACACTTGGCCACAAAGCAGGGTCATTCACGGTTTCACACCAGAAGTTTGAGGTCCTAGGGATACTGGTCTCAGTGTATTCATCCTGGTCTGACGGCGAGTCTGCTGTTGCAAGAGTACACGGGTCTAGAAGGGCTGTGGTATTTGAGCACAAAGCCGAAGAATCATGACTAGAGATGGTGTCTCCAGCTTCTGGTGTGATACTGAGCTCTGTGCAATCCTCCATACCTTTCTCAGGTGATGTCTGGTTTAGGTCTGGCCCTGAAACCTGAGCCTGAGAATTCAGGTCTATGCCTGACTGTGTGGGCTCCGGCACCATCAGATCAATGGTGGTCTCTGCACTACTGCAACTCGGACCACTGATGACATTATCAACATTGGAATCTTTTGGCTTATCAAAAAAGCCAGAAATCAAAGGCACAGTTTTTATGAAGTCGGCCTGTTTAGCCTCCCTGATTTTTTTGGCTTTTCGCTTTGAAGCGCCACTTTTTTGTTTGAAATCCATACTACTATTAATGACAAAAAGGCTAATGTAAAAGGCTTCCTGACCTAATGACGTGACAGAAAAATTCCATAGTTTCGACGTCAAACAGTCCCTGGATGGTGCAAAACAATAAGTCTAAATTACGTATTTTCCGAATGTGATATTGACGTAGAGATTTAACGATCAAATAGCATAGATGTCAACGCAATAATGACGTCCACAAAATTACCAAGGCAGACAATAGAATTTGAAATAAATGACGGTAAATTGACTGAGGCAGAACTGAAAATGAATTGATAATTAAAATATCTCAATCTTGAGCTTTTTGGCTGTCAAAAACGGCCAAAAGTTGCTATGTGAAACTTGAAGGCAGAGTGACGTAACGGTAATATGCAAGGTCGCTACGTAAATTCACTAGGCTAAATGAAATACAGCACAACACGCCTTAAAGTGAAGAAGGTGATTTAACGTTATTTAAACACAAAATGCACTATCCATGCTCACACATAAATGTGTGCAAGCCTTTAAAAAGGCTGTTGAGTATTAAACTATTATATGTAGAATGATCTACTATAATAGTATAGTATGCTCCAAATGCGCACAAGCCTTTAAAAAGGCTGTTGAATATGAAAAAAACAAGTGATAAGGCACAGGTTGAATGCAAAGCAAGTCGTCAAGCTGAACTGTCACGGTCAAGTTCTGAGTGAGGACTGAGGAGAAGGGGAGCCGGAAGCAGGAGACAGAGCCACAGTCTCCGCCCCTTCTGTCAGTCCACTCAGTGAGGCCAATACAGCGGCGTCCGTAATCCGTACGTAGTTACGTACGTAATGTCGCATTTCTCGTTAACGCGATATCTCATGAATCGTCCGCCCTATCGTCTTCAAACTTGACCACTGCATTTATGGAGGCAGCGCACAGACACCAGTCGATTTTGGTGACCTTGACCCAATTTTCAAGGTCGTTACGTAACTTTGACTGGTTTTCATTGGGATATGTGGTTCAATAATATGTTATATGAGATAACGGCAGGGGACATTAGATGCCTTACGTTAGTGTCAAACACTTGCTTTCTAAAAAAATCGATATTAAGTTTTTTTATCCCACCGGTGGGCTATGTAGACTGGGGGTCTTTCGCCATTCCGAAATACCGGCATTCCGACATGATCAAGCATCACTGGGGACTCTTCTGAAACTGTGAAAGAAGCCACCATTCTGAAAAGTTTAGGATTACAGGGCTCAAATTAAGTGTTAAGATTAGGATTAGGATGTTGTTCGGGTTAGGTTGTAGGTTAGGGTTGCTGCGCTGCTCTCGCATGCGTGGACTGTCTCTTTCCGCGTAAAATGAGATTTTGAAATGGAGGTATTTCGGAATAGACTTATTCCGGAAAGGCTGCATGTCGGAATGGTGGTGTTTCAGAGTGGCGGACTGTAACCATGTTGACTAACGTTACATACGGACAGACAGACAGAGGTGTTCTCTTCTGTCTGTCCGTCCGTACGTTGTCCGTCCGTAATAATTTCGTTTCCGGGGCAGAACTCGAAAACCGTTTTTGATATCCATCTGAAACTTGGTATGTGCTTTAACCCACTACTGAAATGGTGCCTTTTGATATTTTCAGAATTCTGTAAATTTAATTTGTTCAGCTTCCATGGCTTAGGTCATCTTCTGATGACTCTTGTTTAATATACCCAGCCCAGGGGCCATTTGATTGTCGTATTTCATGGTTGCCGTACCGCATATCTCGTGGCCTAGAAGCCAGAAGCCCTTTGGTCGCCGTTTCACGTAGCCCAGCTGGGGCCCTTTGATTGCCGTGGCCTAGGGGCCCTCTAGTCACTGTATCGTATGACCCAGAAGCCCTTTGGTCGCCATTTCCCATGGCCCAGGGGCCCTTTGATTGCCGTGGCCTAGGGGCCCTCTAGTCACTGTATCGTATGAACCAGAAGCCCTTTGGTCGCCATTTCCCGTAGCCCAGGGGCCCTTTGATTGCCGTGGCCTAGGGGCCCTCTAGTCACTGTATCGTATGACCCAGAAGCCCTTTGGTCGCCATTTCCCATGGCCCAGGGGCCCTTTGATTGCCGTGGCCTAGGGGCCCTCTAGTCACTGTATCGTATGAACCAGAAGCCCTTTGGTCGCCATTTCCCGTAGCCCAGGGGCCCTTTGATTGCCGTGGCCTAGGGGCCCTCTAGTCACTGTATCGTATGACCCAGAAGCCCTTTGGTCGCCATTTCCCATGGCCCAGGGGCCCTTTGATTGCCGTGGCCTAGGGGCCCTCTAGTCACTGTATCGTATGAACCAGAAGCCCTTTGGTCGCCATTTCCCATGGCCCAGGGGCCCTTTGATTGCCGTGGCCTAGGGGCCCTCTAGTCACTGTATCGTATGACCCAGAAGCCCTCGCAATCGGCATCGCAATCGGCATCGTAATCGCAATTGGCGTCTGCATTATTGTTGGGCCCCCTGGGGCCATGGGCCCCGGGGCGCCCGCCCCACTCGCCCGGTCGGTAATACGGCCTTGGCGGGACCTCTCGCCGGGTGCGGGCCGTCCCCCGCCAGGCGCATTTCCTCTGTGGCGGTGTGCCGCGACCGGCTCCGGGTCGGCCAGGAAGGGTCCGGGGGCGAAGGTGGCTCAGAATGTACTGAACTGTACATTGCTTGCAAATGTTCTTTTGCACTGGAAATCACTGGAAAATTAAACTCAAGATGTGAAAAGTAATGTGGAATACAATTTTCATTCTGTTAGAGTATATATTGTAAAACTGGTATCGAAAAAAGTATCGTTTAGGAACCGGTATCGAAGTGAAGGTATCGGAATTGGTACCGGTATCGAAACTTTTAGATTGATACCCAGCCCTATTGTGTTGTCATCACTGAGAATATGGGTCCAGTTCCGTTGTTACCTTGGCTTCCAATCACTCTCCACTAAACTCCCCTTATCTGGTAACCAAATATTTACTCCATCACTGATGGATAATGCTTTTTCAGTTTGGGCACAGCTAGGAGTGAGGTGCGTCAGGGATTTATTTATTGATGGGATATTTGCCTCCTTTCAGGAATTAGTGTCTAAATTTTCCTTGCCAAATAATCATTTTTTCAGATATCTTCAAGTGCGAAGTTTCGTTTCTAAGACATACGCATGTTTCCCTGCCTTACCTCCTGATTCTGATATTGACAGCTTCCTGATTGTTTTTTCATCCCTTAAAGGAGCTGTTTCATCTCTATACTCTAACATTCACAAACTTAGGTCAGACTCCTTGGAGAGTTATAGAAGAACCTGGGAAACTAGCTTAGGAATGGAAATCTCTGGAAACATCTGGGGTGAGGCTTTACGTAGGGTGCATAAATCCTCTATTTGTGCCAAACACTGTTTTATTCAATGTAAAATTTTACACCGTGCTCACTATACTAAAGAACGTATGGTAAAGATATTTAAGAATGTGTCACCATCTTGTGATCGTTGCCATCATACCCCTGCTAATTATTTTCATATGTTCTGGCAATGCCCACTTCTTTCTAAATTTTGGCAAGAAATCTTCTCCACGTTATCGATAATTATAGGTATATTGATTCCACCATGTCCGTTCATAGCTATTTTTGGAGTTCCATTGCCCCCACTCAGCCTCTCCTCCTCACAGAAAGACACCTTGGCCTTTGCTACTCTTCTTGCCCGGAGGCTAATTCTATTAAGATGGAAATCTACTCTACCTCCCACACACATGCGGTGGCTCAGGGATGTCTTACACTTTGTAAAACTTGAAAAAATCAGGTTGTCGATTAATGGACAATCAGAAAAGTTCAGTAAGATCTGGAATCCATTTTTTGTCCTGATTAACAGCACACAATTTACACTTACACCAGATTGAGCTGTTGTTTGGAGTGATTTTTATAACTTGATTCACTAAGGTCACACTGCAGAATATGCTAAGAAGAATTTTATTGTTTGTTCTTAAGATTATGACTTATTTTGTTTAACTCTTTATGTGCACTTGGGCTATGTATGCCTGGCTTGTCCCACGTCCTTTTTATGGTTTGGTTTGTTTTGTGTAGGGGTAAGGTACCAAAGGGAAAGGGTGGAATGGGGTTATTTTTGATTTATTTCATCATAATGTATTTAATTGTTCTATTTGCACAATAATGTTGTATTTCCTTTGTTAAAACAATAAAAAGAAGTTTTAAAAAAAATAAAAATAAAAATAAATAAATAAATGACTACCACCCTGTGACCTTTATATCCACAGTCATGCCCCTTATCAAGGAAACCTCCCAGCAATCTTAGACCCACTACAGTTTCCATACAGAGCCAATCGATTGGCAGAGGGTGCTATCTACACTGTTCTCCATCTCACTCTGTCACACCTGGAGCAGAAAAGCACCCACATTTCTTCATCGACTTCAGCTCGGCTCTAATACCATCATTCCTTAGCAGCTGGTGGGAAAGCTGAGGCTGCTGGGAGTGAACTCTGGCACCTGCAGCAGGATCCTCAGCTTCCTTTCACAGAGGCAGGCAGAGAGTCAGGGTGGTCAACCATCTCAGTGCACCAAGGTATCCTCAAGGCTGTGTCTGGAGCCCCAAGTTGTTCAGTATCCTTGTTCATGACTGCACTGCCACATAAAACACTAATCACATTATAAAGTTTGCTGATGACGCCATGGTGGTGGACCCCCCAATCTTACCACCTTCTACAGAGGCACAGTTGAAACGATCAAATGGTAAATGGTCTGTATTTATACAGCACTTTACTATACCTGAAATGATACCCAAAGCACTTTACATTATACTCACCAATGGCGGAAGCTGCCATGCAAGGCGCTAACCACGACCCATCAGGTGCAGTTAGGGTTCGGTGTCTTGCTCAGGGACACCTCGACATGAGCTCTCCAGGCCAGGGATCGAACCAGTAACCCTCCGGTTACAAGACGGCCACTCTCCCCATTGAGTCATGCCGCCCCATATCAAATCATATGGCCTCACATCCTGCTGCTGTGCAGCAGTGGAGAAACATCAGCTGAGCAGGATTGTAAAGACAGCTAGCAAGATAACTGTCACCCGTCTTCCCTCCCTGCACGAGAACTACAACCAACACTGCACTCACAGGGCCACCAAGATCATGAGGGACCCTCATCACATGAGGGAAAAGATACAGGAGCCTTTGTTGTAGATCTAGCAGGATGCTGAAGTTTCTTTCCACAGGTAGTCAGAATTATAAACAGACTGTGGTTGATTGTTGATTATGGGTGTTGTGCTTTCTGTGGTGCTGTTATGGGCTGGCGGGAACTGTGTTCATGTTTTTGTGTGCATGCAGTTGCACAGAGAAATGACAAATAAATCTTGAATCTTTAATCTTTTTGCAGTGAAAATTTTCAAGAAGGGAGACACATTTGGCAGAAACATTTTCCTCTCAAAATGCTCAGGTATTGCATCCTGCACCTTCAAATATCTCTCTCTTTACAAATTCACAAGCAACTATCTCAAGGATACAGTCAGATGGAATTAATAATATATGAGAAAGAGAAAGCTTTTGTCCAAGAACTTCTTCTGAATTCATTCGAAATAGACTTGTTTACAAAATTCCGAATAACTGCTGGCAGAGCTGGGGATGTGGCTTTATAGCAAACAATCACTAATCATAGCCATGCTAAGAGAGAGTGCCGTGTTGTCTACACTGAGAAACACGCACGCTCACACGCACGCACGCACGCACGCACGCACGCACGCACGCACGCACGCACGCACACATATGCGCATGCACGCACGCATGCACACACACAAACAAATGGACAACAGAGACCACCCTAAATTATTCATGCATTTCTGGTTGTTATTATGGAAATAAACTGTATCATTTTAATACTATTTTTTAAGATGTTGTGTAGAAGTGTCAAATTATTTTACTCATGATTGAAAAAAAAATTACTCGTGATTGTGACAAGCTTTTAATCAGTCTTAATTTACTGCCTGATATATATATATATATATATATATATATATTGGTATTAGAGTTCTGAGTGTGATGAAATGTATCATCTATCTGCATAACTCCTTAACTTCTGCTATTGGAGAGAGATAATAGCTTTAGCCCTCTAACCACTACAGCATTTTTTATACAGTCCCTTATCTGGCATCAGTCTTCCTGTATCTCCTTTGTCTTCATGAAGATCCAGAGTATCCAGTATTTCTGCATGCCCTGACATTCAGTATAAATAAAACTCATCTGGACATTGCCTTTTGTTACTACAGTAACAACACAAACTACTGCTAAACAAGACAACATCTGTTCAACTATCACTTTTTTACAAAATTATCATTAAGTCTAATAATGCAGGCCTCACCAAAAAGCACATCACAGGTGAAGTCACAGCAGCACCTTTGCAGAATACAGAAATAGAAACGGGACACCCTGAGCTCTTGTAGACCTATACATCAATAGGCACATTAAAGCCACAAGACTGCAAGGATTGAAACTGGGACAGGATCTGTCAGTCTCCAAGGAAATAATGATTTCCCCTCTTCCTTTCTGTTTTATTCCTTCTCTTTACATGTTTGTATGTGTTGATGTTTGGCCATACAGCATGATTATTTGTAACAAGAAACACCCATCATCATCAGCCCTGCATCTACCCCAGTGTCATCCATTTCACTGCCTCTCTCTCTTTTTTTTCTACCATCACATATTGGACTGAATGACACATTTGGAAGGGACTCTCAAATGTACATTAGGATTGAGAGGAAGAAAATGACCCAGTAGGTGAGTTTTTATGCATTACAGGTCATTATACAAGCAGCCTGAGAGCCACTCAGCCCCCATTAACCAAGATGAGGGACCAACAGGACCACTTCCTGCTAGCACGTAATGGGAAAAATGTGGAGTGCATGCTTAGGGCTGATGGTTTCAGATGTTTCATGTCTGGAAATTATTCCAAGGCCACACTCTGGACTGTAGCACTGAATCCATTTATAATGCACTGCCCAGAAGTAATTTATAGCAAAGTGTGCTTCTCCACTACCATAAGTGGAATTAACTTACATAATACGGTATAATGTAACACAAAGGTCACTGCATATGCAACACATTCAGCAATGACTGAAACAGAATGTAGGCGTCTGGAAAGACACTGTCAACATGTCTTATCATCTGAATGAATACTAAATGAAACAATTATGGTACACACAGATGAAACTGAAAAATAAAACATAGCAGTGCAAACAGTATTCAGCACAGGGGCTCATGTGACACATTTATTAATATAAATAAATCTGAACAATACAGTATGAAAAAGTATGAAAACTGCTACCTATCGGCCATATCATTACTCACACATGGTTGGCAATGCTTTAATATTCAACATACTATTGTAAACAAAAGTTTCTACACACTTGTAAAGACCATGAATGTCTTGGCAGTCTTCAGTTTCCAATGACTCCTCCAACTCTTGGGGTTGTGGGGGGTTTGGGGGTGGTGTATTTTGGTCCTTTCATAGATTCATTGTAGACCTTTTGCAAATATGACAAAATCTTGGAAAGATCAGTCTAAAATCTCAGTTGTAGCCTGATTAATTTTTTACACACTTTTTATGTGTGTTTGAGATCACTGTCTTGTTGGAACATCCAATTTCATCCAAGTCCCAACCTTAGTGGTTTTAGGTTTTCCTCTTTATTCCATTATTCCATTTATTTTGTGTAAAGCACCAGTCGCAATGGCTCTAAACAGCCAAAGAGCATAATACTAGGTATGGTGTTCTTGGGATTAAGGGCCTCACCTTCATTACTTCAAATATACACTATATTGCCAAAGGTATTCGCTCACCCATCCAAATAATCAGAATCAGGTGTTCCAATCACTTCCATGGCCATAAGTGTATAAAATCAAGCACCTAGGCATGCAGACTGCTTTTACAAACATTAGTGAAAGAATGTAGCCGCAAGGGGACACAAGTCAGTGTCTTATTGTGCCGGTCCCAAGCCCAGATAAATACAGAGGGTTGTGTCAGGAAGGGCATCCGACATAAAACTTTGGCCAAATCAAACATGCGAATCAAATGTATGACTTCCATACCGGATCCGTCGAGGCCCGGGTTAACAACGACCGCCATCGGTGCTGTCGACCTACAGGGTGCCAGTGGAAAATGGACGACTGTTGGTTCGAAGAAGGAGGGGAGGAAGGCGTGTTCGGAGGAAGAGAGATAAGAGGAACACCAAGAGTCTAGGACTGAGAGTAGGGACTTTGGAGCCAGAGAAAGAGGTTAGCTAAGAAGAAGTGGGACACTGAGAGGACTGAAGAGAGTAGACAGGAGTACAGGGAGATGCAGCATAAGGTGAAAGTAGAGGTGGCAAAGGCCAAACAAGGGGCTTACGATGACTTGTATGCTAGGTTGGACAGTGAGGCGGGAGAGACTGATCTGTATAGGTTGGCAAGGCAGAGAGACAGAGATGGGAAGGACATGCAGCAGGTTAGGGTGATAAAGGATAAGGATGGACGTGTGTTGACAGGTGCCAATAGTGTGATGGGAAGATGGAAAGACTACTTTGAAGAGTTGATGAAAGAGGAAAATGAGAGAGAATAAAGAGTAGAAGAGGTGACTGTTGTGGACAAGGAAGTAGCAAAGATTAGTAAGGATGAAGTGAGGAGGGCATTGAAGAGGATGAAGAGTGGAAAGGCACTTGGTCCTGATGATATACCTGTGGAGGTATGGAAGTGTCTCGGAGAGGTAGCAGTAGAGTTTCTGACTGGGTTGTTCAACAGGATCTTAGATAGTGAGAAGATGCCCGAGGAATGGAGGAGAAGTGTGCTGGTGCCCATCTTTAAGAACAAGGGAGATGTTCAGAGTTGTGGTAACTACAGAGGAATAAAGCTGATGAGCCACATGATGAAGCTATGGGAAAGAGTAGTTGAAGCTAGACTAAGGGCAGAGGTGAACATCTGTGAGCAGCAGTATGGTTTCATGCCAAGAAAGAGTACAACAGATGCAATATTTGCTTTGAGGATGTTGGTATAGAAGTACAGAGAAGGTCAGAAGGAGCTGCATTGTGTCTTTGTAGATCTGGAGAAAGCTGATGACAGGGTGCCCAGAGAGGAACTGTGGTTTTGTATGAAGAAGTCTGGAGTGGCAGAGAAGTATGTTAGAGTGGTGCAGGACATGTATGAGGACTGTAAGACAGTGGTGAGGTGTGCTGTAGGTGTGACAGAGGAGTTCAAGGTGGAGGTGGGACTACATCAGGGATCACCTCTGAGCCCCTTCTTGTTTGCTATGGTGATGGACAGGATGACAGACGAGGTTAGACAGGAGTCTCCATGGACTATGATGTTTGCAGATGACATTATGATCTGTAGTGAGAGCAGGGAACAGGTGGAGGAGAAGCTAGAGGCGTGGAGGTTTGCCCTGGAAAGGAGAGGAATGAAGGTTAGCCGCAGCAAGACGGAGTATCTGTGTGTGAATGAGAGGGACCCAAGTGGAAGAGTGAGGTTACAGGGAGAAGAGATCAAGAAGGTGGAGGATTTTAAGTACTTAGGGTCAACAGTCCAGAGCAATGGAGAGTGTGGAAAAGAGGTGAAGAAGCATGTACAGGCAGGCTGGAACGGCTGGAGAAAAGTGCCAGGTGTGATGTGTGATAGAAGAGTTTCAGCTAAAATGAAAGGAAAGGTTTACAAAACTGTGGTGAGACCAGCCATATTGTTTGGTCTTGAGACAGTGTCCCTGAGGAAAAGACAGGAGGCAGAGCTGGAGGTAGCAGAACTGAAGATGCTGAGGTTCTCTTTGGGAGTGACCAGGATGGATAGGATCAGGAATGAGTACATCAGACGGACAGCACATTTTAGAAGCTTTGGAGATAAAGTCAGAGAGGCCAGACTGAGATGGTTCGGACATGTCCAGAGGAGAGAGAGTGAATACATTGGTAGAAGGATGCTGAGTTTCCCACTGCCAGGCAGGAGGACAAGAGGAAAAGCAAAGAGGAGGTTTATGGATGTGGTTAACCCTTGCCACCCGAAAAACGCTCTGGAGCATTTTCTTGTTGCGCCGCGGTAATCAAAACAAAGCAGGAAAATGAAGCGTCGTCGAGTCTCCCTTTAAACGTGTGCTGAAAGTGCAGATTTTGAACTTTCTACCAGTTTTTCAATCATTTTGATCGGCCAAGTAAAACCAGAGATATGATCAATAATTAACGCCACATTTTGTACCGAACTTCACCGGAGCTATTTCCAGTCTTTTATGCACGGCGAAACTTTGAACTTTGGACTCAGCGGAGAGTCCTCTCTGCTGAAAGCATCTGGTGAGAAACACAGACCTTTGGAGCTATGCTTGGTGTAGGAAGGAAAATGTGGACCAGATTTTCACAAACCTGGCGTTCTCTGGAGTGAAAACGCGAACTGGATTTCCCCAAAGGTGACTGAGAAACTTGGAGCTGAGTGACAGAGACGCTCTGACGTGGAGCGGCCGCACAGACACGCCCACAGTCTCTGTGTTCATAGAAAGAGAGTGGAATGTTCGAGAAATACACAGAGGAGAGATGGCCAAAGTGCGGATTTGGAACTTTCTATCTTTTTTTTTTTTTTTAGTCAAGTGATAGTTGTCACTCTTTGGGAGAGCAGCACGTCCTTCACTGGCTTTGGCCACAGATCACTCTCTGCTAGACACCAAAGATGCACAGAAAATGAAGATTTTGTTTCAGATGTAGTATATTACTACTACTACTACTAATAATAATAATAATAAATAATAATAACAATAATTATAATAAAAATAAAATAATAATAATCAAACAACAACAATAATAATAATATTTATATTCATAATAAACATATTCTAGCAATGGAGAACACCAGGACTCTGGATTCTCCCTGTGGTCCTAAAGCCTGTTTCCATTGTTTTTGTCATTGTATAGATTGTGACGGACAGAAAAAGCTTTTTGGAATGGTACAAATTCATTTATGTAAAACTTTATTGTGACTCCTCATGATTTTGTAAATAGTTGTGCAAAAACACCTAAAAAAATTCCTGCATTTTAGTGCAAATAGTGGTATATAACTGTGTTAACTACTAAATTTGTACATTATTTTATGATAAACAATTTATATTTACATTATAAGTTCTGAAAAAGATTCATTACACATGTTTATGGTGTCCACAGCAAAAAAAATCTAACTTTTTTCTACTCGGACTTTGTATTTTTTCTGCTATTTTAGGTCAAGTGTGTCCATTCATTATATCAAAATGTCTAAATAATTATAGAATCACACAGGTGAGGTTGTGCTAAAAAAAAAGAAAGATACCAAGCAAAGCAAGATCAACAGCTTTTAAGGTGAAATGTAAAGGTAAAATCAGAATTTGTCAAAAACGGACCTAAACCCCCCCAGGGCCCAAAGGGTTAAAGAGGACATGAAGGTAGTTGGTGTGAGAGAAGAGGATGCAGAAGACAGGGTTAGACGGAGGCAATTGATTCGCTGTGGCGACCCCTGAAGGGAAAAGCCGAAAGGAAAAGAAGAAGTGAAAGAATAGGTCGCTCTCAGGAGCTCAGTGAATTCCAGCGTGGAACTGTGACAAGATGCCACCTGTGCAACAAATCCAGTCATGACATTTCCTCGCTCCTAAATATTCCACAGTCAACTGTCAGCTGTATTATAAGAAAGTGGAAGTGTGTGGGAATGACAGCAACTCAGCCACCAAGTGGTCGGCCACGTAAACTGATGGAGCGGGGTCAGCGGATGCTGAGGCGCATAGTGCCAAGGGGTCGCCAACTTTCTGCAGAGTCAATCGCTACAGACCTTCAAACTTCATGTGGCCTTCAGATTAGCTCAAGAACAGTGCTTCAGCAGAGAGCTTCATGGAATGGGTTTCCATGGCCGAGCAGCTGCATCCAAGCCATACATCACCAAGTGCAATGCAAAGCATCGGATGCAGTGGTGTAAAGCACACCGCCACTGGACTCTAGAGCAGTGGAGACGCCTTCTCTGGAGTGACCAATCACACTTCTCCATCTGGCAATCTGATGGACGAATCTGGGTTTGGCGGTTGACAGAAGAACAGTACTTGTCAGACTGCACTGTGCCAAGTGTAAAGTTTGGTGGAGGGGGAATTATGGTGTGGGCTTGTTTTTCAGGAGCTGGGCTTGGCCCCTTAGTTTAACTGAAAGGAAGTCTGAATGCTTCAGCATACCAAGACATTTTGGACAATTCCATGCTCCCAACTTTGTGGGAACAGTTTGGAGCTGGCCCCTTCCTCTTCCAACATAACTGTGCACCAGTGCACAAAGCAAGGTCCATAAAGACATGGATGACATCCTATCACAGTTCCACGCTGGAATTCACTGAGCTCCGGAGAGCGACCCATTCTTTCACAAATGTTTGTAAAAGCAGTCTGCATGCCTAGGTGCTTGATTTTATACACCTGAGGCCATGGAAGTGATTGTAACACCTGATTCTGATTAATTGGATGGGTGAGTGAATACTTTTGGCAATATAATGTATCTTACATGGAAATTTATCAGACCCATCAACAAAGGCATCAAAAATACTAGTCTGTTGGCCTGTCCGTCCACTTAACAGCAATCAAGAATGGCCAGATTTGTACAAAAGTAAGGAGTGTATTTCCCAAATCCCGAGTTTTCACTGATATGAGGTTATTATACTGTTTCTTTTGAGATTTGGATATCTGTGGTACTAAAGAAATATAAAATGATTTAATAAGGATACTATCATATCCCGACACCCTTATTGACTTTTAAGGCATTCATTATTCTAGTTTTGTCCTTGCATGCTGCAGAGTCCAAAATCAATTTGTTGAATTAATTAATTAATTTATTTAACAGGTAGGCCAATTGAGAACCAGTTCTCATTTACAATCACAATCAATCTATCAAATTACCACACAACAAACCTCGGGTCATGTCACATCAGCATATGAACAATGTACCATGTGCACAGGGAGTGTGCAGCATGATAGGGGTTAATGGAGGCCTCGCAGCTACTGGGAATCTTTAATAAAAGGGGGGGTATCCAAGTTCGAGGTTACATACTAATTCTGAGCTGATTTTGAGCCTGCAGTTTGTTCACACTAACATAGGTTTCACAATAAATATATATACATGTTTGATTTCTGAGGATGCTCCTGATATAAATTAACCTCTCACATGGCAGAGCACAAAGAGTTTGTGGCATACTCTCATTTCCTGTAAAATAAGTAATAAAAGAATGAAAATTATAAAATTATTTTCCATATATTAACTGCAAAAGTATTATACTATGACAGTTAGATGCAGTACATATGTATGATGTATAAAAATACTAAGTATACAGTCTGTAGGAAGAAGCAAACAAGTTCACTGGAATGTTCAGGTTATGATCCTGATCCGTTACATTAGCAGTGTGAGAATTATGGGATTTATATTGACATGGCCTGTCTAAATGAGGTTTTCTTGTTTAATAACTTTTCATTTCTGTGGTCTTCTAGAGACTTGCTTTTAAATAAATAAATAAATAAATAAAGCAAACATTTATTTTACTGCTCCACAAAGACATTTGAGGCACCTCATGTATTGTTGATTTGCAGGTGTCCTCCAATGCATGCAGACACAGACATGTATTTAAGATAGAAAACGCCTTATACCCACAGAAAATGACCATCACTAACAACAAGATATGTCCTCTCGAGTACACTATGAGTCATCTGCACAATGGCTAACAGCAAACTGTTTACAGACAACCATTAGCAGTAAAACACATCACTAAACCATCTGCTCATCTTTGCTGTGTGCTGCAGATTACTCCCCACTAAAACTATTTTATAGCAACCTTGGTGGGTCACTAGTAATTATATAACCTGCCTTTCGCAATATAAAGAGAGAAAACACACAGTGTGAAGCTCGAGAACAGATAGTGATGGGACCAGTGCTGCATCGTGTTTGACAGACATTATGCTAAACAAACAAACAAACAAACTGTCCTTGTAGAGAGAGACAGACAGGCATGATCAGTTAAAGACTCATTAATTGACTCATTAATGAGAGGTTGATGAAGGTTTAGGTGCAAACCGCCCAGACGCAAATGCCTTCAAGCAGTTAGTCCCCATCATCCCATAACACTTTTTTTCGAAAACTCTTTGCAAATAATCAAAGCCTGCTTCCGTACAATGCAAGGAAAAATGCAAAACTGTGTTTTCCCTACAGTTTCATGTGTAATAATATCATTTTTAATGTTGGAATTTTCCACCAATACTGTTTTCTAGCTGCAATAACAGAACTGTGGGCACATCATCCTCCATGCCATACCTGTATATATGTAAATTTATCATGTCATACATGTACAAATCCAGATGTAAACTCATCCTGTCATAACTGTACTTATCCATATGTAAATTTCATTGTGTCAGAATGTACATAACCATATACAAATTCACCATGTCTGGTATAACGTCTCTGTAAGACCTGTTTTGTTATTACTCCTCCAAGGAACCGGGCAGTTATGTGACAATTGGCATATGTTTGTCTGTGAATCTGTCTGTTTGTCTGTCTGTGTGAAACAGTACTCAAAAACGAACGAACGAACTAATTTGGATGAAATTTTCAGGGAAGGTCAGAAATGGCACAAGGATGAAGTGATGAGATTATAATCTGAATCCCCGGCTTTGTTCGGGATTTCCCATTGGGAGATATAGCTGCCGGCACCGCGTCGCTGTAACCATGACGTGAACACTGTGTCAGTTACCCACTGACGATCACATGATGGCAATCCTACTACAAAATGACTGTGATTTACCAGTTGGAAATCATACAAGGAATAACTGATTAAACTGTGGGGTGTTTCTGAGTCCTATCTATTCCTGCCGCCCGCTACATATTTATGTCACGTGATGTAGCAAACGCCAGCCAGACAGGTTGAGTTCAGCCGTATACCTTATTTTGAACACAAATTCACCTTTCTGCCCTTCTCTCATTTCTTCACTGTAAGAACTTGTTCCCATTCCAGCTAGGTGCTTATGAGTTCAGACACATCCCTTGCTAGACAACAGCAGTGTGGAACCGTTTTCTTTCATCTTCACATGAATTTTCGGACTTTTCGGCAGCGTCATGTCAAGAAGCCTCTTCTTAGAGAAACACTTCCTGTGCCACTGGAATGGTTACAAAATTAAAGCCCGTAGCATTCAAAATACACCAACAAATTAAAACCATGGAGGGAACGGTTATTTTAACACTAGCAAAACAAAGGCTTGCCAGAATTGATGAGCTGATCAACAGACCTTTAAAAGAGTAATTCACACGTGATTCAGTATAAATACAAAACGTGCACATGCATAACACATGCCTGTGCTCAGCACAAGATCATTTTTTATTGAAGATTTCATCCGTCAGAAATGATACGTCAACTGAGCAGCCTTGATGGAGTACTGCGCTCTCTGAGTGCTTTTCTTGTTTTATCTTTTTTTTTTTTTAGCCCAGAATCTTGTGCTTTTTTCTGCCTTATCTGTATTCAGCTACTGTAACGTGCATTTCCCTGGCAAGGGATCAATAAAGTTGATCTTATCTTATCTCATATCCCTGCCATCTGACCAAGCCTTAGTCAGTGAGGGGAGTCCCTAAAGCCACTGAATAGAAATTACATTTGTCAGGCAGGAAATCCAAGGTTTGAGATAATTTCAGAGTAAAGGATGACCCCACGGAAGTGACATGCACACTCAGGGTTTCCCCCAGAGAAGTTGTTAGAAATCGGCCTCCGAGTGGCTCATTGGCCCACTCTCAGAACACGTACATGGCATGCTGTCATTTGCACTGTGACGAGCAGGCACACAAAGAGGGCAGCTAGAGAGACAGACAATGATGGTAATTACTTTATGAATATTTTGACAGTCCACCAAACCGCCAGTACAGTGGTCAAGTGACTTTTGTGGCACAGGCCAGGAACACTGTGATGGCACCATTAAAGAGGTGCTCTGTTGTTAGGCTTTGTTAAAACTAGGCACACCATGTGATTAAACTTAAAAAAAATCTTCTCCTTGCAGCTTTCTTTGACAAATTTAGAATCATTGCCACTTTTCCCAGCATTGACCTAGTCTGTGTTTGTGAAGTGTATTTTTAAAATAATCAGCTGTGCTTTTGTACTTTTTACTCCACCAAGTAATGCGACGGAGTGATGTGACGAACAATGTTGGTTTGCCCGTTTGACGGATTTGGATGAAATTTTCAGGGAAGGCCAGAAATGACACAAGAACCTAATGATTAAATTTTGGCAGTGATGCAGCTCATAGTGTGGATCCATGGATTTGTTAAAGATTTCTGCATCATTGCAAGATAGTGGCACAGTGTCACTGTAACTATGAGAACAAGTGAACACTACATCAGCTGCCTGCTGACAATCACATGATTGTGACCCTACTACAAATTGACTGCTGCGGACCCCGAATTGTTCAAAGATTTCATCTGTAAGAAATCATGCAACAACTGATCAGCCTTGGCGGAGTGCTGCACTCTCTCGCTAAATGAGGAAAAGTAAAAACTCATCTGTGAAAATAATGAGCTTTTCTTGTACTGTCTTGGAGCGGTGTTCACAGTGGTAGCCTGCATTCTCTCTTAGCTGTGGAACTCCGGGATTCTGTTGTTATTGCAGGTAGCCAAAGCAGGGGCAGAGGAAACTGCTGTTTCCCTGTTTATAACTGCATTGTTGTCTGCATGGCCAGGGTTTTCATGGTTGGTTGATCCTACAAAGTAATGGATTGAAATACATCTACGAATATATTAAAGGTGATAATTGATATAAAGTATTTGCTGAGTATTCCTTCCACTCCAACAACTCCAAGATTTGTCCTCTGTCAGCTGCTGCTTGTACCACTCATGCTCCTTAAGACCCTGATGCACATTGGCAGACACATAATGACTGTGTTTAAAAACAACAGCACACATCAATGTACTAATGTGCTGATTCAGAGTGCTTACTCTATGTGCTGAATGTACTCTGATGGACTGAATATTGTGCACAGTTGCTATTTCTAATAAACATGCATCTGTTGTGTGTTGACTCTACTGTGAGCTTTCCATTAGAAACAATTTGCTTTAAATATTTAGATGATAATTTACAAATGATTTGCAGCCAATAGCTTATATGAACTGCATGTTTCTACACACGTGGACAAAATTGTTGGTACCCCTCAGTTAAAGAAGGAAAAACCCACAATTCTCACTGAAATCACTTGAAACTCACAAAAGTAACAATAAATAAAAATTTATTGAAAATTAAATAATCAAAAACAGCCATTACTTTTGAATTGTTGATTAACATAATTATTTAAAAAAACAAACTAATGAAACAGGCCTGGACAAAAATGATGGTACCTCTATAAAAGATTGAAAACTATTTGACCAGAGTGACATGATTAACTCAGGTGTGTCATTTAATTGACATCACAGGTGTTTCCAAACTCATAATCAGTCAGTCTGCCTATTTAAAGGGAGACAAGTAGTCACCCTGCTGTTTGGTGAAAAGGTGTGTACCACACTGAACATGGACAACAGAAAGCGAAGGAGAGAATTGTCCCAGGACATCCGAAAAAAAATTATAGACAAACATCTTAAAGGTAAAGGCTATAAGACCATCTCTAAACAGCTTGAAGTTCCTGTGACAACAGTGGCTCATATTATTCAGAAGTTCAAGACCCACGGGACAGTAGCCAACCTCCCTGGACGTGGCCGCAAGAGGAAAATTGATGACAAATTGAAGAGACGGATCGTTGGAATTGTATCCAAAGAGCCCAGAGCAACCTCCAAAGAAATTAAAGGTGAACTCCAAGGCCAAGGTACATCAGTGTCAGATCGCACCATTCGTCGTTGTTTGAGCCAAAGTGGACTTCATGGGAGACGACCAAGGAGGACACCACTGCTGAAAAAAACTCATAAAAAAGCCAGACTGGAATTTGCAAAAATGCATGTTGACAAGCCACAAAGCTTCTGGGAGAATGTCCTTTGGACAGATGAGACCAAACTGGAGCTTTTTGGTAAGGCACATCAACTCTATGTTCAGAGACTCAAAAACCAAGCATACGAAGAAAAGAACACTGTCCCTACGGTGAAACATGGAGGAGGCTCAGTAATGTTTTGGGGCTGCTTTGCTGCATCTGGCACAGGGTGTCTTGAAAGTGTGCAAGGTACGATGAAATCTGAAGACTATCAAGGCATTCTGGAGAGAAATGTGCTGCCTAGTGTCAGAAAGCTTGGTCTCAGTCGCAGGTCATGGGTCTTCCAACAGGACAACCATCCAAAACACACAGCCAAAAACAGCCAAGAATGGCTGAGAGAAAAGCGTTGGACTATTCTAAAGTGGCCTTCTATGAGCCCAGATCTGAATCCCATTGAACATATGTGGAAGGAGCTGAAACATGCCATTTGGAGAAGACACCCATCAAACCTGAGACAACTGGAGCTGTTTGCTCATGAGGAGTGGGCCAAAATACCTGTTGACAGCTGCAGAACGCTCATTGACAAATACAGAAATCGTTTAATTGCAGTGATTGCCTCAAAAGGTTGTGCAACAAAATATTAAGTTATGGGTACCATCATTTTTGTCCAGCCCTATTTCATTAGTTTGTTTTTTTAAATAATTATGTTAATCAACAATTCAAAAGTGATGGCTGATTTTGATTATTTAATTTTCAATAAATTTTTATTTATTGTTACTTTTGTGAGTTTCAAGTGATTTCAGTGAGAATTGTGGGTTTTTCCTTCTTTAACTGAGGGGTACCAACAATTTTGTCCACGTGTGTATGTGTGTTTAGATTTCAGGTTCCTCTAAAGAGAGACTTATTTTTTGTGCTATACATATAGAGTGTCGCGAAAAGAAATCTATTTTTGCATAGTTGTCCCACTTAAATATTCCCGTATCAAACTATTATTAACACCTACTCAATATTAGCCAGAGATAACCCACAAAACACAAAATGTAGTTTTTAAATGATGATTAAAAATGTATTTAAAAACCCATATTACCCCTGTGAAAAAGTAATTGCCCCCCTAAAACAAGTAACTTTTGGGCCACCCTTGGAAGCAACAAGTGCAGTTAAACATTTGTGATAGCTTTACAACACCACGGAGGAATTTTGGCCATAGCATCTCAATTGGATTGAAGTCCAGACTTTGACTCCACGACTCCAGAAACTTAGTTTTGTTCTTTTTGAGCCACTCAGAGGTAGATTTTGTGTGCTTTGGGTCAATGTCTTGCTGTATAAACCATTTGTGCTTAAGCTTTAGGTCATTAACTGTTGGATATTCTCCAGGAGGTTTTTTTTGATAGAGAGCAAAATTCATGGCTTCATCAATTATGACAAGTTGTCCAAGTCCTCGAATCATCACGTTACCACCCCCATGTTTCACTGTTGGTATAATGTTCTTGTGGAATGCAGTATCAGCTTCACACCAGATGTAATGGACCCTTGTCTTCCAAAAAGCCCACCTTTGACTACAAGATGTTATCCCAAAAGTTTTGGGATTCATCTAGATATTTGTTTATTTATTTTTTTTGCAAATGTTAGCTGAACCTTTACGTTTTCTTGGGTTTGGGGTGATTTGCATCTCACAAGTCTCTCATGCATGTCATTTTCGCCCAGTGTCTTCCTTATTGTGGAATCCTGTGGACAGACCTTAACTGAGGCAACTGAGGTCTGCAATTCTTTTGATGTATGTCTGGGTTCTTTTGTGACCTCCAGGATTACATATCGATGTGCTCTTGGCCAATTGTTGGTAGCTGGACCACTCCTGTGAAGGTTCACCACTGTTCCATGTTTCTTCATTTGTGGATAATGTTTCTTGCTGTCGTTCTTTGGCGTCCCAGAGCCTTAGCAATGACTTTGTAACCCTCCAGACTGATAAATGTCAATGACTTTGTTTCTCATCTGCTCTTGAATCCCTTTAGAATGGGGCATCGTGTGTGGCTTTTTAAGACCCTTTAGCTATTTCACAAGGACAGACAGGTTCTATTTAGTGATGTTTAGATTCAACAAACCTGGCAATAATCATATGTCTGAGTTACAGGTAAAACCAAACCCAATTTCCAAATGAATTTGGTCTTTTGGTAGATTGGTAGCTAAGGGGGCAATTATTTTTCACACAGAGCAAGATGAGCTTGATATTATTTTTTGCGATTGATTAACAGACAGAGTGGAGACAGGACAGCAATATGTTTTTTGTTTCTTTTTGCTTGTTTGTTCACTTTTACAGTACACACGTTGATAAGTTCCACAGCTAACAGATTATGAAGCCATACTGCAATTTCTTCAGCCTGCAGTAATACAAAGTGAGAATGAAAATAAAATACAAAGTACGCATAGATTTTTGCTACTGATATAGCCTGGGTAAGATGACTTGAATAATAAAACCTATGTAAGAAAGTCACTCAAGATATCACTCAAATTCATACTAAATACGTTAAAATGTGTTTGCAAATACTACAGTGCAAAAATTAGTTTTAGGTTCATTCTAATCAAGGCTCCATGTCTGTGAGTGGGGCAATGTTTTTTCTTTTTTTTTTAACAAATTTAAGGAAGTTGTACTTCCCTCATTATACTTGCTTGTCGGATCCAAACATTATCTCTTGGGCAAACTGTATAATTCAGATGATGTTAGCAGTGCCGATAATGAGCAGATGGCACAGGAACATACACATGCTCCCTGCCATCCATCTGGACGGTTCTGCAGGTGAAGTGTTCACTCACAAAAAGAGTTTGATATCAAAGTGGAAAACTGCATGGCCAAACAAAAAAGAAAAAGGAAGCAGTATAACTTAACGCCTAGTCAGGAGAGGCGGCATTTGTCTGTTGATCAGCCAAAGCAGCAGACAGTGTTAAAGAGAGAGAGAACTGACAGACAGAGAGGAAACATCAGAATCAGAATCAGAATCACTTTATTCATCCCAGAAGAGAAATTCAGTTGTCAGGGTTCTTATCTGCTTAATTTTGAATTGAATAGCCTGACTGCTGATGCCAAGAAAGATTTCCTAAATCTTTCGGTCTTGCAGCGCAGGGATAGGAGCCGTCCACTGATGTTTTGTTGTTCATTGAGGCAGATGTGAAGTGGATGATCCATGTTGGTCAGAATGGCCTCCATCTTGCTCAGTGCCCGTCTCTCCACCTCATCCGCCAATGTGTTCAATCCGATTCCAACCACAGAGCAGCTTTTTTAATCAGTTTATTCAGACGCCTTGCATCCTTCTGTTTTATGCTGCCTCCCCAGCAGACTGCAGCATAAAACAGGACACTTGCTACCACAGACTGATAAAACATCTGCAGCATCTTACTGCAGATGTCTAGTTATCGAAGTCTTCTGAGGCAATAAAGTCAGCTCTGGCCCTTTTTGTAGATGAAGTCTACGTTGGTAGACCAGTCCAACTTATTATCAAGGTGGACATCTAAATATTTATATGATGTCACCATCTCGATGTCCACGCCACAAGTGTTCACTGGCTGAAGAGGGGGTTTGGATCTGCGGAAATCTATGATCATTTCCTTTGTCTTTGAGGCGTTGAGTAGCAGGCAGTTTTTGTGACTCCAGTCACTGAAGGCACTTATCAGATCTCTGTATTCAGCTTCATGTCCATTTCTGATACATGCCATGATAGCAGTGTCATCAGAGTATTTCTGAATGTGGCAGTGCTCAGTGCTGTATTTGAAGTCAGATGTATACAGAGTGAACAGGAATGGAGCCAGGACTGTTCCTTGTGGAGCCCCAGTACTGCTCATTAATGTCCCAGAAACACAGTTCCCCAGCCTGACAAACTGTGGCCTTCCTGTCAGGTCATCTGTAATCCATGAAACACAGGAAGGATCCACTCCCATCTCTGTGAGCTTGTCTTTGAGGATGGTGGGTTGGATGGAGTTGAATGCATTTGAAAAATCAAAGAACATGATTCTCACATAAACTCCAGGTTCCTCCAGATGAGACAGGGCACGGTGAAGCATGAAGAGGATGGCATCATCCACTCCAATGTGTTCTTTGTATGCAAACTGCAAGGAATCGAGTTTGTCTTTGACCTCAAGCCTCAGGAGACGTAAAACCAGCCACTCCAGAGTTTTCATGATGTGTGAGGTCAGAGCAATAGGTCTGTAGTCATTTAGTTCAGCCGGACATTTGATTTTTGGTACCAGTACAATACAGGATGTTTTCCATAGAGCAGGCACCCGCCCCAGCTGTAGATTCAGGTTGAAGATCCTGTGGAGAGGTTGACACAGTTGTGCAGCACAGTCTTTAAGCAGTCTTGGACATACACCATCTGGGCCAGCTGCCTTCCCAGAGCAAAGTCTCTGAAGCTCCAGCATCACCCCTGTCTCTGTGACAGAGACGGATACAGGTGCTAGAACGGAAGTGGCTGCAGCGGTGGAGACGTGTGTAGGAGACGGAGGAGAAGAAGGAGCTATAGTGGGGATTTCCATATGTTGAGGAGAAGAAGGAGGAGCAGCAGTGGAAGTAGGTGTGTCCACAGTGTCAAATCTGTTGAAGAACAAGTTGAGTTCGTCAGCTCTTTCTACATCACCCACTATTGGCTCTCTCCTCTTTTTATTGTTGTGTCCAGAGATGGTACTGATTCCTCTCCACACATCACGGATGTTACTGTGTTGAAAATTCCTCTCTATCTTCTTTTTGTATTCCATCTTTGCCACCTTCAGTCTCCTCTTCAACTCATGTTGCAGTTCTCTGAGCTGTTCTTTGTCACCATCTCTAAAAGCTTGTTTTTTCTGGTTGAGGATTGCCTTTATGTCGCTTGTGATCCATGGTTTGTTATTGGGGAAACAGCGAACAGTCTTTGCAGGTATGACTGTGTCTCTACAGAAGTCGATGTATTTAGTAAAACAATCAACCTGTCTGTCAATGTTCATACTGTCCTCATCTGTTTTCAGAAGCACATTCCAGTCTGTTGATTCAAAGCAGTCCCTTAGAGCTTCACTAGCTTGAGGAGTTCATTTTCTGATTTGGACTTTAGTTGCAGGCTGTCTCAGCACACAAGGTTTGTAACACGTCTGCAGATAAAGTAAGTTATGATCTGACCTGCCCAGTGGTGGTAAGGCAGTAGCTCTGTAAGCTTCTTTGACATTGGCATACAGCAAGTCTAGGGTTTTAGTCTCTCTGGTAGGGCAGTTAACAAACTGTGTAAATCCAGTCAGGTGAGAGGAGAGGCTGACATGATTGAAATCTCCTGATATTATTACAAGTGCCTCAGGATGTTGAGTCTGTATCCTAGCAACAGTATCATGCAACACATCACATGGAACCAAGTCAGTTGCTTTGGGTGGAATGTATACAAGTATTGTTATGATGTGACTGAACTCCCTTGGGACATAATATGGCCGAAGTCCAACTGCCAACAGTTCAATATCTGGACAACACAACTTCTCCTTAACCGTTATGTGTGAGGAGTTACACCATCTCTGGTTAACAAATAAAGCCAGACCTCCTCCTTTCTTCTTGCCAGAAGCTTTAGCATCTCTGTCTGACCTTATGAGGGTGAAGCCAGGTAGATCCACAGCTGAGCCTGAGTTGTTTTGATTCAACCAGGTCTCAGTAAAACACAGGAGACTGCATTCACGGTATGTTTTGCCCGTCTTCACCAATGTCTCCAGCTCATCACTTTTGTTTGGCAAAGAGTTCACGTTTCCCATGATGATTGATGGAAGAAAGGGCTTGTGTCTCCATTTCCTAGCCTTCACCTTTGCACCAGCACGGCAACCACGAAAACACCTCAAGATGTCCACTGGAATTGGATGTTGCAGTCCAGATTTGTTCTGTCTCAATGAAAAAAGCTCCTCTCTTGAATAGATTTTTCTCCCAGCAGAAACCTCCATCAGCAGTCGATAAAACACAACAAAATATTTAAAAAATATAGCAAAAATACGGCAAAAACTGAAAACAGTTAAGAGACACCAAACTTTGCAGCCACTTTCACAGGTGCAGGTTCCGGAATGTGTAAGAAATTAAGACATTAGATAAAACAGGGGTTGGCAACCCGCGGCGCCGGAGCCGCATGCGGCTCTTTCAGCCCTCTGTTGTGGCTCCCTGTAACTTTGGAAAATAAATTGTTCTGCCTTTCAGGCGCGTTTCAATGCATTCTAATATAGAGAATTTTATTGTGAAATTACCGCTCTTACTTTGACGTGTCACTCCACCGGATGTGCTGTGCCTGTGACATTAGAGCGCAAAGCTGATGCAGAGAGACAACACGGAGCTTCCAATTCCCACACGTTTCATGCCTTTTTTAAAATTTTACTCCTGGAGAAGCAACGCCTGTAGTTTCACATCATTTTGTACTCAAGAATGGCAAGCCTGTATATTAAAGCTCCACTCCAAGAAAGACACGTCTTGTCTTTGAGTCAAAAGTACTCATGATAGGGTAATACACGTTACTCGCAAGAACACGGCTCGATGTCACATCCAGGCAGCAGGTCAGAGAGTCAGAGGAGTGTCGTCTTGGAAAAATAGGGCAGCGACTTACCGGAGAAAAGTTATTAGCTTAAGATAAATAGATAAATAGATTTTACAAGTTAAACAGACATTCGCAAAATATTGATTTCCAGCTAACATTACGTACATATGAGGTCCAGGAGCAAAAATGACATTAACCAAGTAAGATAAATATTAGTGGTAGGACACAATTAAAAAAAATGAATCTATCTAATTAAAGGCTTTGTAATTAATTAATCACGACTGATTAACAAGGGCATAGAGGTAAAAAAAAAAAAGCGATATATGCAGTGTTGTCTTCATTTTAAATGCCAAAAGGATTTTGCGGCTCCCGGTGTTTTCTTTTCTGTGGGAAACGGGTCGAAATGGCTCTTTGAGTGTTAAAGGTTGCCGACCCCTGAGATAGAAAGATGCATGGATACTGCAGGCTTTTTACCAGAATGTGTGGCCTTGTTAAATAACTTCCAACAATTCTACAGAGTTGTGACAATATAGTCCACTTATGGACTTCTATAAGGATATATAGCCGAAACTATGAAAACCAAGAAAGAATTCTAACAAACAGTATGGGGGCTGTGGAAAATAATGCAAATGAACCATGCAAAGACTAATAAAATGGGGTTATATTCAGAGGGGATTAAACCAAAAGGGAACAGGCAGCTGCAACCAATCGTCTTTAGTGTCAAAGACCGAGCTGGTAATGACAGGTTGTGAATTTGAAGAGGGCTGTTTAGTATATATCACACCTATTAATAAAGAGTGAGAATTTCTCAAGTTACTTTCAGTGTATATACAATGACTCCCACAGGTAAGATAAGATCATTTATGGATTGGAATCTTTACAAAAAGAATGCACAGTTGAAAGTTTACATACAATAATATTTAAATATTTTTTAATTCACATTTACAAGCTTTAATGCTTTAATGTTCATGCTGTATGTTCAGTTAGGACAGCAAAATGTCAGAATCATAGTGGAGGCAATTATTTATTTCATCTTTTATTTCTTCTATTACATTCCCAGTGGATCAGTAGTTCACATAGAATTTGGAAGTATTTTATAGATTTGCCAATAAATCTTCTAACTTGGGTCGCATTTTGTTGTGTATGTTGCTGGAGTCATTCCTCTTGACAGAACTGAGTCATTAGCAAAGTTTTCCAACATCAAGTAATAGACTTCACACAATAATATTCACAATGTAGAATAATTGTGTGAAAAACAATTGTTCTGATTATTTTGATCTGAGGACAGATTAAATGAAAAAAAAATTAAAAAATGGACACAATCTTGTTTCATGACAGCTATAACAGCAGCGAGTCATCATTGTTTTTTGCAGCCGTTTTGTTTACTATGCTGGTAAATGGGAATGCATTGAACTCATCGTTTATATATATATATATAAAATCCTGAATTGTTGTTCTTGGCTGAAAAGTTGTATCTTCATAATTTTCCTTTTTCATGATTTCACCTATTTTGTGAAGTTTACCAGTCCCTATTGTGGTAAAGCACACCCACACAAATTAAAATGATTTCAGACACACTAATACATGCTTTTATTACATGCCAAATTGATGACTGTATTGCTCTCCTATCTGGTCTCCCTGAGAACACTATACATTCACTCCAATTACTTCAGAAAATCAGCACCACGAGTTCTGACTAAGAACAGAAGGAAAGCTCACATTATTTCACATTGATTTTAATGTCTCTGCACTGTGTTGTCTAATATTTGGGATATGATGAACAAAAAGTAAAAAATGATATAATTATGGCAAATGTTTTTAAATGGAAGAATAGAGCTAAAACGTGTATGAAATATAAATATGAATATTCTAGTAATAACTGGTGTTTTGATGGTATGGTGGGTGTGTGTGTGTCTGTGGAGGACACACACACAACTGGAAGATCTTAAAGCAAATCATGTATTTCTGGTGTGAAGACAAATCATACACTTTGTAGAAAAATGAAATATGAAGTACTAAAAACATAATGGTGTAAGTTTATGGCAATATAACCTTTATGAGAGGTGTATCATAAACATAACTCATAATGGTGTAAAATGCACGAAGACTGTCAAAAATAGCAGGGGTGAGTACAGAACAGAGCCTGAACATGTCTGGGCATGCTCTCTGTAAAACATGACCTAATGATAACCTAATGTCCTCTGTAGAGTGTGATCTAGTGGTGAAATATAAAGATGATGCACAGCTCAATATCTACAGTATTTTCTTATGGTGTTATCTCTGTAAAGAAATACTCTTGGATTTTCTGGCAACAATAAATCCTGCTGCCCTTGAATGCTCACTTCTATTGGTGATTTTTTGAAGATCTTCAAAGAAGTTTTTTGGACATTTGAACACATTCAAATCCTAGACTCTGGCCCATGATTTGGGACCTTGTCTCCACATCAACTGCTTACCTGTGTCTTTTAGAATAGATTTCAAGATCATTTCATTACCTTTTTAGTCAGGCTTTTGATTGATCTGATAGCTTCTATTAAGTACTCTTCTTAGAACACATTTCATTTATTGATTTCTCTATTTGTTACTTCATTTTAATCAGTTCTTTTTCTGTGTATATATAATTTATTTTTTATCTCTATATTTTAATAAGATGTTTTATTTAATTGATTTTATTTTACTTATTTATCTCACCTATTGTACCCTATTTTATTTATCTCATTTTATCTCCCCTGGCGTTTCCTCGTTGCATGTGTTAGGTAAGATAGTGCTTCCTCAGATCCCCTGAGTCTTTTATTATCTTAACTGTGGGGGTGGGATAGGAATAGGGTAGGGGTGGTGGGTGTACTGTACTGTTAGCATTCTTTGGTGTTGTACTGGTTTATTGCATTCTTTATTGTCTGTAAAGCACTTTGTGTTGTGTTTTTGTTTGTATAAAAAATAAATAAAAAATAAATGAAGCATGTGATTTCAACATTCACTGAAGCTTCTGCTCCACTAAGAACAGATCTATGTGGAGCAATGGGGAAACTGCAGCCTCCCTCTCTTTAATAAAACTAATAGTAATACTATATTATGACCATCTTCCCTAAATTCCTCATTGTCATTAGAGATTTTGATTACATCATTTTGCCATGTCTTCTTTTACAATGTCTAATTTGCTCCATCAGCGGTTCATCTTGACAAACCAAATCCTGGTATTTCCATCACAATAGTGGATGGAAGCATAGAAATAGTGCTACATTTGTGTGGAAATGTAGCTATTATGATCTTCAGTAACTGTGCTATATTTATCATTCATCAATCCATCTGGCCACTAAATGGCTTAAAACAATACTGCAACAGACTGAGCTAACGGTAGTCTCGTTCATTATCCATAAGCTATGAGTGATTCATCACCTAGTTCCATACAGACATCACATCCAGCTGCTGGTCACAAAAACATGCACTCCAATAACCTTCGATCAACAAGCAAAGTTTAGAGTTGGAGTTTCATTTCATTTCATTTCATTTCATTTTATTTCACATAAAAAAAAGAGCACAGAAGTTGACCGCTTCAGTGAAATACAAATGCATAAATAAAAACAATATGATGGAGTGTGACAGAAACCCATTCGGGCTTATGCATTAGGCCACACCCCTAACAATAAAATACATATAACTACATACAAAGCTCATTCAGAGACATAGAAGAATAAGCCAGTCAAATCTACTGTATATTATGAGGTAAATAAACAAAATAAAACAGAAAATTGGCCATTTTCACAACCCATAACACAATATTAATTATTATGGTTTGTATTTTAGGAGTAATTGTTTTTTTAGAATCTTATAACTACCTGAAGAGAAGTAACCTCCATATTCATTTCATAATTTAGCTCCTCGATATCCAAAAGAAAATTGTACCTTTTTATTTTTCTTAAATTTGGGAAGATGCAAAGTTGATACTTGTGTTATAGGAATGAACTTAGCATTTCTTAACAAAATATTTACAAAAACAAGGGGGGATTTACCTTGATTAATCATTTGCACAAAAGTACAGATTTGATAAATATTGATATCAAAAATATTTAACAATTTTAATTTCCAGAAAAGAGGGGCACTTGGTGCATCATAATTAGAGTATGTTGCTAAACGAACAAAAGTCTTTTGTAGCAATAAGATTTTTTCAAGGTAACTTGGAAAAGTACTTCCCCAGACAATATTACAATACGAAAGATAAGGATAAATTAAAGAATAATATAAAGTTAACATTACAGAATTATGAACATAATTTCGAATCTTCCTTAATATGCCAAGAGATTTTGCAACTTTATTACTAACAATATCAATCTGGTTTCTCCATTGGAGTTTATCATCAAGCTGTATGCCTATAAAACGAACTGATGAAACTTTGACAATTTGATCATTATTAATACATACTTTGATTCTCTCAGAATTATATTTCTTATACCCTGCAAACACCATAAAACTACATTTTTTAACATTTAAGGACAACTTGTTAGCTTGAAACCATACAGAATACTTCAATAAATCTTAATTTAATTTACTAGTAAGAGTGGTTAGATCTTTAGCAGAGATTAGTAAACTGGTATCGTCTGCAAATAGGATCGGGACAGTAGAATTAGTTACCTTTGCTAGATCGTTAATATAAACCAAAAAAAGTAACGTCCCTAAAATGGATCCTTGAGGAACACCATATTGCATACTGTTTGCATTTGAATCATAACCATCCATTGAAGCATACTGTTTTCTATTTTTTAAATAATTATATAACCATTGATGAATATTTCCATGAAAACCATATTTGTACAGTTTATTCAATAGAATATCATGATGCACTGTATCAAATGCTTTTGAAAGATCTAAGAATACTCCGACTGAAAATTCATTATTATTTATGGCTCTATATATTCTATCAGTTAACTCAACAAGTGCCATGTAGGTGGAATAATTCTTTCTAAATCCATACTGATATTGATAAATAATATTATGTACATTCAAATGTTTTAGCAATCTTTTATAAACCAATTTTTCTAAAACCTTTGAAAAACAGGGTAAAATTGATATAAGTCTATAATTAGAAAATAAATGAGAATCACCAGATTTGAAAAGTGGGAGCACCTTTGCTAATTTTAAATCTTGGGGGACAATGCCTGTTGTCATTGACAAACCACATATGTGAGCCAATGGTTTACATATTGGAGTCACGACATCTTTAATTAAAGAGGCACTGATGCCATCATGCCCTGGAGCAGAATTTTTTAACTCCAAAATTATCTCAGTAACTTCATTAGTATCGGGAGGGTCAAAACAGTCTCTAGATGGAAAAGAGTTAATAATATAATCAAGTGGACTAACATTACTATTTTTAATTTTATCAGCTAAACATGAACCAACATTTGAAAAGTAATTATTAAAATGACAAGCAATCTCATATGGATCAGTCAGAACAGAGTCACCATCCACAAATGAGGAAGAAAACTTTGTTGCTGCCTTTTTTCTTTGTAATAATTCATTGATAATTTGCCATGTGTTTTTGATATTATTTGTAGATTTACTAAATTGGTCACTGTAATAATTTTTCTTAGCAGATCTAAGCAGGTGAACAAACCTGGTTTTATATGACTTATAAGTTGCTAGATTTAATGGGGTTGGTGATGAGAGATACTTTTTATACAACTTATTTTTTGTTACTGAAGATTTTTTCAGTCCAGAAGTAAACCAAGGTGTTTTTTCCTCTTTGCATTGATGCAAGATAATATTGTAAAACATTTTGTAAAACATTCATTAAATAATTTCATAAAAACATTGTATGCAAGATCTGGATTATTTTCTTTGTATACTTCACCAAACGAGATTTCCTGTAACATTTTTTGAAATTTTGACTTGTTAGATTTACTAAAATTTCTAATGTTTAATGGAGCTTTATTCATTTCCTTACAATTACAGTCGAAATTTACTATATGAAACACTGGTAAATGATCTGCTATATCTGTAAATATTAAACCAGAATTTGTTTCAAACTTAAATGAATTGATTAGAATATTGTCAATAAGAGTTGCAGATTTTTTTGTTATTCTGGTTGGTTTAGAGATTGCTGGAAAAAAGGAATTTGCCTGAAGTACATTTAAAAACTCTTTGGTTGAAATATGAGTTTCAAAATTTAGGAGGTTAACATTAAAATCTCCCAGAATGTAACCTAATTTATCCTCCTTGTTTATCCTGTTCAGAATGCTATTCATGCTATCATTGAACTCAGCTATACCAATATCAGGAGGCTTGTAAACATTGTGTATAATTATATTTTTGTTTTTTACAGTCATAATTTCAATAAATACAGATTCAATATCACATCCATGACAACTCAAAAAAAGATCATCACGACGTATAAATTGAAAAGATTGTTGAACATAAATAGAAACTCCTCCTCCCGTTCGATCAGATCTTATAGAATGTACAGAGTTATATCCAGGAAGTTCATAAATACCTGACCCTTCCAAATCCTTTGTGAGCCATGTTTCACTGTTACGGCCCTCACATAGACTGAAAAACACAGGCTCGATAAGGAAGAGAGACCGCAGCATATACAGAAGGACGCCACACAAAATATCTCCAATTAAACCCACAGGCTTTATTTGGCCACCCCAAGTTAATCAAAGATAACACAAACGAAAACAGAAACAAAGGAGGGCTGGAGACCCCGGACAAAAGAACAAAAGTGGGAAGACGCTGGGCCAACCACGCAGTGGGCCGTCGCTCCCAGCGTCTCCCCCTAAACTACCTAAAAATAAGAACTAAGGCTGAAATAAACAAAAAGACGAATAACGAGACTGTCGGTGATCTCCAGCCCAAATTAATACAACGAAGAAAACCAATGAAAACCCCGGCACCTAAACATGCATGGGGAAAAAACCTGCTTGGAGGGAAAATAACCACGGAGGAAGGAAAACACTCCCTCCTACCTGTCCAGGTGTCTGTGCCGTGGCGTGCCCCCAATCTCTGCACTCCCTGTCCCTTTTATTCCCTCCTCCTCCTCTCATCACCTGAGTGCCGATTGCACTCAGGTGAGCAGCAGGCAGAAGGAGGAGAGAGAGCCAAACCAGAGAGAAAGAGAGCGAGAGAGAGAGAGAGAGAGAGACTGTGGCACGTAACATTCACTAATACCAAGAACAGAAAATGTATGTTTCAAAGCTGTTAAAAAGGTGATTAACTCATCGAAATGTTTCTTGAGACTACGAATATTAAGATGCATAAGAGAAAATAAGCTGTTACCTTTAGATAATAAATCAATCAATTTATCAAACTGCTCTTCCGTAAAATATTTGCAAGGTACACTATTTTTCAAATCGGAGAGAAAATTAAGATCTGGGTCAAGATTTACACTATATGAATCAAAAATATCATCGACTCTATTCAGGTTTAATGGGTTCATTAAAAGCATTTCATGAGAAATATTTTTATCATTTATATCTTCATTAATCATTGAAAACATTTGCTCATTATCAGGCGTGTTATAAGGAAACTCAGAGGCACAAGTTTGGCAAAACCATGATGAATAACTATCAAAATAATTTCCCACGTTAGTTAAACAACTGAAAAAAAAAACTTTTCCACAAATTGAGCAGTCGATATGAGATTCCATTTCCATTAAAAAAACAAAAACAAAATAGCTCAAATCACTCAAACCTCAGATCGATATTACATTCAAACAAAAGAAAAGACCAATTACATCTTTAAGAATTGGCCTTATTTGTTGGAGGATGAGTAATGAGCTTGTCAAATCTCAGATAAGCAATGTCCCCTTTCTTTCTGGCTTCTTTCATAGCAGGAATAAGTTCCTTACGTTTCTGTCTAACAGCTTCCGAATAATCTTCATTGATGTAGATATTAGATCCTTTCAGATGCTTTGCCTTTTCCAAGACTGCATTCCTGTCCTTGAAGCAAAGAAATTGGACCACAATTGGTCTTGGTTTATCCTCTCTCTCAAGTGGTTTGCCAGAACGAAAAACATGCTCCAGTTCAATATGTTTTTGATCGAGTTTAAGTTTTTCATGGAGGATTTTTCGGATTTTATCCTCTGAATCACTCCACTTTTCATGCATAGACTCAGGGACTCCATCAAAAATGAGATTTTTGCGTCGAGATTGATTTTCCAAATAGTCAATTTTCCCATTCATGGTGATGTGCTTAGTGCTGAGCATGTTGATGTCACTGACCAAATCCTTGCAGATTTTTGACAGTTTTTCAGAAGAGAATTTCACATGCTCAACTTCTCCTTGAGTGAATTGAAGGTTTGCCTTGAAATCACAAAGGTCCTTAGTAAGACCATCCATTCTCTTTGTGAATGACTCCATAAGCATTTGAACAAAGCCTTTGTATGTGGCTTCCTGCTGTTTCAATAACTCCACATAAACAGACTTCTGTTGCTCAAGTAAATCACGTACCTGAGAAGTTGTAAAGTAATCTTCTTCATTTTTAGCTTTTGGAGGCATCTTGTTATTATAGACCAAGTGTATCAGAGGAAATCCCAAACACGGATGTGCAGATATTTCACTTGGTGCTTAGCAGGACCAAGCTTTTGTCAAGATCCTCCAACTTTAGAAGTAAAATACTTCCAAAATAGTGTGGCAAACAATAGTATAAACTGAGTTTACTCACTAAAGAAGTGAAGAAGAGTTAGCATTATAAACCTGAAGCAACAGTTTTTACTTTATTAGCAAACCACTTAATCACTGGCTAAAGCAGGGGCGCTTGTCAGTAGGTTGTTTGGTGTCTGTTATCTTTAGGTAAGTCCTATTACTGAAATATAGGCTGCACAGTGGATCGACGGATAGCGCTGATGGCTTGCAGTTACATGATCCCTGGTTCGCATCCCAGCCTGGGATCTTTGTGCATAGACATTGCATGTTCTCCCTGTGCTTGTGTGGGTTGCTGTGTTCCATAATCCAATTTGGGATCAACCATTTAGATGACACGCTACAGAAATAAAATATTCATACTTTCATTGGTTTACTCACTTTGATATAAATTATTCAAACAGCTGACACACTTTCCTGCACATTAACAATTTAATTTCAGTGCAGTAAATGCAGTCAACACTTATTCTTACCACTGTTGTCACCCACAGCTGCTTGCAAAAATAAAATAGCCTACCAATGTGATAGATTTAATTGCTATGTCCATCTGAACATGGCACAACCCAGCATCCATTATTGGACTATACACATTACATGAACTCTGACAACTCAGTTAAATGACAGTTATAAAACAGTAAAATCACACCTGCTCTTTAATGTCCTGTGCAGGATATTTCTCAGTGTATGCAGTAGGCTAGGATTTGGATTCAATGGCACCTTCACTTTTTGAGACTTTACAGAGAGAGAGAGTTTCGTCGAACAACTAGAAAGCAGGATGATGGTGAGATTTGCAACTTCACGCTTAGAGACCACAATATTTCAAAAGGCAAATTCTTGATACTACTGACCCTTGACAAGGATGAACAGTGAACCAACTTTGACACCAGGAAAAGGCATTGCTGAAGCCTTTCAATGACTGATTAGTCTAAACTATCTAGCTTAGAGATAAGTGACAGAAACAAAGAAATTCTGCTATCTCTTCTACAGCTGTTTATTCCTCAAAAGAACAGATCGTTAACAGAATTATCACTGCCAACAACATGCAAATTCTGCAGACCAGGACTTTATTGACAAACACACCCTTACAAAACATGTTTCCTTTCTGTCTCTCTGGCTGGCATCCCTGAATCCTCAAAAGTTTTACAGTCATATGCATTTTACCTTCTAGGGTTGCTTGCTAAATGTATATCCCTATCCCTATATCCCTTTTCATTTATTAGTTGTGACCATTTATTGTTCTTTTCTTTGACTAGGTAAACATCTGTACTCTGCCAAAGTTTAAATGATGTACTGTTAGAAGAATATGTACATATCTTCTCTTTTAATTCTGTCAGCCAGTGTCACAGTGTAATCCAAGTTTCACTCAGTTTCAAACCATTTTGTGTTTAATTTTTGTTTATTGGTAATGGTAACAGACTATCAATTTGAATCCAGAATAAAACTTGAATTAACTCACTCCACTTAAAGGAATATTTTTATCCCTTTTTTGAACATGGACATCAGTGAAGAATGTTTTAGGTACAGGTAAAGGTATAGCTTTTCCTTTTTCTATTCACCAAGAAGAATTAGAGACATAAAAAGAGGACCACATCAACTGTCTAGAGAATTCTCTGTTATTCTTGCATTATCTTCTCTGTCATGTACTCCAGTGTAATTTTTCTATGGTGCACTACTATTCTTCCTCACCTTTAAGTAACAAGCCAAGCGATAACTGCCACTGCGTGTGTGAATCAATCTACTGATGTTTGTAGGACCTAACTAGGTCTTGCGTGAAAACATTTTCTGGAAGTTGTGGTTTGGCAAACAATTCTTTTTACGAATCTAAGTGAAGACAGTGAGGTGAGAGTGAGTTTAATCCAAAAATCAACCCTAAAAACCAACGTAAGCTGCCCCTCTGATTACTTTCAGAAATCAAACTTACCAGTGTAACAACTGAAGAACCTTGTTGAGTATCTGCTTAACAGCTGATGGAGGTCTAAGTGCAGTCCATTATCTAGTAACTATTGATCCATTAGAGACAAGCCACCCTGTCTGTGGTCAGGGATAAAAGCCTTCATCAACAGCAGCTTTCCTTCCGGAGAACGTCTGATCAACAAACACATCACAAAATAACCAAAACTTCATGTTCACTTCTGTTTAAGCATTAGTTGAAATAATATTTTGTTAGTGTCCATAGTCCTTTGTAATCAAAGTTTTAATTGATTTTTCAAACAACCACAACAACACATACAGCAGCCATTTACCAGGTAATGCTAACATTTTGCTACAACAAAAATACATCAGTAACAAAGCAAATCAATATCAACAACAAAATAAATAAGGGGGTGGGGGAGGGCATTTAGATCAAGTAATGACTGATGATAATAATAATAATTATAGGGCACTAGTCATTTCATATTGAATAAAATGCAGGAAGTGAGACCGAACCTGGGAGAACTTACACTTACCATCATTTAATCTTGCAACAAGCTCTTCAAAAGATGCTGTATCTGTCATTAACTTCAGCCAATCTGTAAAACTGGGCCTTGGTTCTTCCAGTGTCTAAGAATAATTCTTACTGCAATGACAAATCCAGCTAGTGCCAGGGCAGACTGCTTTAGACACTCCTGGTGGTAGAAGAGATCTGTCTCCAATCAGACATATGTAGGCAGACCTCCAGGTAGCTTCACGGGCCCGTATTCGGGCCGAAAATGGCCGGCTGAAGTTTAACGGCAAAAGCATTTTTAGCTTCAAACGGGACGATAGAAACACTATACATCCATGGAAAGCTTAGAGTCTCATGAATCCGCCGGTATAAACCACTTTCAGATGTGATTACCACAGCGGGTAATATAAACACATTTCTAAAACAAACAACAAAAGTTTAAAGGGACACATAAAGGGCATAACTTACGTTTCGATGGTCTTTTACCGGTCAACGATGAAAATAATCCACAAAAAACGGCCATAATCCAAGAGTAGTCATCCAGACAATACTAGTAAGTATCATATTTTGTCCAAAACATGTCTAGAAATAAGTAAATAATCCACAAATAGCTCGGCTCCGTGCGCGTCCACGTGGCGCATGGTGGCGCTGCGCGTTCCATAATTCACTGCATTTTTATCCATAATTTTATGAAGCTTTCTGTTATCCTCACGATCTCGGTCAGAAAATGGCGACTGAACCCTCTGCCTTCGATCCCAACCGCATTTCAACCAATCAAGTGACTCATCGCTGCCTCCGAAGCCGGAACAGCCAACCGTTGCCGAGACCGATGGATCTGGTGACTCACATCTATTCAGTAAATTCTGAGCAAAATGACGCTGGAGGAAACGTTTGACTGACAGGGCATGTAGCCAATGAGCTTGCTGAATAGCCGAGAGGCGGGTTTTAGCGGCTCTGTGTGATTTTTCACACCTCCGGCTCTGCAGGAGCTGCAGCTTTTCTCTGTCTCCGTCTGAGCCTCTGATTCAGATCAAGATCCACACTGAAGCTTATCTGAAGTGATTTTTTTTAGTTCTTTATGAGTTTTTGGAGTGAAAATAGTGTGAAAAAGGGCTAATAAACGACCATATACCATTTTTTCACAGGGTGTACATAGGGTGTCCAAAATTGACATAATTGGGCATATTAGTACAAAAATATGTGTGAAACACTCATTTCTTGTAGTTTTGCTCTGAAATTTTGTCCTGAACTATGTAAGACCCCAGGCTGTTGCCTTGTTGTGTTTCAAGCTCTCACAGTGCTGCCACGCTAATTTTCAGGTGTTTTATTAGGGAAAAAATTTAGGCGTGAATAAAATTCCTCCTAATTCAGTGTGTTCCAACATAAATAACTCTGTGCCAGTAGCACCTAGAGTAATTCTGACTGCACTGGGTGACAATGCAGGTTGTCAGCTTTCAAAGGAGACCCCAGCCATGCCTGTACTCCAAACAGTTCAAGAACAGCATTCAATTTACTTTCTGTACATCTTCAGTAGAAATTTCAGGGGAAAATTGACCGCAGGTTAAAGGGTTAAGTGGCCAAAACATTCCACAGGAGATCCCCTCCTCAGATAACCACAAACTCTCTCTCTCAAAGACCTAAGAAAACACGCAAAGTGCCTTTTTATGGCCAGAGAGAGCCCTGTATCATCCCAGATGCGATCCGTACCTTCCACCAGCAACATCCTAGATTCATGTTTATGACGACCTCTGACATTGCTTAAGAGACCCCTTTTTGCAGACTATCACTATTTCTGTATTAAATTGGGACATATATGCTTTCGTGTATTTTTAACTTCACATACAGACTCCTTTTTGCAGAGAACTGGGAATTGGAGAACTTTCACACCTTCTTAAGGAACTGAACTGTTGTTTGCAACTCTGAAAAGTGCTTTGATGAACTAAGTGCCCTCTCAGCTGGACCTCTGCTCCTCTCCCTGTCTGCCATCAGATAAACAAGAGTCGTAAATATTCTAATGACCTGCTCCTCACCTCTGCAGAGGCTGGCAGAGACTTTCTCCTTTGTCCAGTCACAGAACTTCTAAAACTCATGTCTCAGAAATGTATTTTGTTATTCTGTGTTTACCAAAGATAGAGTGAGATGTCAACATGCATTTTGAACCAACTCCCGTTTTTCTAGCTGGTTTAAATCGAAAGTTATCAAACCTATTGTGTTACTCATGAACAGTACATTTTGCTTCCACAGCTCAACACTGCCACCTTTTGACGTCGGAATGCCATGACATTATTGAGGTTTTCACTGTATCAACCATAAAACTTTGCTTTATTCAGGTTTCAAAGAAGTGGAAAACTGTTGTATTCTGCCTTGTATGAACGTATGTTACCATGTCTTCACTGTGATACATATAACAACCATTAGAATGCACACGAACATATAAATAGGAACTAGAACTCACATATTCTTAGACTAGCTTGTATAATCAGTTTTATTTTATCTTTGATTGTTTAAAATATATTGTAAGGGTCATGGAGGAGTAAACAGATCGTTCTTTTGCGCATTTTAATATTTTTAATTTTTATTTGATCCGGTTTTGTCTCTCCCCTTTGAGCCCAAAGGGGGAGGTTCCCCCAGATTCAAAGGAAGGCGCGCCTCAGCCGACACTTCCACGCCCCTTCTCAGAGAAAATCCTTAAAACCAGCCATTTTACGCTTCTTACCCCTCTTCCTACATAACTAGCTTTCAGAAACTACGTTGAGCGATTCTTTTGTTTTTCCTTTGGCGCCTTTTCTTTTCTTTTTCCTATTTACTCTAAGCTTATCCTGGTAGCAGAGCTGGCCTTTGCTAACCACGACTCTTAATCATTTTTCTTTTAATCAAAGAATAGATATCTTCGCTCACTACCTGAACAAATAGAGCTACACTTTTGTTGGCCGACGATTTTTGATCAAGAACCAATTCGATCCCGTTCCAGTTTTATTCTTCCCATTGTGCAGCGGCTCCGGTCACAGGTTTGCTACTTTTCCAGCTAAACCTGCCGACATAGAATGAAAGCCTACCTTTTTGTTTATCAAGCTATTTTTCGGTCAAGTCAACCCCAAAAGAAGGACGAACTGTTCCTGCGTTCTCTCCACCATCTACTGAGATCCACCCAGCTGGCCCGAACTGAACCAGAGGCGCTCAAAAGCATCAGCAGGCAGGACGCCAAGGCGTTGCCATAGCGACAGACTTCATGACTCGGGGATCCGCCGAGGATTGAAGTTAAGTTCCGTTCAAGACGCAACGCTGTCCCAGCCGAGACTCTGAGCAACCATTCTCCAACAAAGTAAGCCAGCAAACGCATTGGTGTGATCTGAATTATTGGGTTGACGTCTTAAAATAGCTTGAAATCTTCCTTAAATAGCTTCCAAAATCTTCTTTAATAACTCCGTTTAGTCACTTATCAGTCGTTCATTTTCCAAATTATTAATCATCTCGTCATACCTTCAGCGGTCTGATTACTCAGTCCATAATCCTAGTTAGAAATGCAAATCTGAATAATTAACACACACACACACACACACACACACACACACACACACACACACACACACACACACACACACACACACCTATTATCACCCACACCCACTTATTATCCCACACACCAACACCCATTATACTTATTACTGTATTAATCACTGTTTTGTTATTAGTTTTAGTCAATAAATATCCTTCATTTAACCCAAAATTACAGTCTCTTTTGTGTTTATATGTGTTGACTGGGATCAATGTTTTTCGAGGATTCTCGACATTCAGATATTAGACTGTTCAACTGAATTAATCCATTATCAGTTATTTCTCTACTTTTGTAGAGTGGTGCCCCAATTAATAAACTACAATCAACGAGTGCATACTTATTAAATTAACGTTTAATAAGGCAATATCGCTACACTTAACTGGAGAGTCTGGTAGTGGTGTGGTTAACCAATCTCCAATAGTTACAATGGCTTGTTGCCAAAAAGGGAAGACCAGAGGACAATCCCACAAAAAATGAAGAGCCTGTGGCATTCATTTCCACAATATATTGTCTCTCACTAATCCCATCCTATGAAGCTTAACTGGTGTATAACAGTACCTGTGCATAACCTTATAGTAAATGTACTTATCACATCCCTCACAGGCCACCCCGCCTTGGACACCACCTCGTCCCATGCCTCTTCCTCAATGTTTGAGTTCAGGTCCCTCTCCCAGATTTGTCTTAGGTGATTACAATGACCATACATACTCTCTGCCATGTTCTTATAAAAAACAGAGGCATCACAAACTCGTTCAGGCATCTTCAAATAGCAGAGCAGCTTATTTGTATCATCACTGAGTGAGATCTTCAGACTTGTTTCACAGCTCCTGGGCTGCAGATACTTCCAGAAGTCTGCTTTTTCAATTAAATAAATCTGACTTGCACAGGCCATAGTCTTTACCTGACTACTCACAATTTCTCTCTCACCATTACCCTACTCACTGCAGTTAGTTTTAACATCCAAAGATCAGTTGATTAGTTTTTCTTTGTTTATAATTGTAGTTATTACTCAATTGTCAACTATCCTGTGAGAGCAGTTGTTTAGATACATAAATATTTAAAGTTACACCAGGTTTTTGTTCTGTCTATTTCTGTGAAATAGGGAACGAAGATTAGGGAAGCTGAGAAGTTTGAACTTTGAGTGAAATGGCCAGCCATGGCATTGGCTGTCTGTTATTTAGTTGTTAATTATGTGTCTCCTGTAAAGAAACAAAACATTCTCTCAGACATTTAGCCCCAGCAGCAACTTTAGAGTTTCCAAGTGACATGACCTGCATGCAATGACAGGAAGTTATAGCAATCATACAGACACTGAGAAAAAATGCAAGTTTGACATAGCAATAAGCCAGACAGCTGGTGGATTTAAACCCTTGGACTCCTCGCTGTGCAGTGACAGTGCAAATAAAATGGAAGTACTGTGCTGTGACAAACTTTTGTGTTAAATTAAACAAATCTGACAATATGTAAACAAGCTGAGAGCCATTAGGCTCTTCATCCCACAGGGAGTCATGTACTCTCCATTCCAGGAGTCAGTTAAAGACAGAATAATCAGAGGGCTTTAAAAACATGTTTTAGAAATTGTCAAAGCAACAAATATTGGTTAAAGAAAGACAGCCTGTGACGTTATCCTGAATTTAAGACCAAATTGTCACACAGCACGTGTTTTGACCATATTTAGTCAAATCAGTCAACCTCTTGTGAGAAAAAAATGAAACTATGTGCCTCAAAGTGGCTTAAATGTACTTTTACACGTTTGTTTTTCTTATTTTTTTCAAAAAATACATTATTTGTTTTTTCTATGTATTTTTCTAAGATGGTTGTCTCAAGTGTGCAACATAGCGTAGCTCTCCGAGTTAGGCTTTATACAGTTTTTTGCCTTGTTCATATTGCTACTGTCTTTTCATGTACAGTTTGTCAGAGCTGATGTTAAGTAGAGTGAAGAGACTCTTTCAGAACTAGGAGAACAGAGTCACAGATGACCTTCTGACACAAATGTCTTTGACTCCTTCCCAGAGCTAACTAAAGCTCCACACTGGAGCAATGCCGGGCAAAACTGTAGCAGGGGGATCTCCGGCATCTGGAGGCCAACACAGAACCATGGCAGGTGGGAAAGAATAGAACGGAGACTTCGCAAAGTGATCAACAGTTTATAGCTAACTCTGAGACTCATACTCTTTGCCAACATCCAGAGCTTTGCAAACAAAATGGAAGATCTCTTCAGGGGGATGGTTAGATCCAGGATTGCTGTTCTATATTTTTGTGAAACGTGGCTCAGACAGAAGAACCATAACATCGGTAGACTACATCATTTACAGAGCCGAATGTAACTCAATGGAAAGCTGTAAAACCTGGAAAAGAAACAGCAATCATCATCCAACATTCCTAGATCATGGACATTAGGGTAACATCACAGTCATGCTCTGAAGACCTGAAGTATATTACTCTGAAGTGCAGAAAAAAAAGCATCCCCAAATTCCACCCCTTTGTCAATTTCCCCACCAGGGAAAGCAGCACCCTGGATAAATGCTACAGCACCAATAGAAATGTTCATATAGCTGTCTCCAAGCTTTGCCAAGGACCCCACAGTGCAGCTGAATATGCGGTGGAGTTCCACATCATAGCTGCAGAGAGTGGCTGGAGCAACAAGGCCCTCCAAGGAGCCTACACATGAGACATCAGTGAATCCATAAAGGACGACCTAGCCTCCTGTGATCAGCCTGACACCCTGGACCAACTGATGGCACTTCCCATCTGATTGGATAACAGACTCCGTGAAGGCCGCCAACAGAGGGGTGCTCGGTCCCTGCATTCCTCATCTCCACACATCCCGCCATGTGTCCCAGCCTGCAGTCACCTCCTCCAAGGTGGAACCCATGCAACTTGGCCAGTGGCCACCAACGAAATCCCAGCACTTGCTCTGAATAGCCAGCGTGCAGTCCAACTGCAAAACTGTTCCAGTAACTCTCCTTCTCACTGGAAGCCACCAAGAGCATCTTTCCTTTCACCTCACAGACTCCCTCCACTCTCCCTCCACTCTCCCTTTGTCTTGGGCTACCCCTAGCTACACAAACATAACCCATACATAGACTGGCCTTGGCGCTGGCCATGCTGCCTGTTATAATCCAACCTCTAGGGGCTGGCTGGATGCAACAAAACTAACCAGATGTTACTGGTTCAGGGGAAGAGATTTATTGCTTAGTGGTGAATGGAACATAAAAGTGATAACAAGGAACACAAGACTGGTGAGTGTTGCTAAATCAAAGAACAGAATGAAACCAAATGAAGGCTAACGGAGTTTTTAAACAATCAAAACACAAAAAAAGTAACTAAACTCCCTAGCCAAACATAAGCACATCAGCAACACCCACCACCAGTAACAAAAACTAATACAGAGTGCCAAAACGAACTAAACAAAACTGGTACCTCACACTCACACACACATTGACCACACAGGTCACGGATACTCAAAATCTGAATGACTTCTTCACTAAGTTGGCAACTGCTACCTGGAGCCCCAGGCTCCACGCCAAAGTAGCAGCTGCTAACAGAAAGCCGAGGTGTCTGCAGTACCCACCAACCCAACCACACGTACCTACAGACCGAAACACATCACACTACAAACAAATTTTCACACTGAGAGGCAACAGGGTGGACTGGTCATGGATACCAGCTGCCAAGACTAAGATCATGGTTGCAGGTATACACTCTGCAGGTGTGGCGCTGGCTGTGTCCGATTGGTTAGTGGTGGAGGGGAACTGGGCGGTGGCCCAATCAGGAAGGGCAAAAGGCGGGGAGAACAAGACTGCAGTGCAGGTTGTCTACTCCTGAGACATTAGCTGGAATGGCTGGCAGCTGGTGTTCCAGAGAGACTCTGAAAAGACTCTGAAAACATCCACAGCTGAACCCACACAAGCAATCACCCCACACAAAAGGCCCAGCAGAAAACCATCCAGAACCCAGACGGCTCACAGATACCTGTGGCCGTAACACTGTCCCTCGGCCTAGCTCTGAACCCACTGACCTGTTCCATGTTGTACCATGACTGAGTACCCATCTTCAATTAGCACCAGGTTTTATCCCTGCCACCGCACTGTTCCTACAACTGCACAATCAGCCTGTTGCTTGGAGCCCCCCTTCCCAGTAGCTGGCTCTACAGTCTTTCCAATCATAAGCAGGTCTCAATGGAAAATTACATTAAGGACTCCCTGGCAGCAGGCATCACCCGTACCTCCTCATCACCAGTCGGATCAGGCTTCTTCTTTGTGAGAAAGAAGGATCTGACCTTCCGACCCTGCATTGATTTCCATGGACTAAATAGCATTACAGTCAAAAAAATCTGACCTATCAGATGGAACATGGCCGACCAACAATTTAAAGTCATGCATTGCCCTCCCACACACCTCCAGTAGGATGTAGGACATGGGCAACTGGCACCACCACAGTCCAGCTCCAGCCTATGCCCCTGTCCAAAAAATACGGTTCCACTCCAACAACCTTCCCCTTAGAGTGGGGTCCAAGAAATGGGCCTCCCGCTTCATGGGACCTTTTGAGATCAAGACAGTCATCAACTCCTGTGCCGTCCTGGCTGAGGATGCCACCGACCATGAGGATTCACCTCGATTTCCACAAATCCCAAATAAAATATGTCTGGGACAGTGCATTTAAGCTGTTTGAATGACATTATTGCATGTATGTACACACACATACTCTCACACTCTCACTGTGTATTCCTATCCTTGTGGGGATCTACCATTGACTCCCATTCATATCTAACCCCTAACCCTTACCCTACCCCTAACCTTAACCCAGACCAAAACAATGCCTAACCCTACGTTTTTGTACTTTTGCTTTTTTCAGTAACAACAACATGGCCAAGAAAACACTGTTTCCCCTCATGGGGACCCAAATGAGGTCCCCACAAATGACATTTCTTTTGGTTTTCCTATGGTTGTGAGGGCATTAGGTCCCCACAACCCCTATAATTACCTGCGCACGCACGCACGCACGCACGCACGCACGCACGCACGCACGCACGCACGCACGCACGCACGCACGCACGCACGCACGCACGCACGCACGCACACACACACACACACACACACACACACACACACACACACACACACACACACACACACCATGGTGGCCCTGTCCAGGTCCACACCAAACATGCTGGATATATCTTCATTTCATCTGATTAAAGCAGGCTCCCAAAAATCATCAGCACTCTTTCATTTATTAAAGCAAAATTTTAGTTTGTGCTAAAAAAGAAAGTAAACTTTTTTTTATCTTGAATATAGTCTATTGAGGTTGGTATTATTGTCTTTTACACTGCTTGAGCCTTCAAAACACTGTAATTTTACCTTAAAAACCCTGTGACAGATCTAAAGTCATTGACTGTTCTACAGAGGTAGATTGTACAAGTAATGCTCCATCCTTTTTGCAGAACAGCTACTGTGTGGTCATGTATCTCATTCAATATCTACTTACTACTGCTGCAACTGTGTTTAAAAAATTAATTGGTCACTAATTCTACTGTTTCCTTTTCTGTAAGAAGAATATTTTTGAATTCCTCTAAGAACTGTTTTCCTTGTTGAGCAATGATGTGGAAATGTAGAGAGACAGTTTCTCTGTAAGATGCAGAAAGCTCTGGTATGGTCATTTTCTAGCAAGATTCATGAAAATTGGCTAACTAGAAAACAGAGCTATACTCAGTTCAGTTTCACTGATTACAGTTTTTCAAACTTGTGTGTCAATAAACACAGGTGTAACATTTTTGTTGTATTGAATTTCTATTTTGAGGTCCATATTTTAAATATTGCCTTATGAAATATTTACTTTACATTGTTCTTCACAGGAATTGCTACTGTTCAACTTTATGATGCAGATATTGTAAGATGACACAATTTCAAGCCTTTTGACATTCAAATGATTTTTGCAGCAGTGGTTATGCAGTCACCTTTGTTGTATACTACATAGTGCTGATAATAATGTACCGATAACAGCAGTACTGTCAAAGTAGAAGCCTTCCTGTTACACTTTGAACACTTAACCTAAGCAGACTTTACCATGAAAAACCTTGTATGCAAACTTTTTAGAGATAAAGGAGATAACCATCAAACCTGCTGCTACTAAATACAGAGCTCTGCAAAACAGTACTGACAAAAGCTACATGCTGAACCAAATCCCTCTTTAAACACTACAAAGTGCACAGAGTCCAATGTAACCGAATACCAGTGATGCCATACTTATGATAGGTGTTTCTGAAATGAATCAGTTATTTTAAATTAGACACAATTGTAGCAACAACTGGCATTAACAAGGCGGTGCACAACTCCTCATGGCAAAAATGGAATTATTTGCATCTCTCTTCAGCCTACAGCTGAAGGTTTCACAGCACTGAGTTTCTGCAGGTGAAAACAAACCCTTTGTCCGTCAAGAAACATGACAGTACCTCTGACTGCTGGGGTAGGAAGTTTCACAGGATTCTTGCAAAAAAAAAAAGTTACTTTGCCAAACACATATTGTATTACAAGAAAAATAACAAACAGAAAACTAAAGACAGTGTTCCATTTTATTATTATTTCTTTCTTAATTGGCAGTGGCCATTCGACGTGCACCATATACACCAGCTGTCAAACAAACACCCCATTGCACACTGTTGCGAGTGAGTGAACCATGGAGCAACACAATTAAGAATATCCATACTTACAGAGAGCAAAGCTACTCTGGGTTCAATACTTCAACAATCTTTTACTGATATTCTGAAGGCAGACCAAAGAGTTAAATATCTGCTGCTGGCTAAATACTGCATCTTGATTTGCCAATTAAATTTATGCTGGATATGGGAAGAAGGGATCTTTTTCCATTGTCTCTTCAGTTTCAATCGAACATACTTGTGAGAGGTTTAACAAATGTTTTCAATACATGTAATGGTTTTTAGTAATGACGATAACTGCCAACTGATTTTTGGAAGCTATATTCAAATGCAGTATAAAAAAAAATTGTTTCAAACTTTTCTGATGTTTGGATATTATGATGTATTCATATGTGAAAACAAAAACTATCATTCAAAACACTGTTGCTACCAGAAGAGAATTTCTTTTACAGTCTCATGCTTGACCACAACCCTGTAAGTACAGTGCTAAAAGGGCCATTTACTTGTGTGACAAACATTGTTCCTGTTAATGATTGCTCATCAGTCAATTTAAAAAAAAAAAAATGCAATGTATTTTTCTTGAGAAAAGACAGTGTCAGCATTACTGACATTAATCTATCCCCAGTGGTCACAGTGCCATGTGTGCAAGAATTGGAAGCTTGGAAATTTAAACTAAGAATCACTAAATCCAAATCATCAAAATCTGAAGCTTCCAAAATTTCTGTGCCTCCAGTTTGCTCATTAGTACACAACAAGAAACAACATTCATTAAACAGCACTCTTGTGTGCAACAGTGTAAACTGAAAGAGAGAACATTAACACAACATATAATGCTTTTTCAACTGCAATCAAATTACTAGCATCCTTGTTGTGTGATGCAGGAAATATCCTTACCTCCAAGTTCAGCAGCTTCCTACGGCCTTACAGATGGTTATTTATGGGAGGATGGAAGAACAGATGAAGAGAAGTAGTATTTGGGCTGGGGAGGGCAGAGGGAAGAGAAAAATGACAAGACAAGATCAATTAAGGTTCACAAGACTAATAAGATGTCCGTGTAACATTGTGATCCAACATATGGGGGTCATGAGCCAGGACGTTACACTGACTAATTAAGGATGAGGCTTGTGTGACAGAAGCCCTCTGGCAGGAAGCCATTTCACCAGTGACAAACATGCCAGACATTGCCCCCAAACAGATCCCAACAGGTCTGCTAGGACACTTAAAATGGTTCTCAGTCTCACCAGAAAACATCACAGGACAAACCTGAAAAAGAGGGGGGGGCGCACTTGAAGCACTTTTTTTGCACTTACTAAAGGTTTCTCCTTATGTCTGAATTCTTGCTTGTGTTGTACGTCGCTTTGGACAAAAGCGTCTGCTAAATGAAATTGTAGAATTGTAGAGAGATTGTTCTTGCAAAAAAATGTTCACCACAGTCTCCCTTAACTTCAATGTTCTTGGTGCACCAAGATTCAAGCTTTGCTATCCCTTTGTGAAAGGTCACATCTTGAGCTTTCAGACACTCCTCAACAGCATAGATGACTTTGTTGTCACTCTGAAAATGGAGACCAAGCAAGTGGGATTTCAGGTTTGGAAACGGATCAAAGTCAGACTGTGTCAGGTCAGTTGAGTAAAGCGGACAGGGTAACCGTTAAAGGCCACATTTGGCTGCGTCTGCCACCTGTGCTGTGTGGACGGCTGTACCACCCTGGAATGACTGCATTTAATTGAAGCTTTCCTCTCCTTTCATCTTATCATGGAACTCTTGACTTTTCAGGAGGTGCTGTTACCTAACTTTCTCTGATGGAATAATTAAAAGCCAATGCATCTTTGTCATGGCATTTTTATTCATTCATAAATTTATTATGGGTCTTCTGGAAATATTACAAAATCAGCTGAATTAAAAACATACACAGAGCAATTTAATTCAGTTTTGGTGATGTAGACAGTTGTGTCAAATTTTCTTTGTGACGTAGCCTCTTAACTACTTGGAAGTGTTTACGATTGACTACAGCCATTGATTCTTCTGAGCCAATCTAAACAGGGCCCATTTGATACACTAATTAGACTAAGCGACAAAAACTACAATGAGAAAGTCTCAGGAGCTCAGCAAAGATCTGAAAAAGCAAATCACCGACTTGAACAAATTAGGAAGGTCATTTCAAAGCAGCTGCAGGTCGACAAATCCTCTGTCCAAACAGTCGACCAAACAGTCGTTTGCAAGTAAAAAGTGTGTGGTATAACGATGTCATTGGCACAGTTCAGGAAGAAAGCATAAGCTATCACTGAATGCTCAGAAACAGTTTGTCAGGATTCCTTTTTTGTTTCAATTAAAAAATAAATAACTAAAAAAATAACAAGTTTGAGGTGTTGACTTGGCCTCTAAATTCCCCAGATCTCAATCCAATCGAGCATCTGTGGGATGTGCTGGATAAACAAGTCTGATCCATGGAGGCAGGGTTGTACAGTGCGAGCGTTTCACTCGCATATGCGCCTAAAAATAGATCGGTGCGAGTAGAAAAAATAAAAAGGGAGCACTTGTGCGAGTACAGATGTCAACCCTATGATTCACATTTTCCTCCTAAAATAAATCTACACAAAGTGGATCAAACTAAAAGTAATAGCCTATACCTTCTTCTTCAACAACTTTTTTTTCCCACATCGACACACTACAAAACGTAATGACGCACGCTAACGTCTGAGCCACACAAGGTCCCCTCACAAGAGTCACCTAGGTAACGTCAACTACGCCATTTCTGTCAATTGGATACCGGGAACATTACAGCATTTTTTGCGGGAAAGAGAGATGAAGAAAATAGAGTCATATTTTAAGAAATGTGGAACCAAGGACGGTGAGAGATATGTGAGAGAAAATGTAGTAGAAAATGTAGTCAGTTATCCCAGATTCCCTGTGTCAGTGCCAGAGATGCCGGCAGCTAGTGCTAGTGCTCGTGCTAGCACTAGCGTCAGCGACACTGCTGGTAAAGTTTATAAGTTTAACTCTGATTGGTGCAGCTGATGATGGTGCTGCCTATTTCAGCTGCCCAGAACCGCACAAAGGGCTCCAAAAGAAGCAGCCTTGCAGTCTTCACCACCGAAGACCTCATGAGGATCAGCTTGGAGGGGCCATGTCTTGAGGACTTTGATCCAAGTCCTGCTATGGACCGCTGGATGAACTCAGCCAAGCGTGCCAGGCGACTTGAATACAAAAAATATGTGGGGCAGGGATGTTCTCTGTGTTAAATAACTGAGCCTACTGCTTGGCTTGTTGTGTGAATGTTAATAATAAAATTGTGTGATTCATAGTGAAAATTCGTAGCACTCCTAAATTTTTTTCTGTGCTCCTAAATTTTTTCATTTAGGAGCACCTGTGCTCCTAGTGAAAAAGCTAAGTGTACAGCCCTGCATGGAGGCCCCACCTAGCAACTTCCAGGACTTAAAGAATCTGCTGCCAACATCGTGGTGCCAGATACCACAGCACACCTTCAGGGGTCTAGTGGAGTCCATGCCTCGATGGGTCAGGGCTGTTTTGGCAACAAAAGGAGGATCAACATAATATTAGGCAGGTGGTCACAATGTTATGCCTAATTGGTGTATATACACTGCCTAACAAATTTATTAGACCACTATCCAGTGTAAGGTATTGCTGATTACCAAAATATTTTTTATGTTACTATAATGGTTCACCCGCCAGTATGTCTAAGTTCTTTAATCAAAATTATGTGTTAAATGCTAAAATACAGTTGACTGCTGCTGATTGGATAGTTTCTTTTTGTCGGACCATTCTCTGTAAACCCGAGAGATGGTTGTGTGTGAAAATCCCAGTAGATTAGCAGTTTGTGAAATATACAGACCAGACCTGTCTGGCACCAACAATCATGCCACATTCAAAGTCACTTAAATCCTCTTTCTTCCCCATTCTGAGGCTCGGTTTGAACTTCAGCAAGTTGTCTTGACATGCCTAAATGCATTGAGTTGTGCCATGTGACTGAATGATAAACTATCTGTATTCACAAGCAAGTTTTGCCTGCACTTTTTTTTGTCACTATGTTGTTCTGATTGGGCTGTTTCACAGTTCTGAAATCTTCAGTACTCTTCTATATAATATAAAATAAGTAGGTCTATCCAAACTTTAGACTATCATTGCATGTATGGTAAATTAGTGGTACCTATGCTATAAATAAATAGACTGCAGAGTTTGAAAGTCACACACCAAAGAATATTTATAAATACAAAAAGGTACTACTAAAATATTCATGCTAGCCTTATTTAATGTTTCTTTAATTCACATTATATCAGAATCTATTTTCATTATCACCGCAAAGTAAACGCCCTCTTAGCTAAACTTGGAATAAAACTGAAAATGAAGATGTCCGCACCTTGGTTCATCAGGGAGGCAAAGCATTTAATTAAAGAGACAAAAGTGGAGATGAAAATAATACAACAGCGCTACACTTGCTGAGGACCTCAACCACTTCTTCATTCGCCATGAGCAAGAAACTGCCTGGACCCCCATCAATACGTACATAAACCAAACAGATCAACAGATGATGCATTCTCCATAGCCGTCCACACTGTACTGCCTCATCTAGAAAAAAAACGGCAACGTATGTCAGGCTATTTTTTGTGGATTACAGTTCAGCCTTTAATATGATCCTTGACTGCAGACTGTTCCATCACAACATCTGGTTTTGGACATTGGATCTCTCCTCCACGCTGACCTTTAGCACAGGATTCCTGCTAGGCTGTTTTCTGAGTCCTTTCCTGTACTCACTCTACACTCAAGACTTCACACCGTTCCACAACACCATAGTCATCATCAAATTTGCAGACGACACAACGGTGGTAGGGTTGATCAGCGGGGAGGATGAGACAGCATACAGGGACAAAGTTCAGAGGCTGACTGGCTGGTACAAAGAGAACAATGTGGTCCTGAACACAAGGAAAACAAAGGAGACGATAATTGACTTGAGGAGGAATTGAAATGAACATCAGCCTCACGAGGTAAACGGAGAGGCAGTGGATAGAGTGACAGACTTCAAGTTTCTTGGTATAGATTCATCAGATGACTTAACATGGAGTCAAAATACAAATTGCATTGTCAAAAAAGCACAGCAGCGGCTTTATTTCTTAAGATCCCTCCTAAAATGAACATCTCGACACCTGTTACTATCCTTCTATCACTGTACTGTTGAAAGTGTTTTAACATCCTGGTGTGGTGTGGCAGCGGCTCGGCAGCTGACAGAATGGCTCTGCAGAGGATGGCAAAAGCTGCACAAAAAACAACAAACTCACCCCTCCTCACTCTTGAGGACATCTATAACATCTCGCTGCCATCCAGAAAGCAACCAACAACATTAAGAATTCATCCTATCCTGCTTATCATTTCTTCAAATTGCCACCCTCAAGGTAAGCACCAAAGGCAGATTAAAACTAGGACATCTCATCTGTTAAATAGTTTTCTTAAATAGATATATCTACATTAAGTGGACATTAAGTGAAATAACTCACGGGTACACATGCTTTTTTTGTTAAGTGCAATTTCACTCAGGGAATTTTACCAAATTATTTTATGTGTACAAATGCATATGTGTATTCTGTGTGTGTTTATACAGTTATGTTCATATAATAGCAGTGTGCTCAAAAAGGTGAGTGAACCTCAAAATTCTTCAAATAAATTGTATTTTAATGAACACAAATGCATTGGGGACACTGCATGTTCTATTTCAAAGCAAAAAAAATTGGAAAAAGTAATTGAATTTGATAATATTTTACAGAAAGTCAAGAAATATAATGTTCAAAAAATTACATCTTTCTTTACAAACTCAAAAATGTACTGTACAAACTAAGAAATGCTTGAAGATTCAACTTTCCTGAGAATCATAGACTAATATTTGGTTGCATAACCACGGCTTCTGATAACTGCTTCACATCTGTGGTGCATGGAGTCAACCAACTTCTGCCACCGGTCAACAGATATTGTAGCCCAGGACAATTGTACAATTCATCTGACTTCCCCTAAACCTGGGAGGATAGAAGAACGATCTCTTTTGAAACTAATACCATGCAAAAATCCAAGTTTCTTTTGTTTAGACTCTAGAGCAACACCAACAATTAAACTGCCATCCCTCATCACCTGGATCCATGGTAGTAAATGATGTAGCAATCATGTCTATACAGTACAGAAGTAAGTCTCGTACCTCCTGCAGGCTGATGCGAACATCATATGGTCGATCAACATATTGGAGATTGATACATCAGTGGTACAGTGGCTACCACCCAAGCAGGGGATCTAGAGCATGGCTCTTCCTCATATTTAAAATGTTCATGTAAATTGACAGAAAAATTGTTTTCATCCTCTGTTTTATATGTTTTTGGAATGATCACATTCTTGAAAAGTCCTCTTATAATTGCATTTGCAGGTGGTATGGAGACAAAGTTGTTAATTTGTAGAGAAGAACCCATTTTTACCTTGGATTCACAGTGCCATCTAGCGACACCAAAATGGACTGGTGGACTAGTTTTGATTTTGTAATACAATCATTATTCTCTGATTAAATATGATAATAGTAGAGACTGATAATCATATTACTCTTCTCATCATAGTTGATTAGTTATGCTAGTGAATACGGTGAGATGTATTTCTTGTATCTCTGTATTTATATTTTGATTTGTAGACAATTGTAGCCCAAAGGCATGGTGGTGATGTAGTTAGCACTGTCTTGCTTTTGCTACCCAGCCTCGGGTCTTTCTTTGTAGAGTTTGCATGATCTCCCTGTGCCTGTGTTGGTTTTCAGTGAGTTCTCTGACTTCCTCCCACAGTCCAAAAATATGCTGAGGGTAACTGGTGATTCTAGATTGGTATGAATTTGAGTATGCTTGGTTGTCTGTCTCTCTGTGTAGCCATGTGATAGAGTGGTGACCTGTCCAGATGAACTCTGCCTTCGCTCAAAGTCAGATTAAGCAGTGCATAACAAATGGATGGATGGAAATGTGATTTTACTTAAAAATGCATGTATGTGACCGAGTCTTAACTTCATGTTGTTGGCCCATGGTGAGAGATGCATAGATCAAGTTTACACATAGGATATATTCTAATTCAACTTAAGAAGCCAATTTTTCCTTTCCTTACTAGGGTCATTCCAGGTGAAATGACCGGATATTCCTTGGGGGTGTTGCTGCACCATTTTCAAATTAGTCCTAAATTTGTATGTCATTAGATAGTTACAAAAGTACTTTCTATGCAAAATTGTAGGCCTGTAGCTCAAATAGTTTCTGAGTTGTGGGGGTCTGAAATTTTCAGAATTTAGGCTATAAAAACTCTCGCCAGCATTTTTTTGGCATCTTTAAGTGGTTATTTCTCAGCCTCTAGACATACCAGAGAGCTGTGAGTTGGTAATCAAGGCCTCTGCATGTAGCTAGTGCCCCACAAACATCCCCAGGTGTTTCCCTACAGTCTGCAGTCCATGGGGGCTTGCTAAAAATTAAGAAAAACCTACTCGTGAATGGGTTTTTGGGACCTTAAAAATACTAGAAATACTGCACAGAAGTGTTCTTACACCCCTGGGTTCCATTCCACACAAACTAGTGTGATAAGTTAGCAAACTGGAACTTTCTCGGTACCTCAGTTTGGAAAATATGAGCTCCCAAAGTTGGACGAGATTTATAATTGGCTATTTTTGGTGGCAAAAATCTCAGTGTGGGACAGGTACCAGACACCCCAACTTTTTCTACAAGACAGTTCCATCTGTCTTCTATCACTGTACAAAAAAGCAGCAGGGTTATATTTGTATTTACTGAGATATTCTTACTCAAAATGGCATGGGTAATGTCAAAATTGTGTTTTGCTTTTCAGTATTTTAAATTGGGATACAAGTATTAGTAGTCATTCCAATGGTAGTATGTATTATCATTCCAATGGTGTATTATCATTCCAATGGTATATTATCCTCTGCAGTATCTGGAGAGGTCAGACAAACAGTTCTTGGAACAGATCTGAAGACACCAAGACCTGACCTCTGCCATGCTCCAGAACATCCAGAGGATGAATGAAAACCTTGGTTGGACTGATGGGACGCATGGTGGTGGTCCTGGAGTGACTGTCACAGAAATAAACTGCATTGTCCACTATTTCTGCCTTTTTTAATGAAAAATAATAATATTTTTTGTAAATTATTTTCCTTCTTAGCTATTTAAGTACACTTGTATTTTACTCTTGCACTTTGGGTGAATAAAAATTTATTTGTGATAAACAAGCGTGTTTTGTCTATAATCTACAGAGACTTTATTCAGTGTTCAGTGCACACTTTTGTTACACACATTTTGACAGATAATCGGTTGTGCTTTTCAATCAGATTTCAATCTGAAACATATCAGCAACATATGTTGTTTCTTGCAAACTATGTCACACCAAGGTAGAAAAACTGCATTACTGCAGCAGATATATTATTTAAGTGTGCTTACGCGATGTGTCTACATACAGTACTCACAAAAAGTTATTCAACTTTCAGGTGACATTTATGGAAAATGTAAAAGTTAATGCTATGGTGATATTAAATCATGAAAGTAGGGCATTTACGTAGAAACATGCAATAGGGACTCCCTCATCTCAAATAATTTACTGAAACAAAAGCTAACAGCAGTGAAGGGTATATCACAATAAAAATGTCACATGACAGTTTGGACGAGTGTTGCCAACTTTCTCACAACTAAATAAGGGACAGGTGCACAGTGCCACTATGGTGTGAGCATGATGTATGAGCACAGTGTATATTCATTTAGTGATTTAACAGGAAATAAAAAATGTGTATATTCCTTTACTTTTTTAACCTAAAATAATTTGGCCCTTTACATAAAAACAGGCAAAAAAATAAATGCAAAAAAACTCACCAAGTTTACTTTTTCCATGGATACTTTTTGCTGCCCATGACTGACTCAAGCAGTTTTTTGTCTTTTTGCACAGCCAAGTCCTTACATGACATGTCACAGTTCACAGATATTTGAAGTTCATTTTTGATCAGCTCTGTGCTGCACCTGTTTCTTGAGTCTGACCATTTAATGGCCATCAGAGAGAAAATTCTCTCCACAAATGCATTTGAGCCTGGCACACACACTAAGGACGAATGAGATGATCTATCGTAACTATCAGGTAGCGATACTCCTTCCTATTCAGTGCCAAAGTTATTGATTTTCATAAGCAGCACATGGCTAATTGAATATTCATGAGATAAGCACAGCATTCTAAAGGCCATCCAGGCTAGCAGCGGTGAAGACGTAAAGCTGATGGAGGGATAAAAAACAAAGGGACAGCACAAAACTACCAACAAACGGAGGACAACACCTAACTATTACTGGACCGGAGGAGCCATTTTTCACGGCTGGATGTTTAAGTTTAAGATGAACAGCGGCTGCAGCTAAATTCATTGGCTTATGAAGATCATAAGATCGTCAATGGGTGAGCGACACAGTTAATTTAAAATGCAGAGTTTGTGTTGGTGTTTTGTTTGGAGGATATGTGGCTGTGAGCTGCTAATCAGAGTTTAAATGCTATGGGCTAACTGGGAGTTTACTCAGGCTACTGGTTACTTAATGTGTGAAATGAAACCAAAGACAGATATGAAGCAGATTGTCATGCTGAATGATCTATTCTATTCAACTTGCAAGCAAATAAATGGAATTATGACTTTTCCAGTCATTTTGGAGTTGTGTTTGTGTGTGATCTGTGTTCACAGACGGGCTGTAGAAACAGGACGGTCAGCTCAGGTTGAGGTTTGGTTTGTTATCGTCTTAAACTCTGGTGAACTAAAATATGTGGCTCCAGCCTTGTTCTTGTGAGACATGATGCTGGATCAGTGTTCGTGTTTCTGTTTTGTTGCTGTTGATTATGCCTGGTAGTTGTTATTGACTGAATTCTGGAGTTTGGTCAGCTGCCAGAGTGTAGCGTGAGCTCGAGACCTATATATTTGACAGTACTCTTGTGGTTCTGTAACGTTTTGATTACAAGCATATCTGCCGCCGTCTCAGCAGGCAGCATTTAGGAGTAGACGCGCTGTTACACCACAGTAATGGCGGCGCCCACAAATACGGGACAGTTGAGATCCCGTATGAGACAGATCAATTTAGCCCAATTTACGGGATGTCCCGGCTAATACGGGACAGTTGGCAACCCTAGTTTGGACAGAACAGCAGCCTTCAGCTGAAATCCGGTACAGTTGTGTCCCACCAGTAGCGTGATCACGGATGTTCCCAGACAACAGCTGACCTCTGTCTCCTAATTAAGATCATCTATAAAGGTAAATATAGATACTATCATCAATTTATTGCGTTTGTTTAACCACTATGTAATGGATGCAAACATATTCGAGGCTAAGTAGTTAAGCTAACGCTAACATGTTCAGTGCTAACAATCAAAACATCTCTGACAGTAACCTGTCCTCTCAAACGTAATTGCCGTTACCCGTGACTACGATAAAGATAAGTAGCTACTAACAGCCAGATTATTTGTTTCTGGATCGCATTGTAGGCTGGAAAACTCAGGAACAGCACTTCCATGTTTACAGTGCTCCACCATCGCGGAACAGCTATGCATGCAGTGACGTACTGACGTCTTGCAGTGACGCAATGACACTGCTGCACCATGGCTCATAGCCGATGGAAAAGCAAACAGGATTTTCGGCGGCATGAGATTTGAACCAGAACTGTGCCGGCCCTTACCTTGAACCAAGGTTCTCATCCGGTTCTCTTGGTGGAAATGCCCTATTTGTCTCCTCCAAATCCAAACATAGTAGTCAATTTTGCCCATTCTCATAACACATCAGTTGCAACTGTTGTCATCACACTGGTGATTTAGAGCTTTCACCATCACTAAGTTTATTTTCTGAAGTAGTTTCATCTTTTTCACTTACATTGTATAGACTACATCAATTTACTGCTGCATTTCTTTATAAGGGATCTAAGGTTATTTTACAACTTATGGTTTAAAGTTATCAGACTGATCATCCATCGATACACCGCTTTATCCTCAGGACGACTGGAGTCTATCCCAGCCGACTCAGAGCGAAGGCAGGGCTAGCCTGGACAGGTCACCAGTCTATCACTGGGCCACTGTTACCCCTTTTCCACTAAGCTGGTTCCAGTGCTAGTTCGGAGCCAAAGGCTGATTTAGCACTAGTTCCTTGTAGTTCCACCAACAAAGCACCGGCTCCAGGTTCTAAAAACTGATGCATTGCAAGCTCCACTCTTTGCTAGGCCACAGCTAAGAGCCGAGTACGGCAGGGGCTGGAGGTGGGGTTACCATGACCAATGATCAACTGTGAAAATGCAGAACTGGCATTTTTAAAACAACAGCTGAGCGAGTAGTAGTGTGTAGTAGTTGTAGTAGTGTTTTGAAAACCGGTATATATGGACACCAATCCAATCAGCAGTAGTCTGAGGAGGAGATCCAGTGCTTCCTGGCACTGAAATTCACACGAAGTTAGAGGAAGCCTCTTGGACCAAGCTGGTGTTCGAAAAGATCCAGCAGGAGATGTCTGCAGCCAAGTAGGGGCAGAGCCTCGACCAACTCCTCAATAAACTAAAGAAATTTTAAAAAAACCCACTTTTCAGTTTTTTATTTGTTTAAAAAGTATAAAATATCCAATAAATGTCATTCCACTTCACGATTGTGTCCCAATTGTTGTTGATTCTTGACAAAAAATTAAAATTTTATATCTTTATGTTTGAAGCCTGAAATGTGGCGAAAGGTTGAAAAGTTCAAGGGGGCCGAATACTTTCACAAGGCACTGTAAATGCTTTTCTTTCTTAACTTCTGCTGCAAAGAGCTCCTGTTCATCCACCATGATTTCCACGTGTCTCCATTCACATTGTTAGAAAAATCTGGAGGGGGCATAGTTGCTGGAATGACCCAATTCATCTGCACAAAACTGTGCAAACCTCACAGACATGTCAAGCATAACATAAGCTTTAGTTTTTGCTAACACATTCTATTTTATGTGTTGACTATATTTTGTACCTTGCTTTGCAAAAGTTCTGTTACACGGTTTCATGAAACCGTGTAACAGAATGGTGAAGATCTTTCAGGTCTTCACCATTCTTGAGCCTCTCCACGACTCTGTGGACGGTCATCCGGCTGATGTTCAGCTGTTTGGCTATGTCAGACTTGTTGTGGCCAGCACGAAGGAGAGCAGATATCTCAACTCTTTTGACTTCCATCTTGATACAACTTCACCGGAGAACAACTTTGTATTAATGACACCTGCCTATAAGGTAGAACTTTCAGTTTGTTTAATGGAATTTTTCACTCCGACATGTAAACGTCTCTAAAGATCATGAAACCGAGTGTAACAGAACTTTTGCAAAGCCCGGTATCATCAATACAAATCTAAAAAAAAATATTCAAATGATGAAACTATGCAGTGAAGTAAAAACAACTTGTAATGTGCAGCTATTTTCATAATGGCCTCATGGTTTAGTTCTGGTTGGAGACCAGATACATCTGGTCTGATCGCAGATGTATTGGAATGACTCCTGGGATGTGGAAGTTTTGCACAAACTGTTGCAAGCTGAAATCCAGTATGAGTGTTTCCTACGAACAGCGCAGTCGCTAATGTGCCCAGGCAACAGGCAACCTCCGCCTCACAATCAGCCTTAAGACCATCTACAAAGATAAACATAGATATTATCATCAACTTACTGCATTTATTTAATTGCTATGTAATCAATGCAAGCATAGTTGAAGTTAAGTAGCCAAGCAAAAGCTATCATCAACAGGTTGGCGTGATCGTTGTTGGGAAAACACCTACATATGCAGTGACATCCTGATGTTTTATGGTGATGCAATACCGTGGCTCTAACTTGGCTCCTAGCCAGTGGAAAAGCAAACAGGTTCTTAGGAGGACAGACCAACAAAGCACCAACACCAAACTAATACCTAGTTCTTTTTTGGTGGGAAAGGTGTAAGAGAGAAATACCACCAAGCACACTCAAATTCACACCTATGAAAAAATTTAGAATCACTGGTTATCCTCAGCATGCCTTTGGACTGTGGGAGGAAGCTGGAGAACCAAATGAAAACCCACGCTTAACAGGGAGAACATGCAAACGCCCCACAGAAAAATACCAGGCCGAGAAGCAAACCCAGGACCTTCTAGCTGTAAGGTGACCACTTTACCACTGTGATCCAGACTATTTAGCACAGTTCGGTTAAATTTATATTTAATATTTGACCTGAAATATTGTCTTCCTGAATAATCTGAGATGGTGAACCTGACTTCATGAGTGTTTAAGCTTAAAGTGTAACAACGCTACAGAACCCATCCACCATGAAAATCATTACCACAGGAAAAAAGCAAAAGTGACTTTATGAAACAAAGCAAAAAGTGACTATATAAATAAACTTCATCAAGAACTATTTAAATAATGATTGGCATGACAACTTATTAGAGAATATTAGGCCAAACACCTTGATAACCTATTATTTCTGCGACTGTGTGTTGAACTGTTCAAGGATGGTGCTGAATAGTGACAGGAAAAGCCCATTTACCACAACATCAGCTGCCCAGTGGGCAGTAAGGCCAGCTGGCAGTTGTGCTGATGTACTGGCATCGGCCTTGTTTTACCACAGCCCCCGGACTCTCCATAGCCTCCAGATGGGCCCTTTGCCTGCCATCAGTCCCTGTGTTCCCTTCCCTTTTTACTCCTTTTCCAGGCAAAATCTCCCAAGGGTGACAGTGAGGCACTGGGTAGATAATAGTGAGCGTAATTAAAAGGGTTGATTAGAGTGATGGAAGAAGGACACTGGGGAGAAAACAAGAATCTCTCTCAAGAAAGAGAGGGGGAAGGTGAAAAGCGAGGTAGAAAATATAGTACTGAAGCCAATATCACATTAGATTTGTCTTCAAGTTAACGGGAAGTTTTTTTCTTTTTCTCCTCAGTCGCTTGAACTGGGGCAGTATCCCAGGAGACGCAGCATCACGTAAGTCCCAGAAACACTGATAGAACCAAGTGGATGTGCCCTACTGAGAGCATTTCAAGGTAAAACTAAGAGAGACTATTAGGCCTGCTTCTCCCTGCCACACTAAATAATTAAATGATATATCTTTTTTCTTACAGATTCCATTTTTTATAGTCATACTCTGAATAGCCAAAGATTAATTTGGTAATGATCAATAAAGATAAATATGTATACAGTGTTTCTGAGAACCATGCACAACATGGCAGTAAGAGTAATCTTAATTTGCTTCTTATACAAATTCCCTTCATGTCTGCATGGCCTAACACTAGTTAACAAGCTCTTCATCTGTTTGAACTAGCAACTTATTCACTGTTTATAAAATAACAGGACTTAGTAACTCTGCTTCCATTGCATTTTTTTGCACATTTTGAGGTACTGCATTAGAAATAAATAATGAAAAGAGTGAAATCTGAAAAAGCATCCTCAATTTCATAAAAAAGTTTTAAAGGAACCTTTAGTCAAAATATTAAGGTCGCTTTTGACATTTTCAGTAGAGACTTAATGATATAAACACCTTTTCTGGCTAAGCTTTAATGTGTTGAACATTTCACACAACTGATAAGTTTCTGCTACATTAGCCTTTGTGTCTGTACATTGTGACACATGGTCAACTCCAGCTAACATTAACAATTTATTACAAATTGACCTGACTAAAAACGTTGGCCATCGACAAGAGAAAAAATAAACATTTAGAAATCTTCTTGCTGGTTCCTTTGTCTGGTTTATATTTTTAGTGGTTAGTCAACAGCTGGTTTGTTTTCAGTATGAGATTTTTGGTTATTTTTGTCCTCCAGTCCAAGCTTTCTCAATATAATTTGTCCATTGATATACTTAAATGGTTACAATCATATCTCTCAAATCGGGTGCAGTGTGTGAGAATAAACAATGCACTGTCTTCTTTGTTGCCTTGCACAACTGGGGTCCCACAAGGGTCTATTTTGAGACCCTTGTTGTTCAGCCTCTATATTAACGATCTTCTGGCTGTGTGCAAAGAAGTAGATATCATAATGTACGCAGATGATGCCGTCATCTACGTACATGGGAGGAATATGGAGCAAGTGGCATCTAAATTGTCCTCTGCAATGGATAAAATAAGTAATTGACTTAAATCTTCTCATTTAACTCTAAATGTTAAGAAAACAGTTGGAATGTATTTTACAAAGTCGAAGAAATCGAAAGAAATACCAAATATCTATGTTGATGGGGCAAAAATAAATATTGTGACAGATATAAAATATCTAGGAGTCCATTTGGACCAAACGCTGAGCTTCAAAAAGCACATTAAAAATCTATGCAATTCAGTTAGATTTAATATCTCCTCTTTTAGACACATCAGGAATAGTTTGACAATTGAGGCATCTTTCATGTACTTTAATGCTATGATTACTCCTCATATCACTTACTGCCTGTCCTGTTGGTCTCAGGCCAATGAGACCACACTCAGACCACTTAGATCACTTTATAATCAGGCTTTAAAGGTATTGGACAGAAAATCTCTTCGTTATCATCATTGTAATATCCTCAGTAAATACAATATACTCAGTTTTGACAATCTCATCTTGTACTCAAACTTAAAAACAGTTTTCAAAATTGTAAATAACACTGCTCCACCTCCATTAAAAAATTCATACATTTTTATTCCGAACAAACAACTCGAACATCTCGCTCCACTGCTCACCAAAACTGTGCCATCCCAAAAAGATACTCTGCCTTTGCACAGACAGCCTTTTCATTTAAAACCATTAAACAGTGGAATCAGCTCCCAGACAGTCTGAAGGTGTCTGTGGATATGAACATTTTTTCTAGGAACATAAAGAAATACTTCCTTGATAGGCAACTGTATCAGCATCAGTCCACTTAAATTGTTCATTGCCTTATTTTATGTAAATTGTAGCATTGCTTTTTAAATGGACATACTGTAATTTGATTAGTATTATTAATAATATTGTATTTAGTGCTACTGTTAATTGTAATGTGTATTTTACTTGTGTGACCTGCCCAGGGACTACAGATGGAAAATAGCAATAGCTAAATCTGGTACAAAGCATCTCTTCTTTTCAAGAATAACGCATTTGTACATGGTCCCTGACAAATAAACTAATAAACTAAACTAATTTTCAAGTGCTATAAACTCATACAGGCTAACTCTTAGAGACTTCAAAGTTACCAATATATACAATAGGAAGTAGTGATGAAAAGTTATCAAAATGTACCACAGAAGTCTGAGGGCATGGCCATGGCGGCCTTTGGAAATTTGATCCTGAGCCATAAAACAGTAAATACTTTTTGACACATTAGGAATGGTTGGAAATTCACCAAAAGTGCCACAAACATCACAACTGGCTAAAAGAAGGACACTGTATGCATCTCGGCACTGAATGTGTCATAGCAACCCCTGCAGCATTTTTAACAAATAGCCCCCAAAGCAAATTTCAGCTACATCCACGGTATCTGGTAAGCATGTGTAGCACATCAGGGCAGACAACAACCTCTGTGGGGTCCAAAACCTAAACCCAGCAGGAAGTCCACCATCTTGGATTAATTGTGACATTTTTTGGTAATTTTGGTCATTATCTGTGGTTAACCCTTTGGGCCCTAGGGGGGTTTAGGTCCGTTTTTGACAAATTCTGATTCTACCTTTATATTTCACCTTAAAAGCTGTTGATCTTGCTTTGCTTGGTATCTTTTTTTCAGCACAACCTCACCTGTGTGATTCTATAATTATTTAGACATTTTGATATAATGTATGGACACACTTGACCTAAAATAGCAGAAAAAATACAAAATCCGAGCAGAAAAAAGTTTGATTTTTTTGCTGTGGACACCATAAACATGTGTAATGAATCTTTTTCAGAACTTATAATGTAAATATAAATTGTTTGTCATAAAATAATGTACAAATTTAGCAGTTAACACAGTTATATACCACTATTTGCACTAAAATGGAGGAATTTTTTTTAGGCGTTTTTGCACAACTATTTACAAAATCATGAGGAGTCACAATAAAATTTTACATAAATGAATTTGTACCATTCCAAAAAGCTTTTTCTGTCCACCACAATCTCTACAATGACAAAAACAATAGACCTTTTCGCAGTGACGTCAGAGTCGGGGACACGTGACCATACCTTCCTTAGCAACGCACGCCGCCATTTTAAGAGGGGGCAACAAAGTCATTAGCAACCATGATTTGACCGCCGAAACCACGCGGTTTTGACCCGGAGAAAAACATCTGGTGATTATTTCGGAAATCTTGAGCCAAAAGCCAAGCTACGGTATAAAGAAAAAATAGAACTGGTTGGTTTGCAGTCATGTCCGTACCAAATTCCTCTGGTTTCATGGGAAAACGACCCTACTCCGTGTCCAGATCTTCATTGGCACTCCATTTACGAGTACCTTATCAACAGCCCAGGCATCCACACAATGGAGAAGATGAAGACTTATAAAAGCCTGGACTCATACGTTTTCTTTGAGGTATGCTTATATTTATACGTTTTTGTGCATACAGGTCAATGTCAGAATGATAAATGCTTTGTAAGATAGGGCTACACCAGCTTCGCAATGCTAAGCTAATGTTAAGCTAACGGGGTGAGCCATAAACACCTTTTAATTTCAAGTGGAAGTAGTGTATGTATATTAGTTAGATGGGCATTATCAAAACTAAGAGTCAGATACCTGTAAATGAGCTCTACCCACCCTAGGCCCAAGGGTATGAGGTGCTAACAATAATGAGGACAATGCTGCTGATTACAACATAGTAGTTAGCAGAACGAAAGGGAGGAGAGAAGGTTTAAAAATAGCAGTGTGAGTAGAAAGACCCCTGACTTTTTGTGGGAAGCACAGCTAGCACGAGCCTAAGCTAAGTAGCTAGCCCTCAACATTTCAGATAATTATAGACATCATAAGCTGCAGTCAATTCCAGCCACTTTGAGTACAAAAAAATCGGTAATATTCTATTTGTAAATAAAAATATGACGAGAAATACAGGGAATATTGGACGTGCATCGCGAGGTGCATTTCCTTGAAAACGACCTATTCGTGGATTATATACCGACTTCAAGACATGTTTTGGACAAAATATGTTACTGGCTTGTTTCGTCTGGATGTCCAAGGTTGGATTATGGCCGTTTTTTGTGGAATATTTTCATCTGTGTGTCATAATGAACCCGGATATGTGAGTCGCGCTGTGTATGTTGAAGCCGTGTACAGAGAAAGGATGGATGGATATTCGTTTTTGTCAGACAAATGTGTTTATATTACCCGCTGTGGTAATCACATCTGAAAGTGGTTTATATCGGCGGATTCATGAGAATCTAAGCTTTCCATCGGCGTATAGTGTTTGTATAATCGTGTTTGCAGTTTCAGACATTTAGCAAATTGCTTATGCAGATTTCAAAGTGTACCGCGGGCGGGACACTGAAGCGCAACGGCTTATTAATTAATAATTTCAGAAAATCAGTTAAGGGTTAATAATTGCATGAAACACAACATACCATTGACGAAATGCTGACTGCAAACATAGGACCATTTTGACTGTGGGCTCCATGTGGTTCCATTATTGTTAATCCGTCTCAATGCTTTGAGCCATAAACTCCTTTTCTGGCCCTTTTCAGTCGGAATCCTGTAAAAGGAAATGTTCTTGTTGCTCCATGACTGAGAACTACAGCCAAAAACAGCGCAGGTTTTGGGCATATCTGCTTTTGGTCGTTCAAATCGGGAGGGAAACGTGGGAAAGTAATGGTCGTCAAGGCAAAGCATACCCCTCTTAAAATGGCGGAATCGCGTTGCTAGGGCCGGTGACCGGCGGTGACGTTCGATGATGACGTTTCGGAAAAAGGTCTATAGAAACAATCTTTAGGACCACAGGGAGAATCCAGAGTCCTGGTGTTCTCCATTGCTAGAATATGTTTATTATGAATGTTATTATTATTGTTGTTTATTATTATTATTTTATTTTTATTATAATTATTGTTATTATTATTTTATTATTATTATTAGTAGTAGCAGTAATATATTACATCTGAAACAAAATCTTCATTTTCTGTGCATCTTTGGTGTCTAGCAGAGAGTGATCTGTGGCCAAAGCCAGTGAAGGACGTGCTGCTCTCCCAAAGAGTTATAACTATCACCTGACTAAAAAAAAAATTTAAAAAATGATAGAAAGTTCCAAATCCGCACTTTGCCCATCTCTCCTCTGTGTATTTCTAGAATATTCCACTCTCTTACTATGAACACAGAGACTGGGGGCGTGTCTGTGGGCGTGTCTGTGCGGCCGCTCCACGTCAGAGCGTCTCTGTCACTCAGCTCCAAGTTTCTCAGTCACCTTTGGGGAAATCCAGTTCGCGTTTTTACTCCAGAGAACGCCAGGTTTGTGAAAATCTGGTCCACATTTTCCTTCCTACACCAAGCATAACTCCAAAGGTCTGTGTTTCTCGCCAGATGCTTTCAGCAGAGAGGACTCTCCGCTGAGTCCAAAGTTCAAAATTTCGCAGCGCATAAAAGACGCTGGAAATAGCTCTGGTGAAGTTCGGTAAAAAATGTGGCGTTTATTATTGATCATATCTCTGGTTTTACTTGGCCGATCAACATGATTCAAAAACTGGTAGAAAGTTCAAAATCTGTACTTTCAGCACACGTTTAAAGGGAGACTCGCCGACGCTTCATTTTCCTGCTTTGTTTTGATTACCGCGGCGCAACAAGAAAATGCTCCAGAGCGTCTTTCGGGTGGCAAGGGTTAACTACTCACAGGGGATAACTCCAATAGACCTCAAATTTGGACAGTATATAAAACAGGCCTTAATGATGACAACTTCTCAAAATCATCTGCATCAGTCAAAGGGCGTGGCCAAGGTATCATACAGAATTTTCATTCTTTGCTATAAAACATCAACTGCTGTCTACCTACGTTCTGCATCCTTCAATTTGGCTCAAACTTTACATGTACAATCACAGTCCTAGCCTGATTGCAACCAGATGCCAAATACATTTACAGCATGTGTCATGGCATCCCCGTCAGCATTTTAAAAACTTCCCCCATAGCAAGTTTAACCAACGTCTTCAAAATTTGGTATGGATATATAGCATGTGAGGGTGAACAAAAAAGTCTCTTGGACCCATACTCTAAACCCAACAGGAAGTCCACTATTTTGAACTGAAGTGTGACACTTTTGATAATTTTGGTAATTTTCAGTGGCTAACTCATTATAGGAGTAACTCCAAATTTACCTCAAATTTGGACAGTATACATTGTTTCCTCGAGGATTTTTTCACCAGTGGCGGCAGGCTCTCTGGGAGCCACCACGGCGTAAACAAATGACACCTGACTGCAGATTTTACTTGTACAACCTATTTATTGACTGGGCAGTTGAAAACAGCTTTTTAAAGGCTGAACGTAAAAATAAAAATAATAATAATAATTTGAACAAGTTCATCTGAAAATGCAGTCAGCAGTTACATTATGCTGTGTCGATATTAGCTTAATGTTACCATTAGTTTACTCACGTTAATGACACTGAGGTGGCACGGGCCCAGTTAACTTAAGCGACCGATATGTTACATAACATTAGCTGGACATCAATATTTACCGAATGTCTATCTAACTTGTAAAATCTATTATGAGCTATCGTAACCTAATAACGTTTCTTTGGTAAGTAGCTGTCCTATTTTCCAAGACGACACTCCTCTGACTCTCTGACCTGGTGCCTGGGTGCTTGAGGTGACGTCACTTTCAGGGCCGTGCTCTCACGAGAAATTAACGTCATATTAACCCCCCAAAGAGTAGATACTGATCAAGATAGTTATCTGTAGTTTATCTTATTACTTGCGAGTACCCGACACAGTGCAAGACTCTGCTGTGAAGGTGGACACATGTGGCTGTGGTGTATTTGTAACAGTAAAAAAAAAAAAAAAAAAAGAAAGAAATTTGAAGGAGCGCTGGCTAGGATTTAGGAATGGCAGCCTGCCGCTCCTAAATGAATGTAGAGGAAACACTGGTATATACAACACACCTTAAGGATGAAAACTTTTTTTTTATTATTATTATTACAACAGTGAACATTAAAGACATACAAACAGGTCACTTTTACAATATAGAAGATAGTGTTAAACAAAGTAGAGAACAAATAATAATGAGTAATAACGATTATATATGCAACAAAGACGAAAAAGGGAGAAAAGAAAGGTAAAAATAAATGGAAATGAAAGCAGAAATAGCTGTTCTCTGTGTGTATGAAGGAGGGAGTGTGTGTGTGTGTGTGTGTGTGTGTGTGTGTGTGTGTGTGTGCGTGTGTGTGTGTGTGTGCGTGCATGCGTGCGTGCGAGTGTGTTCGCGCATATTCCATATGTGATGTATAATATATATGCTGATAATGATAGTGATATTAAGGATGAAAACTTGCCAAACTCTTCTGCATAAGTAAAAGGGTGTGGCCATGGCAGCCACCTGAAAATTGATGTTCCAACTCGGGCTGCAACTAACGACGCGTCGACTAATTGCCTGAGCACTATACGTCATCAAAAGCGGAAGTGAGCACGCAATGCGACATCATCTTTCGCCGATTTACAATCAGGTCCTTTCAAAACTCCACAAAAGAACGTTGACTCATGCTAATGACCACCATTAGCACACAAGGGCTCAGTGACATCTGTGCATTTCAACGACCCCCACCGATACTCACAGCGACCATCGTTGAGTAGTCAGATGAGTTTTGGTATTGGTCGTTGGAATAATAGCCCTGAACACACCTCACAGAGGTTTAAAAGCTGAGGCAACACCAGCCACCACCAGAACTGAAGAAGCCTCTTGGAGGAGAGGTGAAACGTCTTCAAGGAACTTTCTTGAAGTCCAGTGGATTGATTTAAACAACTTTGGATAAAATGGATGAATGAGAACCTACACAGACATCGTGGTGTGTTATAGTGTTTTTTTGTTTCTTTGTTTTTCATGATTCCATAATTTTTTCCTCAGAATTGAGTGTTTCCATATTTTTCCCCCTACTTGATGTAAAAAAAAAAAAGCAATTGTTAGTGACTACCACATTTTTTTTCTTGATTTATTTTAGTGTTTCTTAAAGCCAGAAAGTTGCCGCTTTAAATTACTTTAGTTTTGTGGCATGTCTGAGATCTGTTGTTTTTTTCTACAAAATTAAACAACTGAATGAACATCCTCCAAGACTGGTGATTCCATTTTATTTTTTTATTTTTTTTGCCAGGTGTTGTACAACAGGACAAAATTTAAAGGAAACAGATAGCCTCAGACACCACTCACACACTGCACAGCCAATACAGTCTGCTCCCCTCAGGTCAGAGACACAGGTCACACATTTGTAGGACCAAGAGTGCCATGTCAAATTTTGTGCCCATCAGACTTATGAAAATCTGAGCCATTTTATTTAACTACTACCTCTTCAAGATCTTTTAATTATTTATATATTTGGCACTTTGCACTTTTGTAAGGACAACATATTCTTTCATCTTAAATTTTACAAATCTTTTGTCGGCTACCTCTGGTATGTTGGTTGTGTTGTGGGTATGGTTTATTGCTTGTGTTTATTCTGATTTTGTTGGGTACAGTATACGCACAGATGCTCTGGAAAAAATGAAGTTCCTAATGGAAAAAATAAAGTTCTGTATTGAAGAACACAAGAAGAACAACGCTGACCCTATATGTATAGAGATGGTTAGAAAAACTAATTGTTATAATTTTGAACAGTGCTCACATCCCAGAGGAAAAGAAAATTCAAAAAGAGATCTCAAAAATGTTTCATTTACTTCTCCTAGACAACTTTGAGATCTGTGTGACACCAAACTGAGACTAAGGCTTATTTCTCCTGTGTCTCATTTTTTTCTCCTGAGCAATAAGATGCACTAAATCTCAGTTTAGTCTCCTTTAAAGTTTCAGAAGAGATCTCAACAAGCTCCCATATAATTCTCAGAGTTTCTCAACTTTTGTGTCTCTTTGTGATCTCAGGCAGAGAAATCAGAGAGCTCTCTCTAAGAACTCCATCTATTCTCATCCCAGCTTCAGTTCATGCATCTCATACTAAGCTCAGAGAGAACAAATGAAGAGATCTCCACAAGCGCTCACTGAATTCTCAGACTCAGGTCAACGTTTTGGTTGTTTTTAATCATCTAGCATGTTGACTTTATTGTAATCCACATGATATTTTTTTTAATTAATTAATAAAGATTCAGATTACTTTATTCATCCCAAAAGGGAAATTCATTTGTCTGTCAGCTCATCTTTGCTATAGAATTATAAAGCCTGATCACTGTGGGTACAAAGATCTTCTATATCTTTCCGTCCTGCAGTCCAGAGAGAGGCCCATCACGATATTATGAGTGAATGATCCGTGGTGTTTAGAATGATAAATCCAGTCAAGTGGGAGGAGAGGGTGACATGATTGAAGTCACCATATATTATTATAAGTGCCTCAAGATGTTTAGGCTGTATCCTGGCAACTTCCTATTTGTTGCAGCATTTATAAGGTGTGTGTGTGCACATTAATATATGCATAGGGTGGCATAGCTCAGTGGGCAGAGTAGCTGTCTCACACCCAGAAGGCTGGGGTTCGATTCCGAGTCTGTCGTGGAGGTGTGAGTGAGTCTCACATATTGCTCCGTAGGAGCTCCACTATTGTTCATTTTCTTTTCCAGAGGAGAAATAAAGGAGCCATTAAACACACTGTATTGAGATTAGCAAGGTGTCTCCCACAAGTCTCAAGTATGACTCCCTCTAATTATCCTGTCTCACCTATTTCTCCTAGTGAATTTTAGGAGAAACATATGAGAAACCTTTAGACAAAATAGAAACTAAAATGAGGCTGACATGAGAATCTCAAATTTGTCTCCTGAGCTGTAGAAGAGCAAGCTTTGAGCAGTAAAATTTTCCTCTGGGATGGGGTGATTATCTGTTTAGTCATTTGTTGAGACTATCACAGTGACAAATTTAGTGGCATTCTTGATATCTTGTTCACAAATGGTACGTTTGGTTTTAAAATTTGTTGGATGAAAAACAATGAGCTGATAAGGAATCATCACAGTTTCCATGCAGAATTGTCTGCTGGAGCAAGGTCCTGAGCAATGGCAGAGATCTGCAAAAAGGTCCAATACTGTGGTCCTGCTTCTGTTAGGCAAAAGGGAAAGAATAACTGAATTCCTTCCCCAAGCCTTAAAAAATGAATAATTCTCTAATCATGGCTGACACACACACATCTGAGGTCAATTCAGTGAACTCAGACTCTTCTTGACCAGAGAGCTGCTTTAGAGTTTGACATGTTGACACAGATGACAGAGGCAGTGAAGCTCCTGGATCCATTCCAGCAGAAGTCCACCCAAGGCAGTGTGATTCTGGATGCATTGTGACCTTGATCACTGCGTCTGTGTAATGAGTGATGGACTGTCAGCAGGAACTTTCTATGGCTGACAGCAAGTGCTTTGACCAAGATTTGCATAATTCTGTAGCATTCTGGAAGTGTTTCTGTAACATGAAATTCCCTGGCTTTGCTGAAATCTAAAATACCACCACATCTCTCACTTTCCTTTTAGCTCAGTAACAAAACTGCATATACACACGTGGACAAAATTGTTGGTACCCCTCAGTTAAAGAAGGAAAAACCCACAATTCTCACTGAAATCACTTGAAACTCACAAAAGTAACAATAAATAAAAATTTATTGAAAATTAAATAATCAAAATCAGCCATCACTTTTGAATTGTTGATTAACATAATTATTTAAAAAAACAAACTAATGAAATAGGGCTGGACAAAAATGATGGTACCCATAACTTAATATTTTGTTGCACAACCTTTTGAGGCAATCACTGCAATTAAACGATTTCTGTATTTGTCAATGAGCGTTCTGCAGCTGTCAACAGGTATTTTGGCCCACTCCTCATGAGCAAACAGCTCCAGTTGTCTCAGGTTTGATGGGTGTCTTCTCCAAATGGCATGTTTCAGCTCCTTCCACATATGTTCAATGGGATTCAGATCTGGGCTCATAGAAGGCCACTTTAGAATAGTCCAACGCTTTTCTCTCAGCCATTCTTGGGTGTTTTTGGCCGTGTGTTTTGGATCGTTGTCCTGTTGGAAGACCCATGACCTGCGACTGAGACCAAGCTTTCTGACACTAGGCAGCACATTTCTCTCCAGAATGCCTTGATAGTCTTCAGATTTCATCGTACCTTGCACACTTTCAAGACACCCTGTGCCAGATGCAGCAAAGCAGCCCCAAAACATTACTGAGCCTCCTCCATGTTTCACCGTAGGGACAGTGTTCTTTTCTTCGTATGCTTGGTTTTTGAGTCTATGAACATAGAGTTGATGTGCCTTACCAAAAAGCTCCAGTTTGGTCTCATCTGTCCAAAGGACATTCTCCCAGAAGCTTTGTGGCTTGTCAACATGCATTTTTGCAAATTCCAGTCTGGCTTTTTTATGACTTTTTTTCAGCAGTGGTGTCCTCCTTGGTCATCTCCCATGAAGTCCACTTTGGCTCAAACAACGACGAATGGTGCGATCTGACACTGATGTACCTTGGCCTTGGAGTTCACCTTTAATTTCTTTGGAGGTTGCTCTGGGCTCTTTGGATACAATTCCAATGATCCGTCTCTTCAATTTGTCATCAATTTTCCTCTTGCGGCCACGTCCAGGGAGGTTGGCTACTGTCCCGTGGGTCTTGAACTTCTGAATAATATGAGCCACTGTTGTCACAGGAACTTCAAGCTGTTTAGAGATGGTCTTATAGCCTTTACCTTTAAGATGTTTGTCTATCATTTTTTTTCGGATGTCCTGGGACAATTCTCTCCTTCGCTTTCTGTTGTCCATGTTCAGTGTGGTACACACCTTTTCACCAAACAACAGGGTGACTACTTGTCTCCCTTTAAATAGGCAGACTGACTGATTATGAGTTTGGAAACACCTGTGATGTCAATTAAATGACACACCTGAGTTAATCATGTCACTCTGGTCAAATAGTTTTCAATCTTTTATAGAGGTACCATCATTTTTGTCCAGGCCTGTTTCATTAGTTTGTTTTTTTAAATAATTATGTTAATCAACAATTCAAAAGTAATGGCTGTTTTTGATTATTTAATTTTCAATAAATTTTTATTTATTGTTACTTTTGTGAGTTTCAAGTGATTTCAGTGAGAATTGTGGGTTTTTCCTTCTTTAACTGAGGGGTACCAACAATTTTGTCCACGTGTGTAATGCACGGATATGCGGGACTAAGGCCCTTTACCTTTGAGGAGTCAAACAACTACAACAAGCTTGCATAATCCACGGTTGTCTTCTTGTGACAGCAATATTTTTGAATCTAGCAAAAGATACTTTCAACTGTGACCTTACCTGTTGTTGATCTTTCAATATTTAAACAGTGACATGAGAGCTATGTAAAGCATAACATATTCACCCTTAAAGGAAAACTATTTCAAAGAAATTGATACTTCTTCACCGGGTTTTTCGTCTGACTGAGGGCAAGTATTACATCATACTGCAGTGTTCAAGAGCATCTTACTCAAGATTTTATTTTTCAGTGGATTTACTTTAAATCTTGCAGCAGAGATATACAAATGTACTTTGGGGTGAAGTTGTGACATCACTGTTTTGTATGGCTAGAGATGCGGCAAAATGCATTTTTACATGATGATGCCATCAGAAAATGTGAAAGCTGATTCCAGATAAGGCAGTGACACACTGCCTTCCACCTGGTATTAAATAGTTAAGTTAAATTGAAACACAATTTTCTAGGCTTGTTTTTCATCTTTAAAATGTGATATTTTTCCTTTTGTGCTGTACAATACTAGAGACTATACATTTTGCTTTCAATAATTGGAGCTGAGTATATCATTAAAGCCTATTACAAGGCACTTGTTTAACAGTATATGCTATTAATCACAACTGCCTTTCAACTTGGACATTTGATAATGATCAAAAAAATAAAGAGACAATAGACTGTGTCCACACCAGGTAGATACTGTGATTGTGTGTATGCATCATGAAATCAAATAAAAGATCAGGTGTTATTTTAGAAGAACACATTTCTATTAAACTGAAAATTATATTCTCTCTTTCTTCTTCTTATGGCATCACCAAAATCCATACAGCACGACACATTCAGAACTTCAGATGTACTTCCCAATGACTATGTTAAACCAATTACAATAATATCAACCTTTTCATTTTTATTAAAAAAAATTATGTGACTGATGTCAAATAATGAGCACATTGTAATAAATGCAATTTAGTATGTTCTGTTGCATTCATGGCTCCTGGTTATGGAATCTTGACATTACATGAAGAAATGTGGCATCTGCTATGGCTAGTATTTACGTATTTCTCACACTCAAATGTTCCAGATCATCGAACTAGTATTTGTATTTATTTAATATTACACAGAGATGAGCCACAAAAGACAAAATACAATTCACTTTTTAAATGATAATTTATTAAAGACGCATTTCTTGGATTATCTTTTTCTTACATTAAAGTTAGTTTGATGATCTGAAACATTTACACGTGACAAACATGTAAAAAGAGAAGACATCTGTTGGGAGGCAAATACTTTTTCACAGGAATGTATGTGCAGGCCGTGGGCTTCTAAAGCTCATCAACATCCAACAAGAAATTCTGACGAAACACCAAGACTGAATACAGGCAATGGACAAAATCAAGTGATACAGATATTGTTGAGACTGTGACTAAGCCACAACCTTACTTTTTCCGCCGGTAATTAAAGAACAAAGCACATCTGGCAGTGGAACAAAATTGATATAGGTCATTAATTATACTTTATTATCAATGAAGTGTCAATGAATTTTCTTCAGTACGGAGACAGGGCTGACCTGGTAGTTGCCGCAGTGCATTCAGATAAATATACAGTATATTTGGGAAACATGTGATACCCGTGACAGATTTTACTCCACCAAGGAAGGCGGCAGAGTTATGTGATGATCGCCGTTGTTTTGTCCGTCTGTCCATTTGCAACATTATTCAAAAATGGACTGACGGATTTGGATGAAATTTTCAGGGATGGTCAGAAATGACACATCACCTGCTCCAAACTGACCGCTGCAGACCACGAATTGTTTAAAGATTTCATACATCAGAAATAACACTATGACTGAGAAGCCTTAGTGGAGTACTGTGCTCTCTGAGTGCTTTTCTTGTTCACAAAAGCGGCTGATACAGCCACCATAACAGGGCCGGTCAATAGCTGGACTCTTCTCTTCTGTGGTTCCCCAGTGGTGGAACAAGTTGCCAAACTCTATTCGATCTGCGGAGTCGCTATCAGTCTTTAAGAAAACACTAAATGCCCAGCTCTTCACTGAACACCTTCGCACTTGACAGGCTGCAAATAAAAAATAAAAAATAAATTCTATTATGTCTACTGCCTGTAGACATGACGGTCTTATTATGCTTCTTGGACTTCTTTTATGGCACTTATCCAGGGTGTTTTCTCCTGACTAGATCCTTGCTTGTGTTGTATCTACTCTAAGACGTGGATAAAAGCATCTGCTAAACGAAATTGTAGCATTGTAGACAATGTGATCATTCTGTTACTGCACTTTTGAAGATATCACATTGCTTCTCAGAAGCAACATCATTTTCCAGGTCAGATTAACTGGAAAGCTTCAGCTCTTCCTGCACTATACTGTTGGTATTTGTTATCACTTACAGGAACATATTTTTGTTTTCTTACAGAAACTAATTAAGTGAAAGGAATGAGTCTGACCTGCAGCTAACTTGTTTATGTGTCTCAGAGCAAGGATCTTGGTTTCCAGATGGGTTAATGGCAACAAATGAGCAGCGTTAAATGACTATCCCCTGCTGGGATCTGCAGACAGGCAGCTGGGGTTTCTGTTTTCTTCAACATTCAGGAGAGCTGACACTGATGTACACTAAGCTGCTGCCAACATGCGTGAGCTGCCACCACAGGAACACTAACACAACAGTCTCAGCTAATGGCCATCAAAAATAAGCATTTTCCTAAATATTTCAAAAACATCTTCTCAATGGCACTACAATATTTCTACTCAAGTATTAAAGAATGACACACAAACAGTTGTGAATGACTCTGACTAACGCCCACAGATTTAATACTCTCTCTGCAAGGAGTACACCCTTATAATTATTCCTAGCTGGAAGCATAGAGTGGCCCTGTCAAGCCAGGCATGATGATAAGGAGAAAGCTTTCAAATAGCACCATTTTAAAAATAAAAATAAACAGTGATGCTGTGGTTAACATGGTCCCCTCACAGTAAGAATGTCCTGAGGTTCAAATCTCCTGCTTGACTGAGGCCTCTTTGTGGGGAGTTTGCATGTCCTCCTTGTGCCAGCATGGTGCGTCTGTGTGTTAGGTTAGTTGGTAATTGTTCCTTCGGTGTTAATGTGATTGTGTGAAACTCTCCTTCCGTATGGTCTCTGCTATGCAGTGGCTAGCACTGTTGCTGCAGTTACAAGGTCAAGGGTTCAGATCTATGCCTGGGACCTTTCTGTGTGGAGTTTGCATGTTCTCCCTGTGCATGCGTGGGTTTTCACTGGGTACTCTAGCTCCCGTCCATAGTCCGAAAACATGCTGAGGTCAGTTGGTGATTCTAAATTGTCTGTAGGTGTGAATGCGAGTGCGCTTGTTTATCTCTATGTGTAGCCCTGTGATAGACTGGTGACCTGTCAGCTGGGATAGACTCCAGCCTCCCATTCCCCCTACTGATTCTGAAAATTTCATCTTTCTCTCTCTTTCTACAGAGCTGCAATGATCCTTGCTCTGAGGCATGGTGCTACAAATTACTTCCTTCACTCCAAAATGAATGAAGGCAGAACGAGTCATTTAGTGAAATGGTGGGGCTTCAGTCTGAAGCACTGTGCTAACAAATATTGATGAATGACGTTCGTGCTTTCACAAAGCCATTCAAAAGAGTAGGTTTGCACCACATCTGATTTGCATTCATATATTGAGGATAAATACTCCAATATTAAGGATTTTGCTTCAGTTTTGCATACACTAATGACATGTTTACACTTTACATTAAAGCCATCTATTTTTAAAAAGAGCTTTAACAGAACATGTAATTTCTGAAAGTTCTCATTAAAGCATATGAGTGTCCAAAAGTAAACTTTCTCATGTTCAATTTGCTTTTAAGTCTTTGCAAAATCATTCTCATATAAAACAAAAACAAAAATGTATGCAACGTTATTACGTTCTTGGTTTAAGCTTCCAAAACGCCAGCAGTCACAAACAGGCAGTGTGCAAGCTGTGTAAGCTTTACCTGTGAAGTGGAGGTAGCTGTGAAGGAATGTACAGGCTGCTCCCCTTGATTTGCCTGTAGGAGGAGAAAGCAGGATGGATGTGACTTTAAATGTAAATGCTAAAACCATCGAGGGAGAGAGTTGGTACATTGACATTCAACTTGAGGTCTAGCTGATCCCCTTTCTCCACACCTTGAAGCTGACCTTACGACCTTGCTGTGAAAATCATTTGGCAACTCCTCTGACCTCAAGCAGTATGCAAGAACACACACACACACATACGCACATAGTTGACTGAATTACAACTGAGTAAGTTTTACCCCAAGTTGCCCCTTCAATTTTCTATTGCTTCAATGACAACAATAATATCAATACCACAATATTAACGACCAGAGAAACAGGAGAACCCTGGCAATATTGCAGTTAAATGTTCAATTACTTTTTGGCATTTATCAAACAGCCAAAGGTCATTGAAAGTAAATGCAAAGGCAGAAAACAGAGTTCGAGTCTGCATTGCATCGTCATTGTACCCACTGCCTAAAAAAACACAGCCATGTTTGGACTGATTTACTTGTACACTGCTTGGTTACAGCCCACAGCATCAGCACTGCAAGGAACTGAATCAAAGGCTAATTTTCAACTAATCTGTAGACATGTATTTGGAAGGTCTCAATTTGATTTAATCAACACAGATTCCTGAACCCCTATATTGAATAATTGACTACAGCATGAGAGTATTTTATTGTACAGACATTAAAAATCTGAAAATATTAACAACTACAGGGAACCTAGAAAAATTTGCCTTTGGCCTTAGATGAAAAAAACACACCAAAAAAACAATGAATTACTTGCTTTACTTACTGAAAATGCAGGTGTCAGGTCAAAAATCTATCGGATTTTGGGAAGCGATGGCAGCCTGTTGTGTCCTGATGTTAACTCAGTGCACGCACACACTTTCTTCTTTCTCCAAATCTGCTGTATACATAATCAAATTTGAAGCGCTGTTTTAGTAGAAATTACATTATACAAACCCAAATCTCGGAGATATTTAAGCATCAAATCAAATGTCTCAGTTATGTTTAACAAATCTCCTATTTGAGCAAATCAGCTGGACTCAAAGTCAAATGTGTGCAAGTGTGATCAAGGGCAAAGTGCTGCCACCAGTTTGAAGACAGGTCATGCATGTACAGTGCTGCATGCTTGCCTAAAAGTCAAACAGGAAAAGCAACGTGTGTCATGGACTAAAATTACACTCAACAAAGCACATCATGTTTGCACTGGCTGAAAAAAATACAGTCCTTTGAAAGAATGAACATCGCTCTGTTGAATTATACATGACGCAAAGGGAACCAAATCAAGTGTGTGAGGTATTGTTGTGACATGAATAACTGGTGCGTAATAGATACCGGCTCTCCTGCATTATGCATCCCTGTTCACAAATCTCCATGTGGAGTTATGACGCAAAGCAGGTCAAGGGAACTGATGGACACAGTGTCACTGATCTAATGATCAACACTGTTAATGCTTCCTGGTCCCTGCCTGTCACCCCCATTCTGTCTTCTTCCCTCCCTGTCTCTTCTTCTTACCTCTCTCTCCCTCCTCCTCACTTCTTTCCCCCTCTGCTTCGTCTGTCTCTCTTCTCCGTCTCTGTCCTGTTCTCCTTCCTGGTCAGTTGTTCTCCTGCTCTCCCTCTTGGTCTGTCTCTCTCTCTCCTTCTCAGTACCTCCCCCGTCTTGCTGCACTCCTACCTGCTGGTGATCAGCGCTGATGGGAAGTAGCTGCTGCACCAGGCCACCAGCATCAATCAGCACTCCAATATAGCCTGGCTGTGCGCTCCACTCATGGCCAGATCATAGCGTCAGCTGCCCCAGTATCTCCTGCCACTCTGCTCTGTCCACTACCTGCTTGCCTGCCTGCTGAGCTGCTGCCACAGCCATCAGCTCCTACAGGGTGACCCAAAAGTTTGGAAACAAAGTTTAACTGCAGTGTCTATTTGAGTTGGGGGTGCATGAATTCACTCTTATTTTACCCATTTTTGTTATAGCATAATAAAATAACTTAAAAGCATAGTATTTGCCAAGTGCAATAACTCGGAAGAAAATTAATAGAACCATAAGGTCCGGGTATGCTGGAGCAGAACTTCAAAATGCAGGCCATCAGTGTCAGATTTCAAAACTCTTGATGGTAAAGTATCTGACAGTTTTAATTTTTGAAAACATCCAAAAGTACTATGAGGCAACATTTACTGGCCAGTTTGAGGAACCTTCATAAGTATAAATGAAGGTACATTCCAGAAGATACCAGTGTAACCAGTGTAACCAGTTGGTGGAAACGTTCACAACTTTGTATAAGAAACAAACATGAACATGTCGAAATATATTTGTTTTACACTAATCTGTTACTCTTCTGAATATATCTGTGGTACTGATTTATTGAAACAACATTATATTATTTGGATTATAGACTTTTCATTTGTTTCCAAACTTTTGGGTCACCCTGTATATTCAACTTGCCTGCCTAGAAAGCTGCTGTCTCCAGCTCTTTCCCCCAGAACTCTACACGCACAAACGGACTTTGCCTCACCACCCTCGGTGGCCATCCTCAGCTGTCAGTGCATCTCCCCCAGACACTAATTCTCTCTGTACCTGCCTGCCCTTCTCCCTCCCTGCCTGTGTTTCTTGGTCTGAGTTAGCCTTTTCTGTCGTTTATCAATCCTTAGCCCCATAGTGTGATTCATTGTTACCTCCGCCAGGAGGTTATGTAATCACCGGAGTTTGTTTGTCTGTATGTCTGCGTGTGTGTGTGTGTGTGTGTGTGTGTGTGTGTGTGTGTGTGTGTGTGTGTGTGTGTGTGTGTGTGTGTGTGTCTGTTAACAGCATAACTCAAAAAGTCATGGACGGATTTTCACCAAATTTTTACAGGATGTCCGGAAGAGCAAGAGTAACAATCGATTAGATTTTGGAGGTGATCCGGATCACCGTCTGGATCCAGGAAGGACAATTGAAGGTCGAAGGACAATTCAATTGGACAGAGATTGGACAGAGATTGTTACTCAATTGTTCCTCTTGCTCTTCCGGACATCCTGTAAAAATTTGGTGAAAATCCATCCTTGACTTTTTGAGTTATGCTGTTAACAGACAAACAGACACACACACACACACACACAGACGGACAGACAAACAAACAGACACACGGCATGGTGGAGGTATGCGCTCTCCGAGTGCTTTTCTAGTTTAGTCTGTTTTGTAGTTTAAAGTTTTTCCCTAAGTTACAGTTTATTCCTCAGTTTCTTGACTGGAGTTTGGTTAGCTAAGTTCTTATTGGCCTGTTTGGTTCTGATTGCATCCTTTGATTTATTTGTAATAAAAATCCTTGTAAAGTTGAGCCATCTGCCTGCTCTGTGGAACAGTGCCTGTGTCTCTGGTATATCTGCAGTCAAACTCGAAATTATTCACTTTAAAAAAAAAAATGCTGCATTTCTGACAATGCCATACGGGGGAATGAACAGCCATGGTGGAGTACTGTGCTCTCTGAGTGCTTTTCTAGTTCACTCAGTTGGAGATAGGATGCTTTTGTATAATTAGGAATATTCTGGTGATGTGGTATTTCACATCTACTTCTCGATAAATTAAGACTTGCATTAAATTCATTGAATCAAATAAACTACTTTTTACTAACCTGGTTATTTGAAAATAATAATCTATTAATATTATAATGAAATCTTTGTATGTTAAGCACTTACAATATGACAGACTCTTGCAAATAACATTTTTACTGAAGCTAAGCAACAGCAACATACAGTATTAGAGAACATAAAATAGTGTGCCAAATGTTTAGATCCTTATTCATCATGCAGGATCATCAGTGAGGCATCCGACTGATTCCAAATTTATTTTGCAGCAGCAGGATGAGCCCAAACATCCAGCCAGACTCATAAATGACTTTTGACAGTAGTAAGAACAAGGAGTCCTGCATCAGATAGTCGTTGATAGTGTTGATCTTAACAAAGTCAGTCTGTGATTGTATGAACAGAAAAGCCCTATTTGCACGGAATTAGTATTACCTGGGGACCTCTGGTGATTTGTAATAATTGCCGAGGAAGTCAGTGATCTTAATCCTGTGCGAATTCACCATGTTGGTAATTGGTAAAGTAAAAATTCCCCCAAAATTACCTACTATATTTTGGCGAACACCGATGTCCTAGGACAATGCTAGTCCCGTGCGAATCTGCATCTCGGTGATTGGGGGGTATTTTAGTTGTTTTTTTTCATTGCGCGCCTTTTTCTACATCTTTCTCGGTTGAATTATGGAGGCTGCGGTGAAAATTATTGACAGCATTTCAGGAGCAAATGCAGGAGTAGGTAGGTCTATGCATAACAGGCCTATGGAGCATTCGCAGAAATGGCAAAATTAGATCCACCAGACGAGGGAAATTTGGAAGGATATTGAGATGGATGACATGCGTAGCAGCGTGCGTTAAGCATATCTTTCAACAGGCTGAATACAAATGCCCTGACGGACCATTATCCCGACAGCGCTGCCCGCTGTTCTCAAGTCACGTTGCTGCTTTGATATATTTACTGTTGCTATGACGACTACATACCATGTTAAAAGTGATCATTTTAATCCAAACCATGAGCTTTCCATGAACCTAACCTCTGTGCCTAAACCTAACGAAACAATAACAATAGTGCTGTTACAACATAGGTTTTTATTGTACTGAAAGTTTAGGCGCGCGACCAGTGTCTGTATTTTTTCTCCAGTAGCGGCTGGCCACTTTGCACCATAGACTGTGTATATATACAGTATATACTATATACTGTAAATATAGTATATACTGTATGTAAATCTTAAATAGTCTATTCTTTACACATGGACATGACAATGGCGGATGTTGTGACCGGCACAGATTTGGATCATATTCAGGCTGTAATGTCAGTAAATTCGAGTAAAATACAGACTTCGCTTATCACGTGCGAATTCACTTAAAGAAACACAGACGTCCTGGGGTAACTTACAAACTACTAGAGGTCCCCAGGTAGTGCTAATCCTGTGCGAATAGTACAAAAGAAGGTACTGATAGAGACTGAATTTACAAAAGAACTACAGTGAGTTCTCCAAGATGCTGAACAGCTTACTTGTCAGGTTGAAAAACTGGTTCCCATAGGAAAATACAGATGAGATTTGGGTGTTTTGTTTTGTTTTTTTTAACTGCAAAGGTACAGTGCCTTGTGAAAGTATTCGGCCCCCTTGAACTTTTCAACCTTTCGCCACATTTCAGGCTTCAAACATAAAGATATAAAATTTTAATTTTTGGTCAAGAATCAACAACAATTGGGACACAATCGTGAAGTGGAATGAAATTTATTGGATATTTTATACTTTTTTAACAAATAAAAACCTGAAAAGTGGGGTGTGCAATATTATTCGGCCCCTTTACTTTCAGTGCAGCAAACTCACTGCAGAAGTTCAGTGAGGATCTCTGAATGATCCAATGTTGTCCTAAATGACTGATGATGATAAATAGAATCCACCTGTGTGTAATCAAGTCTCCGTATAAATGCACCTGCTCTGTGATAGTCTCAGGGTTCTGTTTAAAGTGCAGAGAGCATCATGAAGACCAAGGAACACACCAGGCAGGTCCGAGATACTGTTGTGGAGAAGTTTAAAGCCGGATTTGGATACAAAAAGATTTCCCAAGCTTTAAACATCTCAAGGAGCACTGTGCAAGCAATTATATTGAAATGGAAGGAGTATCAGACCACTGCAAATCTACCAAGACCCGGCCGTCCCTCTAAACTTTCACCTGGAACAAGGAGAAGACTGATCAGAGATGCAGCCAAGAGGCCCATGATCACTCTGGATGAACTGCAGAGATCTACAGCTGAGGTGGGAGAGTCTGTCCATAGGACAACAATCAGTCGTACACTGCACAAATCTGGCCTCTATGGAAGAGTGGCAAGAAGAAAGCCATTTCTCAAAGATATCCGTAAAAAGTCTCATTTAAAGTTTGCCACAAGCCACCTGGGAGACACACCAAACATGTGGAAGAAGGTGCTCTGGTCAGATGAAACCAAAATGGAACTTTTTGGCCACAGTGCAAAACGATATGTTTGGCGTAAAAGCAACACAGCTCATCACCCTGAACACACCATCCCCACTGTCAAACATGGTGGTGGCAACCTCATGGTTTGGGCCTGCTTTTCTTCAGCAGGGACAGGGAAGATGGTAAAAATTGATGGGAAGATGAATGGAGCCAAATACAGGAGCATTCTGGAAGAAAACCTGTTGGAGTCTGCAAAAGACCTGAGACTGGGACGGAGATTTATCTTCCAACAGGACAATGATCCAAAACATAAAGCCAAATCTACAATGGAATGGTTCACAAATAAACGTATCCAGGTGTTAGAATGGCCAAGTCAAAGTCCAGACCTGAATCCAATGGAGAATCTGTGGGCAGAGCTGAAGACTGCTGTTCACAAGCGCTCTCCATCCAACCTCACTGAGCTCGAGCTGTTTTGCAAGGAAGAATGGGCAAGAATTTCAGTCTCTCGATGTGCAAAACTGATAGAGACATACCCCAAGCGACTTGCAGCGGAAATTGTAGCAAAAGGTGGCGCTACAAAGTATTAATGCAAGGGGGCCGAATAACACTGCACGCCCCACTTTTCAGGTTTTTATTTGTTAAAAAAGTATAAAATATCCAATAAATTTCGTTCCACTTCACGATTGTGTCCCACTTGTTGTTGATTCTTGACAAAAAATTAAAATTTTATATCTTTATGTTTGAAGCCTGAAATGTGGCGAAAGGTTGAAAAGTTCAAGGGGGCCGAATACTTTCACAAGGCACTGTATATGTGTGGAATTAAAGCATAGCACAGTGAAAGTGCAGTAATAGTATCTAAAGTGAATCGTAAATGTGAATAGAAACCCTGTCACATTGATGAAACAACTGATTTAAAAGATTCTCAAATTAGAACTGTGCAGTGGTATGCAAGTTAGTTGCACAAGTACGTATCCCTGTGCAAATGGTTCTGTAACAGTGTGCAACGGTTATACACTCTTTGGGTAAAATATGACCCATTCTGACATTTGATAGCCATAAAAACATTCCAAATGTCATCTTTTCAGTATGATTTTTTATGACTTTTCCAAAAGTTACCGAAATTATACAAAAATAAATATATTTTCAAATTACAGTGATGTGAAAAATTGTTTGCATCCTTCCAGATATCTTCAATTGATGCATATTCCTCGCACTTAAATGTTCCAGTTCTTCCATCTCATTTTAATACTAAAAAGAAATAAACTACAAAATGCCATTATCAAATTATATAAATAAATGAAGAATTTTATCAAAGATTTATCAAAAACTTGCATAAAGCCCTCTGTGAAAAAGCAACTATCCCCCTAAACTTAATAACTGGTTCATCCCTTAGCAGAAACAACTGCAGTTAAATATTTGCGATAGCTTGTGATCAGTCTTTAACATCACCATAGAAGAATTTTGGCCCATTCTTCCCTACAGAATTGTTTTAATTTTGTCAGATGAGATGGTTTATGAGCATGAACTGTCCTTTTAAGGTAATGTCACAGCATCTCAACTGGATTGAAGTCCAGATTTTCACAACCTTCAAAACCTTAATTTTGTTCTTTATGAGCCACTCAGAGGTGGACTTGCTTGTGTGCTTTGGGTCATTGAGATGCTGCAGAACACATTTGTGCTTTAGGTCATGAACTGATGGAGGATTTTCTGATAAAAGTCTGAAATGATCCTTGGGGACACACATTTCAACACCCTACCTAAGAGGACAACTTTCTGAATGGTTTCGCGACACACTGACAAGTGTAATGTATATGGAGGAGTGCCCAGTTTATAAAAAATCCGGTGAGATTTAAGTTTCAAACAACTTTTGTCCGCACAGAATTTTGCACTTTAGATTAGGGACTTGGGATGGAGTTACCTTAACGAATGCCCAAACAAGAGCGTGCCACTGTCCTGCAACTATTTGAGGAGGTGACTGTGGAAATAAGTGCATATAGGTCCCTTAGAAAACAGTTTTTTCTCTGCTGCTATTAAGTCACTATTGTACATTGCAAAAACAATACAAACAATACATAAAACTAAATTGTTAAAAGAAGTAATGCACATAATTTTATTTACAAAAAAGCCTCATTTTAAATGTTGCTGTTTTCATTCTTTCAGCAATGTCACAGCGTCCAAAATGCTCCTGCTGCGCAAAGGTCTGCAGCAGATGACAGCCCAACACCAGCAGACAGTGACTGTGCAGAAAGTGAGAGAACTGGTTGCGGCTCTTTGTTCAGCCGTAGACTGAAAATTTCTCTGTATGGAGTTTAACACTGTCCTCACAGAAACAATGTTACTGGATGCCAGGTTTAAGAAGCTTGCCTTCAGTGACAACAGAGCTGTTGAGGCACTACAGCGACCAAGTGCAGCAGCACCAAAATGTACCCCCAGCAACCAGCCACCACCACCACAGAGGGCCAAGTGGAGGAGGAGCCACAAACATCTGCTGTGTGGAGGCTCTTTGATGAAAGCGCTACAGGAGATGCTGCAAGGAGAAATCCTACAGCTGATGCTGTAATGGAGGTGAGATCTCATCTTGAGGAGCCCCTCATCCAATGGGCAGATGACTCCACCCCTGGCGGCAGGCCAAAGCCTCAGTCTTCCCGTCTTGTAAAGGTGATAGAGACTGTGTATTGTGATAATGTCTGTTCCAAGTGAGAGAATCTCCTCAAAAGCAAGACAGATACTGACTGAAAGAACAAATCAGATCAGCCCATCCAAGCTCAGGTATCTGATTTTTCTTAATGCCAACCTGCACTGAAGACATTAGACTGAAGTTTGTTTCTGTTTCTGTCCTGGTTCTGCTTTGTGCTTTTGTGTGCAGTGTTTTGTTCATTTGTTCTTTTTTTTTTGTACAAAAAAGTTTGATTAAAATACTAAAGAAAAGTAAGAATGCCTGCTTTTGCAACAGAACAAATGCACAAAATAAGGCAATTATAAGGCATAAAAACACTGAATGAAAAATGGTTTATCAAAACACAAATATTCATATTTGCCAGGAAGGGCTAAAATATGAGACTACAAATAATACTAAATTAGGAGGCATTTGGGAGCCAAAAGCGCCCGCTCTCTGAAAAGAGCCAAACTTCCCAGCACTAACACAGAAAGAGTGAGATATTTTGGTTACTGCACATCCACAGCTAAACTTAAAGCATACATACTTTAACTAATAAAGTCGTGTATTAACAAAATTTGCCATTATATGTGAAAATAGATGCATTTGTTAGTCATGTGCTGTTGTGTCCTTGGGCATGACACTTCACCCGCCTTGCCTCCAGTGCTGCTCTCACATTGGTGTGTGAATGTTGGTGGTGGTCGGAGGGGCCGTAGGCGCGGATGGCAGCCATGCTTCCGTCAGTCTGCCCCACGGCAGCTGTGGCTACAAATGTAGCTTACCACCACCAGAGTGAGAATGTGTGAGTGAATGAATAATGGATCCATTGTGAAGCTCTTTGAGTGCCTTGAAAAGCACTATATAAATCTAATCCATTATTATTATTATTATTATTATTATTATGACTGTGTTAAGATTTAGATGAAAAAAACATCTGCAGAATTTCTTTGTACAGTATTCTGCATTCAGTTGTTTATGTTTTTGCAGAATCCAGTATTGCACACTGGTTGGTCATTACATTTCATTAGTATGGTTTCACTGTTTAAAATGATGCCACTTCTTTCCAGACAGAACCTATGATCATAAAACAATATTACATTTTTTGATTTTGTGTTAATAAAGCACTTAAAGCTTTAAGTATGGCTAAATATTTTTTTCAGAATTAAACATACCACTCCTTGAGTGGTAGTGGCCCCAAGTTCTGTAAAGTTGGAAAGATATTCACAGATTTGGACTTCTGGCATCAAAAACTCAGATACACAGCGCCCTCCATAATTATTGGCACCCCTGCTTAAGATGTGTTGAAAGCCTTAAAATAAATTCAACTTTTATTGCAGAAGCATACTTTCATGCTGAAAATGGTTGAAAAATGTATTATAGGAGAAGATTAGGTGCTGTTTTGTGGCAAAAAGGGGGTTGTACAAAGTATTAACATCAGGGGTGCTAACAATTGTGGCACACATGATTTAATGTAGAAGAATTATTTCTTAATGTGAGATTTTTTTCCCCACTGAATAAATGCACTTGAATTAAAGGTTGGATTTTCCTCTTTTTTTTTTCAATGTGGTCCTAAATTATTTAGAAAAAAAAATGAATTTATTAGAAGCTAAAGAACACATCTTAACCAGGGGTGCCAATAATTATGGAGGGCGCTGTAGGTTGTCAAAACATAAACGATGCCTCTTTCCCATCGTTGTAAGGCAGGCAATGTGCTACAAGCCAGGGCTCCAGACTGCGACTAAATGGTCACATTTTGCAACCAAAATTTGAGCAAGTGCGAGTCATTTTTTCATCTACTCGCGCATGTGCAACAAGTAAATTTGCAATTTTTTAAATTACTATTGAATATTTTTTGTTACTGACAAACGTCTGCTCCACACTTCAGCCCAGTAGACAGTCATGCACAAATGAGCTGTTTGCCAACCAACATGAACTCCAAAAGAAGAAGTAAAGAGACGGACACCAACGAAGAAGAAGGCGGGCCAGTGTGTGACAGCGGGGGGCGAATGACGGTGAAGCTCCTGATGTTTCACAAAGCCTTTATTCAGCCTTATTTTGAACACAAATTCACCTTCCTGTCCGTCACTCCTTTCTTGTCTCCATTCCAGCTGCTTCTAAGTTTAGACACATCCTTTGCTAGACAGCAAAAGCGTGGAACAGTTTTCTTTCGTCTTTATGTGAATTTTTGGACTTTTCAGCAGCGTCTTTGTCATGTCAAGAAACCTCGTCTTAGAGAAACACTTCCTGTGCCACTGAAATGTTTTCAAAATAAAAGCCCATAGCATTAAAAAAATACGCCTTCAAAATAAAAGCCTGAAGAGAAAGGTTATTTTTAACACTAGCGAAACAAAGGCTTGCAAAAAGTGATGAATTGATCAGAAGACCTTTATAAGAGTAATTTACATGTGACTTGGTATAAATACATAATGTGCACATGCATGACACATGCCTGTACTCAGCACAAGGTCATTTTTATTGAAGTTTTCATCTTTCGGAAATTATACATCAACTGAGCAGCCTTGCCAGAGTACTGCGCTCTCTGATTGCTTTTCTTGTTATGTTGTCAACTGCTGCACTATAAAATGTGAATTGAAGACATAGTTTGTGAATATTTACTTTGCAAGTCGAATTTGGTGTGCGCCCCTAAATTTTCTGCTTGCACTCCAAAAATTTTAAGTTAGGGGCCAATGCGCTCCTCAGAAAAAAAGTTAGTGAGTCCTGCAAGCCAAAAGAAAAAAGAACAAACTTCAAACGAGAAGAAAAGAAAGGAGCTCCACCAAGAAATAGAAGATGTGGAAGCAAAACAGAGAAGAATAATGAAAAGCAGTGAGATGATGCAGAAAGAGGCAGATGAAATGGCAGTAAATGCAGAAAAAAAAAAAAACAGGACTTCACATTGCTAACTAAATCAAACACATATCGGAGAAGTGTAGCAAAGAAAAAGGAAGAGCTGGATGCTCTAGCACAAAGACTGGAAAGCCTGCAAGAGAGTGTCAAGAAGCTAAAATAAGTGAGCAACTTTTTTGAGGAGCCTTGTTATTAGATTGACTTTGTTTTATATTGACCTTATTCCACTGCAGGATAAAGTTTTATTTTGATATTTAAGTCATATTCATATTTATTTTATCTATATTTATTATTTCATTGGGTATATTGGCAGTGATTGATTTTATGTTTGAGAAATGCAGGTGCCAGATGTGCAGAAAATCTGAGTTAAGCAATAAACTGATATGAAACAAAGGAAATTGGTCAGTGATTTATTGAAAATATCCTAATATTACAAAATCAACTGCAACAGAGAAAGTAGAGTTGGAAATTACCCAGTTGAACACTTTAACTCCAGTTTGTCATGCCAGTGAACTGTTACGCTGTAATCTGTGGTTGTTTGCATTATTCTATGATACATTTGCCATAATTATTTTTCATAGCTAAATTATAGCCATAGATGTATATCAAATGTCTGAGTAATAAATATAGAAACAATCTGGGTAAATGCAAGTTACAGCTGTAGTAAAGAATAGTTCCAAAGAATGAGGGGGACAGGAACATATTCGTGGATGATGTGATAGCTTGTGTCTGTACTGGAAATGTCCTGGAAAAGTCCTGGAAAATCATTTCGGGAAAGAATGGGAACCCTGATGCTGTAATTTCATCCTTTTAATAAACCATGTAACTTGGATGGATGTGATGCTGGCGTGACCACAGTGGTCCAAGGAACCGTTCAGGGAGTTTGTGCGTTTACTCAGACTCATGAAAAATTTGAGGGAACATTGCAGCTTTAGTATCCACTTTCTTTGCTCTTGATTTAATTTGTTTGCCAATGCTCACAATCCATCCATTCTCCATACACCACTTTATCCTCACTAGGGTCACGGAGGGGCTGAAGCCTATCTCAGCTGACTCGGGTGAAGGCAGGGGACACCCTGGACAGGTCACCAGTCTGTCGCAGGGCTACATATACAGACAAACAATCACACTCACATTCACTTGCTCACTCTTCTTCTTCTTTTCCTTTCGGCTTTTCCCTTCAGGGGTCGCCACAGCGAATCAATTGCCTCCATCTAACCCTGTCTGCTGCATCTTCTTCTCTCACACCAACTACCTTCATGTCCTCTTTAACCACATCCATAAACCTCCTCTTTGGTCTTCCTCTAGGCCTCCTCCCTGGCAGTGGGAAACTCAGCATCCTTCTACCAATATATTCACTCTCTCTCCTCTGGACATGTCTGAACCATCTCAGTCTGGCCTCTCTGACTTTATCTCCAAAGCCTCTAACATGTGCTGTCCGTCTGATGTACTCATTCCTGATCCTATCCATCCTGGTCACTCCCAAAGAGAACCTCAGCATCTTCAGTTCTGCTCCCTCCAGCTCTGCCTCCTGTCTTTTCCTCAGGGACACTGTCTCCACACCAAACAACATCTCTCACCACAGTTTTGTAAACCTTTCCTTTCATTTTAGCTGAAACTCTTCGATCACACCCGACACTTTTCTCCAGCCGTTCCAGCCTGCCTGTACACGCTTCTTCACCTCTTTTCCACACTCTCCATTGCTCTGTACTGTTGACCCTAAGTACTTAAAATCCTCCACCTTCTTGATCTCTTCTCCCTGTAATCTCACTCTTCCACTTGGGTCCCTCTCATTCACACACAGATACTCCGTCTTGCTGCGGCTAACCTTCATTCCTCTCCTTTCCAGGGCAAACCTCCACGCCTCTAGCTTCTCCTCCACCTGTTCCCTGCTCTCACTACAGATCACAAATCATCTGCAAACATCATAGTCCATGGAGACTCCTGTCTAACCTCGTCTGCCATCCTGTCCATCACCATAGCAAACAAGAAGGGGCTCAGAGGTGATCCCTGGTGTCACAAATTAATACATCTCGACCATATTCTTGCTCACAATCCCTGTTAAAAAAAAACACTTATTTATCTGAACCAAAATTGGAAGAAATAGCTTAAAAATATTCCCAATATGCAAATAAGGGATATGGGATACTGGTTTGGATAAAGTAGATCTAAAATGTGAAACAACTGTAAGTCGACTTTGGCCCACCCTGTATTTAAACATGAATAATATAAAATGTAATGCAAATGCAAGCCTTACAACTCAGTGTTTCTTTTTAAGTTATTTTTTAAAAATTGAAAGCAATGTCAAACGTGCACTGATTCCACTTTGTTCAGATCTGAATATCTTTTACCACATTAATCTAAATAGGATCTAGCAGCTTGCTATGCACATGAACTATGTAAATACTCCATCCAGTGAGTCCTTGTGCCCTATGGATGGAGGCATCGTAAGCTTAGAAGAAACCACCAACATCAGGATAAAAATGTTTCATCACATAAAGCTGATCAGTCAAACAACGTATTGATTTGCAGTGACCATTCCCACAAAGGGTCCCAAACAATGACTGCAAAATGCCCTCCAGATCCCCTCACTGTAGGGCTCAAAGGTTCCGGTTTTTCCCCCTTACATTTTCACCGATCTGTACAGATCTTATAATCATGAATGAATTTCCTACTTTACGTTGGGCCAGTACAGGGGGAGAGTGTCAGCCCAAACAAATCCACATATAATAGTCAAAATAAATTATTTTGTCCAATTTAACAAACAGCTCTTGGCTGTTGGGGGACAAACAAAACAGCAAAGGTATGAAATTTAAAAGCAGGGACTCCAGGAAGAGTAGTCACAGTTAAACAGTGCGGTGTCTAATGGTGATCGAAATTCAACTTAAAAATAAGAACTTACAAGGCCTGATGGACATCAGAGTTTGAACCACTGACCTTCTGATCAATAGTCCAGAGACTTAACCATTATGCCACTGCTTCCATGTTACATTCTGTATGAATATGGGTTCCTACAATTCAGGTGTGCTCCATGTGCCCCTTTTAAACTTTGAGCACCTGCTCCTCCAAAGGTCTCTGCACGGCCCTGCATTTCCACAGAGAGAGGCAAGTAGTGGCAGGAAAACAGCAAATACACAGAAAAAAGACAAGCAGAGCAGAAGAGACAAAGCAATCTGAATCACCCAGAGAACATCAACATCTGAGAAGGCAAGCGTATATTATCTTGACTGACATACATCCATCCATCCATTTTCTATACACCACTAAATCCTCTGTATGGGGGCTGGAGTCTGTCCCAGGACAGCAAGGGTGAAGGCAGGGTTCACCTGGACAGGTAACCAGTCTATCACAAGACAAACAATCACACTCACATTCACAATTCAGAATCACCAATTAACCTCAGCATTTTTTGAAATGTGGGAGGAAGCAGGAGAACCCGGTGAGAACCCACGTTGCACAAGGAGAACATGTAAACCCCACGCAGAAAGATCCCAGGCCAGAATCTGAATACAGGACCTTCAGCGAGGTCGCAGTGGTAGCCAGTCCTCCACCGTGCCGCTCGCGAAGGCAGCACTCCAGACAAAACCATGTCGATCCCAACACCTGCCAGCCGGCTACACCTAACTCCTGTCGGCCAAAGGGTGACGATATAGATGCCTAAGCTCTGATTGGACACAGCGAGTAACTTTTCAATAATGTCGTCACCGTTTTCACCAGAACAAGAGAGTTTTACATCACGAAACGTGACAACGAGCCAGGCAGAAGGGGGACGTTTAAAGTGACTGCTATACCCGCAGATGCGCATGTTACCACGTGCAGCAGAGAAAAGCCAGTGCGCATGCTTGTTGCTCTGTTAATGCGGAGTTGGAGTTTCATGAACATGAATCCTTACAACTTTATAGTCGGTCACGCTTATTATAGAACTTTGTAGCAGTACGGTAAAACAGCTAATACGTGTTGTATACGCTTACCTTCTACCTCAGTCTCGGTGCGCTTGCATTATGGGAAATGTAGTTTTATATACCCGCTGTCGTAAGACTAGCACGGCAGCACCACGTTTAAAAAAAACTACAAGTACCAGAGTAGAAAAAAGACAGGGTTTGAGTTGCGTTTAAGGTAGATAGGAAAGAATGGTGTTAATTCAAAGGTCTGTAACTTCAACGTTATTTTATCCTTTATGTTAGGAAACGTCAAATGGGCTTTTTCGAGAGATCTGCGCACAAGAAAATGTATAGTGGAATGGAATGAATTAACGGAAATTTAAGCAAATAGACAATTTGTATAACAAACACATTGCAAATAAATAAAAAACACCAGTCACAAATAGCAATCAAAGTAATTAAACTCTTCAAGATTTTTTTAAAAAAATGTTTTCTTACATTTTTGAGCATATTTAAAACTCGTAACAAGTTGTGGTTGAATATCTGGTACAGATAAAGTAAAAACTACCTGAGTTTCGGTCTGATCAGAGATAGTGGCTTGCAGTGACAATGCAACTCTTTCCTGTCCATAAACATATTCTATTATTCATTGTTATTTTATTAATTTCTATAAAAGCTAGATATCATAAATACTGATTTCATTATGTTTTATGCCATGCCCTCCTTCCATCCTTGTTCCATCTAGCTGGCAACATCCCTCTCCACTTTTCCCCTTTTTATTCCAGTCACAAATATATTTTTCAAAGACATTCTTATATTTCAATGACAACTTATATTGTCTTTATTTTAGCTTCATATGTACATATAGCTGGAGTTAGTAAGTGACTGAAAATAAATCATTGTTGCATTGAAAATAACTGTGTGCTGTGTCTTGGTTGTCCTGTGTGTGAGCCTCTAACCTGCCTGTTTTAAAGTCTGCTGTCAAGAAAAAGCCTGTTATGTACATTTGTGTTTTTGTTGTACCTCTGATTTCATGTTAAAATTCCTTCAACACAAACAAAAACTCATGTATTAGTTTGATGTTTAACTTAAATTCTGTCAGTCCATCAATCCCTGATGTAATCTCAACAGTATACACAAAATGTTAGACTGACCACATTTCTTTGACACCTTGTGTGACGATCTATAGTCCCAGGACAATGATTGGTGATGATTTTTGATTAATTTTTCACCCTTCATAATGCACTGCCATCTTAGTTCACTTCCAGCAGAGGATATGTATTTCCATCAGAATCTGTCATACTAACCCTCCCACTACTGCTGAATGAGCACACAAGTCAAATGATGCAGCGAGGATAAGTGGTGTATAGATGATGGATGGATGTTATTTAAGATAAAATATTAATATACTGAGATGTTTAAATTAACACTAATTTCAAAATGCATGCTGATTTTATTAATAAAACACCTGAGGACCCTAATGAGGATTAAGTGGTTCTGAAGCCCTTTGCAAATTTTAAAAGAATTCATGCCTGGATAAAAAACAACACCACCAACAAAAAAACAAACAAACAAAAAGAATCAGTAACAGCTCCTCAAATGTAAGAAATAACAGAAATAACTCACAAAATCCTGTTTAATTCCACTAATCTTTGAATACATTTTGACACTGCTGACATTTCTGTCAAACTAAAGCGAGGTACAGATGCATCGCAAGTTAATCTGGGAGTCACATTTTGCCATGGTTTAGTGTAGTTTCCACTGAAGGTGAGTATTAACAGCACACATTAAACTCTGTGCTTTATTTGGAGACTGATTCTCATATGGACTTCACATCAAATTTATAACTAGAAAAGCACTCAAAGAGCGCAGTACTCTGCCAAGGCTGTTCAATTCCCCCATATGGCATTGTCAGAATTGTAGCATTTTAAAAAAATAATAAATTATTGTATAATTTCCTATGGATAAGTCCCGATAAGTCCACAGCCATGGATTTATAGTAGGATCACATTCATGTGATTGTCAGCAGGCAATCAACACAGTGTTCACTTGTAGTCATAGTGACAGTGACATCTTGCTGCTATTTCGCAATGATTCAGAAAACTTGAACAAATCTCTGGATCCAGACTATAATCTGCATCACTGTCAAAATCTAATCAGTTGGTCCTTGTGTCATTTCTGACCTTCCCTGAAAATCTCATCTGAATCCGTTGGAGTCCGTTTTTGAGTAAAGTTGAGAATAGACACAGACAGACAAACCAACAGGGATAGCCACATAGCTTCGCTGTGTTCCTTGGAGGAGTAACAATAAGTGAACCAAATGTTAGTACGGACAACACTACTACTAGTGCAGCGGTTAATTGCATATTTCATAAGAATCCTTCAAATGGTGACACAAGCATGAAATTCTCCACAAATATGCTTTAATGTCCTCTCTTTTAGAAAAGGGTCCTGGCCACGCCAAAAATTCAAGATGGCCACCATTTTCCAAGATGGCTGTCCGAATGTGACAATTTTTTGTTATTTTCCCTCTTTTCTTAATTTAATTTTCCAAGTGAACCATGTTTATGCTCTTATATGCTAATTTTACAGATTTTGTTGTCTCTGATATAAATTTAAAAAGGTTAGCCATCAATGTGGTGCCCAAAATGGCTGCTACTCCTTGAAAATTATGATTTATCCATTGTAAATTGAGCATATTTAACACACACACATGCAATCGTTTCTGGATGTGGATCTTGGTTGGTGTGGTGCAGATCCCATTCAACCGTTTTTTATAAACTACAGTTGTGACTGTGATTGCAAATGAAAACAAAAAACAAAAGAGTGATTGTCAGCACACAACCAGGGCACACTGGTGTCAATCACTGCTGTGTAACTCGGCATGGGGTTCAGTGTCAACTGATCTAGCTTTACTAACACTGCAGTATTAGACTAGTTGTAGTAGTATATGCATAGTTTAGTGTCCCAAATGCTTTCTAACAGCCCCATATCATGTAGCTACTAAACTGTAGTTTTTTAGTTATTAGATACGAGTTAGAGAGTCGCACCTGAATTGACAGGATGTGCCAGCGTGGGAGAACCGAGCCAAGGGTAAGGGGGCTATGCATGTCTCACCAAATGTTCATGTACTTACCCGGATGGTGTACAGATCACACGGGACTTAAATGGCACTGGATGAATGATCGGGCTAGGTGTAGGGCAACCGAACCTAGTTGAATCCCATACAGTAATGTGTGCACAATTTGATTAGGGTGGTAAAAGGATAGCCCCTCGGCCTTAATCAAGAGACATCATGGCAGAAGCGAATGTGATATCTGTCAATCGGAAAACAAATTGGAGCTTGTGTTGCCTTTGCCAGAAGGACAAAAGACGTGAGGGCCTGACATCCACTCCGAGTCATCATGCCCCAGAACATGATGGATACAAAATGCTGGCAAGGAACATTCCCATGTTCAGTGAAATCAATGACATGCCATTGAGAATAGATCCAGCGAGGCTGGATGAAGGTGATGGCATAGAAGCCACACTCAGGAAAAATATGGCAAAATACCATGTGAGCCGTCGCTTGTTGTTCAACAACACTAAATTGCAACGGGCACAAAAGCGCCATTCCAGTAGTCAAACCAGTGAAACTGAGACTGGAGCTTGTCAGTCAAAACTGCGGCGAAAAAGTCATGACAGTCAGACATGCATTTTCTGTGAAAGTGGCACCTGCATCAGACCTCAGAAAGGCCAGTACAACGGGCCAAGACAAGAGGCTGCGCGACATTGCAGTGATGCTTGGTGATGGTAAGCTTCTTGCAAGATTGACTGGTGGTGATGTCATTGCACAGGAGTTCAAGTACCATAATGTTTGCCTTCGGGCCCTCTACAACAGGGAAAGGGCGCACCTGAGGAACCTTGAGAAACGTGACACTAAGTCACAACCAGATGTGTATCCAATGGTGATTTCAGAATTGGTTGCATACCTTGTTGAAAGCAACCTATGTTCAGAAGGACCAGTCACATTTCGCATGCCAGATATCTGACCACAAGTCTAGATTTGAAGGTACATTTTCTGCAATTAATTTTTTTTGTTGTTGGATATCTTCGCTGATTGCGCATAACAGAACAACATTTTCTTCTCTTCTTCATTTTCTCTGGGGCTGGAGCCAGGTTCGCCTGGTTTGGTGGCCCCATGATAACTGGGCTGTGCCCAGTGCCACCGTTGGTCTGTGGCTGAATACGGAGCAGGCAGATCTGGGCTCTCCAAGCTCTGATAGTTTAGGTTGGACTTGGAGGTCTTCTTTGTTTAAATCTTGAATGACATGGTAGATTGTGGGAAACAGTTCATGATCACAATCCCATGATTTAAAGTTCATTTAAATGGACAAAGCATGTTTATTTCAACAGATATATGGTCTCAGTGTGATATTGCCAGATACTGATGGCGGCCATCTTGAAAAAAGGTCGCAATCTTGAATTTTCACGTGGCCAGGACCCTAATCTGAAAGAGTATATCCAGGAGGGTATCTGTGCAAAATTTCATGCTTGTGTCACGATTTGAAGGATTTTTTTTTAGTTATCTGCTCCACTATGCTGCAGTCACCTAAAATCTATGTTACTATTACAACAGCAGCTAGGTAAAGTTGAACATCAGCCAAGTGAAAAAGATTACCTGATGGGTAGCTATCTATTATTGTATCAGTCTTGGCACAAACATACACACGTGGACAAAATTGTTGGTACCCCTCAGTTAAAGAAGGAAAAACCCACAATTCTCACTGAAGTCACTTGAAACTCACAAAAGTAACAATAAATAAAAATTTATTGAAAATTAAATAATCAAAAACAGCCATTACTTTTGAATTGTTGATAACATAATTATTAAAAAAAACAAACTAATGAAACAGGCCTGGACAAAAATGATGGTACCTCTATAAAAGATTGAAAACTATTTGACCAGAGTGACATGATTAATTCAGGTGTGTCATTTAATTGACATCACAGGTGTTTCCAAACTCATAATCAGTCAGTCTGCCTATTTAAAGGGAGACAAGTAGTCACCCTGCTGTTTGGTGAAAAGGTGTGTACCACACTGAACATGGACAACAGAAAGCGAAGGAGAGAATTGTCCCAGGACATCCGAAAAAAAATGATAGACAAACATCTTAAAGGTAAAGGCTATAAGACCATCTCTAAACAGCTTGAAGTTCCTGTGACAACAGTGGCTCATATTATTCAGAAGTTCAAGACCCACGGGACAGTAGCCAACCTCCCTGGACGTGGCCGCAAGAGGAAAATTGATGACAAATTGAAGAGACGGATCGTTGGAATTGTATCCAAAGAGCCCAGAGCAACCTCCAAAGAAATTAAAGGTGAACTCCAAGGCCAAGGTACATCAGTGTCAGATCGCACCATTCGTCGTTGTTTGAGCCAAAGTGGACTTCATGGGAGACGACCAAGGAGGACACCACTGCTGAAAAAAACTCATAAAAAAGCCAGACTGGAATTTGCAAAAATGCATGTTGACAAGCCACAAAGCTTCTGGGAGAATGTCCTTTGGACAGATGAGACCAAACTGGAGCTTTTGGTAAGGCACATCAACTCTATGTTCATAGACTCAAAAACCAAGCATACGAAGAAAAGAACACTGTCCCGACGGTGAAACATGGAGGAGGCTCAGTAATGTTTTGGGGCTGCTTTGCTGCATCTGGCACAGGGTGTCTTGAAAGTGTGCAAGGTACGATGAAATCTGAAGACTATCAAGGCATTCTGGAGAGAAATGTGCTGCCTAGTGTCAGAAAGCTTGGTCTCAGTCGCAGGTCATGGGTCTTCCAACAGGACAACCATCCAAAACACACAGCCAAAAACACCCAAGAATGGCTGAGAGAAAAGCGTTGGACTATTCTAAAGTGGCCTTCTATGAGCCCAGATCTGAATCCCATTGAACATATGTGGAAGGAGCTGAAACATGCCATTTGGAGAAGACACCCATCAAACCTGAGACAACTGGAGCTGTTTGCTCATGAGGAGTGGGCCAAAATACCTGTTGACAGCTGCAGAACGCTCATTGACAAATACAGAAATCGTTTAATTGCAGTGATTGCCTCAAAAGGTTGTGCAACAAAATATTAAGTTATGGGTACCATCATTTTTGTCCAGCCCTATTTCATTAGTTTGTTTTTTTAAATAATTATGTTAATCAACAATTCAAAAGTGATGGCTGTTTTTGATTATTTAATTTTCAATAAATTTTTATTTATTGTTACTTTTGTGAGTTTCAAGTGATTTCAGTGAGAATTGTGGGTTTTTCCTTCTTTAACTGAGGGGTACCAACAATTTTGTCCACGTGTGTATACAGTCCTACTCCTTGATATGAATCCGTCAAATAATGCTAAGAATGAAAAAAATCTACATAGCCCCATTCCAAATGTTCTAATATTCAGTCTCTCTTTGAAGTTGTTATGGTTATGGTCCTGCTTTTGCCCTTTTTCTCCACCTTTCCTTCCTTTTCTCATTTTTGCCCTTCTGTGTGTGTCTCTTGTCTCCCTCTGTCTGTTGTCTTCCCCTTCTGTCTCTCTCCCAGTTGCTCGCCCCCTGGCTCTGTCACCTCATTACTTCATCACTCTCACCTGTTGCAATCAGCTCAATTCAATCCACCTGGTCCCCTTCCCTGCTATTTAAGCTCTGCCATTTCCCCTCAGTCTTTGCTGGTGCGTAGCTGGCTCTACATGCTGCTTCAGACTCCACTCCCCACCTTCCCTACCCCTTTGGATTACATCAGTTTGTTGGACTTCTTCACTTTGCACCTTTATCTGGATTTACCCCCTCTTGGACTCAGTAGTTTGTTGGACTTCAGTTTGCTCTTGCCTTAGTTGTTTGTTTCTCCGTATGCAAGTACCTTTTAAGCCTTGTTGTTTGCCACCGTCTAGTTTTGTTTTTGTTTTTTTTGTGTCCACTTCAGTCCCGCTTTCAGTTTGTAGTGATTTTTGATTTTGTTAATAAATCCTTTTAATTATGCCCGGTTGCCTTTCAGTTATGTCTGCACCTGGGTTCTCCACACCCCACAATCCTAATAGAAGTGTGTGGCAATGCATCAACATTCTGATCTGAGACTGCAATAGAAAAATGCCATGTCAGTAGCACATATCTAACTCCATGCAGAGCTGCACATGATGGCCGTCACACTGCACATGAACAACCCTATTCATTTATAGAGTTTTACAGGCAAGGATGATTTTGTAACTGCCTAAATGAGTGTAAGATAGCACCAAACCTTAACAGCTGCTTAGTTTATGAAACCTTTTTATATCAGCCATACATTTATTGCCATGAAGGTGGGGGGGCTTTCATTGTCTGACAAGCAGCAATAAGAGACGTCGGTCAATTAATCAATTGCCATTCAGATGTGAGAAATGCACAACTATTCATAACTTCTCCTTTCTCACATCTGAATGGCAATTGATTGATTCACAACACTTTATCTGAATCTTTGAAGTATGATCACTATTCTGATCTATCAAAAGATTGTAGTGCATATAAGGCTATAAAGGGTACATACTTTCCATTTTTTCCACAAGTGTAAAGTACTCTGAGATCCTATTAGCTGTAGAGGATATAGGTGGCGAGTCTGTCACTTGTTAGAGAAAAAGATCATTTGGCAACTGCCGGCAAGTTGGTCATGAAATTTGTTACGGATATTTATTTGCTGTAAAAGATTTCCCATAAACTATCATCATGATCAGGTCAAAAGTTCCAAGAATTAGTTCACAAAAACTTAACGGATATTACCGTTTCCCAATAGTGGCATTTCATTTTTTTTTTTTTTATTATTCTGTGACAACTTAATACAGTTGAGTTTATTGGGGTGCTCACAGCAAAACCCTACAGCAACAGTTCCTGCTGTTGGTATTTTATAGAATTCACAGTTTTTAATCAAAAAACAGAACTCAGTAAAATCAGCTGACATCATTATTACAATTTTGTTTTACCAGCAGGCACATATTCAGAGAACCAGTGCTAGAGGTGCTCCTGTTGGACCAACTAGGCAAACAACAACCTGGAGCTTTCATAGTTACTGTATCTGATTTAGGGCAACATTGGTGAGAGAGAGGTGGCCATTTAATTGCCTTTGACAATTATGGCTCCTCATCGCTCAAAGCCATTCTGCCAGCTCGAGTGTACATGCACCCAGGTGAAGGAACTCGAGAAGTCAAAAACTACTGCTGCTGCTCTGCTAATGTTCATGCAATAGCTCTGTGTAGACATGATCTAAATACTAATGGATGTGTGCTTGTTGCACCTACCACAGGGATGGGATCAGCAAGTTCTGATTCCAGCGGAAAGTTGTTGACGGGGGGGCAGCGACTTCCAATCGCTGGGCCGTTTACAAGCTATCGTTAACGTCGTTACCATTAACAAGCTATCGTTAACGTCGTTACCTTCGCGCGGAGTATCAGCAACAATAAAGTGTTCAAACTTGAAATGAAATCGGCAGAAATCTGCGGATCCGCGGTAAATTCCCATCCCTGAAAAAAAGCGGAATTCCGCGAATTCGCAGAAAAATCACATCCCTGCTACCAATGATAAGCAGTTTAGCCTTACAAGATGGATGTAGTCTCTGTGAAAAACATGCTCATAGACTTCTAAACAATCAGACTCCTTTTGCAAGTAAAATCAACCTTGTTGGCTGTGAGAAAGAATGCAGGTTTAGAGCACTTGCACTTTGACTTCAGCTTTTATACCCATGTTGGTCTTTTATACTAATTGCTGCCTCACGGTAAACCCACATTACAGTTAAGGCTAGTGAGAATGTTACTAGTTCAGGAGTTGCTTTAACTGTTTCATTGCCCATTCTATTAGCAAAATGGTTTTTCCCTTGGAATAAAAATATTTTTGGGTCCTTGTTGATGCAACTTTCTTAAACCACTGTTCTGTTTTTTTTTTTTTTTTTTAATTGCAAATTCCAAATTTTGCAGAACCTTTCGCTGGGCAGGACTTTGTGTAACATTGCTGGACAAAAACTAAAACTTGTTATCTCAGGCCTTCTGTGTCAGGGCTGTGGAGTATGGAGAACCCAAATGCAGACAAGAGACAGTCGGCCTTACTTTATGAAAAAAGGTTTATTAAAATAAACAACTAACTGAAAACAAGACTGAGATGGCTTCTCGAACTAAACAGCAGCAAACTACAAAACAGAGGAAAAATACTAACAAACCAGGAACGACTAACTGAAGGCCAAATGAGAATCACTGAGTCCAAAATGCAGTCTATAACCGGGGGAAAAACAGAGTCATCCTGTGAGCAGATAATCCAGGGGAAAGGCGGGAGCAGAGACGGGAACGAGGTGAGTCTTAGACGAATGAGCCAGCCACCACTGAGAACAATGGCCGGGCTTAAATACAGAGGGGAAACAGGTGAGATGAATCTGAGATGATTGTGTCAGGTGACATCAATCAATGACCGAAAACAGAGAAAGCAGAAAGCAACAGACAGAGGGAGACAGAGAGACCAGAACACAAAAGGAAAAAACAGGAAAAGATAACAACAAATGCAGAATCCTGACATTCTGCTTCACACTCTGTGTGCGTTCACAAAAAAGCATGTGTTTAACATGTCACGTGACTGTTATTCAACACAAAGTGGATCAAATGTGTGCATCCAACCTCATTAAACAGGTTCTTTTAGGTGAGAGCTACAAAGAATATGACGATAAGAAGAGCAGTCTTACAAATAACCACCTGTCAAAGAAATGAGAAAAATATTTAAGAAATCTGTCAAAAACTTATTGCAAACCAAAAATTGCATCATTTTTATTAGGCAAATAGCATACTGGAACAACTAAATACACACGTGGACAAAATTGTTGGTACCCCTCAGTTAAAGAAGGAAAAACCCACAATTCTCACTGAAATCACTTGAAACTCACAAAAGTAACAATAAATAAAAATTTATTGAAAATTAAATAATCAAAAACAGCCATTACTTTTGAATTGTTGATTAACATAATTATTTAAAAAAACAAACTAATGAAACAGGCCTGGACAAAAATGATGGTACCTCTATAAAAGATTGAAAACTATTTGACCAGAGTGACATGATTAACTCAGGTGTGTCATTTAATTGACATCACAGGTGTTTCCAAACTCATAATCAGTCAGTCTGCCTATTTAAAGGGAGACAAGTAGTCACCCTGCTGTTTGGTGAAAAGGTGTGTACCACACTGAACATGGACAACAGAAAGCGAAGGAGAGAATTGTCCCAGGACATCCGAAAAAAAATGATAGACAAACATCTTAAAGGTAAAGGCTATAAGACCATCTCTAAACAGCTTGAAGTTCCTGTGACAACAGTGGCTCATATTATTCAGAAGTTCAAGACCCACGGGACAGTAGCCAACCTCCCTGGACGTGGCCGCAAGAGGAAAATTGATGACAAATTGAAGAGACGGATCGTTGGAATTGTATCCAAAGAGCCCAGAGCAACCTCCAAAGAAATTAAAGGTGAACTCCAAGGCCAAGGTACATCAGTGTCAGATCGCACCATTCGTCGTTGTTTGAGCCAAAGTGGACTTCATGGGAGACGACCAAGGAGGACACCACTGCTGAAAAAAACTCATAAAAAAGCCAGACTGGAATTTGCAAAAATGCATGTTGACAAGCCACAAAGCTTCTGGGAGAATGTCCTTTGGACAGATGAGACCAAACTGGAGCTTTTTGGTAAGGCACATCAACTCTATGTTCATAGACTCAAAAACCAAGCATACGAAGAAAAGAACACTGTCCCTACGGTGAAACATGGAGGAGGCTCAGTAATGTTTTGGGGCTGCTTTGCTGCATCTGGCACAGGGTGTCTTGAAAGTGTGCAAGGTACGATGAAATCTGAAGACTATCAAGGCATTCTGGAGAGAAATGTGCTGCCTAGTGTCAGAAAGCTTGGTCTCAGTCGCAGGTCATGGGTCTTCCAACAGGACAACGATCCAAAACACACAGCCAAAAACACCCAAGAATGGCTGAGAGAAAAGCGTTGGACTATTCTAAAGTGGCCTTCTATGAGCCCAGATCTGAATCCCATTGAACATATGTGGAAGGAGCTGAAACATGCCATTTGGAGAAGACACCCATCAAACCTGAGACAACTGGAGCTGTTTGCTCATGAGGAGTGGGCCAAAATACCTGTTGACAGCTGCAGAACGCTCATTGACAAATACAGAAATCGTTTAATTGCAGTGATTGCCTCAAAAGGTTGTGCAACAAAATATTAAGTTATGGGTACCATCATTTTTGTCCAGCCCTATTTCATTAGTTTGTTTTTTTAAATAATTATGTTAATCAACAATTCAAAAGTAATGGCTGTTTTTGATTATTTAATTTTCAATAAATTTTTATTTATTGTTACTTTTGTGAGTTTCAAGTGATTTCAGTGAGAATTGTGGGTTTTTCCTTCTTTAACTGAGGGGTACCAACAATTTTGTCCACGTGTGTAGTTCTTATATTAACCAAAAATCTTAATATTTTGTATGACCTCCTTTGACCCTTATAACAGCTTGCATTCTCGCTGCCATTGCTTTTGTGGACTTTTCTACAGTCTCTTTAGTTATTGAGTTCCAGATAGTTTCTAGCTGTTCCCAGAGACTTGCTTTGGATGAAACTTTTGTGCAATCTAGTTTTGAATTCAATAAATCTCTGATCTGTTCATTCCAGTCTGGACTTTGACTTTGCCAGTCCACCTGTCCCAGTACTCCAGATTCCTTTTTCTTGGTCAAGTAGTCTCTGCACAGCTTTGAAATAAGCTTGGGGTCATTGTCTTCTCAGTATATGAACTCAAGACCAATCATGTTTAATCCAGAAGGGATTCCATGATGCACCTAGATGTTGTGGTAGACCTTCTTGCTCATGATACCATCGATTTGAACTAATTTGCCCATGCCGTTTCCACAAATGGAACCCCATACCATAATGGAATCTCTACCGTGTTTCACTGTGGGTACAATGTATCTTGGATCAAAATGTTCTTCAGCTTTTCTGCAGACCTAAACACGCCGATGCTGACCAAAGAGTTCAGACTTGGACTCATCTGTCCAGAGTACCTTCTTCCAGTCATCTACAGTCCAGTGGTTGGGCTTCCTGGCAAATTTTAGGCATTGTTGGATGCTTGCAGGCCTCAATAATGGCTTCTTAGCAGTGATTCTTCTCTTTAAGCCTTGTTCCTTCAGTTGTCTGCTTCTGGTCATTCTGGAGATTTTCTTAGATTCTGATCTAGAAGCATTAATCTTTGCCTGAATATCAGCAATGATCTTCCATCTGTCTGTAGTACTTCAGATCTTGAGATGCCTGACATCTGCATCTGCATCTCTGCAATTGAGTCCAAGCCATACTTGACTACACTGTGAGAAGACTTTGTCTTGCCCTATTTGTCTCAAAGACCATCCAACATTATGAAGTGCTTTATTTCAGACTCTGTCTTTCTCCTTCTGTACGCTTCACCATTTTGAACTGGAGAGAGGAATTTCAAACTGAATCCACATATTTATGCACAAATTTGAGCCAACACATTGGAATTCTCTGAGAAGTGAGAAATTATGTAAGAAAAACATACAACCACAAAACCTTTTTGTTGTTGTTGTTCAGGAATACAAGTAACTGTAAATTTGGTATCTCAATCAAAAATGATAATATGCTTTACTATATTTTCTGATGATTTGCAAAACAGTAAATTTAAAAATTAATGGATAACAACCAAAATTATATTTTAACATTAAATATATTTTGATTTAAGAACTTCCACATACTGGCAGATTAATTTTTACAGAAACATAAAAAAATATTTTGGTTGTCAGTATTACTGTTAATTTAGGGCAGTGGTGGCAAATAAATATTAAATAGGAATAATAAATAAAATTTGTTAAGCACTATAAATGTTGGTAAAGAAAAACATTTATTTTACTGATCAGTGCAGCTGCTATTTCTCACATTAAAACTGCTAAACTTTAAACTTCATATATTTAAACACAATGTTGAATGAAGATGGCGCTGTGCGAGCAGCAGCTGGTTACGGGAGCTCTCAACCCTATTTTCCTACTTTTTGTTTTTTCTATTATAAATAGGCACTTTTTCTTTTTTTTTCTTAAAGTGGGTGAAGCTTCGTGCAATCGTGCATATGGGAAACCCACTTTTATCACACTTTTATTCGGAGTAGTGCTGTTTTTGCACTTTTTGGACTTGCTTCAGGAGAGCCCTCTGGACACAGCGGCGGCCGCTCTGAGGAACAAAGACGCTACACACGTGAGACCCTTCTCGGCCTCCGCAGCTCATCCTTTCTCTACACGGAGAGGCCCCATGTCCCCGCGGAGATATGGAGAAAAAGAAGAGGCTGCAGAAGAGGACGGCGAAAGCGCAGGACTTATTTTCCCTCTATCATCATGGGGAACATCCTCTCCATCACCAACAAGGTAGAGCAGCTGGCCATGCTGACGCGGCTGAAGGAGCATCGCGAGTGTAGCCTCATGTGTTTCACGGAGACGTGGCTGAATGGACATACACCGGACTCTGTGGTTTCCCTGAACGGTTTTACACTCGCGCACGCGCGGACCAGAGCGCGGTGGGAAGCGGCAAAAAGTCTGGGGGAGGACTGGCTGAATGAGTGAATGAGCGGTGGTGTAACCCAGCAAACGTGCACGTGAAGGAACAGCTGTGCACGCGGGACTTGGAGATGCTTACGGTGGTGCTGCGGCCGTATTATCTACCGAGGGAGTTCTCGCACGTGATTGTGTTTTGCGTGTACATCCCACCATCAGCTCATGCAGGGACAGCGTGTGAAAGACTCCACAGCGCCGTGAGCGAAGCCCAGAGCCGCCATCCCTGGGCGCTAGTGCTGATCAGCGGAGAGTTCAACCATGCCTCCCTCTCTGCCTTTCTCCCAACTTTCACACAGTATGTCACGTGTCACACGCGGGGTGACAAGACACTGGACTTACTGTATGTGAATGTGAAAGGCGCCTACACCGCTGCCCCCCTCCCCCCACTGGGCCGCTCGGACCACAGCCTGGTTCATCTGCTCCCCCACTACACACCCAAGGTGAGAAGAGGACCTGTGCAGAAGAGGACTGTGAACGCATGGACAGATGAGGCCAGTGAGAGACTGAGACTGTTTCCAGACCACAGACTGGAGCGTGCTCTACAGTCCTTATGGAGACGACATCGATGGCCTCACGCACTGCATCACAGATTACATCAACTTCTGTGTGGACAGCACTGTGCCAACTCGGACGGCACGGTGCTTCTCCAACAACCACCCCTGGGTCACCCCTGAGCTCAAAGCCCTCCTGAACCAGAAGAAACGGGCTTTCATCTCAGGGGACAGAGAGGAGCAGAAGAGAGTGCAGCGTGAGCTCCAGTGGCGGATCAGAAGGGCCAAGAAGGACTATGGGAAGAAGCTGGAGAAGAAGCTGGTTCAGAACAATGCGCGGGACGTGTGGAGAGGACTTAAGAACATTTCTGGACATGGACAGAGTGCCAGAGGGACAGCTGATGGAGACCAGTGCAGGGCGGACGAGCTGAACTGTTACTTCAACAGATTTGACTCTCCCCCCACCCCCTCTGCCCCCCTTCCTGCTCCCCCCTCTTCACACATCCCCAGCCCAGCGGTCTCTCCCCTTCCTGCGACACCTTCACCGGCCCCCAATTCACCCTCACGGACTATTCCCACCCCCTGCAGCCCACCTCACTCACCCCCTCACTCCCCCCTCTCCTTCACACCGGATCAGGTGAAGAGAGAGCTGAGGCGACTGAAGCAGAGGAAATCTGCAGGACCAGGCGGCATCAGTCCCAGGCTGCTGAGGATCTGTGCGGACCAGCTCTGTGAGGTCCTCTGCCACCTCTACAACCTGAGCCTCAGCCTGGAGCGGGTCCCCATCCTGTGGAAAACCTCCTGCGTGGTCCCGGTCCCTAAAACAGCTCACGCCAAGGAACTGGCCCATTACAGACCTGTCACCCTCACCTCCCACCTCATGAAGACCATGGAGAGGCTCCTCCTCCACTACCACCGCTCAGTGGTGAGCTCCGACCTGGACCCGCTGCAGTTTGCCTACAGGCCCAACATGGGGGTAGAAGACGCTGTCATCTACCTGCTGCAGCAAGCGCTCACTCACCTGGAGAGCGCCGGCAGTACAGTGAGAGTCACGTTCTTTGACTTCTCCAGCGCCTTCAACACCATCAGGCCGGCGCTGCTGCGGGGGAAGCTGGAGGACGCAGGAGTGGATGGACATCTCGCTGCCTGGACCACTGACTACCTCACTGACCATCCACAGTACGTGCGGCTGCGTGGCTGTGAGTCAGAGGTGGTAGTCTGCAGCACGGGGGCACCCCAGGGCACCGTCCTCTCACCCTTCCTCTTCACCATCTACACCTCGGACTTCACCGACAACACGGACAGCTGCCATCTCCAGAAGTTCTCAGATGACTCCGCCATTGTGGGCCGTGTGTCCGAGGGGAACGAGCTGGAGTATCGGTCGGTCATCATGGACTTTGTGGACTGGTGTGAGCGCAACCACCTGTGCCTCAACACCAGTAAGACGAAGGAGATGGTGGTCGACTTCAGGAGAAGGACACTCCCACATCCACCAGTGAACATCCAGGGGCAGGACATTGAAACAGTGGACAGTTTCAAGTACCTGGGTGTTCACCTCAACAATAAACTGGACTGGTCCCACAACACTGATGCTCTGTACAAGAAGGGCCAGAGTCGCCTCCACCTTCTGAGGAGGCTGAGGTCCTTCGGAGTGTGCAGACCTCTACTAAGGACTTTCTACGACACTGTGGTAGCCTCTGCTTTCCTCTACGCTGTCGTCTGCTGGGCCCCGGGCAGCACAGAGCGGGACATGAAGAGACTGAACAAGCTGACCAAGAGGGCCAGCTCTGTCCTGGGCTGCCCACTGGACTCTGTGATGGATGTGGGTGAGAGGAGGATGTTGACCAAGCTCTCATCCATCATGGACAACAGCTCCCACCCACTGCACCTGACTGTAGTGGAGCTGGGCAGCTCCTTTAGCACGAGACTCAGACACCCTCAGTGCAAGAAGGAGCGCTACCGCATGTCCTTCATCCCCACTGCCATCAGACTGTATAACACTACTGTGTAGTTGTTATTATGTGCAATATTTATTATCTTGTACTTGCACTTTCGTGACTTTTTGCACTCCTCTGTTTTTTGTTCCTAAGAGCCCTGTAACAGTAAATTTCTCCTTTGTGAGATCAATAAAGTCTATGAAGATAAGATAAGATAAGATAAATCTTATCTTAAGTAGCCTAGCCGCGCTAGACCCAGGTCTGAAGACGCAAGGGTCTAGGAACTCTCAATAGGGAGGGAGGCAGGCTAAAAGGTTGTCTTTCAAATCACTCTGCAGCAATTGGGTAGGTATACAACCAATCAGCGCAACGAATAGGCTGACGTAGTTCCTAGAGCTCCGGAAATAAGAGGATGCGGGAGTTCGGTGAAGCCTTATTTATACAGTCAATGGGTGAAGCTCAAGTATATTACAGACATGTTAACAGAAATCTTTAAGGGTGGTAGCCAAAGCTGAGTCGAAAGATAACTGTTTATTGTGAGCAGCCATATTCTTGTCTATCCTTGTTTCTATGGTTGTTTCTGTCAGAATCGTCGCACCTCTGTCGTCACTTAGTTATGCCCGCCTTCTGACTCTGCACTCCATGGTGATTCGTCGGCCAGTTTTAGGAGCATCTAACCTCGAGGCGTAACGAGGGTAACTAGACCGACCCTGGCAGAGAATTCAATTCGTTGCCGTGGGTTGTCTTGCGCGGCTAGGCTCGTAATGAAGTACATCTGTCCCATAATGCAGGATATCGCTTTAATATGTGGCCAAATCGAAGAGAAATTAATGTTACTGATTGAATATTCTTTGTAAATAAATACCAATAGGAAGTATTGGTTTTCTAAGCTGTGTTCTATCAGCTGTAGTACCAGCAGTGTAATGAGTTTCACAGCAAATCAGGACCAAACACAAAAACAAATTTATGTGATTTCTGCATCACCAGAAGAATACATTTAAGTTCCCATGGCAGCGCAATACATACATTGTGCAATACTGTAACTACACAGTTTTATTCAGTGATTTCAATAACGTACAGCCCAACATGTTTGCTCATACAACATATTCTTTCAGCAGAGAATCTATATCGCTCATAAACAACCATCAGGAAACACTTTGGTTAAAGAGACCCACTTCTTCCAGCCGATTTCAATCCCAAACTGAAGAAAAGTTACATGGTAATTTAGCAAGCATAATGAGGGCCTCATTCATGACACTGAAAACTCTGACTAAGCTCAACATACCTTGCTAGCCCATTGTTTTGTCATGCTGTGTCTTTTGTTTTAATTTTTTCTTTTGAGTGGGACAACAGATGGAAATTAGTATAGTACTAAATCCAATGTACTTACTGCAACTTTGTGTAAACTATTATGAGATTGTATGTTCATTAATATGCACTGTCCCGTCCAAATGAATAAAATAAAAAAAATAAAATAATCTCACGTTGTAGTACAGCCTTCTGCTCCAGGAAGCTTGGAAGCATATCGGTTGTTGAGCACCTTTTACATACAAAGTAAGTTAAATAAATATGTAACATGCATTCAATTGTGGAAGTGAAGACATACCGGGCTTTGCAAAAGTTCTGTTACACTCGGTTTCATGATCTTTAGAGACGTTTACATGTCGGAGTGAAAAATTCCATTAAATAAACTGAAAGTTCTACCTTGTAGGCAGGTGTCCTTAATACAATTTTTTTTCTCCGGTGAAGTTGTATCAAGATGGAAGTTGAAAGAGTTGAGATATCTGCTCTCCTTCGTGCTGAACATCAGCCGGATGACCGTCCACAGAGTCGCGGAGAGGCTAAAGAATGGTGAAGATCTTTCAGGTCTTCACCATTCTTGAAAGATCATCTGAAAGATCTTCACCATTTTTGAGCCTCTCCGCGACTCTGTGGACGGTCATCCGGCTGATGTTCAGCTGTTTGGCTATGTCAGACTTGTTGTGGCCAGCATGAAGGAGAGCAGATATTTCAACTCTTTTGACTTCCATCTTGATACAACTTCACCGGAGAACAAATGTGTTAATGACACCTGCCTATAAGGTAGAACTTTCAGTTTGTTTAATGGAATTTTTCACTCCGATATGTAAACGTCTCTAAAGATCATGAAACCGTGTAACAGAACTTTTGCAAAGCCCGGTATGTTTTGCTCTTTTGACAGCTTAAAATTTTTGGTTTAGCAGTTCTGGAAAAATTTGCAATCGGCTATTAAAACTTCCATCCATCTATGTTCTACATACCACTTTATCCTCTGTAGTGTCACAAGAGGACTGGAGTCTCTCTCAGCTGAGTTAAGGTGAAATCAAGGTTCACCTGGACAGATTGTTAGTCTATCACAGGACAATCAAACACTCACATTCACACCTACTGGCAATTTAGAATCACGAGTTAACCTCGGCATATCTGTGGACTGTGAGAGGTGGCTGGAGAACCCAGTGAGAAGCCATGGAACACATCCAAGCTCTGCGCAGAAAGATAGAAACATATCGGAAACAGTAAATTATTAACCCTGATTGATGACTGTGTTCTGAAATGACATTAACATAGCATTCATTTGTAACTGTAAAAATGTTTTGAAGGAATATTGCCATAACAGAGAGATGAAAAATATTTCCTTTAAATCACATTCCCAAACATTGATAAAACACTAGAAATGCCACTGTCTCTGCCAGTCACAACCTGCCCACTTGTTTTGAAGCCTAGTACATATACATTTCCACAAACTTTTTTTAAAAAAAGATCTTAAACACCAAAGAACTTGACACTATCCATTTCTAAATTTGCTCCTCACTCCAAATACACCAACAGCTGTGCAGCACTGATCAAAGTTTGATTTTCATGAAGCTGGAGTGATAAAGAAATGCTTTCTGAAAATCTTTGTTCACTATTTCTGTTGTTGCATAAGGGTTGAGTCATTCTTCATGTTTCTATAAAAATATGATATTGATTTGGTACAGGTAATAAAAATGCCCTCTGATCTGCTTGTCAACTAAAGAACTGATCTGCACCAGGCAGTCCCACATTTATTGCCTTCATGTCAAAATGCATGTTTTAAATTGTCAGTTCAACCCCAAACACCTGTTGTGAAAGATACTAAGTACTCTCTGATCCCAAATACAACACGATTCAGTTCCACCCCACAAAGTAATATAAATCTTTGGTGCTACACTTAGTGTATGAGTGATTCTGATATGTGAACAAATTATTTTGAATGTCACAAAAAGCGGTCCTAAACCCACAAACAAATTTTTTTTATGTATTTTATTTTGAGTTATTTGGTCAAGTACCATTTGGAGAATATAGAAGAGCCATTTGAATAAATAATTTTCTCCTATATATATGTGTAGGGGACCCAGCAGAAGGTCAGGTGGCTTAGCTTGAGAAGAATGTCAATATATACATGCAGTATGGGCCCCAAAAGACAGAAGAGTAAGGAAACCTGCAGAATGTTTTCTGAGATATTCACAAAATAAACAACTTTAATAGGAAAAATGGGGTGGGTATCCAGTTCTCCTTAATATACACAACCATTCAAAAGTTTGGGGTCACACAGACAATTTCATGTTTTCCATGAAAACTCACACTTTTATTTATGTGCTGAAATGATTGCACAGGGAGTTTCTAATCCAAAATTAGCCTTTCAATACCATTAGCTAACACCATGTAGCATTAGAACATAGGACTGACACTTGCAGGAAATGGGCCTTTGTATCCCTATGTAGATATTCCATTAAAAATCAGCCATTTCCAGCTGGAATAGTCATGTACCACACTATATGCAAGACTATATTTCTGATTAATTTAATCTTATCTTCATTGAAAAAAAGTTTTTTTTTTCAAAAATAAGGACATTTCTAAGTGAACCCAAACTTTCGAAAGGTAATGTATCAGCATGAATGCATACAAATACATACTGCATAAAGGAGGATTACAAGTTGTTCAAATCTCAACATTACATACAAACATGCATGTTCTTGTTTAATGAGCCCTTCTTATCTTTTTGTATACTATGTCTGCAGAGAAAGCTGGCTTTTTTCCACAGAGACCCCATGCTGAATTCATTCGCTCCCATAACATCCTGGCAGACATCACCAGAAACCCCAGTGCCCCGTGGATTATCATCCCAGATAGGAGGAGATGGAAGCAGCATTGTGAGAGAAGGAAAAGGCGCGGCCACAGAGCCAGCATGGTAGCAAGGCTATGCAGGACCCCAACACAAACCACCACTTCCCAGCATCTTCCTCGCAAACATAAGATCCCTCGCTAATAAGGTGGATGAACTGAGACTGCAGGTTTTCACTAACAACACTGTGAAAGACTGCTGTGCACTGATTTTCAAAGAAACCTGGCTCCATTTATCTTTCACAGACTCAGCTTTCGAGCTAGCAGATCACACACTACACAGATGGGACAGGGTTGTAAACTCTGGTAAGACCAGGGGAGGTGGACAGTGTGATGCACAGACGATAACCTCATCCTAAACATCACTAAAATGAAGGAGATTGTCCTAGATCTCAGGAGGAGCAGCACAGATATTCAGCCCCTGTACATTGGTGGCAGTTGTGTCGAGAGGGTCTCCAAATTCTGGTTCCTGGGCATGCACATCGAGGATCACCTGACCTGGAGTGCCAACACTAGAGCCATCATCAAAAAGGCACAGCAGATACTCTTTTCCTGAGAAGTCTCAGGAATGACACCCTCTCTCTGAAACTGCTCATGTCCTTTTATCGATGTTCTATCAAGCGCGTTCAAACGTACTACATCTGCGTGTGACTTTCCAGCTGGACTGCAGTGGACAGAAATCCACTCCATAGAGTTGTCACCAAGGCCCAGAGGATCAACAGCTGCCTCCTCCCTTCCCTGGAGGAACTATGTAGTTGCCACTGTCTCAAGAAGGCACAGTCCATTCTCAGGGATCAACCCATCCTGGTCATTGAAACTTCGAACTGTTCATGGCCAGTGACATTCCAGTAGGATCGATGTTTAGAGCAACACTTAAATTTTCCAATAATTAGCCTTGAAAAAAGTTTTTTTTTGTTTCTTTTATATGCAAGAGCCATAATTGCTCTTAACAATATTCAATTCAATTCAATTCAATTTTATTTATATAGCGTCAATTACAGTCAACTCGTCTCAAGACGCTTTACAGAACCCAAATGCCTGACCCCCAGAGCAAGCCCAAAGGCGACAGTGGCAAGGAAAAACACCCTTTTAACAGGGAAGAAACCTCGAGCAGAACCCGGCTCTATATAGGGGGGACCCATCTGCCTGCTGGCCGGGCGGGTTGAGAAGGACAGAAGAGGGCAAGGGGGAGGGATGGGAGAAGAGGGAGGGGTGGGAAAGCAAGGAAAACACAACACACATTTGGATACATGCATGACAGGATATGTGACACAGACAAAGTATAAGCTAACATTGAAAACTGACTCATAATTTACTCTTATGATGTACGGCTCTGACATTAAACATACTCCATATATAGCTAGCAGTAAAATTCAAACAGTATGTAAGTTAGCATAACAGTATAGTGAAGGCAATGCAGAGTTAACTGGTGGAAAAAGGGAGTTGGAAGCAGAGGGCTGGAGGAAGGTCAGCAGCAGCATCCCACAGTGGACATGGTGGAGACTGGACCAGCTGGTGGAACATCAACCGCAGATCTGAAGCATCCAGCTCTGGGACCAGGGACACTCGGAGAAGTAGCACAGGGGGAAACAGAGTGAATGTACTGCAATAACGGTATACATATTAAATGTAAAGGTAGATAGAGAAGGGCTCAGTGCGTCAAGAAAATATTAAATTAAAATTTATTAAAATTAAATATTAACACAAAATACTCTGCCTGGCCAAAAAAGAAGTTGCCACCTGGATTTAACTAAACAAATAGATAAGAGCCTTCCACTGGACAATTACTGCAGTGATGAGTACGTTTCAGCTGGCAACAACTTATTTAACCCTAGCTGATGCAGCGAGGAGCTTCTCATTTTTTAAACAACCATGTCAGAAGACACATCCTGTGGTCATGGAAAGGATGTTAATCTGTCTCAGAAGGGTCAAATTATTGGCCTGCATCAAGCGAAGTAAACAACTAAGTAGATTTCTGAAACTATACTGACAGTCAATAGAAACTTTGAGGTAGAAATGTACGCAGAATTCTACTTGTAGGGGGTTGTAATTATTCCTTGTGGATTTACTGATGATCTAGTGCCCTGGTAGTTGAGATAATGATGAGTTGTCATTTTGTCATGATTCATTGCACATGGGTTGGTCACTTTGCAAAAGTGAACCAAATACACACCAAGCAATACTCAGTGAGTATCTGCACAATTTGAGAATGGGTTTTGAAGGCCTATATAAAGGCCCAAAAAAGGCCACCATTGTTAGTCCAGTGAACAGCATCATGCCGCGTCTATCACATGAATGTATCTGGGCACTGGGTATGGTGGAGGCCGGTTTGAGCTACAGTGATGTAGCCAGGCGTATGGGCTGTTCCCAACCCACAATCAGAAGCCTGGTCCAAAGCATGCGCGGATTGCTGCCTGCATCGAATCAAATGGAGGCCATACTCGGTATTGACTGTTGTGACTTTGTGTTTGGCAGGTGCCGTTTTCTTTTGTGAAATTCTTTATTTTGAAATCATTCTTGAAACTTTAGATTTTTGTTTCTGTATGCCAATATGCTAAACAAATGATTCATATGAAGAAAATCCAGTTTCGGGCTTCAAAATAAAAATTATGTTGAAAAATATGGTCTCAAAGTTTTTAATGACTGTCAGTGTACTAAAATCAGGCTAAAAACCATCTACCTTATTATTAAAACCTGGAAGGATAGTGGTGAACCATCATCTTCAAGGAACAAATGTGGTTGGTCATGGTCTGATGAGTCCAGATGTTCCCTGTTCCAAAGTGATGGGTGCATGAAGCAATGCACTCATCATGGCTAATGCCTACAAGCCTGTGGGGGTTAGTGTTATGATCTGCGGTTGGTCAGGTTTAGCAACATTATGTGCCCAAAGAATGAGGTCCACTGACTTCCTGAATATACTGAATGACCAGGTCTTTCCATCAATGGAATTTTTCTTCCCTAATGGCATGTGCATCTTCCAAGATGACAATGCCAGGATTCATGGGACTCAGTTAACCCCCTTTTCGATAGCGCTGGTTCCAGTTCGAGTTCAGAGCCAGTGCCTGACATGGCACTGTTTTTTGTGTTTCCATCAGCTGAGCACCGACTTCAGGGTCCAAAACCTGGAGCTTTTCGGGCACCAACTCCTTGATGGGCAAGAGTTGAGAACTGAACAAGTCACGGGCAGGGGGCGGGGTTACGGTGACCGACGATCAATGGTGAAAACACAGAACCGCCATTTTTAAACAGCCAAGTGAGTAGTAGTAGTGTTTAGTGTTTGTGTTTTGAAAACCTCTAAATATAGATGCCAAATCCAAGCAGCGGTCTGAGGAGGAGACCCAATGTTTCCTAGCACTGTGGTCTTCATATAAAATTCAGTTGAAGTTAGAGGGAGCCTCTCGGACCATGCCGGTGTTCAAAACAATCCAGTGGGAGATGGCTGTACGAGCAGAGCCTCGACTAACTCCTCAACAAACTTAAAAAGCTCAAAAATGACTACACGGACCAGAAAAGGGAGCTGCTACGCAGCAGTTGTCGGCCAAAAAGAGCCCCCATTTTGACCAGCTGCATTCCGTGATTCCAATTGGGGCCCTGAACGCCACAGGTGTACTGGAGTTGATGCAGTCCACCCTACGAACCACCGATCCTTATCCTGGTAAATTTTATTTCTCAAACACCCCGCTGTTAGCCTACTATGAATACGCTAGCTACAATAGTCCCATATCAATACTATGAACGTTACGCCAGCTAACGTGGTATGGACACAGGATCAGTGATCAGAGGTTGACTATTGCTTGCTATCAGGGGTGGAAAGTAACGAATTACATTTACTCACGTTACTGTAATTGAGTACTTTTTATGAGTAATTTGTCATTTTCAGAGTAGTTTTTGAAATGTGTAATTTTTACTTTTACTCAATTACATTTTGACCCAAGTATTTTACTTCGCTACATTTGAAACCCCTCACGTTACTGAGTACAATATTGATAGTGAAAAAAATTAAATGCGGGCGGAAAACCACTGTGTCCCCGGAACTGAACGTCAATTGCGTGACTTTGCCTTGCACTATACAGTACAGGTTGTGACCTGTACTGTCCTTGTTTTCCTTGTGTTGAGGATCATGTTACTGAGCTCAGCTGAGCTTTTTAAGTGTGGATGTGCACTTTAATACGCCTCAAAGTTGATTAAAACAACTTGTGCTGAACTTTATTCATGACTCATCAGGGGCGGATTGAGCGTTATTTCATTCGGTCGTTTGACCGAAGGGCCGGTCCACATCTGGGCCGGTGCGCTGGTATTTATTAAATAATTTTGTTTATTTATCCATATGCGGCCGAATGGGATGGATCAGCGTCGTGTCCTCACAGCTGCGGTTAAACGCGGCGGCCGGTCCTCACAAAGCTACCACTGTCACCCCGCTAACACACACACACACACACACACACACACACACACACACACACACACACACACACACACACACACACACACACACACACACACAGAGAGAGAGAGAGATCCTGCCTTTGCGGAAGCCGGAGGAGCCGAGGCGGCGCTAAATATTAAATTAGCATACTAACTAGTTATCGCTAATTAGCGATAAAACTGTAATATATTGTAATTTTAAAAATTGTTTTGAAGTTGTAGTGTATGTGTGTATTTGCATTGCAGTGATTCCACTTCAGCAGTATATACTGTATGTGAGTAATTATTAAACACTCAAAGGTTCAAAGGTTTGTTGTCTTATGTCATAATTTTTAGTGCCAACCAAGACTCTGTTGAAGAGGTCGGGGGGCGGGGGGTGGGTGGTGGTGGGGTGCACAGGTGGGCTAGTCTGGTCCAAAAAGTCCCGGGCCGAATTTGACTCCCAACCTGGCCCTGTGACTCATCCTTTTTTGCATTAAATAAATGAAAGTAACGAAGTAACTTGTACTCAAATTACATTTTAAATGAAGTAATTTTGTACTTTTACTCAAGTACATTTTTAGATGGGTACTTTACTTTTACTCTGAGTAGAATTTAAACAAAGTAAAGATACTTTTACTCAATTACATTTTTCAGTACTTTTTCCACCTCTGCTTGCTATCCAGTTAGCTGCTGCAAAGCTAACAAGCTATGAAACAATGTCTATTAAAACCTGTGAAAAGCAGCAGCAATATTTCATTACAAGACATATTCAAATCCTCCCATGTTGTCACACAACGGCCCATTTAATCATATTACTGAACTATATGTGTGACAACCCCTCCTGCTCCTCCTCCTCTTTCTCCCCTTGCATGTGTCTCACTCTGCTGTCTGTTCCAGCCTCAGGGAGATGGTGGAGGGTGGAGCTGGGAGGGGCGGAATTACCTGCCCAACAGGGTAGGGCCAGAAGGTATAAAAGGCTGGCTGGATAGTTTGTTCTCTCTCTCTCAGCAGGGCCTGCATCTGCCACTCCAGCCATCATCTTTGTCGGTTTGTTTTATCTTCCAGCATCCACCATATACATGCTCACTCATCTTTCATTTGCTGACACTCTGAATCTACTCTTTACATCTTACGTATACTTGTGCTTTATTTTAGGTTATTTTCTGTTAATAAATTATACTTTGATTGGCTATTGCTGTGTGTTGTCTCCCTTTCTTTGTTGTCTACCTTGAGCCAGGTAGTAATCATTTAACTTTCCCTTGAAGAACCAATAAACTGTTAACATTATCATTAATGTGAATCTAAAACTGATTCAAATGATCAAATTAACACAATGAAGTAAAGAGTGCTGGTAATGTGCAGCTATTTTTATAATTTCAAGGGAAAATGCTGATTGTTCTGAGATTTTCCAGCTTTGCAGATGTGGAAATTCAATGCATTCATTTCGTATACACAGATTTCTTTGGTGGTTTTTAGTTGTCGCTCAAATAAAACAAGGTATTTAGCAAAGCTGAAATTATTACAGGTATGTTTTGCAACATTTTATAATGTTGTATGGACAAATGAATAATTAATCAGTTAATGGAAAAAATGATTTCTAAAGCTACTAACAGCGTATTTGTTTCTGGATCACAGTGTAAGCTTGCAAAGTCAGGAACAGCATTTGCATGTTTATGGCGCGCCAACATTGCGGAACGGCTATGCATGCAGTGACGTACCGACGTTTTACAGTAACGCAATGACGCGGCTCCAACTTGGCTCCTTGCCAACGGAATAACAAACTGGTTCTGAAGAGGCACGAGATTTGAACCAAAAAAGCATCGGCACTTAACTAGAACCAAACTAGCACCTGGTTCTGTTTGGTCGAAAAGAAGTAAATGAGTGGATCAGGGAGCATAACACATCATTTTCACACAGAGTCAAGACCTCAGCCCCATAGAGAATCTTTGGGATGTGCTGGAGGAGACTCTACGCAGTGGTCCTACTGACAAGATGGAAGTTGAACTTTCCAAAACATCAGTTTGACCAACAGTCAAACGTGGTGGTAGTGTGATGGTCTGCTCGCTGCTTCAGGACCTGGATGACATGGTGTGATTGTTGGAATCATTAATTGTGCTCTCCACCAGAAAATCCTGGAAAACATTTGGCCATCAGTTCGTGACCTCAAGCTGAAGCGCACTTGAGTTCTACAGCAGGACAATAATCCCAAACACACCAGCAAGTCGACTTCTGAATTGCTGAAAAAGACATAATGAAGGTTTTGGAGTGGCCAAGTCAAAGTCCGGACTTGAATCCGATTGAAATGCTGTGGCATGACCTTGAAAAGGCTGTTCATGTTTGAAAACCCTACAGTTTTGCCGAATTAAAACAATTCTGCAAAGAAGAGTGGACCAAAAATATCTCCATAGAGATGTGAAAGACTTATTCCCAGTTATAAAAAAAAACACTTGATTTCAGTTGTTACTGCTGAGGGTGGCCTGCCAGTTATTAGTTGTTGTTTTATTTTAACAGACAAGGCTTTCCTCTGGCCACCAGGACATGAATTCTGACCTCTGCATATACTCACTGTTGACAAACAAATGTTGTCTTTGGTGTCCAAAAGAAAATTTATTGAAATGTCAATGTATAGTTTGTCTATGACCATGAAATACGTACATTTTGCTTTCTTACATACTTTTGTATGGGCTTTTATGTGGATGTCTTACATTAAGTACCAGTGATGGATTTTGATTAGATAGCTGCTATATGAACCTCTGAGCCAAAACTGCATCTTTAGATAGCCTACATGTTGATATTTGAACAGTGAACGAAATGTGGAACTAAATTAAGGCTAACGACTAAACACTGGACTCCCTCTACACAGAGCTCCTTCTCAGTCCACATCCTCTGGATCCAAACTGTAGGTGCCTCATCTTAGCATCTCAACCTCCCACTTGTGCATACTAACAATCGGCGGCGCTAGGATCCAGAGGATCTCTCTCTCTCTCTCTCTCTCTCTCTCTCTCTCTCTCTCTCTCTCTCTCTCTCTCTCTCTCCGTAAGACTGTTTTAAAGTCTCTGCCAGACTTGGGCTCACTTCCTGGATGGATGGAGGAATGGAAAGCTTCCAGCATCTCTACACTGCCACTACCAGAACCAGATCGGACTGTCCTCTCTCCGTGTGCCCGACGAGCGCTGCCATCACCGCCGCAGCCGCAGGAGCGACGACGCGCTGTGTGGATCATCGTGTCTGAGCTCGCTTTTCCCTTGCTGCACGCACACGCTTGTCGATCACAGCAGCATCTCAGTGTTATGTCCATGTCCAGGAATATCATTGGATTTTAGGATAGAAAGACGCTTTCCTGGTCCTCTGAAGACATTTATCCGCCCTCCATCTCCATCGTGCACAGTCTCCGTCTGCGCTGCGTCTCTGGCGCTGCTTTTTACGCAGCACAGGCGTCATAGATTTGACAGCAAAAAGGGGAAACTCAACAGTTGTTGCTGCTAATTGTTTGCATGTCGACGTGTATATTACTACCATGTGGAGGCTACCGCAACCGTGTTGTTACTGCTGCTGGATTTTCTTTCTCCTTTTGTCAGCCCTCCTGTTCATCTGGGCCGAGTGTCATCCCGGTAAGTTTCATCTCCCTTCAAGTCAACCACAGGGCTTTTTGGTTGCTAATGGAATGCACTTATCACTGTAGTACATCTACGATAAGCTGATGGAATAAAACCCGGTTCCTTTTCTGAAAATCCTGTAACGGGTCACTGTCAGATGCGTCGTCTGGCCTGACGCGCTTCTCAGGGAGCGGCACGTTAAATGTAAACTATGGATATACATAAAGCAATTAAGGAAATAGTTATTATTCAACTGAGCAACCTGTTTGAACCCTCCATCCCCAGACAAAGCACAACTTTATCACATGAGCCAATTTCTTCCTCTTCTAAATGCTGGTGTTCCTCAGACATGCCTCTTTAGCGCTCCAATTTAGCGTTCATTTCCCGACTTTGCATGGCAATCAAAGTGAATAAGCAAAAACCCAGCTGGCTGCAAAGCCTTCAGAGCAGCAGCAGAAGGGTACGGTGGTAGCTAGGGTGGGGAAGTGGATAGAAAAACCGAGGAAGATATGATGCCTTGTCAGCCGGCTGTGCTTATGCCAAAGCTGTTATCTCACCTGCTGAAGCAAGACAGCAGGACTGAGAAGTCGCTTCACCTTGATACCCCGAAATACCAGCCGAGGCTCAGATCTGTGCTGAAGGGAAAGCAGACCTTGGATCTGGGTTTGGGGTTGACATGTAGAACTACACAGGGGATTCACAGATCATAAAATCATCCTAACTCCAGCACTGATATTTAATTTGTTAGAAAAGACCTACATGCTTGCTTTTTCTTACTGGTAATTACTGAGGCTCGATATTCGGTTGTTATATATTTAAAAACTGGACTATTTCATACATTCATTTTGCATGCATGAGACTTACAACTAAATGATAAATCCCTGGTCCATGGACCCCAGACTGTGAGGTCCAAAGCCTCCAGAATTTAAATCTTCAAGACCTAATACCTTAAGTCAAATAGTGTGTTTTCTGTGGTTTATCTGTTGTTATAGCTGAAGATTTAAATGAGAAGAACATTGTTGTGTCACATTAAAAAACAACCTACAAATCAAATTTGACCTTGACTAGTGAGTCCATATACACTACCATTCCTCCAGCTGTGAAAGATTGTAGAAATGTCTCTAAAGCTTTTACCAGCCATTCCAACAAGAGCTTCATGTTTTGGATATTAGAGTTGCGATATTCTCATCTTTATCACCACCCAGCCTGCCTGAAAGAATTTAGATAAATTCTGTTCATATACAGTAATATTTGACAAAGGAAATCCATCTGAGAATCTCTTTGTCATTGGACGTAAACTACCAGAAGTAACTAATATTTAACAGAGGATGGCTGGATGAAGGAAAGAAAACGGTAAATTGTTGTTGTTTTTTTTAAAATAATATGACCAAATATTAATATCATCTCATGCATTTCTAATGGTGTTTTTTTAGATGTAGTTAAAGACACTGATTGGACCTGAAATGAGAATCTTGAATGATGATGAGGTATTCACAGTTTGCCAGGGAAATCAGATCAGCTCAGAAATGTAATTCAGCTTGTAAGGTCAGTAAATTACTCATTAAAGTGTAACCTTTTGCATTATGATCAGAGAAAATCACTGACCCTGTACAAATACTGTGTGATGATCCGTTTCTGATATTCTAGTGATCAATCTGCTAACAGATCGGGTGAGCAAAGTAAGCTTCGCAAATTCTGTCTTAGTGGTAACATGAGGAGGGAATTACTGACTCCACTATATTCTGTCACATAGTTGACTTTTACTGCTCCCCAATTCCCAGCCTGATGAGCCACTTCACTGGTAAAATTCATCAAGCCTTTATGAAATCCTGTCGCTGTCTGTACATGAGGCACATTTTCAGAGCTGGTTCATTTGACAGTATTAGCCTAGTTTTCAGCTTGTCAAGATTAGCTCCTATATGTCTTATCAGTCTTATGAAATGTCATAGAACACACACACACATACATGCACACACAGAATGAAAGTGGGCGAAAGTCAGAAAGCAATTTAGAACGCCGTACTGGAGCCTGATAAAAATAATCCCTGCTTCATGCCAGCATTCGTGAACTGGACCGATAGGGTGACTTGCAGTTCTGAAAGAGAACTCTTGCTTTACACTGAGGGTTTTTTGTTGTTCCTCGATCTACTCTATTTTTCATCTTGTATTCCATCTCATCACAAATCTGGAGAGAAATTGAGTCAAGTGAGCCGAGAAGTAAAAGAGAGCTGCTGTGAGAGATGGAAGGTAGTGACGGACGGAGGGATACAAAGACAATTTGACCCACAGGTTGACAATTTAGATGTGACAAAACAGTGAAACTCAAGGACTGCTTGTGTAGCTCAACAACATAGTTGCTTTTCACAAACTAAATACTAAAGAGAAACACAAATCTCTTGTTTTAGTTCATTGACAGAAAGCTTAATAAACCCAGTAGATAAATATAAAGCATCATCAACAGTAAAAAAAGAAAGAAAGAAAAGCTAATCAATGCTGTACAAATGACAGCACTCATTAGACACATCAAATGCAGCTGTGTCACTTTCCCTTTTTGTAGATAAATATTGAAACACAAATCTTAAAAAATGTCACTGCAGTTCGAAAAAAATCTATCAAAAGTGAAACGTAAGCTCTGTTTAGGACAAGTACAGATGGAAGGATTTTGGATTTTCAGTTCTCAGTTGGTGATGCTTTTGTGACATGATGAATGCCAGAAGAAGTGGGTATCATCGCCGAAGGGCTCAGAACATGACACATTCGTAATCTCTCTCTTTCTTTCTCAACCTCTCTTTTTACCTGTCTCTACATGACCCCTTCTTCCCCCTCAGCCTGACTGCATGCTGTCATGATACCGGCTTCAAGCGAGCCCAAGGCGGCTGGTTCATGTAGAATGGCTGGCAGATAATGTAGAAATAGAGATGAGTGTGCTTCTCTCCTGCTGGGTATCATCATCTGCAGGCTCTCAGCGCTGCTCTCCTCACTTCAAGCCTGCTCTGCTTTTCTAATAATAAGGCTCTCAGCTGGAAGATTGGGTTGGAAAAGTATGAGGAAACGCAAAATCGACTTTCCGTTGAAAATATGTCACCCATGGGCCACATATACACTACCATTCAAAAGTTTGGAGTCATGCAGAAGATTTCATGTGTTCCATGAAAACTCCCACTTTTATCCATGTGCTAACATAACTGCACAAGGGTTTTCTAATCATCAGTGAGCCTTTCAACACCATTAGCTAACACAATGTAGCATTAGAACACAGGAGTGATGGTTGCTGGAAATGTTCCTCTGTACCCCTATGGAGATGTTCCATTAAATTCAGCTGTTTTCAGCTAGAATATTCATTTACCACATTAACAATGTCTACACTGGATTTATCATTCATTTAATGTTATCTTCCTTGGGAAAAAAACGCCTTTCTAAGTGACCTCACACTTTTGGATGGTAGGGTAGATGTTGATTACAATGGTAGCTGATTGTGCAAAATCAATTTTAACAAAATAATAGTAAAGTCAGCGTCTGAGGAATTTATTTATAATAATATGTGATTCTCTGGATATCTGCGATAGTAGGTGACATTTTTTCTTAAGATTGCCAAAGATTTGTACTGTGTTGGAAATGCATCTGAGTCCAAAAATACTTGCACATGTAGATTATATATATATATATATATATACACATACATACATATATATTTATATACATATTTAGGGACACAGCAGTTCTTGGCTCCCCGTGTCTTTATTTTTTCGTCATGCCCCCATGTCTGAAGACAATAAAGCTGTTCTATTCTTTTCTATACTCAGATTCAGATTTTTATCAGATGATAGTTGTGCTGCTGTATCCTATAAATACAGCTTCTATTTGCCTCATGTATGTTTGTATTTCTTTTGCTCTTGTGACCAAACTATGAAATTAATCTTTTATGTCAGATAAGCGTGCTATGATTTTAAGACTTTAGTTTTGTCCGGTTCACTTGTTTGACCAGCCTCAGTGAGGTATGATTAGGATTGTTAGTCAATAATGTACCCACCATATGAACTTGCCAAACTTAGAAAGGCAAGTAGAAGCTGCCTGAAAAAGAGGTCAGTGATTGATTTCATACCATGTACATGAGATCCTGTATTTGTCCATTGGTTCATCTGGGAAACAGTTCATCTTTGAAGCTTCTTCCCATGACTTCCTCAGCTGGGAGATCTGTGACTCCCATAATTATGGCCTCATCTCCAACCTGCAATGTTGGAACAGCATTGTAAGCTCTTTATCCTCTTAGCTTTTGAGGGGTAGAGTATATTGTTTACTCGGGAGTCCACCTTAATAATGTCATGCCTGGCTGCACAGCAACAACATCTGCCAAATGCTGTCAGAAATACAGTAAGTTTGTGCAGTCCTGTTTTGTCTGCACAAGTGGCCTGACTGCTGCCAACATGCCCCCAGTTGCCCACATAATAGCTAGTTTGCAGCCACACAAACATCTGCTTTTTTGTCATTTTTTGTTTGTTTATTTATTTATTTTTTTGTCAGCCCTGGACATCACTGCGGGGCGTCTGCCGGTTGACACAGAGCATCACTTTTCCTTTTCCGTCTGCAGCGTGTGGTGTCAGCGTTGAGGCATCACGCTCCTGTCACTGCACTGCACTTCAGCCCTGGGTTAACCAAACACACTAAGGAGAGGGAGAAAAAACAACAAGGAAGACAGAAGAGATTGGGGGAAAAAAGAGATGTTTGGCCTTCACTCTGTCATGTGAAATGAATGGGACTTGTCGCTCCTGGCTCGGAGCAAAAACAGAACAGTCATTGTAATCTCACAACAAGCACATGAGCTAGCACATCTTTTCACTTCCACAAATGCACACCCCTCATTCCATCCATCTCTGTCTCTTTCCTCCCTAATTCACCCTCCCTTTGTCTTCTGTGAGAATGTTTATGCATGTACGCATGTTGAATCCAGAGACAAATGACACAAGTGAGTTTGTTCATCATTCTAAGCAGGCGTTTGTGTCCCCAAACCTTTTCTGTGAGCTTTTTTGTTGAAGCGATATGGGGAGAGGGTTGACATTTAGAAAAGAGATTGGATATGCTTCGTGGCCTTTTGTTGTCAACAATATCATCATCATCATCATCATCATCATCTCAGTGCTCACTGAGCTATTATCTGGCCTCTGCTGTGGCCAGAAAAATGCTCACACGTCAGTTCACAGGTCACTTTATCAATCAGCTATGGAGTTTGTTGGCGTCACCCCGGCTTCCCTTAATAGATCGATTAAAAGATGCCGTGCTGTGTTTGTGTGTTTGTATGAAAGATGCAGCGAAGGTGTGAGAGGCATCAGGCAGTTATCCATGTAGGATGCCGCTTTGGTAGCTGTCACCTTGTCATTAGGATGTAGCTGCCTGAGAGAGTGGAAGCGAGTGGGAGCCAGATAAGTGAGGATAAAAGAAAAACATCCCTTCTATTGTGCTATTGATTTTTAGCAGGAAATGATTCTTTATTTTGCACAGGGGGGAAACCAAAGATAAATTTGTCTGATAATGATAACAATAGGAATGGTGATATGAAGTGCAGAGGTGCTAATGATATCTCAAGAATATCAGGAGTGTAGCAGCGCATGGAGCATCATCTATTTTGTTTCTCGATTAGTGTCTCTGCTCAGCTGCCTGTAATTTTTTTAATCTGTTTTTTGTTTTTTTTCCCCCCTTCTCTGCACCTTACAACCTTGATGCCTCATAGTACAGCTTGGAAATAAAGTATCGTGGGAGCATCATGGAGCTGTCTTCCCTATGGTTGATACTATTGTTGTTTTCAGACTAAATGGGCTGCTGAAAATTCTATATCCTCTTCAAGAAGCACAAGAATTTCACTTTTATCATTTCCCCTCTCTCTCCATTGTTTTAATCAAGTCAACTGTCCTGTTATTTAGAGAAGAGGAGGATGTGTTCCCCTACCATTTTTTGGAGAGACCTTATAAATAGTAACTCAGTCCAGTTTGTTGGAGCTGCTTTCCAACAACACCCTTCTCTGCCATCTCTCCCCACATTTCTCAGTCTGTTCTTTCTGCTTTACTAAGTTACGTTTGCTTCCGGCAGGGTTTTGTGTTAGCTGCCATATGTTCTATTTCCCCTGCCTTTATCGCCAGCATTCCTCTGAAGTAGACATTTCATTGAAACGTCTAACTAATGCTCTTGGAAAAAGCCTAAATCCAGCATCGAACATACTTTGAAGCTGGATATTTCCACCATAACTCCAGGCACTATGTCTGGAGAGAAAAACAGGAACAGAACACACTACTTTGCCAGAAACTGAAATTGTGTGCATCGATAAAAATGTCCATATTTCTCAGCTAAGAAACAAGGGCTGATTAGTAAACCAATATCTAACTGGTATGTTTGTAACACAGAGTATTTATAATCAGCTAAAGCTGGCAGTGTCCTTTTTTTTTTTTTTTTTTTACCAAAACAGGTATTTTATTAAGGCTAAAAAATCCTTTACAAGCCCTGTAATTAAACAATATGTAGAAAATCTGCCAAAAAATGAAGCTGCTCAGTTGAGATTTTCACCTCTTTGGGATACAAAAATATGAGGTTCAAACTTTCACATCAGCATTCATTTTGAGTCATGTTTCTGTCCACCAAAAGCATAAAAATCTACTAATCACACTCCTTTTTGCTTTTAGCCTTTTGATCTCTACCATCTTCTGAATAGCTTATCTGAATCTGTTGTTTGTCAGATACTTACCTCATTCACCAGCTACAACTGGGCATGTAATGTACAGCTGTGGCTGCTGCTGGAAACCATGACCTGTATAATAAAGACAGACATAGCCTGCAGCTGTGAAAAGTGAAGCCATTGAGGAAGTGTCTTAAAATCACATTTTTTCTAACAACAAGCAGGGGACTACATTTTGGCTGCTACTGTATGGACATGTGTAGTGTCGTCTGATTCTTAGTCAGCTCGACCGCTTGCTCGTCATGCCGGGTTTCAAATGCAAACAATAGCAATGGCCAAATAACAAAATGAGGGTTTCAGAATGGCAGTCCACAAACCAAAGCGTGGCAGTTACTATGTGCGTCTTTTGTACAGTCTTTGCTAGAAACAAGAGTGTAAATTGTAAATTTTAGTCTTTAAAACCAAAACAGTTAGTGATAACTGGAGCTTTGTCTCACCAGGTGATAAACTGAAAGAAGAGACAACATGTAATGTTGACATTGTTGCCTCACAGCTAGAAGATCCTGCTTCATGACCCAGGAATGGGATCTTTCTGTGTGGGTTCTCCCTAGGTTCTCTGGCTTCCTCCACAGTCCAAAAACATGCTGAGGTTAACTGGTGGTTCTAAATTGTCCGTAAGTGTGAATGTGGGTGTGATTGTTTGTCTCTATGTGTAGCCCTGTGATAGATCTGTCCAGGGTGTCCCCTGCCTTCATCCTAAGTCAGCTGAGATAGGCTCCAGCCCCCCACAACCTAATAAGAATTACATGTGTGAAGATGATGGATGGATATTATTTATGATAAAAATATTAATATACTGAGATGTTTAAATTAACACTGATTTCAAAATGCATGCTGATTTCAATAATTAAACACTTCAAGCATTACCCAACCCTAAAGGCAACAGCAACATCGAGGAAAATTTTAGTTTAATATAAATCTAACAGAAAAGCCTGTGCACTTGTCTCTTTTTTATTTCTGCTCCCTCTTGGTAAACCAGTGAATCCAGCAAGACACCCTGGCAGGCTGTGGTTGCATACATGCATGCAGAAGCACTGCACAGAGAGCAGAAAACCAAAGCAATAAAGCAAGACATAGAGGCAGCACGAGATGCTGATGAGAGTGGAGAGGTATACACAGCCAAGCCCTTTTTTCCATTTTGCTAAGCGCAATGCCAGGGGAGCTTCTATGTCACTGTGCAGGGCTGCTCTGTGTTAAAAAGGGCTTAGACTGACAGGCTGTCGGCTGGCATGGAGGTTGAGGAGACTAACTGATGGCGACGCCAAACAAACACTGGGAGGTGAGGAGAGAAGGAAATGAGATAGAAAAACAAATGGATGTGGTGAAAGAGAAAGACAGAGCTCACTCCCTAGATTGAAACTTGCGACACCGCTAGTCATTTTGGAAGCTGTAAGATGTAAATTGACGAACTATTGTTGACAGACTGACATTTGCCAGGTGGTGGTTCGTTAAGCCACAGGTCCATCTTCCCCCTTCGCAGCTACCTTGCCACATGTCAGGACTTCCAGACATCTTGCGTTCTTTTTGTCAGGCTGGATAGGTGGCCATTCACTCTGGAGCACTGACAACTTTCCAATACAGCAGTGAAAGGTGCAGATGGGTATTCCTGCCATTTCCTAGAATGGTTTCTCATTTTGAACGGTGAAATGCACTTCACTGGACTTCCATCAGTCATTCATGCTGACAGTGGAATGGAAGCAGCTGCCTTTTCTCTGAGAAAGGTGGAACAAGTGTCACCATCGTACTATGATATTCAGTGTCTCAGTTAGACAGCCCTCATGTTTTACTTAACAGCTCAGTAAGCGTCAGTTTCTCTTCTTTTTCTTGGCTTCTTAGCTTGTCCTTTTGGCTGCTTTTTATTTCATTTTTTTGCTCTGCTTTGTTTTCTTCCCTTTCTCAACTTTTTATCTGACCTCTTTAACTTTTAGCTCCATTTTGCTACCCTTCTTGTTCTCTCATTTGCCCTTCAAGTTTCACTCTCTTACTGTAATGTTCACAAAATCAGCATCAAGATGCAAAGTGTTATGGAGACAAAAAGGACACATTCGAAAGTCTCCCCCTAGCTGTTAATGAGGGACTTAATATGATATTACCCTTTTATGAAGATTAATGGCTAAGATTGGCTTTGATACAAAGCCTAAGAGGAAACCCAATTGGGGCTATTTACAGCCTGTGTCACATTTTTGTCGTTCTGCGCATCAGTCCCGTCAGTGATAATAATACTTTTCTCAGAAGGTTGCTTATTGAGCTCAGGGCTCCTGGAGTGCAGTGACACAAGCAAGATGGTCACACATTTTAAACACAAGGTAAAAAAAAAAACCCAAAACTTTAGAACTGTTTTGTCACGAGGAGGAGGGAAGTAGAAATAGAATATATATAATATATAGTTTATGTAAATAGAAAAAGCATATTACACATACATCATTTTTGAAGTTTGATTGTGAGACTTCACAAATATGGAAACAAATACAGGACCAAGAGTAGTGACCAACTAAAAATCAGTTAAAACATAGCTGTACAGTAATCAGAAGGTATTGAACAGATGCCATGGACAGTGTGCTGATTTCACAGTCCAGCTCTGAAAAACAGATGGACAAGAACAGATGTGCTTTAAGCATTCAATCAAATGTTATCAGTTAAAATCTGAGGATTGGTGACAGTGTGAAGTACAGTGGCCAACATCAACCTCTGTGAGCAGTGTCCAAGAAACAAAAACAAAGATAGAACAAAGTCCTTGCTTGCTCCTCGACACAAACCTGCAGGATTAAACCAAAGAACATGAGGGGAAACCTAATGAATTTTGGTAACATGAGACCAAGATACAATTGTTTGGCTCTGATGGGATCCAGCATGTTTGGTATGAAACTGGTCAGAATTACCACAGTGAATGCATAGTTCCAACAGTGAAGCAAAAGGTGGGAGTGTGATGATATGGGCCTGCATGGGTGTACAAAGACAATAATAATAAGCACCATCAATGCCTGTGCATACACCAAAATAATGGCTCACAGGACTATTTCCAGTCTGCAAAGGCACAATGAAAAGGAATATCCCAGCATAAGAACAATCCAAAACACGCTGCAAAAATTATACAGTCTCTAATGAAGAAAAAACAAAACAGACAGACTCTGACTGAGCCAAATATGTCAGACTGTCTAGGATGCGACAGACCATCTTTTGGGCATTTTAAAGAGAAAGGTTGAGCAACACAACTTCACCAACAAAGTGCAGCTGAAAAGAGTAATTTCTAAAAGAATGGCAGAAAAGCTTTTCAGGAATGTGTATCCTCCATGCAGAGGTTGATTGGGTCTGCCATTCGAAATAGAACTGGAAATACTGAAAAAACAAAAGAGACAAATACAAACTTTTGCAATGTAAAGTTCCCACTGAGGGACCTGTAGTTTTAACAAAGTAAAAATGGTTCGTTTTTAATTTACACATTAGGAAATACGAAAATTGTGAAGGACTGAATGAGCCTTAGACATTACCAAGCATGGCATCACAAATAAAAACATGATAATGAAAGAGTATTCATTTTTAGCCTTGTGTACAGGAGACTCTTTTGACATGGCATTTTACATTATTGGGGCATTGAGATTCAGCAAAGCATGTGTACAGGGCTATTTTCACAGTGGGTTTTTTGCATGCAAGCACTGAGGACCGAATGAGCCCGGGCTGGTTTCAAGCCTGGATATCCGCTTCATTCCTCAGTGGAGGCAGTAGGAATAAAAGCAGTGAATAAAGAAGAGAGAAAATCACTACATGCCAAGAAGTGTTGTGTCACACACTGAGCAGAGACCAGTGCAGAGCTCTCCTCATTAAATTCTTGCAGTGGCATTGGTTTTTCCACTTTGATGCTTGGGAGACACTGGTTTCCTCTGCAGAGAGAAATGGGGACTTGAGGGGCACTGAGGTGAGAGCATAGCCCAATTTGTCTTTGGTCCAGAGGGAGGTATTTTAAAGAGCGATGCAGTCTTCTGTCTCTTAATCTCTTGTGACCTATACCTCTGTGTATCTTACATCTCTGTTGTGCTTTGAGCTCCTTTGCTCCTTTGGCAATTTGTCCATTTTGAGCTGTCTTGTTAGGCTTCATGCTTTGTGTTTGTCTCTCAATCTCCAAAGATAAATTCTCCTACTGACCCCATGCTAAGTTAGGCTGGTGTATGGCTTGGACACTTCAACTCAAATCAAAGATTTTAGTCCATTTATGAATAATGTTGCTAACAGACAGAGAAACAGACAGACAAACAATCCAACGCCAATAGTCACATAATTCCACCACATTCCTTGGTAGAGTAAAAACAAAAGTATAAAAAGAGAATAGACCAAGTGAAAGTTACTCATCGTGACATCACAAATTACAATATCCTGTAAAATACTAGGCACTGTAAGATAATCAGTAAGTATAACTTTTACGAATGTCTCTGGTGTTGCACAGATTTAATGATAACAACAGAGTATAACAGCATGAACATATGTGTGTGACAAAACAAAGTTTAACCTTCATTCCACTTAGGAAATAAATGTGTGCAAAATTGGCTCAACGCTAACTGTTGGGTGCATGTCAACACATACCCTAAGTCCTGTGGTGAATTGGCCATTTTGAATGAATGCTGCCATGTCTTTCAACAGTTTTGCCATTTGCAACTATTGTACTAAAACTCAGTGAGAGTCAACCACAGCAGTTTCAAGTTAGGTGGTGTCACCTTAAGATCTTTCAAACACAGAGATATCAAAATTGTAACTTTTCAATAATTGTCATGGCAGCTCAGCAAATTTCAGCAATGTGTTTCACAACCAGAAAGCTGTTCTAAAGTGAAAGTGCATTAACTAATCTGCCCCAAATTTCTAATCTGCCCCAAATTTCTTATGCTTGATAAGAGCCAAGGCATAAACACATATAAATGTCAATACTGAGTCTTATAGCGCTAGTTACTGCCAATAGGAAATCAGTCTTGTGTGACAGACATCATATAATTAATATGAAATTCACAGGTTGTGTTCTGTGATGGCTGTGGTGCCTGATATACACCTACACAACTTTTAAGTTATGGGTGCTTTCTAATGCTATGTAGCAGACACAGAAAGTGAGATTTAACCACTTTGTGCAATATCTGGTAGGAATCCTGGTCTGAAGAAATCTACATCATCATAATAAATTCGCTCTGATATGTACAAAGGTTGGAAGGCCTGTTTATCACTGCTTGCGGCTTTAAATGAAATTATTCTGCCGTGGTACACTGCAAGATAGTAGTGAGGTGTGCTGTAGGTGTGACATTGTGATCTGTAATGAGAGCAGGGAGCAGGTGAAGGAAAATCTAGAGAGGTGGAGGTATGAACTGGAAAGGAGAGGAATGAAGGTTAGCATCAGCAAGACAGAATACATGTGTGTGAATGAGAGACCCAAGTGGAAGGACGAGGTTATAGAAAGTAGAAATAAAGAAGGTGGAGAATTTTAAGGACTTAGGGTCCCCAGTCCATGGTAATGGAGAGTGTGGAAAAGAGGTGAAGACGCAGGCAGGTTGGAACGGGTGGAGAAAAGTGTTAGGTGTGATAAAAGAGTATCAGCTGGAATGAAAGGAAAGGTGTAGAAAATGGTGGTGAGACCAGGAATGTTGTCTGGTTTAGAGACAGTGGCACGGAGGAAAAGATAGGAGGCAGAGCTGAAGGTAGCAGAGACTACAATATTGAGGTTCTCTTTGGGAGTGACCAGGATGGATAGGAACATGAATGAACACATCAGAGGAACACTGCAGTGCATGTTTGATGTTTTGGAGATGAAGCCAGGTAGGAGGCCTAGAGAAAGACCAAAGAGGAGGTTTATAGATCTAGTAAAAAAAAAAATAGATGGAAGGAGATGATTGGCTGTGTCTCTGATGGGAAAAGCCAAAAGGACAAGAAGATGATTCTACTGTGTAACATGAATATCTGTGAAATTTAATGGCCATTGAAAAGTAGTTTGACTAACACACCTTACTGAGTACCAAGAACACTTACTTGATACTTGATACTTGATACTTGAATGGAATCTTTCTTGGATCATCATCACTGAGTTTTTGAGGATGTCCTGATCCAGACAGATGTACATGTCCCCTTTTATTTCCTAACAATGGATTTAATGGTATTCCAAGGGATGTTCAGTCACTTGGACATTTTCTTTTAGGCGTTCCCTAACTTATTCTTTTCAATAAACTCTTGTCTTTTGTCTTTACTCGACATTTTTTTTTCTGTAATTATTGACTTTAGTCTGTAGAATCCAGTCTTCACTTTGACATGAAAGAGTCTTCTATAAAAATCCCTTTGAAAAAAAGCCAGATTAAACTGACCATTATTAAATGTTGAAAAGCAAGAAAACGGGGAGACTTCTAAGGGACGGATGCGTAATTTTTAAAGGCACTGTAATTGGAAGATTCCTGTGATGGCAGAGGAGTGATGATTTCTTGGTAACAGGAGGAGAGAGGACACAAAGAACATAGTGACAGAACCTCACGTGAATGATGATTTCCTTAAATACCAGTGCAATTCTAAAATCAGTGGTTTGGCAGTACAGCACACAAGCTTCAGAATGGCTCAAAAGATACTGCTGATTAACATATAGTATTACTGGGCTGCATTCCAGTCACTATTTCATAGTTATGTTGTCTGACAATAGAAACAAAAAATATATATATAAATGAGAATAGAATTGAAAGGAGTGCGAACTGAGCTGTTTTAATCCATCATATATAAACACAGACAGAGAGAGAAAGAAGCACAGAAGGTCACCCAGTCCTTGTTTTTTGGATTCAAATTGACCTTAAATTTTTCACAACATCTGTTTGTCTGTCCATTTTTACAACTGTGTCATAGCTCTGAGCTGTGGGCGAACCATTAAAGCTCATGATCCCATAAGAGCTGCACAATGTGGTTACACTAAGCATTCTCCTATTGTTGTGGTGACATTGTCATCAGCAGTAAAAGCAAAGGACTGGTTCAGTTCCTTGGGTGCATACAGACTCCTGTGTTTGGTTGGTACATTGGTTACCTCACATCATAATGAAAACTGTGTCTCCTCAGTATTTTTGTGATGGTAAGAGAATGGCCACTTGGTGTTGTGTTGTTAATAAAGCAGATAGTACAGCAAAAAGACAAGATGGCAGCTTAATTTAAGATAACTACATTTTTTTGTTTAAGATAAAAATAGTATCATCTATACAACGCTCAATCACCATTAGGGGGGTTGGAGCCTATCCCAGCTGACTTAGGGTGAAGACAGGGGACACCATGGACAGGTCACCAGCCTATCACAGGACTACATATAGAGACAAACAATGAGACTCAAATTCACACCTACAGTCAATTAACCTCAGCATGTTTTAGGACTGTGGGAGGAGGCCTGAGAAAACCCATGCATGCACAGGGAGAACATGCAAACTCCATGCAGAAAGATCCTGGGAAGGTGAGGATGCAAACCGGTGATCTTCTGGCTACAAGGCGAAAGTGCTAACCTCCAAGATACATTTTGCAGTAGTGCATGAAAGCTTATTTAACATCCTTTTGTTGCCAGTTTAGTTTTGTTTTCAGTCATTTCAAATGAATGTTATATTTCCCATAGCATTATGTCAAAATTTCAGCAATGCCAAGTATAGTCAGTCTTGATCTGCATGCCATTGTTGCCGACAGCAGCAACACTGATGCCATCTAAAACTATATTAGATAGATATATTTTTAAATTAATTCAGCCAAACATATCTTAAAGCTGTAATTGCAAATCCTGTAAAATGGCTACATTTATGATGATCTTCTCCACACTCACATCATGCCCTGATCGCACGCTGACTGCAAATTACTTATATGCATGATTTACTAGTTTTGTCTGATGTTGTATAGCAGAACATAAACATTTGAATTTGATAGTCATTAAACATTTTACTGTGAAATTATGTACTCTATTTCTAACTTTGAACATTGTCTTATTTAAGGTAGAGCAATATTTAGGCTCACCAGCAAAGCACAGACTGCCCCATCCCCCTCCAACAGTGTGTGAGAATTTTAGTTTGGACCAACAGCAAACATCAACTTCATCTGTTCTCTATTTATCGTTCATCGGCAGAATCAGATATTTACTGAAAGCTAAGGAATTGAAAACAATTATGTGAAATCATTAGGAACAAAGTGATTGCAATGGCTTGAAAATTTGAAATGATAGAATAAATGAGATATAACAAAGATAATATCTCGAAGGTCTATACCCCACTTGGTAGGATGATGGTTAGGAAATCAGATTTTGATGTGGCATTGAGTCGGTCACCTCTGACATTTCTGTTTCCACATTGTTCCAAATTATGCTTGGTATTGGTTTCTTGAGTGTGAGACAAAATTTTAAGAGATCATTTTGTTCTGTGGGATCTTCAGATGGGCTTCAGCTACGAGTTTGACTTTGCCAAGGCCAAATGACAAATCCAAATAATCAATAATTAAGTGATTCATTAGTGATGTGAAGATACTCTCTCATTTTGCAGTCAGGAGAACACACACACACACACACACACACACACACACACACACACACACACACACACACACACACACACACACACACACACACACACACATGTCTGGTTCTTATATCCCCATGCTGACTTACCATTGACTCCCATTCATACCTAACCCCTAACCCTTACCCTAACCCTAACCTTAACCTTCACTAAAACAATGCTTAACCCTAAAGAAACGTTTTTGCACTTTTACATTTTTTAGTAACAACAACATGGCCAACATGTCACCACTTGTGGGGACCTCATATTAGGTCCCCACCGTGAGACTAGTCCCCACCTATATAGCACATAGTCAGGTCTAAGTCCCCACCGATGTAGATAAACAAGTACACACACACACACACACACACACACACACACACACACACACACACACACACACACACACACACACACACACACACACACACACACAAAGAGTAGATACTGAGAGTACCACAGTTATCTGTAGTTTACCTTAGTACTCACGAGTACCCGACACAGTGCAAGACTGCTGTGAAGGTGGAGATATGCCACAGTGGTGCATTTGCGACGATTAAAAAAAACAAATAAACTTAAAGGAGCAGCGCTGGAAGTTTAGTAACGGCAGGCCGCCACTGCAGAATGAATGTAGCGGAAACCCTGGGTTGTCATTCTAGGGCTCTCAGCCTCTCTTACTTGTTGCTCTGTTTTTTTGTCTGAGTTGAGCTTTCTGTCGGTCATCGTCTCCCATTTTTGCAGTTTTCTTTAAAAAATTTCTTTGTATTTTTCTTTCTTTATATTTCCCTCCCCCTTTTTGTTGCAATACTATTAATTCCTCCGTTAAGCTGGAGTAAGGAGAGAGAGGGAAAGAGGCTTTCAGTGCTGGATCAGGTAAAGCCTTTCCCATCCCTCACTGCTAGACAAGCACCAGTGTTCCACCTGAAACGCCTTTGGATTTACACTGCGAGCTGCAGCCATTTTTCTTCCGTTAATCACCTCGGGGTTGGGCGCTCCAGCTCGCCATGTCCCAAGGCCGATGGATGACCCGCAGGGGAAATCGAATGGAAACCAGCCAAGCCTGACACTCTTGAAGCACTTTCTAGGTACCATACTGAGCAAGAGAATAGGATAGTGTGTGTGCACCAGAGGCCAGAAAACAACTTTACTGCTAATTCAGTGCCTGCTGTAATCTGTTCCCTATCCCAAGATTCACTTCTGCTCCACATGGTTCTTAAAAAAGCACCTATTGTTTGTTTTCATTTTTTAGTTGTCACATTATTTCAAAAATCCTGACAAATGTGAACCTCAATTTGCCAGAGGCCAAAATGAGAACAATAATTGGCTTATTGTGTTTAACTCACAGGTCAAAGACCCATAAGGATCCAATATTTAGTTATAGGACATAGAGAAAAACAGTGGTGAATTCTAGAACCAGGTTACAGACCATAGGCTACACTGTCTGCTAAACCACCTGAATAGCAATTAAGTTCCATTGCAGGTAATGTAGACACCTGACTGTGAAAGGACGATGAATGCATTGAATAAAAAGACATGTGGTCCTGCTGCGTCAATTTTGTGCCTTTACTTTAGCTGTCTATCATCTGTAATTATTGTTGCCTTAATTCAATCAAACACCCAATAAAAAAGATTTTTAGAGATGAGTTTGAATCTGAAAAGATATTCTGCTGATTAGGAACTGACAGCTGTAGAATTAATTGTCAAGTTTTGTCTGTCTATAGATTTTCAGGTGTTTCTGGTTATCCTAAAGCCACAGTCAAAATTGTACCTACAAGAAACAATGGTGAGTCACTGGCTCATTTCTGACCTGAATTCTGCTTCTGTATATGTATTTTTCTTCACATGTTTAAACTAGGAAAGCACTCAGAGAGCGCAGTACTCCGCCAAGGCTGTTCAGTTGACGTATCATTTCCGACGGATGAAATCTTTAGCAAAAAATGACCTTGTACTGAGCACAGGCATGTGTTATGCATGCGCACATTATCTATGGATACCGAATTGTGTGTAACTTACTCTTATAAAGGTTGATCAGTTCATCACTTTTGGCAAGTCTTTGTTTTGCTAGTGTTAAAATAACTGTTTCCTTCATTCCTTTATTTTGAAGGCATATTTTTAAAATGTTATGGGCTTTTATTTTGTCCCCGTTTGCAATGCAGGAAATGTTTATCTAAGAAGTGGCTTCTTGACATGATGAAGACACTGCTGAAAAGTCCGAAAATTCACGTGAAGATGAAAAAAAATGGTTCCACGCTGTTGCGGTCTAGCAAAGGATGTGTGTAAACTTAAAAGTATCTAGCTGGAATGGGGACAAGCTCTTACGGTGTTCCTGAAGAAAGGAGTGAAGGACAGAAACGTGAATTTGTGTTCAAAATGAGGCTGATGGCTAAACGTAAATAAAGGCATTGTCAAACATCAGGAGCTTCACCATTGTCTGGCTGGGGTTTGATACATACAGTGGTATCAAAAAGTTTGGGCACCCCTGATAATTTTCAAGATTTTCCTTTATAAATCACCGGTTGTTCGGATCAGCAATTTCAGTTAAATACATCATATAGCAGACGAACACAGTGATATCTGAGAAGTGAAATGAAGTTTATAGGATTTACAGAAAGTATGCAATAATTATTTAAACAAAAGTAGACAGGTGCATAAATTTGGGCACCCTTGTTGTTTTATTGATTTGAACACCTTTCGCACTAATTATTGGAACACAAAATTTGTTTGGTAAGCTCACTGACCCTTGACCTACATACACAGGTAAAGCCAATCATGAGAAAGGGTATTTAAAGTGGCCAATTGCAAGTTGTTCTCTTTGCATCTTCTCTGAAGAGTGGCAACATGGGAGCCTCAAACGAACTGTCAAATGACCTGAAAGCAAAGATTGTTCAACATCATGGTTTAGGGGAAGGATACAAAAAGCTAGCTCAGAGATTTCAGCTGTCAGTTTCCACTGTGAGGAACATAGTGAGGAAATGGAAGACCACAGGAACAGTTCTAGTTAAGGCCCAGAGTGGCAGGCCAAGAAAAATCTCAGATAAGCAGAGATGAAGGATGGTGAGAACAGTCAAACTCAACCCACAGACCAGCTCCAAAGACCTACAACATGATCTTGCTGCAGATGGAGTGTCACTGCATCGTTCAACTATTCAGTGTACTTTGCACATGGGGATGCTGTATCAGAGAGTGATGTGGAAGAAGCCTTTTCTGCACACATGCCACAAACAGAGTCGCTTGAGGTATGATAAAGCACATTTGTGTCACGGTTTTAGGGTGGACTCGAGCAGAGGAACACAGTACCATGGCAGGAATGGAGATTTAAGAAGGTTTATTGGCAAAGGAAGTGGGTCTGAGGGTGAGTTCAGAATGCACCTGGAGGTTCGTCTGGTTCTGGAGAGGGGGAGCCGGGGATCGGTGGCCGTTGTCGGTTCCGTGGGGGGACTCGAGTGTGGCGGCAGATGGTTATGGGATCCCTGGCGGCAGCGGATCTTGGTTTGGGGACAGAGATTCGGGAGGGATGGCGTCGCGGGAGAAGGAAGAGCAGACGTGGATGTTCCAGGCGGGGATGAGGAACGAACCAGCTGATCGGAGGCAGGTGTATCCGGGGGGGCACCAGGAGGGGGGAAACCAGGAGGGGATCTGGAGGGATTTTGACGTCTGGAAGGTCCGAATGGGGAGAACAAGCAGAGCACGGCAGGCAGGAGTCTGGACAGCCGGTCCTGAGTGCAGGCAGAAGAGAAAACACGTTAGTAAAATGTTTCACAGAATGCAGAGCTTACTGTGTGGTGAGAAAGAGACTGACAGGTCTGTCAAGTACAACAATCTGGCAGAGAATGGAGGAGTGAACCGGTCTTTTGTAGCAGAGGCAGGTGATTAGTGGAATGATCTTCAGCTGTCCAGACTCCCATGAAGCAGCTGATTGTCTGAGTGGCGGCAGCTTGGCTGTGCTTCACTCAGAGTGCTGCTGGAGAGAGAGAGAGAGAAAGAGAGGGGGAGAAAGGGAGAGGAAAAAGTGGGAGATAGATGAGAATAAGGTATTTGGATGCCAGATAGGGAGAGGGTGAGAAGAGGGCTCTGACACATTTGGACAAGCCATCTTCATTTTGGAAGAAGGTGCTGTGGACTGATGAACCTAAAATGGAGTTATTTGGACATAACAAGGGGCGGTATGCATGGTGGATGAAGAACACAGCATTCCAAGACAAACACTTGCTACCCACAGTAAAATCTGGTGGTGGTTCCATCATGCTGTGGGGCTGTGTGGCCAGTGCAGGTACTGGCAATCTTGTTAAAGTTGAAGGCCGCATGGATTCCAGTCAGTATCAGCAGATTCTTGCCAACAATGTTCAAGAATCAGTGACAAAGTTGAAGTTGCGCCGATTCTGGATACTTCAACAAGACAACGACCCTAAACACTGCTCAGATTCTACTAAGGCATTCATGCAGAGGAACAAGTCCAACGTTCTGGAATGGCCATCTCAGTCCCCAGACCTGAATATTATTGAAAGTCTGTGGTGTGATTTAAAGCGGGCTGTCCATGCTTGGAAATCATCAAACCTGACTGAACTGGAGATGTTTTGTAAAGACGAATGGGCAAAAATACCTTCAGACAGAATCCAAACCCTCATTGGAAGCTATAGGAAGTGTTTAGAGGCTTTCGTGGTTGCTGTGCTGGTGCAAAGGTGAAGGCTAGGAAATGGAGATACAAGCCCTTTCTTCCGTCAGTCATCATGGTAAATGTCAACTCTCTGCCAAACAGAAGTGTTGTGCTGGAGACATTGATGAAGACTGACAAAAATTACCGTGAATGCAGTCTCCTGTGTTTTACTGAAACCTGGTTGAATCAGAACAACTCAGACTCAACTGTGGATCTACCTGGCTTCACTCTTATAAGGTCAGACAGAGATGCTAAAGCTAGTGGCAAGAAGAAAGGAGGGGGTCTGGCTTTATTTGTTAACCAGAGATGGAGTAACCCCTCACTCATAACTGTTGAGGAGAAATTGTGTTGTCCAAAGCTTGAACTGTTGGCAGTTGCCCTTTGGCCATACTATGCTGTAAGGGAGTTCAGTCACATCATAACAACACTTGGATATATTCCACCCAAGTCAACTGACTTGATTCCATGTGATGTTTTGCACGATACTGTTGCTAGGATACAGACTCAACATCCTGAGGCACTTGTAATAATATCAGGAGACTTTAATCATGTCAGCCGCTCTTCTCACCTGACTAGATTTATATAATTTGCCCTATAAACTGACCTATCAGAGAAAATAAAACCCCAGACCTGCTGTATGCCAATGTTAAAGAAGCTTACAGAGCCACTGCCTTACCACCACTGGGCAGGTCAGATCATAACTTACTTTATCTGCAGACCTGTTACAAACCTTGTGTGCTGAGACAGCCTGCAACTAAAGTCCAAATCAGAAGATGGACTCCTCAAGCTAGTAAAGCTCTAAGGAACTGCTTTGAATCAACAGACTGAATGTGCTTCTGGAAACATTTGAGGACAGTATGAACACTGACAGACAGGTTGATTGTTTTAATAGAATAGAATCACTTTATTCATCCCTGAAGGGAAATTCAATAATGATGAGTATATCAGCTTCTGCAGAGACACAGTCATACTTGCAAAGACTGTTTTCTTTTTCCCCAAAAACAAACCAGGGATCACAAGCGACATAAAGGCAATCCTCAACCAGAAATAAAAAACTGTAAGAGACAGTGACAAACAATGGCTCAAAGAAGTGCAACATAAGTTGAAGAGGAGACTGAAGGTGGCAAAGATGGAATACAAAAAGAATTTTCAACACAGCAACATCTGTGATGTTGTTGTGTGGAGGGTTATCACTACCATCTCTGGACACAACAGTAAAAAGAAAAGGAAGCCAGTAGTGGGTGATGTAGAAAGAGCTGATGAACTCAATCTGTTCTTGACACAACAGATTTGACACTGTGGACACACCTACTTCCACTGCTGCTCCTCCTTTTTCTCCTCAACATATGGAAATCCCCACTATTGCTCCTTCTTCTCCTTCTCCATCTCCTACAAATGTCTCCACAGCTGCAGCCTCTTCCCTTCTAGAACTTGTATCCTTTTCTGTCACAGAGACAGGGGTAATGTTGGAGCTTCAAAGACTTTGCTCTGGGAAGGCAGGTGGCCCAGATGGTGTGTGTCCAAGGCTGCTTAAAGACAGTGCTGCACAACTGTGTCAACCTCTCCACAGGATCTTCAACCTGAGTCTACAGCTGGGGAGGGTGCCTGCTCTATGGAGAACATCCTGTATTGTACCGGTACAAGAAATCAAATGTCCGGCTGAACTAAATGACTCCAGAACTATTGCCCTGACCTCACATATCATGAAATCTCTGGAGCGACTGATTCTACACCTACTGAGGCTTGAGGTCAAAGACAAACTGGATTCCCTGCAGTTTGCTTACAAAGAACACATTGGAGTGGATGATGCCATCCTCTTGATGCTTCACTGTGCCCTGTCTCATCTGGAGGAACCTGGAGTTTATGTGAGAATCATGTTCTTTGATTTTTCAAATGCATTCAACTCCATCCAACCCACCATCCTCAAAGACAAGCTCACAGAGATGGGAGTGGATCCTTCCAGTGGGTAGAGTGGCCGTCTCGCAACCGGAGGGTTGCGGTTCGATCCCCCGGCCCGTCATGCTCATTTCAAGGTGTCCCTGAGCAAGACACCTAACCCCTAATTGCTCCTGATGGGTCGTGGTTAGCACCTTGCATGGCAGCTCCCGGCATCAGTGTGTGAATGTATGTGTGAATGGGTGAATGTGATGTATCATGTAAAGCGCTTTGGATAAAAGTGCTATGTAAATACAACCATTTACCATTTATTCCAGTGTTTCATGGATCATAGATTACCTGACAGGAAGGCCGCAGTTTGTCAGGCTGGGGAACTGTGTTTCTGGGACATTACTGAACAGTACTGGAGCGCCACAAGAAACAGTCCTGGCTCCATTCCTGTTCACACATCTAACTTCAAATACAGCACTGAGCCCTGCCACATTCAGAAATACTCTGATGACACTGCTATTGTTGCATGTATCAGAAATGGACATGAAGCTGAATACAGAGATCTGATAAGTGCCTTCAGTGACTGGAGTCACAAAAACTGCCTGCTACTCAACGCCTCAAAGACAAAAGAAATGATCATAGATTTCCACAGATCCAAACCCCCTTTTGGGAACACTTGTGGTGTGGACATCGAAGTGGTGACATCGTATAAATATTTAGGTGTCCACCTTGATAAAAATTTGGACTGGTCGAAACATGTAGACTTCATCAACAAAAAGGGCCAGAGCCAATTGTTTTGCCTCAGAAGACTTCGATCATTAGACATCTGCAGTAAGATGTTGCAGATGTTTTAACAGTATCCTGTTTTATGCTGCAGTCTGCTGGGGAGGCAGTAGGAAAAACAAGGATGCAAGGCGTCTGAACAAACTGATTAAAAAAGCTGGCTCTGTGGTTGGAATGAAATTGAACACATTGGAGGATGAGGTGGAGAGATGGGCACTTCTGACAAAACATTGATCATCCACTTCATATCTGCCTCAATGGACAACGAAACATGAGTGGTAGATGGCTCCTATCCCTGTGCTGCAGGACAGAAAGATTCAGAAAATCTTTCTTACCACCAGCAATCAGACTATTTAATTCTAAAGTAAACAGATGAGGACCCAGACTATTGAATTTCCCTTCGAGGATTAATAAAGTTATTGTATTGTATTGTGATGCTTTTAGGCTGTACATTGTTGTAGTTACTCCGCCAAAGAAAGCAGTGGAGTTATGTGATGATCGGCGTTTGTCCGTCCGTCTGTCTGTCTGTTCACAACATTCTCAAAAATGGACTAACAGATTTGGATGAAATTTTCAGGGAAGGTCAGAAATAACACGTGGACCAAGTGACTAGATTTCGGAAGCAATGCAGCTTATAGTCTGGATCCACAGATTTGTTAAAGATTTCTGTATCATTGCGAGATAGCAGCAAGGCGTCACTGTAACTATGACGACAAGTTAAAACAACAACAACAAATTCTGTGTGATAAATATCCTCCTTGGACACTGACCAAAGCCAATCACGAAGAGTGATTATGGTTGCACTACACTACACCTTTACTTTTTATGGTGAAACAAACTTAACACTAGTGTTTTCATCTATCCTTACGCTCAAACCATCCAAACAACACTAAGCCCTATAATCATTATTCTGAATATGTTTCCATTCATCTTTCACTGGCATAATTTGCCCTTTAGTTTTGTCCTTCTCACTCTCTTTCACTGCTTTGAAAAGCCAGATTATCAACCCTGTGAATTCCGGAAAACCTACCTAGTTCTCCACAGTTCTTGGCTGTTCTCAGGGTGTGAACAACCACTCAGAACGGGCTGAGAACGCCCTAAAACGGAATGGATTTGTGGGGTGGGGGGTGGGTGTGTGGGGAAAGGGGGGGAGTGACGTCACACCTGGGAGCAAGGGGGGGAGTGATACTTTGCACCTAGGGCATGGCAGAGGTGTGAAAACTAATTAGCATCCAGCCTTCCTGTCTGGCGTGACTCGGGTTGGATGAAACAAGACATGGCAACAGAAAAAAACTATGTCATGATTGGTTGAAAGATCTGTTGCTATTGGTCAACCCCTGGGCCATGAAATCCCCCCCCCCATTCCCCCACCTCCTCATCCCCCCTCACACACAATAATAATAATGCTTATTATTATTAATATTTTAATAAGGCATTAATAAATATGGGTCATGTAAAGTGTCTACTTAGTTAACCTGCATACTTGTCGTTGTTAACCAATGGGCTAAAAAATGACATTTTGAGACATGTTGAAAAACAAGCGCTTTATTGAACGTGAAACGAGAAAGTGTTTATTTGGGCTTCCGTGGCGGACATCCTCTCCTGCAGCTCAGACACCGCTCCAGCTTCTCCTCCAGCTTCTCCTCCATCTTCTCCTCCAGCGGTGCTCTCTGGCAGACAGCTCGCTGGTAACGCTCAACAGTTTCTTCTCAGTGTCTATCGCGGGTCTGACTGAAACCAATCGGTCATGTCCAGGCTGTTCCATACGAGGAGCCTGTAGTGAGACTGGCGATACCGGGCCGCCATTGTAGAAACTCTCGTAACAAAGACCACTTCTTTGTCCGTTCGTTTATCACGCGGTTCTTGCGAGACGACACGTGTGATTGGATGAGCAACTCTAACGTGATGACGTCAGTGACACAGCATTTCTGAAAGTAGCAGACTTCTCCAGGCCTGCTTTGTGTGGCCACAGTCAAAAACAACAACAACAAAAAAAGACTTCTCCAGGCAGCAGAAGGAGGTTTAGAAATTTAAAAGTTTTTTTCACTTAAATTCTACCTTCAAATTTACATGGCTTAAAGAATGTTTGGAGCTACCATAATCACTCTGGAATTTTATTCCAGACAATGTATTTAAAAAAGTAGGAGGCTTAAAATTTCTAATGAGCTGCAACTTCTTAGTTTCTAAATTGCCACTGAAACTCTCAAAGTATTATCAGCAGGCATTACTTTCTTGGAAATTGTGTTATGTTCACAACTTTTCTCCACATAAAGAAATACTTTGGCACAATGGGCAAATTACTATTAAAAACAAAAGTGTATATAATGAGAACTGGATTGGGAGGGACATAATCTTTGTGACATCCTTATTTGATGATAATGGAAGTCTTTATAGCTATGAAAACTTCCTAAAGGCTAAAGCCTTTCCAGTCAAATACAGAGACTTTGTTACTATTGTGAAGGCTATTCCATGATTGAGTTAATAAAATCCCACTTAAGTTATCAAAATTTTAATGTTCAAATACCTATTGAGGGCATTGCTGGCAGATGTGTGGTAAACACATCCACTGTACAGTTAAGCAACACAAGAGAAAAGGTGACTGTAGTCATGCTGCTCTGCACGGAGTTTGAGATGTAGGATTTTGACAGTGTTAAGTGCTTTTGATTTTACTTTTATAAAAGCTGTATGAACCCTGATTCAAATAAAGTATATACTGTATAGTTTTCAATTCAATTCAATTCAGCTTTATTCCAGACTCCAGACCAGGAGTTTTGTTTGTGCAGGGTCCTTTTTCTCTAAAAACCAGTTCAAGTGTGAAAAGTCAACCCCACCCCCAACCCCCTACCTTACACCCTCCACACCCACCAACCCTCCCACCACAGACACACACCCATCAGTCTGATTTGAATTTGTAAAGCTCACAGCATTTTCAGTGAAACTGGAAAGTTCCCCCCTTGGAGATCAGCCGTCCATCTCAATTCCTGACAATTCTCAGTAGTTTTTTGTGCTTCCTCAAAACTGCTGTTTATTGCCGTTAATTTGAAATTCCATGGAAATTTTCAGTGCCATTAACTGTCGAAAATCCCCCCTTTCATGCAGTGTTTGTAGGTTTGTGTCTTGTGGTGCTGTGTATTTTTTTTCATGCTGACATTCGTGTTTTGGGCTTTAAGCATTGAAAATAACCCTGTCAGGCAGTGTCACTAAAGAGACCACTGCTGTGAAATGATGTTAACAGGTGCCAGGCAACTGACCAAAATCAAAATCTAGTTGCTATTAATCCTGCGAGCCACGCTTTAGCCAACAACATCACTCCCAGGCTTATTAGCCAAAATTAGCACATGCCGTCACATATATTTTGAATTGCTTACAGACTCTTCACAGTCACACATTTCCCTGTCCTTGCCACAAGCTATCAGTCCTCCTCATTATGTTTCAACTTTCAGGAGGTGAAAATCTAACTCTTTAGGGCAGGGAAGGCACATTGTTTCAATCGCATGGGGTTTTCTTACATCCTTTTTGGTAATGCTGCCTGAGTCATATATTGAATCTAACATCACTTTAGGAAGTGATACACAATTTGTCCATTATGATATGTGTCAGACTTTGATCCCAGCATGTTTCAGCATTCCAGTAGGCCGGGACAGACGATGCATTGCATGTTTTACTCAGTGGATACCATAGAATAACAATTCTGATACACACACACACACACACACACACACACACACACACACACACACACACACACACACACACACACACACACTGTGTTTTTCTATCATTGTGGGGACATACCATTTACTCCCATTCATATCTAACCCTAACCCTAACCCTAAACCAGACCAAAACAATGTCTAACCCTAAAGAAACATTTTCACTTTTACTTTTTTCAGTAACAACAACATGGCCAAGAAAACACTGTTTAAACTTGTGGGGAACGAAATGAGGTGAGCGCATCACTTCATCTGCCTCTCTTCTTGCTGTGATGGGACCATCCCTTTGGAACAGGGTATATCTAGACTCATCAGACCACGTGACCAACCACATTTGTTCCTCAAAGACGATGGTTTACCACTATCCTTCCATGTTTTAATAATGCATTGGACGGTTCTTCTCCTGATTTTAGTAGTTTCAGAAATGTCCTTAGTTATTTCCTTTGCTGACTGCAGGCCAATAATTTGCAGCCGTGGACACACACCATCTGGGCCAGCTGCCTTCCCAGAGCAAAGTCTTTGAAGCTCCAACATCACCCCTGTCTCTGTGACAGAGAAGGATACAGGTGCTAGAACGGAAGTAGCTGTAGGTGTGAAGACGTGTGTAGGAGACGGAGGAGAAGGAGCGATAGTGGGGATTTCCATATGTTGAGGAGAAGGAGGAGCAGCAGTGGAAGTAGGTGTGTCCACAGTGTCAAATCTGTTGTGTCAAGAACAGATTGAGTTCATCAGCTCTTTCTACATCACCCACTATTGGCTTCCTTTTCTTTTTACTGTTGTGTCCAGAGATGGTAGTAATAACCCTCCCCACATCATGGATGTTACTGTGTTGAATATTTTTTTGTATTCCATCTTTGCCACCTTCAGTCTCCTCTTCAATTCACGTTGCAGTTCTTTGAGTCGTTCTTTGTCACCATCTCTAAAAGCTTGTTTTTTCTGGTTGAGGATTGCCTTTATGTCGCTTGTGATCTCTGGTTTGTTTTTGGGGAAATAGCGAACAGTCTTTGCAGGTATGACTGTGTCTCTACAGAAGTTGATGTATTCATTAAAACAATCAACCTGTCTGTCAATGCTCATACTGTCCTCAAATGTTTCCAGAAGCACATTCCAGTCTGTTGATTCAAAGCAGTCCCTTAGAGCTTCACTAGCTTGAGGAATCCATCTTCTGATTTGTACTTTAGTTGCAGGCTGTCTCAGCACACAAGGTTTGTAACAGGTCTGCAGATAAACCAAGTTATGATCTGACCTGCCCAGTGGTGGTAAGGCAGGAGCTCCGTGAGCTTCTTTGACAGTGGCATACAGCAGGCCTGGGGTTTTATTTTCTCTGGTAGGGCAAACAAACTGTGTAAATCCAGTCAGGGGAGAGGAGAGGCTGACATGATTGAAGTGTCCTGATATTGTTACAAGTGCCTCAGGATGTTGAATCACGTTGACAGCCTACAGCCAAAGTAATTCACACCCAGGGTAAAGCAATTGATCATTGGTCCTCACATTCAAAATTTGTATCTGCTCCAAGACTTAAGATCTGTACATTGCTCAGTCTTCTCTCCGTTCTTTGGAGGGCTTCTTTGGGGATATGCCAGTCCAGGGGCTGCTGATTATCAACAGAGCCTCCCCATCACTGCAGCTGTTTACTGTGACTCTAATCAACATCCCACTTATTCAGAATTTTTTAAAAAAAACTGTTGTGCCCATCTCTTTGGTGGTGTGGTCCTTGCTAGCAAGTGTACTTGTAAATGCAATTGTGCAAAGTTAAATCTGACTCATTTGATAAGGGTATGAAAAGGTTTTACATATGTTACATGTGTGTAACAGTATGTACATATTAATTGAATCCCCAGCTATAGTTCACAAGTGGCTCAAGCTATCAGGTTGGTAAATCTGTATAGTTTGTCACTCAAATGTACGTTTAATTATTAATGAGTTTATGCTAAGTGCCGTCACTTAGCTGAAGACACACTTTATGTTCATATCATTAAACCTCTTTGGTTTACTTTGCCCTTGAACAAGTATAAAAGATATGCAAGGAGGAGTAAAAGATCTGCACAATCTTTTGTAAGCTTTTATATAACATCTTTATTGATTGCCTTCCCTGTGCTTTGATTTTAAGGGAAAAAGGAAAGAAGAAATAAACAAAGGATGTCATTCAGCAGTAAGTGACGGGTAAGAGGGGGAGCAAACACAAAGAGGCTGAAGATAATGGATGTGAACTGGAGTAAATAGGCTGGGTGGAGAACATTAGCAGTTAGGTCAAAGCTGCTATTGTAGTGTGAGTCACTCCCTCCACTTCTAATCTTTCTAATTAGGCCTCAACAATGTTAACCAACATTGCCCCTCCTCTCCTTCTCCATCTCTACAAATCCGTCTCAGATTTAAGGAGGATTGAAAGAGGGTGGACAGTGCAAAGATAGACAGTAGCTGTGTGGTTGTTCTTTTGGGTCTAGCACTGAAATTATCTGAAAATTAGCTTAATTTATTCAGCACTACTCATATATTTGTAAAGGTAAAAGTAGGGATGTGTATCGCTAAGCTGTTAAAAGTTCTGCTACTCATACTGATACTACTCATCAGTCCAGTACTTTAATGGTACTCTTATTGGTACTCTTTGATTGATTTTATTTATTTGTTTTATTTTTCAAGAGAAACAATAAACAAATTAAAAATTCTTTATTTTCAGTTCCAGAAATTGCTGGATAATGCTTACTTTAAATGAAATCCCCTGTCTGCATATTTAACTTCATGTGTGGGCATCTAGCAAACACAACATACCTGGTGAGCAAAGAATGATTTACGAACTCAGCGGTCAAAATGTGGTTTCTTCCGTCTGTGTCTGATGAATTTCTGCTGAATATTTTGACAGATGGTCTATGTTTCTGCTCTTATGTGCAAACGACTTGTTACTCTTGTGGCAACAAACTGTAGTGACGTATTATCATACTTTTAAATGTTTACTTGTCATATCTATCGCCACCTGTATGTGCTGCCTGGAGCTGCAGGTGATGACAGAGAGCTGTTCCACTATAAGATGCTTTGTTTTGGGTTTGGAAAGCAATAATATAATAATATACACATAACTTATTATGATTAAATAGAATGTGCAACACAACTTTCTTCTTATATTTTGAAGCACCAGTAGCAGAAACATGAAGGTCAGAATTTATTGATCCTACATTGTGTATAAATTTCACCAAGACTCAGAGGTAGACATCACAATCATGGGGCAGAATGGGTGGAAATAAGTTATCTTTCACACAGTGTTTTTAGCTTTATTGCTAGTTCATAGATGAAGTTAACTTGAAAGTAACTCCACAGCAAGAATGTCATGTTCTGGTAGACCACACTTTACATCATCCTATCGTAGCTGAGGTAGAGTAGGATGTTTCCACCCTTTTTTGGCCACTACAGCTGGTGTAGAAAGGCTCTGAATGTGCCAACATATTTGTTATATTCCTGGAATAGTGACACCTTAATCCATCTATTTATAATCTGTCAAAATGATGTGTTATGCTGAGAACCTATGGACAAACAAAAAAAGAGGAAAGAAAAAAGAGCAATTAACCAGCTAATTAAATAATATGCATTTTTTGTATTATATATTATGCATACATTTACTGTCCTAATGTTATAGTGTAACATATATTTCTTGCACTGATATTTTAATTAAAATAATTTTAACTTAGCCAACAGAGCCGCTGTTTGTACAGCTTGTGTACGATAGAGCAGTCAATGGAGAATCTACAAATGAGGTAAGGAGCATCAAGTTGTTAGTAGCTGGCTCTCAATATAAAGGTTGAGAGTGTGTTTAGGTTGACAAGTCTGGTGGTGCTGTCAGCCATACTTATGTATGTGAGTGTTTGTGTGCATGTGTGGGGAATGCTAATGCAGAGGCTTGTGCTTCCATGTGGACCAAGCAGGCAGTATTTATTATGCAACTGGCAAGCAGTGAGTCTGAGCTCTGCTTACAGAGTAGCAGAGACAGACAGAGGGGCAGAGAGATGGATGGGAGAGAGTGAGGAAGACACATTGCTGCTTGTGCAGCTATTCATGTTAGAAAAATATGTTTTGGGGGACATATTCTGTCTGGATAAAGGATATCACATTGAATCTTAATGTTATATGCAACAGTAAAATGGTCAGTTTGGTATTCCCTTTATTATACAGGGCTTCATAGAGTTCTCACCCGCATCAGAAGACATCACAGGAAAAGGTTGTCCTTGCTTTATTTTTCAGCATACTTTAACTTCAATGCACTTGGTCCACTGATGTACAGGCTTTGCTGTCCTTTCACAGAAAGTCACATCTTGAACCTCCAGATACTCCTCAACAACATGGATGCCTTTATTATCATTTTGAAAAAGGTGACTGTGCAAGTGTGAATTTGAAAAAAAATAGATAATAGTCAGATGGTGCAGGTTGGGTTGGTAAGGTTCATGGAGCAACAGTTCAAACCTGAATTTGACTGCTTCCGCCTCTTGTGTTGTGTGGATGGACGCATTGTCCAAAGTGAACTTTAGCTACCAGATGTAGCAGAAACACCTATATAGCCAAACTGTAAAAAAGCTAAAAAGAGTACAGACAGGAGTGTACTTTGTTTACAGGGTGCAATATTGTGCATGGTTTCCATGTTGTATTGATGACATTCTCATACTGATTATGATGTTCCAATATACAGTCAAGTCATTGACACAGTTTTCAGCATTTGGGCGCTGTATACCACCACAATCAATCAAACTTTATTTATAGAGCACTTTTCATAGAATGGATTTTATATGAAGCAATCAAGATGTGCTTGAAGTGCAGATTTACAGCTTCAATTTGAGGGTATTTACATCCAAATCAGGGGAATGGTTTTGGAATTACATCATCAAAATTGTTTATTTTATATTTTGGTTGCAAATCCTTTGCAGTCAATGACAGCTTGAAGTCTGGAACCTATACACATCACCAGATGCTGGGTTTTGGTCCCTGGTGATACTCTGCTAGGTCTCTACCGCAACTGTCTTCACTTCTTGCTTATTCTTGGGGCATTTTCCCTTCAATTTTGTCTTCAGCAGTGAAATGCATGCTCAACTGGATTCAAGTCAGGTGATTGACTTGGCCATTGCAGAACATTGCACTTCTTTGCCTTAAAAAACGCTTTGATTGTTTTGATAGTATGCTTTGGGTCATTTACCATCTAAATCGTGAAGTGTTGTCCGATGAGTTCTGAACCATTTGGCAGAATACGAGCAGATAATATTGCTCTAAACACTTCAGAATTCATCCTGCTGCTTTTGTCAACAATCACATCATCAACAAGAAAAGCATTCGGAGAGCACAGTACTTTGCCAAGGCTGCTCAGTCGTATCATTTCTGACGGATGAAATCTTTAATGAAAATATGACCTTGCACTGACTACAGGTGTTGTGTTATGTATGTGTACCTTATGTACAGATACCAAATACCTAAATATGTAGTGGGCGGCAGGAATCCGTGGGACATGGAAACAGTCCCACAATTTAATCAGTTTTTCCTTGTATCATTTCCGATAAGTCCCGATAAGTACACAGCGGTGGACCATTTTATAGTAGGATCGCAATCATATGATCGTCAGCAAGCAGCTAACGTAGTGTTCACTTGCTGTCATAGTTACAATGACGTTGCGCTGCTATCTTGCAATGATACATAAATCTTTAGCAAATCCAGTCACATCACTACCAAATTCTAATCACTTGGTCCTTGTGTCATTTCTGACCTTCCTTGAAAATTTCATCCATATCCATTAGTCCGTTTTTGGGTAATGTTGCGCACAAAAAGACCGACAAACAGACAGACAGACAAACTAATGCCGATCATCACATAACTCCACCAAGAAACATGGTTGAGTAATAAATATGAGAGAACCAGTTCCATTGCCAGCCATACATGCTCATATTCCGCTACCACCACCATGCTTCACTGAAGAGCTGGTATGCTTTTGATCTTGAGCAATTCTTTCCCTTCTCCACACTCTTCTCTTCTCATCATTTTGGTGTAAGTTGATCTTTGTCTCATCTGTTCATAAGATGTTGTGTCAGAACAGCACAGGCTCTTTTACATGTTTTTTGACAAACCCTAACTCTGTTTTTAATGCTCAACAATGGCTTACACTTTGTGGTGAACCGTCTGTATTTACTCTGGTGATGTCCTCTCTTAATTGTTGACTTTGACACAGATACGCCTACATCCTGGAGAGTGTTCTTGATCAGGCCAACTGTTGTGAAGGAGTTTTTCTTAAGCAGGGAAAGGATTCTTCTGTCATCCACTACACTTGTTTTCTGTGGTCTTCCAGGTCTTTTGGCATTGCTGAGCTCACCAGTGCGCTCTTTCTTTGTAAGAATGTACCAAACAATTGATTTAGCTAAACCTAATGCTTTTGCTGATGGGTTTGTTTTGATTTTTCAGCCCATTGATGGCTTGCCAGTGACAGCTCTTTTGACTTCATATTGAGAGTTGACCTTACCAGATTCCAAACACAAATACTATGCTTGAAATGACCTCTAGACCTTTCATCTGCTCCTTGTAAATGAAATAATGAGGGAATAACACACATTTGGACATGGAACAGCTTAGCAGCCAATTGTCCAATTATTTTTGGTCCCTTAAAAAGGTGGAGGGCACATATAAAATGCGTTGCCATTCCTCCACCGTTCAGCTGTTTTGGATCTAAATACCTTCAAATTAGAGCTGACAGTTTGCACTTTGATTGTTTGATTGTTTCATTCCAAATCCATTGTGGTGGCGTATAGAGCTGAAATGCTGAAAATTGTGTCAATGTCTAAGTATTAATTTACCTGACTGTGTTGTAAGTCCACTCTGTTGCTCTGTCCTCTGATTTCCTCATAATCCCTCACTCCATTCAAATGTTATGAATTAAAAGACCCAAGGTTAGGACAGTGACACTAACAGACGTGAGTTTATTTGATGTTGCCATGTACTTACAGCAGTAATTGCACTAACTGACATTCTTGTATGGCTATTGAGCTTCTGTAATGGATATATGGGATTTGAGTCACTGTAATTAAAATAGCAAACATTCACATGTTAATTTTAAGTTATTGGTAAGACACTACTGGACATGTGGAATTTGAGGAATTAATTGGGATGGATGAGTGAAATATCAATAATGACACTAAAAACTGGAACACCGAGTAACTGTGACAGTGGGGCAGAAGGCAGACCTGCTGCATGCTGTATGCATGAAGAGATGATTTTATTTTTACCAGTAACAGATAATGTTGGTGCAAGGGCAGAGTAAGGCCAGTATGAAATGAGATTTGGGGCCAGTGCCAGCTGATGATAACCTGCTCCAAATGGATTGGTAATGGCTATTTATTGGGGTGCAAGCCCCTCAACTGCTTTGACACTAATGAATGCAGATTGAAATGTGGCTGAGTGACTTTGGCTTGAGGTAATAGCATGAATTTGCGTGTGTGTGTGTGTGTGTGTGTGTGTGTGTGTGTGTGTGTGTGTGTGTCTGTGTGTGTGTGTGTGTGTGTCTGTGTCTGTCTGTCTGTCTGTCTGTCTGTCTGTGTGTGTGTGTGTGTGTGTGTCTGTGTGTGTGTGTGTGTGTGTGTGTGTGTGTGTGTGTGTGTGTGTGTGTGTGTGTGTGTGTGTGTGTGTGTGTGTGTCTGTCTGTCTGTCTGTCTGTCTGTCTGTCTGTCTGTGTGTGTGTGTGTGTGTCTGTGTGCACACAGATATTATTATATGGTTGTTGTTCTTGTGAATGTGGATACCACCACTTGTTTTTGTTTTGCAGATGCTTGTGGATGGTATTCTTGCTGGTTTTCTTCTTTTGAAATAAAAAAATAAAAAAGTGATTAATTAAATAAATGAAGATTCATCATAGCACAACTGAAAAAACACCAACAATCAGAAGATAAAGAAAATAACAGTAATATAACACTGTAAAAAGTCATCAGTTTGCTTTTGTTAAATTTAGTCACAATAATTTGCAATATTTTATCATTTACCCTGCAGGCATTAATAGATAAAGATGTTTTTTTTATATTGTTTACAGATTTCATCTGCAACTATTCAATGGAGGTTTGACTCTTATTCTGTCTTTCTCATCTCAGCTAGACAGTTTAGCTTCAGTAGCTGCTTACAATACCGAAATAATTCCAGCTACTTTTATGGTTACGGCATTTTAAAGAATTTTAGCTGCTGTCACCTCTTTCACTTAAAGCAGCAGTTCAGCCACTGTCACCTTTTACTCTTTATTGTTTTTATACACTCCTGATAGACTCTGTGTTTTCCGCCACAACACTTCCCAGTTCACCCAACACTTAAGCACTGATCAGCTGACAGTTCTAACATTGCAGTGCTTTTGCCTCCACTGACACTTCAGGTTATGTAAATGCTTGATAAACCTTGAACTGTTCCTCTAACACAGTGTTTCACATGCCGGAGGAAAAGGACATGTTAATGCATTTAACCCTGAAAACCTGACGTGTGTGCTCCACATCCCAAAGTTTTCAATGCAGTGAGCACACATCAAATGAAACTGCTCAGCCTGACCTTTACAAGGATGTTAGTTAATTGTGCAACGAGGTATAGTTATGAAAATTATTTTTGAATTGAAATCAAATTCATTCATTAGTTGTTTTTTTAGTTGGCGCAAAAAACAAAACATTATTGACAGGTTTTTATACCAGGATAAAATACATAAACATGAATGGGGAAGTAATAATTATATTGGCGAGAATAACAATTGGGAAATATGTCAAAGCAGACAAATTTAAGTGTGGAATTAAAGAGCATAAAGAAATGAAGATCATCGTAACCATAATATTAATGTAATGAGGTGGCATAAGAGTTATTTTCAATAAAAATAGAGGTGGGGACAAAGATGTTATTGGTAAGAATTTTATTCTTACCAGTAAGATTAATGTTGATAAATGATTATTCTTTCATTGGGTTGAAATATCATATGCATTTTCCTGCTCTGGGCTGCACAGTGGAGTAGTGGTTAGCACTTTTGCCTTGCAGCAAGAAGATCTCCAGTTCGTGTCCCAGCCTTTGAGTTTGCTTGTTCTCCATGCGTGGGTTTTCTCCGGGTACTCCGGCTTCCTCCCACAGTCCAAAAATATGCTGAGTTTAATTGATTACTCTAAATTGTCCGTGGGTGTGAATGTGAGTGTGATTGTTTGTCTGTATATGTAGCCCTGTGACAGACTGGTGACCTGTCCAGGGTGTCCCCTGCCTTCGCCCAAGTCAGCTGGGATAGGCTCCAGCACCCCCACGACCCTAATGAGGATTAAGTGGTGTATAGAGAATGGATGGATGGATGGATTTTCCTGCTCTGTGCCTGCAGGTGTAACCAATCTAAATTTCCAGTAGATATGGCATAAAGTGCATAGACGAATCACCCTATCATTGATTTGCTTGTTAACACCATGACAGTATTTCCATAGTTGCTGTCCACAATGGAAATTTAAGAAATGTTTTGAAGTGTTCTCAGTGTATCAGAGATGTAGTGCTTCCTCATATAGTTGACAAAATCTGGCATGTTTCCCTGCCTCCCTGCCCCCTTCCTGCAGTAGTATAAGAGTGTCTTCCTGGCTTCCAAAACATATTGATCTCAAAATAACATCAAAGAGGCCAGCTGACTGACTAAAGATGTGCTAGAAGGAGAAGGCATTGGCTGGAAGAGTGAAAAGACAAGGAGGAAACCAGATCCAGCTCGAGTGAGGATTGTGCTTGGACAGCAGCAAGGAGACAGAGTTTGTAGTTTTTGTGGGAAGTGTTTTGTACCGTTGAACAATGTTTGATGACTTTGAGGTCATAAAAAATTAAGAAAGGACTTTACTTTGACTGTGCAGCAGTATTTCACTGTCAGACTGAGTTTAGCAGCCTTCTGGTTGATCCATGAACCTACAGGAATAAATTACTGTCAAGGTGCACTCAAGAAATTTGTATTATTACTCTGTCATAGAACACAGTGGAGTTTTGAAATGATTGTCATTGGTTTGTCTGTCTGTCTGTGTGTCTGTTTGTCTGTTTTCAACATTATTAAAAAATGGACTAACAGATTTGGATGAAATTTTCAGGGAAGGTCAGAAATACCACAAAGACCAACTGGCTAGATTTTGACAGTTATGTGGCTTATAGTCTGGATCCATGGATTTGTTAAAGATTTATTTGTATCATTGTGAGATTGCGGCACGGCATAACTGTTACTATGACAAGTGAACGCTGCATCAGCTGCCTGCTGATAATCACATGATTGCGATTCTACTGCAAATCCACCGCTGTAGACTTCTCGGAACTTATTTGTCAGGAATGATACAAGGAGCAATTGATTAAACTGTGGAGGTGTTTCCGAGTCCCATCAGTTCCTACTGCTATACAATCAGGTCACAGTATCTGTACATACTGTACACATGTACCACACACGCCTCATTTCATCATAGCATAAAATGACAGATAAAATCTTTAAAAATATCAGAACTCGGAATAAGAGTATTGATTCTAGTATCAGTCCCACAGCATCAAAACCTATAATAAAAAGATATTTGTACATAATTTATGTTGACCACTGAACGTGGGGTTTGTGAATCTAATTCCATACTGGCTCTGTATGTATGTATGAATGTGTAAACCAGCTCTGAATCCACAACTTGGGTCAACTGATGTGTCAGTGTCTGTTTTCCAGGTTTCTTTAGAAACAATCCAAATGGAAATCAAATTTGAAATGGTTGAAATTCCGTCATTGATACCCATGGGGGTCTGCACATTGGTTTCTGGTTAGTACCTTCATGTTGCAGCTAGAAGATCCCTGGTTCATGTCCCACCCTTCCCAGGAGCTATTCTGCATGGAGTTTGTATGTTCTCTCTGTGCATGCATGAGTTTTCTCCAGGTAGTCCAGCTTCCTCCCACAGTCCAAAAACATGCTAAGGCTAATTTGTGATTCTAGCATGAATGTTTGTCTCTATATGTAGCCCTGTGATAGACTGGTGACCTGTCTAGGTTGTCCCCTGCCTTCACCCTAAGTCAGCTGGGCTAGACTCCAGCCACCTGCGATGGATACCCCATTGGTGTGGGGGAAAAAAAGTGTGTATCATTTACCAAATGGCTACTTCAGGTAAAAGTTAGGTCATGTGATGCTGAAAATGTAAATAGAAGGTGAAAATCATAGACGCTGAATCCATTGGTTTTCAACCACATGACACAATGAATTTCTGCGTGAGCCAGAGACATACACAGATATCATCCACATTAGGAGCAGCAGAATGAAAAAGAACCAAGCATTATCAGCAGTGTAATGTGAAGGTTGAGTTACAGCCACTGCTGTGCGAAGTGGACCTAAATGTGCAATATGGCTTTAGTCAGGCAGCACTTATGGGGCATATTGATCCGCCAGTGAAAGGCAAGTCTCTCGCTTCTCCTTTCTTCATACGAGATGCTCAGGTACTATATCTCTGAGACGGCCCATATCTACCCTTTCTTTTATGCAGTTGTACAACACTCTCTCTCTCTCTCACACACACACACACACACACACACACACACACACACACACACACACACACACACACACACACACACACACACAGATACTGTGTTTTTCTATCATTGTGGAGACATACCATTGACTCCCATTCATATCTAACCCCTAACCCTAACCTTAATGCAGACCAAAACAATGTCTAACCCTAAAGAAACGTTTTTGCACTTTTACTTTTTTCAGTAACAACAACATGGCCAAGAAAACACTGTTTAAACTTGTGGGGAATGAGGTCCCCACAAGTGACATTGTTTTCGGTTTTCCTACAGTTGTAGGGACATTTGGTCCCCACAAGTATAGCCAGCACGTGACCACCCACACACACCCCACACGCACACAGTGCTTGAATAATTATGTGTGCCGATGCAAAAGCATTTAAGCACACTTATTGTTATTCCTCAGGCTCATTCTTATTTTAGATTCTTGAAATTTTGGTCACCTAACTTGTCCAGCAGCTTTGAGAAAAACTGTACAGATTCTATATCAAATAGGGTTGGGTAGGAAATGGCGTGCTCTTTCTTTTGTTAGCAATTTGTTAAACAATTTTTCAAAAATTTGCACAAAAACTGCGTTAAAATACCCATTGTAATGAATGGGAAGTCGACCGGACAACTGTCAAAACCCAGCTGTCGTTGGAACCCTGTAGCTCTGGCAGATTTTACAATGGAAACTTACATTAATGTTTAAGTGGGTCACAAGGCTTTGAATGTTTTTAATCTGAAGCAGTGTTGTGATACATTTTACACTTTTTACCCAGTTACAACTTAGGTTTTATGAATTTCCGTAAAATTGACGTGTGATGACATAAAATTTGTCAAGACAAAAGTTTATGAAAATAGTGCAGTTAACCATGTCTCTTTCTCACAGTTTCTACTCTACATGAATAATGTTTACTTAAAAATGTAGGCATTTTGTCCTCTTTACCAAGTGTGACTCTCTAGGATTTATGTTTTTTTTCTTCCATAAATCACCTCAGAACATGAGTCTACTAACCAGACCTCTCATTGACTTCTGTATTATCTGTGCTTTTGAGAAATGAAAATCGGAAATGGAGAGTCTCTCCAACCTGCCACCAAATCTGTATATCACACAGTATGTACATGAAAATACATCAAATTATTCAAAATCAGATTGTGCTTCACACGATTAAAGAATTGTTGCAATTTTCAAGTTTTGAGCTGTGATGGTTGTGATGGCGTGTTCAAGGGTCTTTAGCCTGCCTTTCTGTTCCTTTCTCTGCACTTAAACTGTCTTTTCACCCGCCAGTGAGTAAATTTAACAGCAGCTTCAAGACAAATGAAATCAGCTGTTACTAATGATACTAACAAAGCCTTAATACATGTTCTAACAGGTTCCAGACCAATATCCATCAGCCATAGAGTGCTCAGTGGCTTCATATGTGTTGGCCTAACCTTCTAAATAAATGTCTCTCACAGGTAACTGTGGTTTAAGGCAGTGATTTTCAGCCACTGTGCTGTGGTACACTTTTGTGCCTTCTGAGATCAAGTGTGCCATAGGAAAATATCCTGTTTTATTCATCCAAAAATGTGTTATTTAGCTACATGTGAATGCAATGTTGTGACTGGTAGGATAATAAAGCTAGGGCAATTATGCTTAGTGTGTGCCATGGTGTGTGTCCAACAGTGCCATGGTCCAAAGCAAAGTTATTGGACAATTGGCTGCTCAGCTGTTCCATGTCCAGGTGTGTGTTATTCCCTCATTATTTCATTTACAAGGAGCAGATAAAAGGTTGTGGTGTTTATTGGAGCTTACTAAACACTATTTCCTTCTGTCTCTTTCTTACACACACATATTGATGGATAAACCATCTGTATGTTCGGGTTTACTTCACAACAAGAAGAGACGGGGAGTCAACAGGATTCTGTGAAGTACACTATACTTTGATAGTAAGAGTTCAAAGATGTTTAACGGAACTGATAAGGGTTTGTGACATGCTGGATTTTCAAAAGAAAATGTATTTGTACAGATGTATTTGTGGATAATTATAGCAGCATATATCAGCTATCAAAAGCTGCATTGGCATACTCAAAATTTCTTCAGCTATTTTCAAGTTGAAATAAAAATGTAATTTTGAATCATATAATTGAATTTGGATTTATTCAAACTATTTCAATTCCAAAAACATGTAACCTAATGAAATATATTGTAATACTGGTTATTTTTGTTCCCATTGTGGAGTAACTGCAGTATCACGAGCATTCTCCAGCCTCTCTGTTGAACTCTTCCCTTTCTGTGCTCCTGTCCTGTTCTTATCTTGCAGGCAGCTTTTATTCATCATAGATGTCACCTTGCCATCACCTCCACCCCATCCTTGAAACATATAACACGTTGTCAAAAAATGATTCAGACTCAATGACTAAGGCAGAATAAAAAGTTGTGTTTCTGGCATAGCTCCTTTACATAGTCTGTGTCAAGCCTGGGATATGGACAGCTCCCCCTTTTCTTCAGAATCTTCCTCAGCTTGTTCTCCTTTAAAAAAATATAAATCACTGATGCCGCCACTTATGTATCCTCATTGGAATTTTCCACCATCCCTCTCCCTGGTGCTGGATATAGAGCTGTAAATAAAGGGCTCAACGCTCTTTGACAAATGGTCGTTCTGCATGTGACAGGATGCTTTAGCAGAGAGGCATTAGCAAGAGCTAATCAAAGACAGCGAGCTGAATGCAGACTGCATGCCCATGAGTAATTGGTCAGAGAGGCTGTGTGTGTGTGTGTGTGTGTGTGTGTGTGTGTGTGTGTGTGTGTGTGTGTGTGTGTGTGTGTGTGTGTGTGTGTGTGTGTGTGTGTGTGTGTGTGTGTGTGTGTGTGTGTCTCATTAGGGAGAGAGTGTATAGACAATTGTTTTAGTTGGCTAATGATGTGGCTGTTCCCATCTTAGTTCATTCTCTCGCTTCTTATTCCCGATGCCCCGGTCAGCCATTCAGCCAACTAGTCAATCAGTGCTCTGGTCAGAGGCTGCTGCAGCAGTAATAGCTGTAGGACCCTCCCCCATAGCTAATGCCTAAACTAATAGGCCAATTATTGTATGGGGATTTTTCTGATGGCTGCATGAGATAGAGACCCAGGCAACATGATGGGCTGTGTCTCTGTGTGTGTACTAAATCTGACTGATTGGAACTTTTGTAGGCTGTACCGGTGTTTCAGTGCTGTAGTAGTGAATCTCTAATACTAAATTTGTGACTGTAAATCTGAAATACATATTATGCAGGTTGTTGCCACCAGTTCAATTATTTTTTTGTTGAAAAAGACACCCATGCCCATAGAGGATGAAATGTTTCAAATGAAATGGCCAAAGCAGTAGATAATCAAAGCAATGCTCAGATTGCTGTTTGTTCAAATGCAGATTATCTGTCCTTTCTTTCCATATTAGTACTGCTGATAAGATTTCAATTCTACTGCCACCATCCTCGATGTATAGAACAGAGCTCAAAGTAATGCTTTAGGTGCATTACCACCACCTACCAGGCTGGAGTATGTGCATCAGTGTTACCAGTGTACCAGAAATTAGGGAACTAATTACTGGACTAAAGGTCTGAAGAATATATGGTCTTTGTCCTTTCACTGAATTTATACATTTCACACAAAAAGTGCTACTCTTAGGCTTTGTACCGGTAACACTGATACAAACTCCAGCCCCATCTCCAGGTAGGTGGCGGTAATGAACCTAAAGTCTGTTTGCCAGCCGCAAAGAAGATGCACAGGGTGCACTGAGTGATGTCAGCACAGAAGAAAGTTTGATGGACATTAAAGGAAGACAAGACCATGTTGCTTGGCTTGTTGGGTGGCACGTTTTCTTTTAAAAACTTTCCCAAAGGCAGCATGGACAAAAGTGTGGATTATTAACCTAGCTGCATTAACATGGTTATAAGATTACCCGTGGATACCTTAACTTTCTAAACTTTGGACTTCAGATGGTTTTCCTCTCAGCTTGTGTGCATCATGATGCCATGTGGAAAATAGCTGAAAAAAAATAAGTATCTGACTGTGAGATGTCATAAAAAAAAATGGGGAAAAAATTACATGGGGATGTATGCCCAACTAAAATCTGTGAAAACACAATTGCAGTAGTAATTGTGAAGTATAGAATGAGCCACAGTACCACTATTTAGAGCTACAGTGGCAATCCTCACTAAATGACGCCAAGGACAAAGTGCTACTTTTGGAATCAAGCAGTGTAAAATGGACAGTCACTGTGTCAGCTCAGATAGTGTGAAGGACAGTTCATTACGTTCATCTCTGTGGATGATGTCCAATAAAAATATATTGCTTGCTGTTTGGAACAAAATTGTAGGAAGAAATTTTGCGAAACAAACATAAATGAAGCATGATGAATGCTAAAGGGATATTCTCTGCTCAGATGAGACCAAGGTTAATTTCTTTTGGTCCAGTGTGTTGGCATTAACTGAGCAAGGTCTACCGCAGTGACTGCACAGACCTGACCGTGAGGCATGGAGATAGAAGTGTGATGATATGCGGTTGCATGAATGCAAAAGGTGTTGGGTACAAGACATTTATAAAGAGTACAATGAATTCCTGTGGAAATATATAAAATGCTGCTGAGAAGATGTGACTGTCTCCAGAAATGTTATATCAGTCGGTCTGTCATCAAAAATTAAAGTATACATATTAAGTATTTAAAAAAATCAACAAAAACAAAAATATTTCACAATGTTTATTTTAGTTACGAACACCCACTAAACTACTCAGAGGGTTTATCATTCCATTTGACTGTCACACTTTTTAAGCTATTTGGATTCCTCCCTTTCCTATAACAGGAAGAGGAAGCCATTAGTGGACAGCTTTGAGCCTTCATTGACATGTTGTGGGAGTGGATTTCTTTAGGTTCACGGACACTTAAGTACAATGAATGAGTTTTTCTTCATATTTTTTATTTTAAAATTTTGAGACAAAAGATCTCTCTACAAGGTTAATGTTTTTCCCCCATGCAAAATCAGTTTTTATTTATGATCACTGCAAAACTGTTACGGTAGTAATGGATTATAGTTGTGTTAAAGCTTTCTGCAGACTGATTAATGAAAACCGCCTTAGAGAATCCAACTTACACAGTCTGAACCATGTGTTGCTCATTGGCACTTTACTTACATGAGGCTAGGGCAAATGCTGCTCTTGTAGTTCCCTCATGGATATTTCCTGTCAGACCAGCTGATCCAAATGGTGATACAATGAAAAATAGGGTTGAAGGATGGGGAGAAAATATCGACTCAAATGTAATTTCGTTGTATAATAAAGTGTGCAATGACAATAAATTCTCTGATTCTGATTCTGATTCTGACTTGTAATTTTATTTTTGACATATATTGTGATTATTTGTTTTTTTCTTTTCTTTTGAGGTCAGGCTTCAGTTCAGTTGTCACAGCATAACAGATTTAAAGCACGTGACAGCACCGCCACATGAGATATCATCAAAAGTTTCACTGTCACAGTAGGAGGATAGTATTCATTTTTAAAGCATTTGACTCAACAGTTTAAACTCTATGTCAGACACACTGCCAAATTGTACAAAATGTGACAAATAAATAATGACTGGACTACTACCTGTCGACCTACAGCTACGTAGTATACGTTGAGCAATGGGCATAAACACACCCTAAAAGTTTCAAACTACTAGAATTAAAAATGAAACTGCAGTGTTTGTATCATTTTTCAGTGACTATACTTCATATAGTTTAGAATCGACAAATTGCCGAGACTGCTCATTGTTTCAAAATGCAATTTCAATTTAAAATTAAATAATTGTTCAGCCCCGTTGTAAATCAAGTGCTCATCCACCCCAATGGTTTCTCATCCTTTAGGCTCCCCTCAAAATCAGGTTGTGGCCACAAAAGAACAAAGTGAGGATGCTTTCAAAAATAATGTCATGCATAGATGTTTTTGACCTAATTTCATACAAAGTGCAGTAATCAGCAAAGAACTTAAATCAGTACTAATGGAAGTGTCTCGGAGAGGTGGCAGTAGAGCTTCTGACTACGTTGTTCAACAAGATCTTAGAGAGTGAGAAGATGCCTGAGGAATGGAGGAGAAGTGTGCTGGTGCTGATTTTTAAGAACAAGGGGGATGTGCAGAGTTGCGACAACAGATGAATAAATTTGACAAGACATACAATGAAGTTATGAGGAAGAGTAGTAGAATCTAGACTAAGGACAGAAGTGAGCATTTGGGAGCAGCAGTGTGGTTTCATACCAAGAAAGAGCACAACAGATGCAGTATTTGCTTTGAGGATGTTGATAGAGAAGTACAGAGAAAGTCAGAGGGAGCTGCATCGTGTCTTTGTAGATATAAAGAAAACCGAGAGAGGAGCTGTGGTATTTTTTGAGGAATTCTGTATGGCAGAGTGGTGCATGACATGTATGAGGACTGTAAGACAGTGGTGAGGTGTGCTGTAGGAGTAACAGAGGAGTTCAAGGTGGAGGTGGGACTGTATCAAGGATCAGCTCTGAGCCCCTTCTTGTTTGCTATGGTGATGGACAGCCTGTCAGATGAGGTCAGACAGGAATCTCCATGGACTATGATGTTTGCAGATGACATTGTGATCTGTAATGAGAGCAGGGAGCAGGTGGAGGAAAATCTAGAGAGGTGGAGGTATGCCCTGGAAAGGAGAGGAATGAAGGTTAGCCGCAGCAAGACAGAATGCATGTTTGTGAATGAGAGGGACCCAAGTGGAAGAGTGAGGTTACAGTGAGAAGAGATAAAGGTGGATGGTTATAAGTATTAAGGGCTAATAGTCTAGAGCAACGGAGAGTGTGGAAAAGAGGCGAAGAAGCAAGCAGGTTGGAACAGTTGGAGAAAAGTGTCAGACATAATGTGTGATAAAAGAGTATCAGCAAGTATTAAAGGAACAGTGCAGAAAACGGTGATGAGACCAGCAATGTTGTCTGGTTAGAGAAAATGGCACTGAGGAAAAGACAGGAGGCAGAGCTGGAGGTAGCAGAGGTTGAAATATCGAGGTTCTTTTTGGGAGTGACCAGAACTCATAGATTTAGGAATGAGTACATCACAGTGCATGCTAAATGTTTGGAGATAAATCTAGAAAGACCAGATTGGGATGGTTTGGACATGTACAGATGAGGAATGGTGATTATATTGGTAGAAGGATGCTGAGCTTGAACTGGCAGGCAAGAGGCCTAGAGGAAGACCACAGAGGAGATTTATGAATGTAGTGAAAGATGCCATAAAGTGTGTACTTTATGTGTACTCTATGTACGGATACCGACTTGCGTGACCTAAGTATGTAGCGGGTGGCAGAATTGATGGGACTTGGAAACACCCTCACAATTTAATCAACTGTTCCTTGTATCGTTTCCGACGGATAAGTCCTGACAAGTCCGCAACGGTGAATCGCAATCATGTGATCATCAGCAGGCAGCTGACGCAGTATTCATTTGTTGTCATAGTTACAGTGCCGCCATCCCGCAATGATCCAGAAATTTTTAACATATTCGTGGATCCAGACTATAAGCTGCATCACTGCCAAAATCTAATCACTTCATCCTTGTGCCATTTCTGATCTTCTCTGAAAATTTCATCTAAATCCATAGGTTTTTGAGTAATGTTGCTAACAGACAGACAGACAGACAGACAGACAGACAGACAGACAGACCAATGCCAATCATCGCATAACTCCGCCATGTTCCTTGGTGGAGCAATTAAACACAACAAAACAAAATGAAACAAAACTCGAAAACCACTCACAGAGCGCAGTACTCCGCCAAGACTGCTCAGTCGATGTATCACTTTTGATGGATGAAATTTTTAATGAAAAATGACCTTGTGCTAGCACAGGCATGTGAAAAGTCCGAAAAGTCACATAAAGATGAAAGAAAACAGTTCCACACCATTGCTGTCTAGCAAAAGATGTGTCTAAACTTAGATGCACCTCGCTGGAATGGGGACAAGCTCTTACGGTGAAGAAATGAGTGAAGGACAGAAAGGTGAATTTGTGTTCCAAATCAAGCTGACGGCTGAATTTGTCATGTGTGGCAGGTGTTTGCTACATTGTGTGACCTAAATTTGTAGCAGGCGGAAGGACTGATGGGACTCAGAAACACCCCACAGTTTAATCAGTTGTTCCTTGTATGATTTCCAATGGATAAATCAATTTTTAGTAGAATTGCAATCATGTAATCATCAGCAGTTAACTGACACAAGGTTCACGTCATGGTTACAGCGACGCCGTGCTAACAGCTATATCTGGCAATGGGAAATCCTTAGCAAAGCCGTGGATCCAGATTGTAAGCCACATCACTGCCAAAATTTAATCACTTGGTCCTTGTGTCATGTCTGACCATCCCTGATAATTTCATTCAAATCTGTTGGGCCTTTCTTGAGTAATGTTTTACACAGACAGACAGACAGACAGACAGATGTACGCCGATTGTCACATAAATCCACCATTCCTTGGCAGAGTAACAAAAAAAACTCACACACACACAAACCAGCTAAGCAGGATAAGCACAAGCAGAAATATACAGGAGAACATCATCATGGCAAGGAGGACAAACAGAACACAAACTGACAAAGACAAAGAGAACAAGACCATTTCTACACTTTGAACTGAGCGAGGAGACAAAACGCAGGTGATCAACAAGACACAAGTGAAAATAATCAGGGCAACCTAACAGAAGAAAAACAGAAACAAAGGTTGAAAGTAAAACAACAAGAGACCCACGGCGTCCGGGTAGCTCAACAGGTTAAGCAGGTGACCCATGTACAGGGACTGGTCCCCGATTTTCGCTCACGGCCCTTTGCTGCATGTCTTCCCCCAACTCTTGTCCCTCCTTTCCTGTCTGTCTCCACTGCACCTATCAAAAAAAGGCCAAAAAATAGCTTAAGAAAAGAGGCACACAAGCTGGGGAATGTCAAAATAAAAATGGAAATGGAACTACTTTTACTTGGAGTTTACTTATCACTCCTTTTATGGTCTGAGTTCTTTCAGAGAACCAAATTTTCAGTTTTTTCTGGGGTTTGGTGGATATTTGAAACATAGTTATTTGACAGTTCTTGGTGCATGAAGTCATGCATATACATTTCAAAGTTCAGATTTGTTTTTATAATAAATGCTCAGCTAACAGTAGAATTTTTTTGGCATCATGTCGGAGTCCCACAATTTCTCTCTGTCATTTCTCTACTGCTTATTCCCTAATAGTCCTCAGGAAATATTGTTCTGGTTGGTCTCATCTGAGCAGAGCTGTGGCAGCAATTTATTTGAATCTCATCCCAAACGGGAATCCATTGGCATGCTCTCAGCCAAAGGTACTTAAGCCTCAAAGACTTAAACACATTGGGCCTGGAAGGACCTCGAATTGCTGTAAAGGTGACTTATAGCACAATCCCTCTCTTACCATTTTCCCCTTTCTCTGTCAGTGTCACTCACTCCACTGCAAAACTACAGTGACTTGTTATGTATAGAGTGTGTGTCAGATGGGAAGTATATATTTTCTCCAGTAATAGCTCAATTTCTAGGCTGATGAGGACTGTGGCCAGGTCCTTGGAACTTTCCTAGCTGGCCATCCATCATGATTCAACAAGATTCATATCACATTCTCAACTAAAGTTGCTGGACCTCATTTGTGAAGAACTCTAAACATTTGATATGCAAAGGTCTGACAGGTCTGATGCCAGAATTTAAAGTGTTGTTTATGTACTCCCCAGTCTGCATTGCTAAGCGCTAATTGCTTTGGTGTTTGTGCTCCGCTCCTCCCTGAGATCATATGTCAATCAAAGTGTTATTTTTTTTTTGCTGTTTAGTTATGTTGACTCTGTCTTGGCTGTGTTCTGCTATTGCAATGAAATATCCAGCCATTCTTGATTATCCTGACCAGGTCCTTGTATGAACTGCATATGCACTTCGATCTGCTCTTCACTAAACCTACATGTCAGTATACATTATACTACAGTTCAAAAGGAGCATATAATAAATATCAGTAATATGTCTCGAATGCATCTGCAGTATAAAGACGTCACACACATCAAAAGTCTAGAACAAATGAATAGAGTCACTGAAATAGTATGGCTGTGTCAACAATGCAGCTCATACATTGCAGTTAGTGAACAGAGATGAGGGTGGCCAGTTCTGGCTTTGTTTTGGAGATTAGGTCAAGCAGGATAAGTTGTTTGGAGACAAAGACTGCTGTGATGTTAAATACAGTTGTGCTTGGTTTGGCTCATATGGCAAAAAATATAGAGTTCTCAGACAAGCAAACAATTTTATAAATAGGGACATGCCACTGATCTACTCCCAAGTAAGCTGGTCATCAAAATCTTTCTTGAAAAAAGCCTGTCTATTGCTAAATAAATCTATTGTATATCACACTTTCTCTTTTGGTAGCCAACTGACTAACAGGCTTTCTTGGATTTCATAGAAGTATCCTTATAACTATGCCTATATTAGTATTTGTGTTTATACGTGTCTTAGAGTGTAGAGTGGTTTCAATCAGAACTGAAAAAGAATTAAGATGACACAGCTCCTCCTCATCTTCTAAGATCTAGATGATGGATTCAATGGAAAAATCAAATGTGATCTGCTCACCACTGTTCTGTTGCAGTCCCCATTGCTGTCGCCACATTTTGCCTTGTCTGGTATGCTTGGAACCTTGTGGTCTGCAGACTTTCATTCCAAGAAAATGCCACAGTGGCTTATTTCACTAATTAATTAATTAATTAATTAATTAACGTATTTAATCTCACCGTTCTCAGTTCCCTAATTTGTGGCACACCGATAACACTGATTAACACTCCAGCCCAGTAGGTGGCGGTAATGAACCCAAAGTCTGTCTGCAGCATGCGGTCTATGGTCTGCGGTGAAGAAGACACATAGCACACAAAGAGCTGTGGTAAACAGTGAAGGAAGATGAGACTCATTGTGCTTGTTGGGAGGAACATTTTCTTTTAAAAATCTTCCCAATGACAGCTTGGATAAAAGCGTGGTTGTTTGCAAATTGTGCAACAAAGACTTTTCTGATCACCTCAATGCAAAACATGTTGCTGTTAGCACCAGAGCTAATGTTAGCTACGACAGTCCTGCTAATGACTAACAGTGTAGTAGCTATCCCATAATAGACCATTTCAAACATTTTTGTGGTTTAAGTTATTATTGTAACTTAAACCACAAAATGTCTGTCTTTTAATAACTTAATTATAAACTTCATTATAAACTTTTAGTTTATGAAAACATTTTTTTTTAAATAAAAATTTATATTCCTGAAAAAAGAACCATCAAAATGACACCATTTATCAGACTCAGAAACTATGAAAACAGAATGAATCTCTGGATTTTCTACTTTTTGAAGGTCCTTGAACTACTTATGCTAAAGTTATAGCCATACAGTGATTAAAAAGAAAACTAAATCCAGGCTTTAAATCATCCAAATCACTTTTTTTTCTATATGTCCCATTTTAAAATTGTACCCATGTATGTCTATTCATTGATTCAACTGTCAACCAAAATTTATTTAAATTGAAAATAATTACTTATTGTGTCAAATATTGTCAAAAATGCGATTAATTGCAATTAATTAATTACAAACCCTGTAATTTGATTAATTTTTTAATCACGTCCCACCACTACTAATTACATTTACCTCCTTTTTGGTTTAAAGGTAGTCAGTGAGATCAGCTGATATGACAAATGGCTGAGCAGTGGCAGCCCCAGAAATCTTTCATTGGAGGGGCTAGATTGGACCAGTGAAAATCCTGAAGTGGCACACCACAACCAAAAACAATAACTGCATTTCAAGAATTAAATCTGTTGTAAGTGTTGAGGCTAATTATAAATGATGTGTGTATGAAAGTTGAGGAATCATGTCCTCATGCACTTTGGCTTCTTATTTTGCAATTTATGGTGCTCTGATATACATGGACTCATACAGACCAGTCAACATTCTGAGTTCCTGTTTTATATTTATGTTTATATATGAGTTAAGCAATTCATTTTTCTACCTGTATAGTTGTACTTTTCCTCAAAAAGACAAACATAAAACTTTAATAATAAGGAGTACATTGATGTAGTAAACAAAAATAATTACTGGGAACAAGTCTGGAACAAAGCACCACACAGAGGCCTCTGGATATTTTCAATTCAGCTTTATTCAGCTGTAAACAAATATGTAAAATGCCATGTCTTAAAAATGAAGAAAAGCAAAACATTGACAGTACACATCTTACCATGGCATTCTCACATTCTGTGTTTATTCCTAATTTATTTGGTAATTTGGTTTTATAAATATGGCTTTTTTTCCAACTGTTGTTGTCTTTTTGTAAACACCATGTTATAAATTATGTCCAAAAAATGAAAAACACAAAGGATTGTCAATGACAATCTAAAGATATAGCCTCCTCACAGTCCTACATTTTATGTCCCTGATTGTTTGGGTTGCATTTTTTTCATTACAGCTTTTCCGTATAGATTTTTGACTTTTGACTCTACACTTAGCACCCTCAAATTCCTTAGTTGTTCGTCACTCATAGTATTTCTCAAGACAGCCTTGATTAACTTGAGCACAGAAAAAACTACACTCACACGTTGCTGTGCTCACAGATAATCCGAGTGCAATTCTGCAAATTTTAAACACCGCATGGAACACTTCCCTATATGGCTCAAGGAACACCGTGAGCTTTGATCAACTGGTTGGTGTTTCAAGCCTTCTTGCAAGCATTTGTTTAAGCTGAGGGATCCCATATTCTAGATCCTCAGTGCAGCATGTGCATTGTGATGTAAATGGAAACACTATATTTTTCTCACTAAATTCTTGACTGCTGGGATTCAGTGATTGTCTCCCTTTCATAGTGACACAGCTTCTTCTCTCTCTTCTCTTCAACTCAAAGAGCAGCACATCAACAAGTCGAATGAATGAACCTGCCCAAAATGACTTGTCATCTGTGTTGACCTGTCTTTGTACTATTGGAGTTGAGCTGTAAAGGGGCCTTTGATTTAATGCGTGCTGCTCACCAATGTTCTTTCCACTCATCACAGAGGCTCCATCATATCAAGGCCATCTAAATGCTTTGTGGCTGCAAAGTGTAGGAAACTTTCACATATTGACCCACTAGAGTAGTGTCCTATTACAAAAGACATTTGTTCTTTTTTGCGAATGTCTTTGATGTCATCAGCCAAAAATGCTGAAAGGCTGACTTTGTAGAACTTCATTAATTGAGATGCGGCCCATTTCATCCAGGCACTCAGTTATTTCATTTGAGTACTATGCCCAAGGTATGTTGTGTTTGTCTGACTTGTCATTCTTGACTCTGTGATCATGCTTAGCTAGCAGTTACATAAAAGAGAAGAAATTTCCTTTATTGTCACCTTCACTTTCTTTATGTGTTTTGTGTAGCTGTAAGGAACAGATACTTTTGATATTCCCTCATTAGTTTAGCATATTCTGCATATAAAGAGGCTGAGAGAGAGAGAGTATTTGCTTGCAGTTGACTTTTCAAAGCATGCCCATGCTAACATAGCATGTGATTCTGATTTGGCATGGCTTACAAATCCATCATCTTTGTAAGTGGCCTTTATCCAATATTCGAACCCTTCTTCAGATATAAACACTGAATCACTGGATTATGGGAGTCTGAAGTGCCGGCAGGCATAGCAATAGGAGTATTCTTCAGTATTCTAATTCAGAATATTCTAGACATTTGTGTATGCTGTACCACTCTCTTGAAACCTCATCTTGTATTTTCCTGAAGAGTCCAAGGGAAAAGTTTCAGATGTGGCTGTTAAGGTCCCTTTCGTCTTGACTGGAATGTATGTATAATGACACATGAAATAAATAAGTTATTCTGAATTTTAAAAAGGAGCAGCAAAAACAGCAATAATAATAATGACAACACAGTGAGCAGCTCACTCCTGTCTATAGTAATCATAGGTTGTGACTGTAATATTGACCCATTGTCACTCACATTGTGGCCCAGCTCTGATCTAGATGGTGTCTCACAGCCTTATTGAACACAGGATCCATTTATAACTGAAATCTTTGAAATCTGAAATGAAAAATGACAAGTCTGTCCCTCTTTTTCCTCTGCATCTTCCTCCTTCTCTCCTGTCAGCTGCGCTCTTCCGCGGTTTTTCTTAATTTATTTTATGATCTTCATTTATTTACATTTGTCTTTTAGTCATTGGTTTTTTTGCACATTTGTGTTTAATTGTACTGCATGTTGATTTAGAGCTTGTTTTTAAATGTGTTTTGCAAATAAATTTGACTATTATTTGATTCCACTGAATTTTGCCATCCTTGTGTTTAGTGTCTACTCGACCCACCAAGTCCGTCGAGGGTACCATGTCAGTGTCAGGTTTTGCATGTTTGTCGTAGGCTACGTAGTTCCTTTAATCTTTTGTCAATGCCTGTTCATGTGAAGAATAGTCAACAGGAGACAGAATGCTTGTGAACAAAATTTTTAAAACTAATACACTACCAATGCTAATTTTAACCATATCTTAGTATGCAGTACTGAATTGTTAACTAGCGTACAAAAACAGAGAAACAAAAAACATCCCAGCCACCACCACCAAGATGCTACATCTAGTCAGTAATGCTAATGCAGGGGATCTGTGGAGTATTCATATCCATTTGAATTTTTACACCTCAGTCTTGCAGAACGTGGCACTGACTCAGTGTTCTCTGGTGTTCTCCAATGACATTGGATTGTCCATCCCTTGTCATCCTCACCTTTTCTCTTCTGTCCTTCTCCACCAGTTGAGCTCATTTTAGAACACCGGACAGAGAGGAAAATAAGTACTGCTTCACTGGAAGAAAAAAAAATATCTTTGAAAAAAACTAAACTTGTATTACTAAAGCCCTAAATCCTTCAAAGTCACTACAAATCTAATCTGGATTTAGGGCTTTATTAATAAGCATTGTTTTTTGCCATGTGATTCACATGGCATTGTCCTCTTCTTCCTCTATCTACATGCTGCATTTTTCAAAATATCCTTTGCTACAGGAAGGAACAACAGGAACAACCCCTGGGCAGCAATGTACATGCTCAAGTTTCCTAGTTTGGCAAAACATTTGGATTTTGCAGTAAGAGCCCCAGAATGTTGCCTGCCTTTCCAGGTGTTAACTGAACCATGCAGGAGATAGACCTCATTGGCCCCATTCGCCCCAAAAATAAGACTTAACTTTATTCACTTTCATAGCTGTAAGCTGAAAAAAAAATCTGAGTTACATCTAGTTGCAGCGGGGACGCTATAGCTGTGCAACTGCACATCGAAATCAACAGGGACAGACAGTTCTTGCTCACACATACTATGAACTCCCCACTCCATTTCAATCAGCATCGACTTGTTCTCCTTCATGACTCTCAGCCAGACATCTGCTTCTCTTCCTTTTTTTTTTCCATTATCCCATTTAACTCAGTGTCTGATTTCCTCACGCCCAGATCTTCAGTATGCACATGCAAAAAATCTGTGAGCTGACTCGATGCAGTAAAATTGAGCTTCGGTTCTGGTGGTGTCGAAGTTTGATGGAAGCTGTGGGAATGTTGAGGAACCATTATGGGAATCAAGTTGGCATTTATGTCAGGATGCCATTCCAGCGCCTGCCTGGTTTTGCCTTCCTGTCTCTCTCTCTCTCTCCCTGCCGCTCGCCCGCTGGAGGACAGCTGAGTGTGGCATGAGATTCAGCTGAGGAGTAATCAGCCAACGCTGTGCACCTGCTTCCCTTCACTGTATAAAAGTTCTGTGCTCCCCTCAGTGTTTGTGGGAGCATTGTTTGATGTGACGTCCTCGTCAAGACCTTTCTGGAATACAACCGTTTTTTGGACTCTTCTTCTCTGTGTCTTTGGACTCTGTGTTTTTGAATGGATTACAGCTTCGTGCCAGTTATATTGTTTTCAGTGAGTGTGAGTACAACCAATAGATCCTTGTGTTTACAGCTTGGTTTTCGTTGTGTCTCCTCAGTCTTAGTTCTTGGTTTATGCTAGTCTTAATTTTGCCAATAAAATCCTTGTTTTTCATTATACCTCTGAGACAGTCTGTTGGTGTCTGCGCCTGGATTCTACCATTACCATCCAGAGTAACAATTTACAGGTGAGGTGCTGAGTAAATATGGCTAATAGCACAGCAAAAAACTTCCTGTGACTTATTATGTCAGCCAGTTTTCATACCCTCATCACATGTATTTACAAATAGACAATGTTTTCATTTAAGCTACTCCCTCACAAATTTCAAAATTAAAGCAAAATGGATAATGACAACACAATTAGTTGATATGAATTGTATTGAACTCTGGGAATAACCGGCTATGCCCAGAGTTTTATTATTTATAGGATTTGGATTGTTTTTCAAACTAAAGATATGATGTGAACATGTTGAACCTTGAGCCAGACAACAAACTAGGCCTTCAAATGCTCCCAAAAATGGCAACTTCAACTTCACAGGATTTTAGTACTTTGTTTGAATTTATATTGTACTTATGATATTGTACTTGTGATATACAGTGCTACAGTATTTCCTGATGTCTTCTGTTTTTGCATAGGTGATTCCATCAGGATTAGTGGGGAATTGACAGGAATCAATGCACTGAGGAGTTGAGCTGTATGTGGAGGATGTCAGGATTGGGAGAAGAACCAGTCTCGTAGGGTGGAGGTATTAGTTGTAATCTCTGAACTCAGTCAGTGCCAGACTCTTACTTAACCCTCATCTGCTTCCAAATCCTCACCCTGAGTGAAAATGCACAACAGTGTTGTACACTACTAGCTAGACATTCATCTGGAGGAAATTTATGAATACAGAATGTTTCATTAATACTCCATGTAATTCATAGATGGCCTCTACCCATCTGCATTCTGTGGAATGCACTTTCCACAATAAAATTACTATTAATGGGATCATTACAGTGCTATGAAAAAATATTTTTTCTGATGTCTTCTATTTTTTACACATTTCCCACAGTTAAATGTTCCAGATGATCAAACTAGTACAGTGGTCCCTCACTATAGTTCACTTCTCACAGTCACGTATTGCAGATATTTGGGTTTGGTTCCACAGATATTTTGCAGTACAGATAATTTTTCTGTAGTTGTTACTGTGCCAATCTACATTGAAAAGTAACACTAGACAGCATGTACCTGCTCTTTATGCACATTATAATTACCTGGGGCATTTATTTTGACACAGACTATGGTATACATATGGCAGGAAGTCATCAAACACACTGCACTTCACACTCATGGTCCTGACAACAACAATCAAACTAACTAGGCTGACTAAATCACAAAAACACAATAAAACAAATACTAATAACACTGGAACACAAACATAATGACATTTAAACCCCCAACATCTTGAACTCCCATGGTGCATTGCAGCACCACAGTTCAGTCATAGACCAGTGTACCGCGCTGGGCTCTGATTGGCTCAGAGACAGTAGCGTCAGTCTCCTCTGTCTCCCCTGAGTATATCGCATAAGGTATAGCGGCATTCAGTATCTGGCCCTGTTCATGTCACACAGATGTCTGATCACTGCACAGTGTTGCTCTGCGATGATGTGAGGCATATGGGGAGGGTTTTTGCGTAAAGCCTTAAAATATGTATCTGCCCTGCCCCCCCGTGTGGTTTCTGTGTGTGGGGATTGTCCGGTTTCAATCACTTGTTTTGACAATTGTTATGTTTTCTATTATTATTGTAATGAGGTAAATAACTGTTATTATTCATTGATCTCCTTATTTATATCACTATCATTATCAGCATATATATTATACATCATATATGGAATATGCGCGAACACACACACACACACATACACACACTCCCTCCTTCATACACACAGAGAACAGCTATTTCTGCTTTCATTTCCATTTATTTTTTACCTTTCTTTTCTCCCTGTTTCGTCTTTGTTGCATATATAATCGTTATTACTCATTATTATTGTTTGCTCTCTACTTTGTTTAACACTATCTTCTATATTGTAAAAGTGACCTGTTTGTATGTCTTTAATGTTCACTGTTGTAATAATAACAAAAAAAAATAAAAAAAATGTATCAACAAGAAAAGCACTCAGAGAGCACAATACTCCGCCAAGACTGTTCATTCTCTGACCTTGCGCTGAACACAAGCCTGTGTTGTGCATGTGTGCGTGAATTGCCTGACTTAAATATGTACCGGGACACATGTGATGGGACTCAAACACCCCCACAGTCAAATCAGTCAGTCAAATGTTGTATCAATTCTGATAAGTCAGCAACGGCAGATTTGTAGTAGGATCGCGTGATCATCAGCAGGGAACTGAAGCAGTGCTCACTTGTCATGGTTACAGTGACTATATCTTGCAATGGGAAATCTTTAACAAATCTGTGGATCCAGACTATAGCCTGCATCACCTTCAAAATCTAACCACTTGGTCCTTGTGTCATTTCTGACCTTCCCTGAAAATTTCATCCAAATCTGTTAGTCTGTATTTGAGTAATATTGCAAAGGACAGACAGATTCACAGAGAAAGGTACACTGATCATCACATGACTCCACTGCGTTCCTTGGCAGAGTTATAATAAAATAAATACTCTACCATTGGATTTGTGTATGATTGTGTTCATTTGCATTTACTTTATTTTGTATATTATTTTTGTGTTTGTTTATGTTGTGTCGGTAAGAGTGGTCCGTGTTTGTTGTGCTGAATGGGTGAATAAAACCTGCAGAAAACTGTCCTATCCTGCTCGGGATGTTTAGCATGGAAGACAGCAAAATACATTAGCAGAAAAATGCAAATATCTGTGTTGAGCTTTCGGTCATGAACTGATGGGTGGATATCCAGGAGGATTTTTGATTGAGAGCCCAATTCATGGCTCCATCAATTATGACAAGTCATCCAGGTCCTCAAACCATCACACTGCCACCACCATGTTTCACTGTTGGTATTATGTTCTTCTTGTGGAATGCAGTATTAGCTTTATACCAGAAGTAATAAACCCTTGTCTTTCAAGAAGTTCCACCTTTGAGTCATCAGTCCACAGGATGCTATCACAAAAGTCTTGGGGCTTATCTAGATATTTCTTTGTAAATACCGGACGAACCTTGATGCTCTTTCTGATCAGTAGTGGTTTGATCCTTGCAACTTTTCCACAATGCCGTCTTACCCCAGCATCTTCCTCATTGTGGAATCATGTAGACGGACCTTAACTGAGGCCAGTGAGGCCTGCAGATCTTCAGATGTACATCTGGGTTCTTTTGTGACCTCCTGGATTAGATATCAACAAGCTCTTGTCGAAATGTTGTTTGACCAGCCACTTTTGGGAAGGTTCAACAGTGTTCCATGTTTTCTCCAATTGTGGATAATGTCTCTCAATGTGGTTCTCTGTAGTACTGGTGTTACGATTTCAAAAGGCTCAGGCGCAGGAAATGAGACAGCAGACAGTAAGACGATCAATAAAGAGTTTATTTTACAAGATTTCAGAAAACAGAACGACAAATCTTGACTGGAAGAACTCTTAATAAACTGGAACTAAATCAAATCAAACTTTATTTATATAGCACTTTTCATACAATTAAAATGCAACACAAAGTGCTGTACAACATTTAAAAACATCAAAAACAAGCAAACCCATCCCTCCCTCTCTCCATATATGCACAAGCACACATACACGCATGCCCACACACATACATGCGCACTCTCACACAGACACACACACCCACCCCCACCATTTGGAGGTGCCGGCCACCGGACCCCCTCGACCCTGACAGACAGAGAGGCCCCACACCGAGGTGGGGAGTCCCCCGACCAGCCGAGTCGAAGGGACCCACAGACAGCACCCCAAGCAGGAGGCCAGATACAGTCCCCAATGTTGAAGACCCCCCTGAGGAAACACTGGAGATAAAGACTAAAAACTTTAAACTATAAGATAGAATAGAAGACCTGTAAGATAAGTAAACAGTGGAAAGTTAAGAGTACAAATACATAAAACAATAAATACAGTATGATAAGAACATAAGGATTTAAAAGGTTAGTTAAAAGCCTGATTAAAAAGGTGTAACTACGGTTTCAAAAAACTGGAGAGAACTCCTAAAGGCGAGGATGAGTAATAACACAAACATAAAACCTCTAACTCATGGAAAGTGTGACCGAGGCAAGAAAGATTGCAAAATCGGCAGATGTGCTAACTCAGAACTTGAGATTTCAGTAAATTAAAACTGATACTAGCTTTATCATTAGCAAATAGGAATTAACTCAGACAACTAGATAACTATGATACACAAAACAGATTACTCGAAATACTACTCAAACTGAGAAATGAGAGACAAGAGAACTATCAGAAAAATAAATCACTTGTTAGCGCTGAACTATATGGATTAAATGATGCTAGAAATGGGGTCTTAGCTGTTAGCTGTGAGCAACAGGCTCTCGGGGGGGAAACCCGGCCAGGGTCTTGAACGTGGCATGGGAGCTGAAGGTTCGGAAACCCAGGGTGTGGAATGAAGGGGCTGCAGCGGCAGTTTGGTGACGGAGGGGACGCCAGAGGTGGGTGACTGCATGGGTGAATAGATCCAAAGTGGCGGATGGAACAGTTGGAGGAACAACTCTGCCGAAGACTGGAGCAGGCCACCGAGGAAACCAGGAGGAATGAAGCAGAAGTCGATGGACCAGATGCTGAAACAAAGGGAAAACAGCCAGGAATACCAGAGGTTCGAGTGAGCGAGTACAGAGGCTGGAGTGAACATGCAACGAGCTGATTACTGGCTTGTGTCACGATCTGGCACTGAGAGGTGAGTAGCGTCAGGTTATGTTGTGGTGAGGGTGGAGTTTGATTGGCTGCATTCCACCCACTCCTGCCCCCTGATGATGATTGCGGATTGAAGACACCTGTCACTGCAGCTCTCATCCGATCACACCTGGAGAGGGAGAAAGGGGTGGGGGAAGGGGAGAGAGAACTATCTGGGCCCAGCAGCTGTAGGCCTGACACCCAGAGCCTTAGCAATGCCTTTGTTACCCTCCTGACTGATAAATGTCAACGACTTTGTTTCACATCCGTTCTTGAATCTCTTTAGAATGTGGCATCATGTATGACTTTTTGAGACCCCTCAGCTACTTCACAGTACCAGACAGATTCTATTTAGTGATGTTTGGATTCAATATCAGGGTTTTTTGAAAGGATGCATTTTATAAATGCATGAAATCCAAGACAATATCAATCTCGATAGCAGTCAAAATTATTATCGGAAGCAAATATTATAAACACACACACACACACACACACACACACACACACACACTCGTCTGGTTCTTACACACGTGGACAAAATTGTTGGTACCCCTCAGTTAAAGAAGGAAAAACCCACAATTCTCACTGAAATCACTTGAAACTCACAAAAGTAACAATAAATTAAAATTTATTGAAAATTAAATAATCAAAATCAGCCATCACTTTTGAATTGTTGATTAACATAATTATTTAAAAAAACAAACTAATGAAATAGGGCTGGACAAAAATGATGGTACCCATAACTTAATATTTTGTTGCACAACCTTTTGAGGCAATCACTGCAATTAAACGATTTCTGTATTTGTCAATGAGCGTTCTGCAGCTGTCAACAGGTATTTTGGCCCACTCCTCATGAGCAAACAGCTCCAGTTGTCTCAGGTTTGATGGGTGTCTTCTCCAAATGGCATGTTTCAGCTCCTTCCACATATGTTCAATGGGATTCAGATCTGGGCTCATAGAAGGCCACTTTAGAATAGTCCAACGCTTTTCTCTCAGCCATTCTTGGGTGTTTTTGGCTGTGTGTTTTGGATCGTTGTCCTGTTGGAAGACCCATGACCTGCGACTGAGACCAAGCTTTCTGACACTAGGCAGCACATTTCTCTCCAGAATGCCTTGATAGTCTTCAGATTTCATCGTACCTTGCACACTTTCAAGACACCCTGTGCCAGATGCAGCAAAGCAGCCCCAAAACATTACTGAGCCTCCTCCATGTTTCACCGTAGGGACAGTGTTCTTTTCTTCGTATGCTTGGTTTTTGAGTCTATGAACATAGAGTTGATGTGCCTTACCAAAAAGCTCCAGTTTGGTCTCATCTGTCCAAAGGACATTCTCCCAGAAGCTTTGTGGCTTGTCAACATGCATTTTTGCAAATTCCAGTCTCGCTTTTTATGAGTTTTTTTCAGCAGTGGTGTCCTCCTTGGTCGTCTCCCATGAAGTCCACTTTGGCTCAAACAACGACGAATGGTGCGATCTGACACTGATGTACCTTGGCCTTGGAGTTCACCTTTAATTTCTTTGGAGGTTGCTCTGGGCTCTTTGGATACAATTCGAACGATCCGTCTCTTCAATTTGTCATCAATTTTCCTCTTGCGGCCACGTCCAGGGAGGTTGGCTACTGTCCCGTGGGTCTTGAACTTCTGAATAATATGAGCCACTGTTGTCACAGGAACTTCAAGCTGTTTAGAGATGGTCTTATAGCCTTTACCTTTAAGATGTTTGTCTATCATTTTTTTTCGGATGTCCTGGGACAATTCTCTCCTTCGCTTTCTGTTGTCCATGTTCAGTGTGGTACACACCTTTTCACCAAACAGCAGGGTGACTACTTGTCTCCCTTTAAATAGGCAGACTGACTGATTATGAGTTTGGAAACACCTGTGATGTCAATTAAATGACACACCTGAGTTAATCATGTCACTCTGGTCAAATAGTTTTCAATCTTTTATAGAGGTACCATCATTTTTGTCCAGGCCTGTTTCATTAGTTTGTTTTTTTTAAATAATTATGTTAATCAACAATTCAAAAGTAATGGCTGTTTTTGATTATTTAATTTTCAATACATTTTTATTTATTGTTACTTTTGTGAGTTTCCAGTGATTTCAGTGAGAATTGTGGGTTTTTCCTTCTTTAACTGAGGGATACCAACAATTTTGTCCACGTGTGTATATCCCCGTGGGGACTTACCATTGACTCTTATTCATACCTAACCCCTAACCCTTACCCTAACCCTAACCTTAACCAACACCAAAACAATGCGTAACCCTAAAGAAACGTTTTTGCACTTTTACATTTTTTAGTAACAACAACGTGGCCAAGAAAACGCTGCTGCCACCCGTGGGGACCTCATTTTAGGTCCCAACCTTAACACAAGTCCCCACCTATATAGCAAATAGTCAGGTTGACATCCCCACCTGTATAGATAAACATGTACACAGACACACAGACACAGACACACACACACACACACACATACATAGTGTAATTGCTACTTGTATATAATCAAAATCCACACATAAATCCAAAATATGTCAATAGCATAAAATCTTTGACCACGCAGTTGTTCTGTTTGCTTACATTTCTTAGCTCAGCTAAGCTAAAAAAAAAAAACAAACAACAGTGCTCACATATATGAGTATATCACACATTTATGCTTCTTAGTTTAGACAGGGTTGCTACTCCATCAAGGAATGCGGCTGAGTTATGCGACTGTAGTTTTGCAATATCTTGTGTTTGCCTTTGCCTTTCTTGCTTATTACAGTTATCTGCATAATTTCATTCATTTATTACTCCGCCAAGGAATGCGACGGAGTTAATGACTATCGCCATTGGTTGGTCTGTGTGTTTGTCTGTTCACAACATTCTCAAAAACAAACCAACGGATTTGGATGAAATTTTCAGTCTTTTGGTCCTTGTGTCAAAAATGACACAAGGACCAACTGATTAGATTTTGGCAGTGATGTGGCTTATAGTCTGGATCCACAGATTTGTTAAAGATTTCTGGATCATTGCAAGATAGCGTCACAGCGTCACAAAGACTACAAGTGAACACTACATCAGCTGCCTGCTGATGATCGCATGATAGCAGTCCTACTAGAAATTGACTGCTGTGGACTTAGCGCGATTTATCCATCAGAAATGATACAAGGAACAATTGATTAAATTCTGAGGGTGTTTCAGAGTGCGCCATATACTTAGGTCACGCGTTTCGGTATCCATACATAATACACACATTCATAACACATTCCTATGCTCAGCTGAAGGTCATTTTGTTTGTGGATCCATCTATATTAAATGGCCACATTCCATGTTGCTATGATTTCTGATCATCAATAACTAATAAACAAATGCTGCATTTCTGAAAATGTCATCTGGGGGAATGGAAAGCCTTGGTGGACTACTGTGCTCTGTGAGTGCTTTTCTAGTTTGCTTATACTACAGGTGCAGCTATGAGCTAACCCAGTTTCCATCTCAAACAACCACCATTATGTTTGGACATCACTGTAACCACTGCCAATGCTTTTAAAGTTAAAATGGATTTTCTGTTGGAAACAACTGTAAAAGGCTATCCAGTCAATATAGAATAATGATTAGAAAATTGCTGCAGTTCTTGATATGTAACACACTCAGCCTAAGGTAATGGACAGATAATTCAAATTCAGGCACACAAGAGAAGCCTAGTAGGTGAAGATCATAAGTCTAGAAGGTGAGAATCATACACCTCACGAAATGACATAATCGGAAGTTTCATGTGGAAGATGGAGGCCAAACATTTGCCGCCAATAGCTTGAACCAGTTTTCACGAGCCATTTGCCCTTCTGTCCTAAAACTCTAACGAACCAAGCTGTTGGAGCTGTCAGTGGAAGAGAAGCAGCTGGTGACTCCATGTGTTTTTGAGAACACACATGGCAGTCTTAGCCAGTCTCCTCAGGCCAGCAAAGGGAGTGGAAGATTGAAGACTGTAATTGAGAAATGTTAAGAAATATTGCAAATCTGGAGGAAAATGAGGAAGTGACATATTTTCTTTATTCCCACACTTGAAATCTTGTTGATAGTTGCTGTGACCTATATCCAGTCAGACATGCTCAGTGTTTCTGAAATGTTTTGTCCTCCTGCATCACTTTGTTTTCCAGACAAAAAAGTAATTGCCCTTTGCAGTTGGATAAATTTTTTATCTACCTCACACTGAAGAATATTTATATTTTAGTTCTTGCCAAACTCATTAAATGCATGGCCTGTGATCTGGTGCCTCTGCTGTTTTTGTGATTCACTAAAAATGGTCCAGATTTACTAAAAAAAAAAAACACTAGGATACTCCGTTTAACATTCTTTAAAGCCATCTTTTTGACAAAAACACTTCAGACTTTTTCACTAAACCTTCAGTGATCTTAAGAGAATTAACCTCATATTTTTGATTTGTCCGATAGGTTTGCTTGATGGGTGCTATTGACTCACTTGACTGGAGACACATCATAGTGTTTTTGTTAGTTTCTTGCTCCAGTGTTTTAGTTACCTTCTACATTTACACAATGATTGTAGACATCTCCTATCAAGATCCATACAACAGTTTGAGAATCCCCGGGCTTGTGTCATCTTCCCCTCATCTATTAGTGTTATTTTCTACTCGGTACTAGTTACTGACACAAGAAGGGGTTAAAGCTGGAATTGAGTCGCTGGTAGTGTTTACTTCTTCCTTGATTATATACAGTGGCGGCTGGTGGTAAAATTTGTTCGGTGGGCTAACAAATGCATCATATCAATTAAATAGTTAACAGCACCTATGATACGCACAGTTACATCAATTACAGGTACACTGTACTTTAGTGCTCTACATCAACACTCTTTCTCTCTCTCTCTCTCTCTCTCTCTCTCTCTCTCTCTCTCTCTCACACACACACTCACACACACACACACACACACACACACACACACACACAGTTTTTTTATCATTGTGGGGACATACCATTGACTCCCATTCATATCTAACCCCTAACCCTTACCCGAACTGTCACACTCTAATCACAAGTGAGGGCAGTAGGTCGAAAGGCTGACTGGAAAAGTGGTGTAGATATACCTCAAAATGTAAAAAAAAATGGCAGCATCATGTCCTTTAGATGAAAAAAATGTAGAATTTTATTGCTCCTCAAATACAAGTCAGGTATACAAGAATAAGCAACAGGTCTACTCAGCATCACAGCCCTTCCCCGACTGACTGGGCAGTGGAGATCCCCTCCATTTAAAGGCTAGGCCCCTCCCATTGGACCATACCATCTTTAGATTAAATCAATCAAGCAATCAAACACATTTTCTTTCAACCTAAATACCTTGAAACCAACTATTTACATCTACCACACATTACAGGTCAAGCATTCCCATAATTCTCAAGCCCTGAATGACTTTTCAACTCATTTTACACTTCCATCCGTTGGTATGGTTTAGTGAGATGGACTGAGCATGTTCCCTACTTCCTACTCAGGCACTATAAAAGACAGCCTGAAATCATACTTGGGTCCTTTAACAATTCAATTCAATTCAATTTTATTTATATAGCGTCAATTACAGTCAAATTGTCTCAAGACGCTTTACAGAACCCATATGCCTGACCCCCAGAGCAAGCCCAAAGGCAACAGTGGCAAGAAAAACACCCTTTTAACAGGGAAAAAACCTCGAGCAGAACCCGGCACCAGAAAGCACTGTGGTAAGAAAAGACAACTTCTTGATGAGCAAACTTCAACCTCACAACCACCATATTCTGTGTATATGTGTTTCTGTGAAACTTTATGTGGTACAAATAGCACAGGCAAGGTACTAAGATTTTAAATGCCGCTTAGTGTGTGCACCCACCAAACTAGCAGTAGCATGCTACCTGGCTAACATGTGGTCTGTGAAATTAGTGATGGTGTGGTGTGTTAGTGTGGTGTTTCACCAGTGGCAGGGGCAACTGCCACACTAACCCTAACCTTAACCCAGACCAAAACAATGCCTAACCCTAAAGAAACGTTTTGCACTTTTACTTTTTTCAGTAACAACAACATGTCCAAGGAAACACTGTTTAAACTTGTGGGGACCGAAATGAGGTCCCCACAAGTGACATTGTTTTCGGTTTTCCTACAGTTGAGGGGACATTTGGTCTCCACAAGTATAGCCAGCACCTGAGCACACACACACACACACACACACACACACACACACACACACACACACACACACACACACACACACACACACACACACACACACACAGAGATACACATGCCACATCGGTTGTCTCATCAGCTTGCACAGCCACAAATGCCGTCTGCAATATTTCAGTCAGTCACCTTTTGTTCATAAACAGCTAACATAAAATCAAGCAACTCGTTTTGGCTAGTCTTGGATGTGTACTTTGCATCTTGTGTGTTTGACAGGTGATCTGCTAACTGGCTGTCTAAAAAAGAAAATTGGTCAACCAGGTCCAGAAAAACGCCGCGTTGGGTTGAAGTGGGGGATTCGTCAGACACCCGTAAAGCTAGCTCGTGTACTCCACAAAGTTTAATACAGTCCACAATCCTTGATAATGAATGTCTATTTTTTTTCACCAGCTCGTTGTGCCTCTGTACAGCGATGTGGTGGTCCTCATCCAGCTGACAGAGAATGTTAACTTTTCCTAACATGGACAGCTTGACGCTGTTTCCGATGTGACTTGTGCTGCATTCATATTTTCTAATTTTGTCCAACAAATGTTTCAAATCCACAATTCCTTGTTGAGTCCATGCGGTATCTCCTCCAAAAAGTAAGCATGGAAACAGAAAAGTGAATTCTTAGCTATACTTGCCGTTAGTCAGTCCTTTCTGTCAAACCAAGAAATGCAAAACTTACGATTTTGTCATTTGTCCCGTTGAATTATTTGAACATCGTTTGGCCGATGTGATCCCAGTCTCTTTACTTCCAGCTTTACCTCCAAAGATATTGAGGAAAATGGACAAGAAAGCAAATAATCCACCTCGTTCATGCCAACGCTCGTCATAGCTTAACTTTTTCTCCCTCCTTCTGAACTCTGGCACAAATAGCAGCACCGCTGCATTAACTCGCTGCTATTGGTCAAAAGTCAGTGGCCTGTGGGCTGACTGAAGTTAGCCCAAATGATCAGTAAATCACGGGGGCGGGACATGACACCTGTTAATCACTTACAAGAACAAAATGAAAGAAAGCGGACTGTATCTGCTGGGGCTGTAAAAAATAAGCCCATTTAGAGATAGTCTATGTTTTTCTTTTGACTGATTAGTGCTCTTGTTACCTTTGGTTTCACCTAAACTTAAAACAATCTGTTGTAAGTTATTTCAAAAATAATTTTCTCATCTTTTTTGTGTTTGCTTGGGAGGGCTTAGCCCTGTTAGCCCATTTATACCAGTCGTCCCTGATTATATTGCATTGCGAACAAAAGTCTACTGTATTTTCTGCACTATAAGGTGCACTTAAAAGCCTTTAATTTTCTCAAAAATCTATGGTGCACTTTTTAACCCAGTGTGTCTTATTTGTGCACTGAGTTCCAAAATCTGACTGTTGGACCAATTCCCGCCGACATAGGGATGTAATACATACACTACACACACTGGCAGCGATAAACCTATTAGAGAACATTACCTAAAGCTACATACAGTACTGACTATTGTCCGAGCGTTTGTGGAAGCCGGCATCATTGCTGGCATCATCCCGCTCAGGCGGCAGTCTACTCTCCGGACGACACGATCATTTCTCCAAGCCACACTGTCTGTCCGTTCACACCAGCACAGCCACGCTTCGTGGCCCCAGTCCTGACCAGGTGCTGCCACGCAGCTCTACGCTCGGGCGTGCACCGCATGCTTGTCCTGTCTGGGCTACCTGGTTCATCCTGCCAGTAGCATATGCTTGTCTCAAAGATTAAGCCATGCAAGTCTAAGTACACACGACCGGTACAGTGAAACTGCGAATGGCTCATTCAATCAGTTATGGTTCCTTCAGCATCATTGCCGGCATCGTTGCCGAACAGCCACCCGGCAACGAGACTGACTCCGACAATGATGAGAGTGAACCCAGCATGTATGATAGATAGATAGATAGATAGATAGATAGATAGATAGATAGATAGATAGATAGATAGATAGATAGATAGATAGATAGATACTTTATTTATCCCGATAGGGAAATTGTTGTATCCGGCAGCTCATGCAAAACACCTACAAAAACATAAAAACATCATCACATATAAAAAACATGTAAAAACATAAAAACATAAAAGGGGCAACCAAGTTGAAAGTGAGGGAGCTATGAGGAGTTATATAGTCTGATGGCTGAGGGGATGAAGGATCGCCTGAAGCGTTCCGTCCTGCAGTGCATTGAAAGCAAACGATTGCTGCATCTGCTCTTTTGTCCGGAGACAGTACTGTACAAAGGATGGGTGGGATTTGTCAGGATGCTCTGCACCTTGCTCCTCATGCGTCTCTCAACTACTGTCCCCACATCATCCAGATCTCTCCCGACCACTGAACCAACTCTCTTGATAAGCTTGTCCAGTCGCCTCCTGTCCTTGTCCATCTGGTTGCCACCCCAGCAGACAGCAGCATACAGCAGGGCACTCTCCACCACTGATTTGTAGAACATGTGCAGCATGTCACTGCACACATTGAACGAGCGCAGCCTGCAGAGGAAGTGAAGCCAACTCTGTCCCTTCTTGTAGATGGCAGTTGTGTTGAAGGACCAGTCCAGCTTTTCATCCAGGTGGACACCCAGGTACCTATAACTAGACACCACCTCAATGTCAGCGCCATCTATGTTAACAGGCAGGGGCGAGATTTGGATTTACTGGGGTCAATGACCATCTCCTTTGTCTTGGCGGTGTTAAGGAGGAGGTGGTTTTTTACACTCCACTGGCTGAAAGCCTTCACCAGCTCCCTGTATTCCCCTTTGCCATCCTTCCTGATACATGCCATGACTGCCGTGTCATCAGAGTACTTCTGAACATGACAGGACTTAGAGTGGTATTGAAAGTCTCACGTGTACAGTGTAAAGAGGAATGGTGCCAGTACTGTCCCTTGTGGGGCTCCCGTACTGCTCAGGACTGTCTCCGACACACAGTTCTCAAGCCTGACGTACAGTGGTCGTCCCATAAGGTAGTCAGAGACCCAGGTGGTGCGATAGCTGTCCACCCCCATCTCTTCAAGTTTGCCCCGGAGTATGAGTGGTTGAATGGTGTTGAACGCACTCGAGAAGTCGAAGAACATTATTCTGACATATCCTCCCAGTTCATCTAGGTGTGATTGAGCCTGGTGGAGCATGTACAGAACAACGTCTTCTACTCCAATGTTCTCAGGATAGGCAAATTGCAGCTTGTCTTGTGCATGTTCCACCTGAGGCCTCAGATGACGGAGTAGCAGCCTCTCCAGTGTCTTCATAACGTGTGATGTTAAAGCCACCGGTCTGTAGTCATTCATCCGTTCCGCTGATTACATAACCTCCTGGCGGAGGTAATAATGTGAGAGTATTTTTAAATACGTAGTAGAATAAAGTTCAACCAAACTCACTGTTTTGCTTCTATTTCCTTGTTTTAGCATGCGCCCAATAATACGGTGCGCCTTATATATGGCTTAAGTACAGAAATAAACCCGTAATTGAGACTGCGCCTTACAGTCCGATGCGCCTTATGGTGCGGAAAATACGGTATATACATTTGTAAAGACCATGTATGTTATGGCAGTTTTCAGTTTCAAAAAATGCCAAGCTATTTGGCCGCTATGCTCTAGTATGGTGGTGGGAGTATTTTGCTCTGGGGCTGATTTTGTTGCCTGTGGAACTGGTGCACACGAATTGAATGGAATACTGAAGAGGTTGGGTGCGAGATGCAAACAGGTGTTTCAAGACAACAATGACCCTAAACATACAAAGTAAATGGTGAAGAAATGGCTAAATCAGGCTAGAAATGCAAAAAAGTTGGGGCATTATTTAAAATGTAAATATGAATAGAATACACTGATTTGCTAATCATTTTCAGTCTGTATTTAATTAAATACTGTACAAAGACAAGATTTGTAATGCTTAAACTGACAAACTTCATTATTTTTTGCAACTATACACTTATTCTGAATTACCCAAAATGTTGGGACATCAGCTTCCACAGAGTCGTGGAGAGGCTCAAGAATGGTGAAGCTCTTTCAGGTCTGAACCATTCTTGAGCCTCTCCACGACTCTGCGGACGGTCATCCGGCTGATGTTCAGCTGTTTGGCTATGTCAGACTTGTTGTGGCCAGCACGAAGGAGAGCAGACATCTCAACTCTTTTGACTTCCATCTTGATACAACTTCACCGGAGAACAAATTTGTATTAATGACACCTGCCTATAAGGTAGAACTTTCAGTTTGTTTCATGGAATTTTCCACTCTGACATGTAAACGTCTCTAAAGATCATGAAACCGAGTGTAACAGAAGTTTTGCAAAGCCCGGTGTATATATATATATATATATATATATATATATATATATATATATATTCCATCATCATAAAAATGATGACTTGTTGGAGCTTCTGGAAACTCAACACTGCCATAATATCAATGGTCTTTACAAGTATATGTTAACTTCTGCTCACAACTGTAAATCTGATTTAAATCTGACTGTTTGCTTTGTGTTTAGGCCCAATTCTTTGATATATTTTTGATCTTTTGCTTGTGTTTTGCCATTTTTTTGACCAGGGGGAGGATTCTTCCACCATCCACCACACTTATGTGGTCTTCCGGGTCTTTTGATGTTGCTAAGCTCACCAGTGTGTTCTCTCTTTTTAAGAATATACCAAACAGTTGATTTGATCACACCTAATGTTTTTGTTATCCTCCTGATGGATTTGTTGGATTTTTCAGCCTAATGATGGCTTGCTTCAGTGATAGTGACAGCTCTTTTGACTTCACATTGAGAGTTGACCTCGCCAGATTCCAAATGCAAACACCACATGTGAAATGAATTGTCTTTAATCTGCTCTTTGTAAATTAAATAATGAGGGAATAACACACACAACTGGCCATGAAACAGCTGAGCAGTCCCTTTTGGTCCCTTAAAAGCTGGCTGGCACACATAAAATGTGTTGTAATTCCTCCACTGTTCAATTGATTTGGATGTAATGCCCACAAATCAGAGCTACACGTCTGCACTTCAAGCACATCAGACAAAATTTTGTATTCATTTGATCAGCAGTGGTTTGTGCCTTGCAACTCTCCCATGAATGCCATTTTTCCCCAGTGTCTTCCTTATCGTGGAATCATGTAGATGGACCTTTACTGAGGCCATTGAGGTCTGCAGCTCTTTTAATGTTCATCTGGGTTCTTTTGTGACCTTTTGGAATAGATATCGATGTTCTCTCGGAGAAATGTTGGTATTCACTCCTGGGGAGGTTCACCACCGTTCCATGTTTTCTCCAGTTGTGGATCATGTTTCTCACTGTGGTTCTCTGGAGTCCCAGAGCCTTAGCAATGCCTTTGTTACCCTCCAGACTGATGAATGTCAGTGAATTTGTTTTGCATCTGTTCTTGAATCTCTTTGAACGTGACATCATATGCCGCTTTTTGAGACCCTTTAGCTACTTCATAATGTCAGACGTGCTATTTAGTGATGTTTAGATTCAACAAAGTAACCACATATGAGTGTGGCTGGTGAAATTGAACCCACCTGCCAGCACCTTTTTACGGCATTGTCTTTACAAAGCTAGTGCGAGTCTGTTCACATGACATTCAGGGATTTGAAACCGTAGTCTGAGTAGAGAAATGACACTGTTTATCCTTTGACCTTTGTGTGCGCGTTACATTTGTGCGTGTGTTGATGTGTCATTGTTCCTCTGTTTCCCTTACACTACATACAACAGCCTTTTTTTCTTTTCTTTGAAGCAAGCCCTCAGTTGTTTTTATTATGGAAGAAAAAGTCTTACAGAGTCATATAATTGGAACAGATATAAGATTATATTGTGTTTCAGAAAAAGCCTTTGATATTACTGATAGTAAGTTAGCTTTTTCATCTTTGATTAGACATGAAAGCGCCATCGGCACATTGTGGCACAGCAGCGAGCAGAGACTTGCTCTGCGTTTTTTTAATGACCATTTGCATTTCTTCATTTGCATAATATGTGGCAGTAAATAGAAGCCTTCGCTTTAGATCAAAAATATATTCATGCATTTATGTATATCAGTGGCTTCACAGAATTGGGTTGTGATGATTAGTTTGTGATTTGATAAGAAAGACAAATTAAAGTTGGATTACAAAGCTTGTCAAATCTTTAACTCTTTGTAGGGGTTTGCGCATTATTGAGGCTTAGCGTTGACTGAGTTGGTCAAATTGAACATAAATGATGTTGCAGTTTGTTGCTGGCTTTGACTCATATGCTGCTTTTGATTATTTCTGAGCTTGAAAACCCACATAAGGTTTTGAAATGATGGAATCTTAAGCTGAGGAATAAATTCTGACAATGAACAGGAGACAAACCTCTTTAAAATTGATAGAGAGAAACTGTTTGGTTTCCAACATCCCTCCTCTCTGTCTTCCTTTCTACTCTCTTTCATCAGTCAGCCAAAGTCTGTCATTGAGCATGAGTCAAAAATGTAAAATACAGTCTGAGGTATTACCCTTCTTGCTTCACATAGGAATGAAAAAGTGAGGCTGTTGAATCTGAGACGATGTGGAGAAGCTACAGCCAAGACTGCTGTACTTTATTAACAGCTTTGAGGAATTTGTGTGTGAATCAGAAAGGCAGAGTGGGCGATAGTCATTTTATTTAGTATAGTCAATTAACCCAGCACGCCTGTGTAATACTGTTGTTTATAATTGAGTTTATTTTAAACGGGTGGATCAGGAACCAGGTTTGCAAACTGTAAAGGCTGCTGTGATTAAGTGTTTTTTTTAGAATACCAACTCTTGCCATTTTCTGTTCATTTATTTCTGTTCTCCTTTTTTCTGGATTCTAGCTATTTCTTGAGTGTCAATCTTTATATAAACTACTGTTCAAAAGTTTGGGGTCACTTAGAAATGTCCTTATTTTTCAAAGAATTTTTTTTTTCAATGAAGATATCATTTTAGCTGTATGCTGTACTTAAATAACCACTATTGTAGGTCTCTCTGATATTTACTCTATTTTTACTTGATAGTCTCGTAAAGACTTCTAACAGACACCTGAGAGAATGGTCTTAAACCAATAGATGGTTTAAGACCATCCATTGTGCAAGTCCGCCAGGACATATTTTTACATTTTTACATGCTGTAGTGCCATTTTTTGGAGTATTTTTATTTGCGTTACATCAAAATAACCCTGATATCCTAAATTGTAATAATATGTATTGACTTATGTCTTAACTACTGCAATAAATTGCTTAAAAGTGGAATAGACCTTAAAAAATGAAAATCATTTGTCTTTCTCACAAATATTTCAAAATACAGAAATTGTATAGCCGTTTCCCTCAAATTTGTGAATGTAAAGAAGTTGCACAATATCCTTTGGAACCACAGGAAATTTATTTGGAGTCTGTAGATAACTTGCTTTTTGAGATATGATCAATTTTATAACCTGAAAATAAACAACAGTGCAAAATTTACAGACACAACAGTAACATTAAAAGGAACTGTTTACAATAGTGCAATCAAATTTCTAAGTGTGCCAGATACTTATGGACACATATATTTTATGTACAAAACCATGTTCAGACCATAAACAGTGCATTTGAAAATAAAAGAAAATTGATTTCACTGAGTTCAATCAGAAACAGTGTTTTGATGGCTGCCTGGTCCAAGTACTTCGACAGTTTGATGGAGAAGGGTTGTCCACATATTCTGACAGAGGTGGCTGGACACCTGGCCTCCTTTTGGGCAGGAAATGTAGCAGAGAAGGTAAGCTGTCAAGCTCCTTCTCAGTTTTCCAGCCAGCTGTAGGGAGTTCCTCTGGCCTGGAGCGCTCACTGGTTGAGCAGCTGCTGCAGCCTCTCCTGGCTGGAGCCAGGGCTCTGCCTCTCCCTCTGCCTGTCCCTGGGGTACCAGGAGAGCAGGAAACCTCAATTCTCTCATCTTCCTCCTCCTCCTAATAATACTTCTTCCCAACATTGTAAAGGCTGCACACAGAAAAAGTTCCGTGATACGTTAGATGTGTGCAGCACATGACTTGTAAAAATGATACGTATTTGGCGCAGAATGCTTTCGATGGCGTTACATGTGTATTACGTTTTCTCCAACTCAAAACAAACAGCTTTTTATGAGTATATACTTACATGTCATTGGAGTGATCAATTCCTTCGATAAGGTTGGCTGCATCCGCGCTGGTGACAGAATCCAGGCCAGACTAGTGGCTGGACTCTTCATCCAACGCTGTAATTTGCTGGAGAGCTTTGCGCCAGATGTAAAATAGTCTGGGGCGACCAGGTTTTTGTGGCTCCATAACTATGTGTGATAGTGGGTCAAAGATGTGTGTGAAATGGATGTGTGGGCTGTGTGTCTGAGTGTTTTTGTAAAATAAAGTAGGGGTGAAACCGAGAGCGAGAGCGTGCGTCTGTTCAGGCTAAGTTCTTCGAATTTGGCAGAAAAATTACAATTCCTGGTAAACACGTCACTTCCTGTTGTTAGGGGCGGGAGCCTCTCAGGTGTGGACACATAAGAATCATGTGACAGGTCATGGCCACAATATGATCCCATTTATTTCAACTAGGAAGCCCTGCAAATACTCGCGGTCTGGTTTATATAGATTTTTGTTGTGTGTGCTATATTGTGTACATTTACAAACCCATCACTGCAACAAAAAAGCACTCTGAGACCTGGTGAATGTGTGAAATGATAGTCTGACTCCCCAGATTTTATCTGCAAAAAGAAAAATCGATCTATCTTATCCGGTTTTAAATCTACTGCCAATCAATCGCAGTGCCGGCGCTATGCTGGGTTCTAAATTAAAAGGTATTACTGTTTTTTCTTTTTTTACTTGGTCTAATTAGTGCTGGCCTGATTCTTGTTTGTGTTGACATAACTACTCCTCTTTGGCTGTACCTGAACTGCAGCACACCGAAACACTAAATGGAGGAACTAGCCTGTGGAGACCACCTCTACCTCTACAAGGCTACAAATAGATCTTAACTCACAGAGAAAGTCTGGCTTCACACTCTGCTGTGAATCACAGATGGACAAGCATAGTGAATGAAGTGTGTGTGTGTGTTTGTGTGTTTGTGCCTGTACTACATTGTATCCGTTACAGCAAGTATTTCTTTACCTTACTTTATTTGTAGGAACTTAAATGTTGCTATTCTTCGACAGTCTATATTTGCCACTTGCTACATACCATTTGCAATCATTTAGTATAATGAAGGAAAAAATAGGATTTTTTAGGGAGTGGGGCTTTTAGTACTCCACTTTAGGTTTTGGTAATGGAGTGAAACATGAATCAATTACTAAATTCATTTTTAAGAAAAAAACGTATAGTTTACTGGAAAATTGTGATGACAGTAGTATCAAGAAAAACAATCAGAGTGTGCAGTTCTCCACCAAGGCTGCTCAGTCGTATCATTTCTGAAGGATGAAATTGTTGGATTAGGTTCATTTTGTGCCGATCGGTTTTGACAGATTCTGACAGATCTGTCAAACTGACCACGTGATAAAAAAGGACACGTCAGCAAACGTCAGATGACGCTCTGAAGAAGACAGCAGAGGTTGTCGAAACATGTCAGCAAGGTAACCAACCTGAATTGTTGGTTTAAATAAGGAACACTTTCATGAAGGATGAAATCTTTTAACAATTTGTGGTCCACAGCAGGCGATTTGTAGTAGGATCGCAATCATATGATCCACAGCAAGCAGCTGACGTGTTTACTTGTTGTCATAGTTACAGTGATGCTGTGCCACTATCTCGCAATGATACAGAAATCTGTGGATCCAAACTAAACGCCGCATCACTGGCAAAATCTAATCACTTGGTCCTTGTATCATTTCTGAGTTTTCCTGAAACTTTCATCCAAATCTGTTGGTCCATTTTTGAGTAATGTTGCTAATAGAGGAAGGATTCACACATGCTGATCGTCACATAACTCCGCCGTGTTCTTTGGCAGAATAAGTAATCTAACTTACCTTCTTTCTTTCAGTGTCCGAACAGCTCTGGATACAACAGTTTCCATCATGGTGATTTGTTTGATCTGTGGTCTGCCAGTTTCATCCATTCTCCTAATATGTATCGTGGAAGAAAAGTGTTTATCAATCAATCTTTTTTTTTTTTTTTTTTGTATTCCACCACAATATTGCACAGGTGCAAAAGAGTTTACCTCCACTTTGGTGAAGAACATCATTGTTTTGCACAGTCTTCAGTAGTAATTTTTGATGGTAAATGAAAGACATTAGAATCAGACATGTCTGCATCTTCAAACCAAAAACAAGGAAGTGAATTCGGTGACGTACGTGCATTACATTTGTGCTGGCAACTGCTATGATTGGTGGAACTCATGGGAGGCAGGAAAAGTTGCGGTAAGTGGACAAAATTGCAAGGTTGCGCAGAATTCATAGAGATTGGTTGAATTCGCAAGAATTTGCGCGATCGCAACATTGCAGATTTCTGGAGGGACTGCTAAATACACTGCTGTGACAGACCTTATTAACCATGCCTGACGTACGTCAGCAGGGTTACTGCATTCGCTTCGGTATCTGGCTGGCTGGGTAAGTATGTATATATGTGGGTGTGTGTGTATGTCCGGTCAGATATCTCTGCAAGTGCTGAAGTCAGGATAATCAAACTTGGCACTGAAGATCAGTCTAAGGTCCCCTGCTCAGTTGTGGAGTTAGAGGTCAGCAGATCAAGTAGGAAGGGATATACGTAGGATGATCAAAATTGATACAGAGTATCATGCATGGGCGTGGTTCTGCCCTCTACTGAGGGCTCGTCTAGTTTTTTATTTATTCATTTATTTTCTGTCATTTGCATTGAACTGACAGTTCAACAACACTAATTTTGCTGCCACATTTAAAATCAGACACATATTTGCATTAATCTAACTATCTACAGTAACATAGACTACGTATAATAAATGGATGTTTTCTAGGCTCGCTGTCTGTTGCTTTGTTTTGTTTTTTTTTTTTGTTTTTTTTTACTTATTTCAGTGATTCGATCAGGTCATACATGCAGTTCTGCCACTACTGCAAATAGGATTTCACTTCAGCAGCAACATTGAAAATGAAAAAAAAAAAAAAAATCCAATGGAAATTATATTTGCTGGGAAAAAAAATATAACAGTAACTCTAAGAGTGCTGAATTTATCCTGAGCTTGACCCAAAGGTTTGCTACTGAAACTGAATCTGTGCAGTGGTTCAACTGTTTGCTTGCAGAACAGTATTCAGGTTAATAAAGTGAGATTGAAGTAATCAGTGAAGTCACTGCTGCAGTGTTACACTTTACACTCTCTCAGTTTGGAGTTCATATTAATCACAATGCTATGTGATTCTACAGCAGCTTAAAAATAGAATATGTACCTAAGTAGGTACTCAGGTCCAGACAGTGTTTGGCAGACTTCAGTTCTCTTATGGGTCTGAGCGAGACGCTGCCTGCTAACCCTGTTTATTAGTGATTTAATGAACCTGAAGCATCTCCCGGAGGGCAGTGGGTCAAACAGATGGAGTCCAGGATGAGATTGGTCTTTAAGAATGTTTGCTGCAGCAAGAGCTGAGTAAGTCCTCTAAAGAAGGCAGTGGACAGCCGATGATCCTCTCTAGAGGGCTCTCCTCTCTGCTGCTGGACAGCTGGTGAACCATACAGTGATACAGTACACCAGCATGCTCTCGATGAAGCAGCAGTAAAAAGACACTAGCAGATTTTCCAGGACATTATTTTTTCTGAGGGCTTTCAGGAAGTGGATTAGCTGCTGTGCCATCTTTACTGCTGCTGAGATGTTGTTAGTCCAGGAGAGAACTTCATCAATGTGCGCACCCAGGAACCTGAAGGCAGAGACCCTTTCCACACAGTCTCTGTTGATGGTTAGAAGATTAGGGTCTGCTTGGTTTATTCAAAAGTCTGGGGTTCCTTTGTTATTGTGGCGTTCAGGATCAGATTGGTCTCTGAACATCACGTTGTTAGTATTTGGACTTCATACCTGTAGGCAGACTCCATCTCTGTTGGCAGACTCATCTTTTCCTTAGTAAAGTCAAAGAAAAGAAAGTGACATTCTACATTTGCTTGTTTAGTGCAATCTGCTTTCAATGTCTCAAAGCAGATTTCAAGAGTTTTATACAAGGTGGTAACACTGTGATACTGAAGAAGATGTAGGTGGGCTCTCACAGGGCACACTTTAGACATGTAGCTAATTACTGTAGCTACAGTGTCAACTTTTGTCATTCCCAAAATCTCATCTATGGAAATGGCACACACAGATAATAATGTCTGGTGTCTTTCCTAATTAAAAAACAAACCCCAAATTTTCTGTAAGTGGTTATTTTTAGCTGTCACTACTTTAGTATCTCACATGTCATATTGATACTCCTGTTAAAATGTTTTAATCTAAACATAAAAGGCTCCAGGGCAACCTAGGACTGTTTTACACCCTGTACATTTCATTCATTTCATTCCACTAAGCATTCACCTCCTTGGTATTCCTCAAACAATTTTGTCAATGTCAAAATGATGAAATGCACAGTTATTCTGAAGAGAAGGAAATAGGTACCGTGAGTTCTACAGTGTGAAGAATGCTCTAGAAGTATTTGCAGAATCTCAGCAGATTCAGCAGAACAGTAGAGCAGTGTCTGCTTTGTGAAATAACCATTCAGTAACCAGGAGCATGTGACTGTGACGTGTGAAATTTTAAAAATGACAAAAACATATTTATGTCTGTTGATCATTGTTGAAGTTCCTCGTCATACACACCTGCACACACACATGGACAAAAACACTTATGGATGCCACTGGCATTAAACATCAGCTCCACAAATACGAATAGGATAAATGTGGTTAAAATTAACATCTTGCCGAAATTATTTATTTCAGTCACTCCCTATTGATGTACCCCATAAACAATTCAGTGAATGGGATCGGAAGTTATCTAGATTCATTTGGGATGGAAAAAAGGCGAGAATTAGGTTTCCAACATTACAGTTACCCAAAGATAAAGGAGGTATGGCACTTCCCAATCTGAAAATGTATTTTTATGCTGCTCAATTGAGGCATTTTTGCTGCTGGTGCGATTCTGGGTACTGTGCCAAATGGAAGGAGATCGAGACATCTGTACCTGGATTTCATATCCAGACAGTTTTAGGAGAGGACTTCATACCTCGCATCATTAAAAATAGGCTTAACCCCGTAACAATATTCACAATAGAAACTTGGTATAAAGTTGTGAAGCAACTGAAATTGAAAAAAGAAAAAAAACAAAGTACTGAGATGGATATCCCTTGATTTGCAATTTAAACCAGCTAAATATGATTCGACATTTAAAAACTGGATCAGCAAAGGTATAACAGCATTTTGCACAATTACAAAAAACAATGAGATAAGGAGCTTCAAATCTTTAAAAACTAGTTTTGGGCTTACAGATCAGGATTTTTTTTCGCTACCTCCAATTAGGAGAGTACTATAATAAGGAAATCAAAACAAATGGGGGAATGCAAAATGCTGTCTTAGCAATGATAATGGTGCATATCAGCAAATAACTTCTAAGATTGTTTCAAAACTATACACAAGTATGATGTTTTGCCAGAATACCACGACTCTATATATTAAACAAAAGTGGGAAAAAGAAATGGCCATTACAATATCGGATGAAGAATGGTACAGAATGTGTGAGTTGGCACAGTCCTCAACAACTTCACTAAAATGGAGGGAATTCAATTGGAAAAATTTAGTTCGCTTCTTTATTACTCCCTGCATAAAGAATAGACAGCTACTGCAGGAACAGCTGTGCTGGCGACAGTGTGCAAAGATGAACGCCGATCATACTCACATCTTCTGGAACTGTCCTCAGATTGTTGCATTCTGGATTTCCATTCATTTTACTCTGGCAAAGGTATTGAAATATTCAGTCCCCTTCGCACCAGCAACACTGTACCTGGGTAATGTTTCTGATGTAGTAGACATTAACCCTTTAAGCTGCAGTCAATTCCCACCATTTTCAGTATAAAAAAATCGCTAATATTCTATTTGTAAATAAAAATATGACGAGAAATACAGGGAATATTGGACACGCATCGCGAGGTGCATTTCCTTGAAAACGACCTATTCGTGGAGTATATACCGACTTCAAGACATGTTTTGGACAAAATATTTTACTGGCTTGTTTCGTCTGGATGTCCAAGGTTGGATTATGGCCGTTTATTGTGGAATATTTTCATCTGTGTGTAATAATGAACCCGGAAATGTGAGTCGCGCCGTGTACGTTGAAGCCGTGTATAGAGAACGGATGGATGGATATTCGTTGTTTGTCGGACAAATGTGTTTATATTGTGGTAATCACATCTGAAAGTGGTTCATGAGAATCTAAGCTTTCCATGGGCGTATAGTGCTTGTATAATCACATTTGCAGTTTCATACATTTAGCAAATTGCTTATGCAGATCTCAAAGTGTACTGCGGGCGGGACACTGAAGCGCAACTGAAGTGCAACGGGTTAAGGATCAATATTTAATGAAAATATTGTTAACTGCAGCAAGGAAAGCCATAACAAGGAGGTGGCTCAACCCTGAGCCACCAACCCTTTTTGAATGGATGGACATTGTAAAGGAGGTTTATAACATGGAAAAAAATGACATTTATCTTGAGATTGAAAGATGAAGAAATAATGCAGAAATGGTCCAGGTGGCTCACATACCAAAATACACAAGGAACCTATTATTGAAAGTGAATGGTTGCTGACTTGCTGTTTTGTTCTTAGTTTTTTGTTTGTTTGTTTGTTTGTTTTGTATGCTGATAACTGTTAATATTTTTGATTTCGTACAACTTTGGATATTGTGAGATTGTATTTTGTTGTTCAAAAAACAATAAAATATTTGTTAAAAAAAACCATCAGCTCCAAGGGGGCAGTTTTGTTGCCCTGGTGATTTTGGTTCTATTGTACCACAGACTGGTTGGCTCGGGGGTCTCCCGAAGCAGCTGACAGGTACCGGTTGGCCAAAAGGGCGGCAGCTGTGGCAGTTGTGGAAGCTAAAACTCGGGTGTGGGAGGAGTTTGGGGAGACCATGGAGAAGGACTTTCGGTCAGCCTCGGGGAAGTTCTGGCAAACCGTTCGACCCCTCAGGAAGGGGAGGCAGGGCTTCGCTCAGGCTGTGTACAGTCGGAGTGGAGAACTGTTGACCTGTACTGGGGATATCGTCGAGCGGTAGAAAGAGCATTTGAACCCGGTAAACACATCCTCTATGGAGGAGGCAGAGCCTGAAGACTCGGGGGGATCTTCGTCCATATCCGTGGTAGAGGTCACTGAGGTAGTTAAGAAGCTCCTCGGTGGCAAGGCCCCTGGTGTGGACAAGATTCGCCCTGAGATGCTGAAGGCTCTGGACATTGTTGGACTGTCCTGGTTGACACGTCTATACAATGTTGTGTGGGCATCGGGTACAGTGCCTGTGGAGTGGCAGACCGGGGTGGTGGTCCCTATTTTCAAAAAGGGGGACCGGAGAGTGTGTGCCAACTACCGTGGTATCAGACTTCTCAGTCTCCCCGGGAGAGTTTACTCTGGGGTGCTGGAAGGGAGGATCCGACTAATAGTCGAACCTCGGATTCAGGAGGAGCAATGCGGATTCCGTCCTGGTTGTGGAACAGCGGACCAGCTCTTGCGGAGCTGCTGAGGGGGTCATGGGAGTATGACCTGCCAGTCTACGTGTGTTTTGTGGATCTGGAGAAGGCCTATGACCGTGTCCCTCGAGGGGCTTTATGGGGGGCACTGTGCGAGTATGGGGTCCCGGGCTCGTTGCTGCCGTTCGGTCCCTGTATGACCAAAGTGAGAGCTGTGTCCGAATACTCGGCACTAAGTCAGACAAGTTTCCGGTGGGTGTTGGACTCCGTCAGGGCTGCCACTTGTCTCCAATCCTGTTTGTGGTTTTCATGGACAGGATTTCAAGGCGCAGTCGTGGTGGGGAGGGTTTTCGGTTTGGGAGCCTCAGGATCGCATCTCTGCTTTTTGCGGATGATGTGGTTTTATTGGCATCCTCAGACCGTGACCTTCAGCACGCACTGAAGCGGTTTGCAGCTGAGTGTGAAGCAGCAGGGATGCGGATCAGCACCTCCAAGTCCGAGGCCATGGTTCTCTGCCGGAAACAGGTGGATTGCTCCCTCCGGGTTGGGGGGGAGTTGCTTCCCCAAGCGAAGGAGTTTAAGTATCTCAGGATCTTGTTCACGAGTGATGGGAAAATGGAGCGAGAGATGGACAGGCGGATTGGTGCGGTGTCAGCAATAATGCGGGCATGTACCGGTCCGTCGTGGTGAAGAGGGAGCTGAGCCGTAAGGCGAAGCTCTCGATTTACCAGTCCATCGACGTTCCAACCCTCACCTATGGTCATGAGCCTTGGGTAGTGACCGAAAGAACAAGATTGCGGATACAAGCGGCCGAAATGAGCTTCCTCCGTAGGGTGGCTGGACTCAGCCTTCGAGATAGGGTGAGGAGCTCAGACATCCGGAGGGAGCTCGGAGTAGAGCTGCTGCTCCTTTGCATCGAAAGGAGCCAGTTGAGGTGGTTTGGCCATCTAATTCGGATGCCTCCAAGGAGACTTCCTTTGGAGGTTTTCCGAGCACGTCCGCCTGGGAAGAGACCCTGGGGTAGACCCAGAACTCGCTGGAGGGATTGTATATCCCGTCTGGCCTGGGAACGCCTCGGGATCCCCCAGGAAGAACTGGAGAGCGTCGCTGGGGGGAGGGACATCTAGAACGACTGCTTCGCCTGCTGCCTCCGCGACCCGGCCCCAGATAAGCGGAAGAAAATGGATGGATGGATGGATGGATGTACCACAGACCTCCTCAGAGATTCTGTATGCCCTCCTTGATTTGGGACCTAAAAAAGAACAATTACAGTTGGACAGAGACAACCATTTTAGACAAATTAGACCTTTCGTAACACTTGTTGATGCTAGAATGTTTCTGCGTTCTATGATATTATCACGTATTGAATATTGCATCACATGTTGGTCACTGACAGGTATAAATACATGCAAAATCATAGAAAAACTAAAACAAAATCATTCAAAACCAGCATCATATCATGTTTGTAATATCTTAGGGAAGTACAAATTTTTGAGTTTTGAGAATTTTAAAAATTTTAAATTTGCTTGTTTCATCTAAATGGTGTTGCATGGACTCCAAAGTGAGAGCACACAGAAAGACGGAGACAGGTCAGAATTAAGTTAGTTCTTTTATTTACACAAAACAAGAACTAAATAACGGAACTGGGGTGAGTAATTAAACTAAGGCAGGACTCACAACAGGAAGGGAGGTGGAGGGCAGGCTCCAGGGTACCGGCAAGTGGCTGTGTCAGACTGATCAGACAGGGGATACTGGTCTTCGTCAGGACGAAAGGTCCGGGTATGCCGAAAGCAGTTGGATCAGAGAGAACGGTCTGGACCCCAGGTTCCTCAGGGAGGTCAACTAACAACAATTACAACTACTACTACTGAAGTCAGTCTATCTAAATGTGGCAAATAAATTGAAACTTTGGTTAAATTGCAGCCGCCAACAGCTAGCTGGAGACGTAGAAAAGTCTTACGACTGTATCCAACCAACCAAACTTTCTCCTGCTCTTCTCTCTTCTTCTTTGCATTCTATTATGTCTCCTGAGCTCATATCACGGCTTTGGTAAGAGTGTATGTTTGCCTCCTGTTAGCCAGTCGTAGTCATTGTGGTTTACAGTTCAAACTCCAGTATAAACATAAATCACATGAAAAACATACATTGAGTAATTCATAAACACAGTGCAAGCTGCGTGTGTATGGATTCAGTCACAGGAAAAGTGTAAGACAGCAGCCTGATGTGTCAATCAGTCATGCTGGAACCAGTCGTTGTTTACAATGTGTGTTTCATTTAGCAGACTCAGAGAGAAGATTGGTTGCATGCTCTTGGCAGTTTCCCCACAATATCTCTCCATGTCCTTTCTCTCTTTACATTTCCTTCTCCTTTGTTTTCAATTCTGTTTCACTGCTTTTACTCATGCTTTTTGTGTTTTCATTGCTGCACTTTGCTGCTTCTGTGATGTAAGGTCTAACATCTGTACTCACTGCAGAAAGGAGTCAAAGTCCCCCTTTTGCTCCTACATGATTTTTTTTTTTTTTTTTTTTTGGGGGGGGGGGGGGGGGGGGTTACAGGAGGTTTAACAAAGTTTATTCTACTTTTCATTTGTACATTATCACTACACTTTGAGTCAGTTTACAATTAAATTGGTCACAGTTACATTTATTTACACGTGGTATTAACATGTGGTTTGCACCTGGATTTTGTCAGGTAGCAGTTATGCTAATGCTGACATAAGTGCTGAAGAAGTTATTTTTGACTGTTTACTCACAGTAGCCACAACTGAAAATAGTAGTCATAAAATTACCAACAAGACCCTCTTCTGCAAAGGAAGGCTATAACCAAGCCCCTGTAGAAGAGAACATTAATTCACAGTGTAAATACATGGTTTATCATTTCTGCACCAAGGAATGCAGCGGAGGTTATGTGACGGTCAGCGTTGGTTGTTTGTTTGTCAGCAACATTACTCAAACACAGACCAACGGATTTGGAGGAAATTTTCAGAGAAAATAAAAAATGACACGAGGACCAAATGATTAGGTTATCACAGTGATGTAGCTCATAGTCTGGATCCACAGATTTGAAAGAGAGGCACCCCAGTGTTTGTACTCGTTTGATACAATTTTCACGCATTCTTTTATTTTTTACATGGTTTACACTATATGTACCTTTAAAATGTCCATTTCATGCACTGTGGAGGCAATGAGACAATGACAATTTGGTGGTATTTAGTTTATTTTCCATTTTCTTTCTTTCCTTGTTTTAATTACTCCAAAACTTGGTCTTCATCACAACTATGTGAAAGACTTTTACCAATGATCCTAGAATGTTTCCTGGTAGTTTACATTGTAAAATCTCTGTGTAGTAATATATTTCACAGCAAGCAAATCTGAAACCAAGATTTGTCAAACTGCTCTATTGTTCTGTAACTGCTATTCTGTATGATTTGATCAATTTGTAGATGTGTGTATTTTTAATTTATCACAACAGCCAAATGATAACTTGCTGTTAGAAGGATACAAAAGATTTCTATGAATTTAAATATATTTATTTGTGTTAGTGATTGACCTGAAGTTGTTTGATCCACTATTGACTTTTCTTTATCTTGACAAATGCTAATGGCTATTTACATATGTCTCAGCAATCTCTCAGACAAAATAGAGTTTGATTACATGTTTGGACAAAAAACATTTACTTAGCTTATGCTTTTGAAATGCACAGATAAGCTCTAACAATGCCAGAATCCAATAAGAAAAACAAAATCAACTTCCTGCTAATGCTTCTCGCTGGAATCATTTTTATATCCCTCTTTTGTTCCTTATCTTTTCTTTAAATGTCAAAGGGATGAGTGGATGAGGTTAAGTATATAATTTACTCCCCAAGTCATTCATCCTGCACTTATTGATTCCATCTCAAATTTAACTTTCAGATCGGCAGTGACTCCATTAGAAAGTAATAACCGGCTGGGTCAATAAATGGGAGCTGTACCAGTAATGTGTAGATTGAATGTAGGTTTATTGGAATGGATCATTAAGCGCTGGTGGGATTGTGCGGTTGGGGGTGGAGGGCTGAGAGGGGGCTGGACATCTATCATCCTGTCTTGTGTTCAGTCAGCGGTGATGGGAACAGAATAGGGGACAAAGCACTCCTCCAGTAAATTCATCATCTCTTCATTTTATCCCTCCTTTAATGGCATGTCTCAAGGAGGATAGGGGTTGGGGTGTGTGCATGCACGTGTACATGAAAGTGTGTGTCTGTGTGTGTGTGGAAAGTACCTATGGTGAAATATGGCCTCCCATCAGCCTGACCGATTCAGGAATGAGACATCATTCTCCTATCTCTATGCTTCATGCACCACCAACAGAATATGGAGATGTGGCAGCTGAGAGGTGTTTGGGCATGAGACCTTTATTTATGTATATAGCTGAGGAGAGAAAAAATACAAGAAACCAAATGAAGATAGAAAATAGAGGTTAGCCCAATCATATGTAAATGAGGCAAGAGTGAGTCCTTCAGAAAATATCTGGCCTCTCTCTTCAGAGTCTGATTCAATATTGAACTTTATGCAAATAGCTGGAGTCTCTTTTTTTCAGTAATTGCTGTTTTGTTGTGATTCATACCACCACACACAGAGAGACAGAAAAACAAATGAAAAAATGATAAACAAAACTATTACTAACCATGAAGTTATATGTGATTGAGCAGTATCCCCCCCCCCCATTGCAAAAATTGGTCAGACATTTTGAATGGAGTGTATTCCTTTCCATGCCTCTAAGTAATACATCTTAAATGTTTTCTTTTTTTAATGAAACTATTATTATTGCCAGTCAGTTATCATGATTCACTGAGCAGATCTGAAACTGTCTACATCTTTCCATCTGCCTCCTCTACAGATAAAGTTTCATCAACCTAGGGCACTAAAGTGTGTAGATTTCAGTGGGAACAAATAGACTATAAAGAAAATGAAGACAGGTTGATTAGAATCTTATATGTAATGCGTTTTAAGCAAACTAGGTTTCCCTCAAAAATGAATTGAGAATACAGTTTAGCTGCATAGGAACAGAATGTTGTGCAGACTGCGCTGTAAAAGCGGTGTGCATCTTGTTTAGCCAGCTCCTTTTCAAATTGAATCCACTTAATTGGAACAATAATTAACCTTACAGAAGGAGTCAACAATGAGTCAAATAGCAAAACTGCAAACATCGCACCCTCTCAAACCTGCTGGGAAACAGACAGTAACAAGCTTCTTCAGCTCTTGTCCACTTTAAACCTTGGCACCAATATGTCCTGCTCCGAAATCTACTTTGTGTTGCACACTGTCAGTACTGGAGTTTATTTTTAGCATGTTTCAGATACCTGCTGTGCTGCCATATTTCATACTTCAGTATAGATGTTCTTTCTATGGTTCTTCTGTCATGTGCTGTCATCTTTCATCTTTTGTTTAGCTTTGTGGCTAATAGCTGATGTGACCTGACCTGACCCATCACCATAGTCGCAGTCGTGTAAATACAGTACAAGATCATTATGTTCAATTCGCAGTCCAGTTTTGTCATGTGTACTGGATAATATGATCTAACATTTGAGTCCTTTAAAATGCAAAAGTCATATACTTGTATTTATTTATGTTTAACAACCAGATTAAATTATCTTTGTCAGTTATCTTTGTAGGTCATACTTTGCATTATATTCACTAGTCTGGTACCCTACAGATTAGTGAATAATATTCATGACTTGTCTACATGTTTAGAGCACAGTACGAGTTCCCCTAAAAGGTAGGTTAGCAGTAAAATGGCTTCAAACATAAAAACAAACAGACATTTAGAAAAAAAGAACTATCCATTTAAACTTGTTTTTGTTCCAACTATAAACATGTGTTGCTAAGAAAAAATAATGATACATTTTGGGGAACTCAATTTTCGAAAAATGTCAGTCATAGAAATGTCAAAATAAGCTTAACCATTGTCTTTCTCCGTTGACTTCATCTTTTTTAGAGTAACTGTTTTGCAGTGCTGTTGTCGAATGAATGGTGAAATTTAAACCCTCATCTGTTCTTCTCACATGCACAGACGTGGTGCATTATTTTCTGGTAATCAGTCTCTTCATGGCTCCAGCATTAAACATGAAATGGGAGGTGTTTCATCAAACAGATTACAGTGCACACGCACACAGCAGAGGAGCAGCTCACTCAGTGGGCAGAAGCATAGGTGGAACTTCATCACCGACAAAACAGTTCTGTCATCAAAAACTGGAAACACCAAACTCCAGCTGCTCACATCATGACAGATGCTGGAACATTGATCTCAAGTCTTTCTTTAAAAGTCAATTCTTATCCATTACCTGAATCCCATAAAGCCACTCTTTGTCATTCTGTCAGGCTGCCTGTCTAGACTTCACTGAATAATGGTGCTGCTGAAGCAAAATTGCTTCAGAACTGCTACATTCAAAATTTTGTGAAATCTTGCTATTGCGTTAAAGCTGCTGTCTGGAGTTTGAATCGCAGCGTCTCCCAAAACACTGGTGGCCCCACCCTCCCTCCCTCTGATTTCGCCCCTTTATTTGTGCACGCGCGGAGTACATGAGAGGAGTGCCCGGAGTGCTGCAGCATCTTGCCTGTTTTGCTGTTTTCCCCTCTTCTACATTTAGTACATTTAGTAAATAATAAAGGAATTGCGTTAGAATGCTGTATTGAGTCTAACTTGTCCTAATACCAAAATAACATGAATCTGCTAGGACGAACGAGTAAAGTTTCAATATGTGATTACACTCGTGTATCCCTCTCGATGACGTTGTTTATCAAACTTAGTGCATTTACACGTGTATATGTGTTACATTGTTTATTTATTTCTATCTAGAGTTCAGAATTGCATGACTCCTCTGACGAAGAGTATGTCCCAGACGCCCCAACATCTTCCTCCAGAGGTCGGGCATCTAAACGAAGCCGTCAGGCGGGCTATGGAGGCCGTGGTCGGGGAGCGACGCGAGCACCCCGAGCCAAAAAACGTCCTGCAGTCTCTTGGCCTGACAAGCCGTGGGATTGGTAACTTTTCTGGAAGTTGCTGATCCCTGATGCTCTCTCCTCCACAAGCAAAACAAATGTGCGCGCGGTTGCGTAGTGCGTAGCTCGCCCACCTCTGCATGGGCTTGCTTGCTGTGCGCGTAACCGTTGATTGACAGCATGACAAAGCTGAAGCTCGAACTTGATTGGTCGGCAGCAACCGGCGCTTTTTGGAATAACATGGGGGTCTATGAGAGGAAGGCGGAGCTCAGGAATAAATTTTCATATCGCGTTATACTAACTTTATATTATAGTATCGAACTAGACTAACACATTTAAGCTTTGTTAAAAAATGATACATAAATTGAAAACAAACGGAAACTCCGGACAGCAGCTTTAAGCTGAGAAGCTCAGGGTGCAGCAGTTAGCACTGTCTGCTGCTGTGTGCCTCTGTGTCACAACAAGACAAATAGCAACATGCTTGCCAGTAGTGTGCATGGATAGAGTACATATATGTCCACTTACTATGCATGTAAGGGTAGGTTTAACCCAATCAATGTTAATTGTCATTGTGTTTGTTATTCTATATTGTCTTTTATATGTCTTTAATGCTGTATTTTTTAACCTTTTATTTTTTTCTTTTATGTGTGGGACAGTGGATGGAAATTAGCCTTGTGCTAAATTCGACGTATTTACTGCAACCTTGTAGAAACTATTATGAGATTGTAAATTCATTAATATGCACTGTCCCGTTCAAATAAATAGCTAAATAAATAAATGAAAGAAACTAAGCTTCCCAAGCTGACTCTATGTAGTCTACAAAGTAGAGGCAACATGCATCTATGGTGCACTTGTCCGTCTGCATATCCGCAGAAACATATAATCCCACACAGACATTCACCCACACTGACCGACATCCCAAGACCCTTTACTTACCTCTCATGTTCCACCATGATTAGTTTGGACTGCTCACTTGGAGGAATGCTTTTTTCTGGTAGTTGGTGTTTTTTTTTTTAATCTGTCGTTTCAAGGAGTGGCTCCAGTGGCTCTACTCATTTGTTAGCTGGATTCACACCGCCACTCTGACACCTCATCACAAATTGTGGGGAGCACGTTACCACTATATGTTTAATTGACAGAATATTTATCCATTTCCACCAGCCAGTTTGATTGTGGGGGGTGCTGGAAAAAGTAATAGAAAAAAAACAGACAACATTTTCTTTTAATGTTGGGCTGCCTTTACCCAGCTACAGAGGTTCAAACTAAGGCCAGAAGGTCATGAAAATCACCAGGGTCAGGACATGGGTCAGAAAACCATCCAAAATCATTATAGGATATGTGACAATCTGGTCTCAACACACATTTTCTGCAAAATTTCAACTACATAATTGGCTTGTATATGTGGTGGGGCAGCTTATAGCCTGTTGCCTATTGATGGTTAAAGAAAAAAATGTATATTAAGGGTACAACTGCGTAACGCTGGATTCATACATAAACGTTCATTTGTGCTTGTGTATGTCAGATGTGCACTGGAGACAATCGTCATATTTACACTAAAGCTAAAGCATCTTTGCTCACCTCCACGAAGTTTACTTGATCCACTGTTTTATGCAGCTCTACCACATTTATACCTTGAATTATTGGATTTTTTATTGTCCACATCTTGGCTGCAATGTGATTAACCAGGATATATTCTCAGATGTAAAAAGGGTTGAAAACAAACACTTGTGACAAAACAAAAACACAAAGACGTGTACAATTTATCCACAGCAACCAGCCTTTCAGTCATCTTTTCCACTATGATATTTGCTTTAAAAGCCTTGTTGCCAGCAGATGGTTTTCCACCCAGCGAACAACAGCTTTGTCATTTGTCAGTAGCGGGTGACGAGCTCCAAATCAAGAACTGGATCCAACCCTCTAGAGTGAGGTGCGGTTGGCTGTGTATTAGAAATGACTCGAGGGTGAAGGGGAGGAAGACCCCGGAGGAGGTGTTAATCGAATTTCTCGCTGTCCAGCACTCAAGCACATCCCTGCTGTTGAGGGATTATGCCCCACAAACTCACACTGCTGCCAAAAACTGCTTATCAGCTTACCAAGGCAATTTCAAATGCACCTTTAAAGAAACCCTCATAGCATGCTGCATCTTACCCGCTCTGGTGTCTTAATATTGTCAGATGTAACTGTGCACTCCTGGTTGGTCAGATGGGACCAGATAGGTCAGTGACACAAAGAGGAAATTTTTCAAGTACCCTTTGATGTCCATATGGGTTTGCCTGTATTTGGCTATATTTTAGGCAAATAGTGTTTTTTTTCCCCCAGTGTGACTGATGTCTGACTTCATCAGTGTTAAAATGAAAGTCTTGAATTGTTTCACCTACCTTAAATGGATGATTATTACAACATAGTTATAACATTAGAATTAGTTATTGTAGTTTTTCCTATCATCCCTTTTCTTTTGCAACTCTCTACAGTGATTGCTGATTTGTGGAAAAGAAGACCAATAGAGAACATTCCAGATATGGATATTTTAGCTATGATTTTATTCAAACTTTATTTTACTATTTTCTCCAAATAAATTAGTCCAACCAACTTTGTCTTTCATCTGCTCAATCATTTGGCAGCTTGCATGACCCACCAACTTAATAGCAAAAATTAATGGTTAGGTTTGGGGAAAAGTTAAATTAAGTACCTAAAATAAGTGGTCCTTGGTATTCCCCTTTTTCATTTTTTGTCTCCGTGGTAATTAAATACTGAACAACACAAATTTAAAACATTCTCACAGTGAGAGATTTTTTATCACTACATTTAAGGTTAGCAATAAGCATCAGAATATTAATGAACTGGACATGTGGTCTGTTAAATACCGAGTCCCAAAGGTTTGTTCTCCCCAGAAAAACAAAGCTCAAAGACTGAATATGCAATATAATGAATTTATTCAATAACCAGTGTTTCTCCCTTTCACTTTGATAAGGCTTCCAGTCTTACAGGCATGGAATGTACAAGGTTCTTGAGTGAGGATGGTTCTATCGCCCCCTACTCACGGTCATAGAATTGAGCTGTTTTGTGGTGGTCGGTAATGATGCGACTGTTCAGGATTCCCCAACAGTTCTCAATTGGGTCGAGGTCAGGGGAGTTTGGTAGCCATTCCTCCTTACACTGGCCATTGGCCTTCTTAACAAAGAACGGTTTTTAAGGCCTTTATAAGGCAGTCTACTCTGTGGTCATTTTAACTTTCCTAAGGTTTTTATTTGTCTTGTATTCTATTGTATTTAACTGATTATTGTTATTGTTGTTTCTGTTGTGTATTTTTATTGTTGCGTATCGCATTTTATTGTGTTTTGTCTGTTGTTTGCTGCTGGCTGCACCAAAAATTTCCCCACGGGGATATTAAAGATTTCTTGACTTGACTCTTGACTTGACTTACACAGAAAGCCAGGTAGATGCTCAGTCATAAGGGCAGTGTGAGCAGGGGCACCATCTTGCATAAATACCAATTTCGAATGTGTGTTAAACATTTTCCATTTAGTCGTAGGCCCCGATTTTTTCCTCCTGGCCAAAACTAGAAGCAGAACCTTTTCTAGAATGTTGTTGCTATAATTATGTGCATTAGCAGTGGTATCTTGAGGCACTGTATGCAGCTCTGAGAGACCTGACAGGGACAAAGCCCCTAAACCATACGGTGGGCACTGAATTTCAATTGCTCAGAAGATGGTACTTTTTCATGATCATCTGAATAGATATCTTGTTTTGGCTGATGGGTGTCGGAAATCAGTAGAGAAGGCATTCATCAGAGAAAATCCAGTTCTCCCAGTCTTTTGGAGTCAGAGCTGTATGTACTTTGCAAAAGCCAGTCTCTTCTCCTTTCGCAGTTAAGTAAATAGCAAAGCACAGTGCTCTTTGAAACATCTCCAACATTTTTTATGACTGCATAACTGGTGTCTTTTGCCCTTGGCCTTTCTCATCAGATCCTTGGCTATTGCATTTAGGCCAGATGGACATCCTGAGTGAGGCAACGAATGAACGTTTGGGACATGGTGTAGAGTATGAACATCACTTGAAGCGTCTGCTGTTATTCTGTAAAAAAAAAAAAACACTACAAATGTCATTTGTCACTCATTGAGCCTGTTTCATAAAGGAGTTCAAGACTGATTTATTCATACACTGTATTGAGTGCATTTATTTATTTATTCATATTATTATGAGATATTACTATTTCTGTGCAGGCAACTGGCCTGACCCCATTGCACGTTTAGATCCGTGGACATGACAATTTGAAGTATAAAGATACATGTACCAAGACAAGCAAAGCTTGCTCAAAATTGAAATTCAAATGCCTTTGTCCTTTTAATACTCATTGGTTAAACTGTGCTGGACTACTTCAGACTCTGAAATACCTAAACAATATTTCATGCCTCATCTGAACCTTCATCACCTTCAGCATCATGGGAAGGGCAGCAAATCCAAAAATCCACATATGTGTATGGTAAGGTTCAAGGAAAACACTGCTCAAAACCAAATGTAGAGAATAGAAGCAATGTAACACTAACGCAGGGCTGTTAATGAAGGAGTTTGTGTGCCTTTGGGCTGAAAGGCATATTGGTAGTGGAGGTGTATTGAATCAGTCCTGACCTGCAAGGTTAACTCTTTGGCGAGGGAGAGAAAAGCAGCTTGCCCAGAGGCAATCAATTCACAATCACTCATCTGCCTGACCTTTTTTATTTTCCACCCCAACACCAGCTCAGGCATACATTTGGTTTTCATTTCCCCCTCCTTTTCTCCTTTTTGCTTTCCTGTTTTCAGCTCTAAGCACAGTTTTACATAGTATTGTTTTTCTTTAGGCATTCAATAACCTGGTCAGTTTGGGTGCTCAGACAGATGTAGTTCTGTTCTTCCAAAGTCATTTTATTGTAATGCCTTCCAAAATGCTGCATGGTTCCCATCTTTTTTGATTCCCATCCAGTTGCCTTTTTCAACTCATAAAAAGTAAGTCATCTAATTTTCTATTAACTCACGTACCTTCAGCAGAAGGGAAAATTTGGAAGGTGTCTCAGTTTGGTGCAGTGGGTGTTAATCTGTTCGCCATCCGAGATGATGCAAGGACAAAGTAATGTGTGTGGGTTTGATCCACAGCTGTTTGTTCAATATTTCAATGCCTACAACACACACATTGAGACAAAAGTAAAACACTAGGGTAAACAGGTGCTTGTTTAGTTTTTTAATGACCATTTGCCAGCTCTGAAGCCTCATGGTCAGTCTCTCTGTCTGAGTTGATCTAGTTTCTCATAAGCGAGCTGAGCAGGTTTAACTTCAGTAACACGTTATATAGTGGTGAAGTAAAAAAAATAATAAAACAAATTAGTCATCAGCACTTGTTCCATTTTGTCCTGGATCTGTGTGAAAGATGTGCCTCTTTACTCTCTTTAAAGCCCTTTTCAGATTTACACACCTTGCCATTAATCTGACAGCATGAAAGTGTTGATGTATCTGAATGAACACCCTGGTATCTTTTCTGTAAAGTTTCAGTGACAATCTTATTTGGTCATACCTGGTACCAATTGCGCATCACTTTCAACACAAGTCTGAATTGCATAAAGTCCCATTAATGAATAGGCATCTACATAAAAGAGAGTCGCACAGTCTAATGTTTTGTTGGACTGTCTTTTTCTTTGAGTATGGCACACATTCACTGTGGCATTGTTTTGATAAGCTTCTGCAATGTCACAGCATTTATTTCACCCAGATTTTATATTGATGATGGGAGAGTCGGACCGCTGCACGAAGTCTTCTCTAGCACATCCCAAAGATTCTGAATGGGCCCGATGTCTGAACTCTGTGGAGGACAATCCATGTGTGAAAATGATGTCTCATGCTCCCCGATCCACTCATTCACAGTGTGAGCCCCATGTATCCTGGCATTGTCATCTCGGAATATGCCAATGCTATCAGGGAAGAAAAACTCGATGTAAAGACCTGGTCATTCAGTATATTGAGATAGTCGGCTGACCTCATTCTTTGGGAACATAATGTTGATGAACCTGACCAACCCCAGATCATAACCCTAACCCCCACAGGCTGGTAGACACTAGCCGCGATGAGTTCATCACTTCATCTGCCTCTCTTCTTACCCCGATGCACCCATCACTTTGAAACAGGGTATATCTGGACTCATCAGACCACATTTGTTCCTCGAAGATGATGGTTCACCACTATCCTTCCATGTTGTAATAACGTGTTAGACGGTTCTTTACTTGATTTTAGTAGTTTGAGAAATCTACTTAGTTGTTTTCTTTGCTTGATGCAGGCCAATAATTTGACCCTTCTGAGACAGATTAGCATCTTGTCCATGACCACAGGATATGTCTTCCAACATGGTTGTTTAAAAAATGAGAAGCTCCTCACTGCATCAGCTAGGGTTAAAGAAGTTGGTATCAGCTGAAGCAGATTCATCACTGCAGTAATTATCCAATCAAAGGCTCTTATCTATTTGTTTAGTTAAATCCAAGTGGCGACTTTTCCTTTTTTTGGCTAGGAAGTGTATATTCAACAAGCAGTGCGGCATCGTAGTTACTTTTATGCTTACCAAGAGAACTCACTCACACTCACAATATCTCAACTGGGGTTAATATCCTGCTGTCAGAGGGAAAATCATATCAATTAAAACACAAAAACGACAGAAAAACCAGCAATGTAATATACTGAGGGGACTTAAGAGTCTGAGAATGACTACTATAACAAATATTTGAACTGAAGCTTAAGAAGTGTGACTATGTGAAAGCTCAGCTGTCTGAATTTAAAAGAAGTAGCGAGTGGGACTTGCTGTTAGATCTTCTGTGATCCTGTCTCCACGTTGATAAGCTTGCTGTTGGTTGAGGTTTCGTCTTTTGTTTATAGTAGCTCACTGAACCTGTGTTTTTAAATCTTGCGTGTATAAGAAATGTCACATGCATACTGTGACCTGCTCTGTCTCTGTGGTGAGTTTATCAGAATAAAGCCACAAGGAACATTAACATGAAGGTACCCATGTCTGAAGGATACAATGTGGTCAATTTAACAGACTGATGAAGTCACCATTGCTGCAAATCCCATGTCTGAGTGTTTGTATGTTTTTAGTCTGGTTTAGTAGCACATACATAGTATAGTTAGGAAATGAATAGCTCATTATTGGATTAATGGACATATATAAAATTAGCCAAACCAAGAATTTTGTTTGAAATGAGTTCTTATAGCTTCAGATCACAGTACAGTAGTTATCTGGGTTTTTTGGAGCCTTATCAGTCTTCCTCAGAGCATGAAGATGGCGAAAGTGCTAACCACCAAGTCACTGAGCAGCCCCCCATCTAGATCTCCACATCTTAGGCAGAAACTCATTCATGTAGCTGCAATCTGCAAGATCACTGCCAGATACCACTGAAGTCCACACACAAATTGGACCCATATTGACACTTGACTGTAGAATTTTTGATATCTCAGATATGGGCATGTGCCTCACCACATTTCCAGCCACCACAATGACAAATTAAATAAATAAATGATGTGATTCTGATCTATGTAAATCAATAAATTGTCTTAAATGCTAGGGGGATTGTGACCGGCTATCTTGAGGCAAAAATCTGTATTCACTTGTCCCATATCATGAAGATGTATTATCTGTCTGCTCAAACTTGACAGGGGCTCCTGGATGGTGACAGAGACACAGAGTAGAGATTAAATTTGTTGATTCTTCAGAAAAAATACAGATAAATTTGAGTGACAAACATGCTCTTCTCTACTCCAATTCTGCTTCGTTCCAAATGATGTATGTGCATATAGTAACAAGAAAAGCACTTAGAGTACTCCACCAATCCTGCTCAATCATTGTATGATTTCCGTTGGATGAAATCTTTAAAGAATTCGGCAGCGGTCGATTTGCAGTAGGATCACAATCATGTGATCGTCAGCAGGCAGCTGACTTAGCTTTCGCTTGTCGTCATAGCTACATTGACGCCGTGCCGCTATCTCACAATAATATATAAATTTATATATATATATATATATATATATATATATATATATATATATATATATATATATATATATATAGATTGCTGACAGACAGACAGACAAACAGGTGACAAACCAAACTTGATCGTCACATAACTTTGCTGCATTCCTTGGTGAAGTAACTAAAGTCAAAATAAATGTCTGTTTAAGCTCTGAAGTGTGAGGAGGTTTGGTGTCTACATGCTTGTTAGCCGCCTCAATGACTACAGGCCAGATATCCGTATCTAATTTTTAGGTCAGTTTTTGAGTACTTGAAAAGGACATGGTCAAGCTAAAACAGATGTAAAATTGATCTCTGCCTTGCATTATCTAAATCATCACTTGTTACAAAGAGATTTTCACAAAATAATACAAAAACATGAAGCATCATTTGTTTAAAATGTGCACACGTAACACTGTTGTGAGTGATTCTTTATGTTTGTCTCATCCTGAGTGCGTACAGTGTCCACATAGTGCACCAATAAAAGAAGGTGAACTTATGCTAAGGGCCACATGAGCATGAGGGTACAGCCCTGACAACATATCAGTATGCCAAATGCATTGACATTTGCATGGTCTGCTGCTGGACAATAAAAAGCCTGCAGGATGAGCAAGTAGCTGTGAATATTGAAATGTCATATAAGAAAGACGATGACTTATTAAAAGAAAAGGACCATTTTATAGACATCACGGCTGAGCAGGGGATGTCTTTTGTCTCCTCTCAGATTCTGCAAAGCGACATCTGTTATGGATTGTTTCATATGCGGTGACCTTCAAGCCTCCTTAGAAAAGAAAAAGAAAGAGATAAAGAAGAGTATGTCTCATTTCTCTTTTGTCACCCCTCATCCTTGTGCAAGACAGGCTGGGAGATTTTTTTCCTTTCCTCTTTATGTAAGAAGCTGATGCCAACAAATCATCCATTGTCCTACACCAATCAGATAGTACATTACTGAAGATCAGCCACAGTTTATTCCCATGAATTCTTATGTGGGGAAGTAGGGTCTTCTGGTTAAAGTTCACCAGGCCCAAGGTGTACTCTTTCAGGCTGTCATTTACGTCACAGCTGGAGTCAGAAGTTTTCTTTAGTGGCATTCAGTGGCACATCAAGCATTGAAAGCAGAGATAGGTGAAAAACATTTCACTTCATCATTTACTGCCTGTAGCACTACTTTGAGGGTACAGTTTGGTTAAGTCCATGCCTCTGCTTTCACTTTTAAGCTTTTTACCAGCTACGTAAAGTGCACGTTGTTAGACATTCCTGTAATGTACTGCTGTGGCTCATCCACATCACTGATGGCATCATTTATTTGTTTATCACATTACAGACTCTGCGGTCACACCTGTTGTCCTGTAGCTTTTCCCTCAGGTTGTAACATACAGCATAATCCTGCTTCTATCGCAATGCCATATTCTTACAAATAAGCAAAATTTTGTTTTGTACTTAGAGTGTGAACATTTTGGGGTTTCATTTTGCTTTAGAACTTGGTTCTTGTGGATATACATGCTGCAATAAATAAATTCTGTGGCATCACTCACCATTCTATTGAGAGAGACTATGTAATTTCTGAAAAAAAGAACTAATGCATTTGTAATTTCACAAACAAAAAATTTAATTCATAGAATAAACTTCAACAACCTTACTTGACCCATATGCAGCAGTGGTGAAATCACTCAGTGCATTATTTGTTGTCCTTGTCTTCTCTACTTGTGCTGTTGCTTTTGTTCTGTGTTTTAGCATAGTTTAGCATACACATAGTTTTAAAGAACCGTTCATAGGTTGTGGTCAGTCAGAACAATTATTCCTTTAAAGGAATTAAAATAGATAGTGTCTTATAATTGAAGGGACATTTTGTTTACCTGTAATCTGTAATTGTCATTTGTGGCTATAGGCTGCCACTTGAACATACGGGGCAAAACAATCAATTCAGTCAACAATTCCTTCCTTAAATCTTCCTCCAAAATGTACATTTGAAAGTAGAATAAAATTAAGATTTCTTATGAAATCATATTCTTTCATTCATTAAATTTTCTGTATTTAATGTGCTAAAATTTCCCAAATCCCGAACAACCAATGTGTTGTGACAGTGATAAGCTTGCATATATGATTGCTGTATTGAAGACATAACCTGCAGATCCACTGTGACAAGTCTTTTATAGACTTGAACCTGCAAATATATTGTTGTTGCAAAGTGCAGATTTTGGAAAAAGTGTCAAATGAAAAAAGGGGCATTCATGACACAAATTCTTCCATCCAACAGGACCTGATGTACAATTGATTTGACCACCACTGTACAAAAAAACCCACACACCACAAAATCAGTCTCTGCTCGCACAATGTACTCTCAAAAAAAAAAGAAAGAAAAAGGGTGGTTGGTGGGTGTTGGTGTTGGTGGCGGTGGATGATGGGTGGGGACATGAGACAACTTCTAATGGGACAGCACAGTGGAGGAGTGCATTAACAGTTTGTGTCTTGTGTCCCACCAGAGGTGTCAGCTTTGTGACATGTGTGTCAGCTTTGTGACATGTTTACCCCCCTGGCCGCATGACCTTGTCTCACTGAACACTGGCTATTAATTAGCCAAGCAGTATGGTGTGTGTGTGTGTGTGTGTGTGTGTGTGTGTGTGTGTGTGTGTGTGTGTGTGTGTGTGTGTGTGTGTGTGTGTGTGTGTGTGTGTGTGAGATCAGGTGCTGACTCTTGTTGTGGGGACCTAATGTCCTCACAACCATAGGAAAACCAAAAGAAATGTCATTTGTGGGGACCTCATTTGGGTCCCCGTGAGGGGAAACAGTGTTTTCTTGGCCATGTTGTTGTTACTAAAAACAGTAAAAGTGCAAAAACATTTCTTTAGGGTTAGGCATTGTTTTGGTCTGGGTTAAGGTTAGGGTAAGGGTTAGGGGTTAGATATGAATGGGAGTCAATGGTATGTCCCCACAATGATAGAAAAACACAGTATGTGTGTGTGTGTGCATGCATGCATGCCCGATTGATTGTCTATATACAACAATCAATGAGACTGAGGAAGGTGAGGAGGGTGGAAGGTGCTTGTGGAGGTGAGACGTATTTGTGAGCACATTTTCCATGACATTAAATATATATGTTGCGGTCATGCTTCCTCGTTTTTCCCTGTCCTCTCACAGTCTTGCCTCCCTCCGATGGTGGGATGCCTTTTGCTGTTTTACTTTGTGTGTGTATGTGTCGTTGTGTCTATGGGCTACTGTCTTTCTCTGCCCTTGGCTGAGACGCCAGAAAACATGAAGTCATGCCGGGCAGAATCTATGAGCGAGTCATTTCTCTCTGGTTTGCCCTTATCCACATCCAGCAAGCCACAAAACCCTGCCATCCTTTTCCGCTGCCCCCCACTGTGTCTTGCAACCTGCTGTCCTCGATTTTTTATCTCACCACCAGCCCCTCTCTTACTCCCTTTTTGGCCACCGCTATTAAAAACATTTTCTTTTTTCTTTTCTTTTGCATTCCTTTTCCCTTTTAATATCCCAAACCCTTTCTCCACAAGCCGTCTCCTATCACGCTTGTCTTACTACTTTGTTTCTGGGTGTTCATCATCCACAGAAGATGATTCCTAGTGTTTTTGGTTATCATCTGACTTTTTCTGTTTTTCTTGAACACTATTTACTGAACACAGTTATGCTCCCTCCTGTTTGATTTTAGTGACCTGTGTGACATTGTCAGAAACCTGACATCTGCAAACTTTACAAAAGAATAAGGATCCACAACAACAATGCTAACATTTAGTTAAATGTCCCTTGGCAATTTTCACCTCAACCAGGTGCTTTTGGTAGCTATTCACAAGCTTCTGATTGTACCTTTGACCATTCGTCTTGACAGAGTTGGTATGGTTAAACTAAATTTTACTGACTTTCTGACAGGCATTGTTTCTTCATCACAGTCCACAAGTCCTTGATGGGGTTTAAATTTAATTAAGGATTTTGGAAGACCAATTTTTAACCTTAATTCTAGCCTCATTTAGCTATATTTTTTTTACTTGTTTTGATGTGTGCTTTGGATCGTTGTCATGTTGGAACACCCAACTGCATCCAAGATACCACCATGAAAGTAGTTTTTTTGTTTTTATGGTTAAAGGCCTCACCTTCTGTAACTCCAAACATATCTTGGTCATTGTGGCAAAATAGCTCCATCTTTTTTCATTTGACCATAGACCACTGTCCTACAGAGGGCCTTTTTTTGGGTCAGTGTGATCAACAGCAAACTTCAGTCGACCCTCAAAGTGGAGCTTCTGGAAGAAGCTCTTCCTTCTTGTTTGGCAGCCTCTTAGGCAAGTGGTTACATATGGTTACATTGTAACCTTGGTTTTCTGAGTTGAACAACTATCTCTCCACCCACTTACAGTTATTTTTGTATTGATGGGAATGACCCTCCTGCTGATCAGGGTGCATGGATGGATTCACCAATGGAAACAGTTTTGATTGCTGCCACAATATCTCGCAAGGTGACGACAGACTTCCCTGCCTCAAGCTGGGGCTGCAAGAATAGCAGGATTTTCTGGGCCATGGTCAAGTAAGGTTCCACCTTGCAAACTCCACACCAAGCAGTGAAACCCCTCAATGGTATGAATAGGCAGCCCTGGTGGATGATGCTCAGTCTTCCTACATAGTCCTCAACACAGGTTCTGACAAGCCTAAGACATGGAGTCTGTCCCTCTCAGGGCCTAGGCCACTAATTTGAGTCCTGCAGGGAAGGGGTGGAACCGGGTCTTGCTGGCCTGAGACAACAGGTCCCTCCAAAGTGGGAGCTCCCATGGTGCTCCATCCAAGAGAGGTGGAATCACTGAGTAACAGGGCATATGGGAAGCCACCAAAAGCAGCCTTATTCCTTCCACCTGTCTCCTTTGAAGAAGGGGTGGGAGAAGGGTGAAAGGGGGAAAGGCGTAGAGTAAACAAATGACATTTCACTGCAGATTTTACTTTAACAACTTATTTATTGAATGGCCAGTTGAAATAGCTTTTTAACAGCTGAATGTAAAAATTAAAAACAAAATGGATAAAAATATTTGAACAAGTTAATCTGAAAATGCAGTCAGTATTTACATCATGATGTATAGATATTAGCTTAATGCTATCAATTAGTTTACTCATGTTAGCGATACTGAGGTGACACCGGGCCCAAATAACTTAAGCTACTGATATGTTACGCAATGTTAGCTGGTCATCAATATATTTACGAATGTCTATTGAGCTTGTAAAATCTATCATGAGTTATCTTAAGCTAATAAGTTTTCTCACGTAAGTTGCTGCCCTATTTTCCAAGACGAAACTCCTCTGACTCTCTGACCTGCTGCCTGGGTGCTTGATGTGATGCACTCTCGTGAGTAATTAACGTCATATTAACCCGACGTATCAAAGAGTAGATACTAAGAAAGGTAGTTGTCTGAAGTTTACCTTAGTACTCACTAGTACCAGACACAGTGCAGGACTCTGCTGTGAAGGTGGAGACATGCGGCGGTGGTGTATTTGTGACAGTTAAAAAAAAAAGAAATTTGACAGAGCGGTGCCTAGGATTTAGGAATGGCGCTGCTAAATGAATGTAGAGGAAACAGTGGACATGGTGACCTCTCAACCTTGGCAGGAACTGCCGAAGTACGAGGAGGGCAGCCCTCACCTCCAGAACATTTATGTGTTGGATCCCATTGATCCTACAGCCTTCACAGACAGAGCCCCAGCCTACTAGGAACACACTGGTATACACTAGCTAACAATAGACTATGGCTCTTAGAGTGCTTCCCTTGCTTTATTGGTCAGGTCCCTCCACTAGCAAAGAGCCGTGGGAAGTCCCTGAGAAACCACCACTGAGGTGTGGTGAGACCTCTGTGGGCAAGCTCAATAGGTTCCTTCTGGATAGGCTGGGTAATACATGAGTTTGAGAGTAACTACCTGATGTCTCAAGACAATAGAAAACATGCTTTACTGTGGACAATGACACCTCTCTTCCAGCACCCTCGCGACAAATCTACGTTTTGATTTTTGATAGCTTATATTTTCTTTCCAATCGAGACAGTGACAAAATTGTACCATGCACTTTATACTTACAAACAACTGTGTAATAGATGATTTTGATCTGTAGCTGCTTTAAAATTCCTCCAATTGAACTTTCCCAACTTGTTCAATTCAGTGATTTGCTTTTTCAGATCTGTGCTGAGCTTCTTGGAATTTCCCACTATAGGGTTTGTAGCTGAACCTAAGAGGCATCAAATGGGCCCTATTTAAATTTTCTCAGAGAAGTCAGCACTTTGCTCTTTCTCATTGGACCAGGTTATAATTTCATATTATCATCCTCCCAACTTTTCATGGAATCTTATTGTAATTATGTGACACACCCACTTCCCACTTCACTCAGTTTAAACTGCCAGCGTATCTGCTTAACCACCAGCAGACCATTAACCCCCACCCGTCTCGAGAGCAGTTCCGCACTGGAGGTAGCGTTAACGTTAGCTTTGAATCAGTGTGTGTATGCGTGTGTGTGTTTGGTGGATGTCCTTCAGCACTAAGAGCATTGGAAGGAGATGTAAAGAATGCTAATAAAGTGAATCACCAGAGTAAGGGCTGACTTGGCCAGCCATTGCATACATAGACTGAGTGAGAATGTGTGTCTGTGTGTGTCTTAGAGAGAGAGAGAAAGACAGGAGGGGGGGGGGGGGGGGAGAGAGAGGGGGGGGGAGGGGGAGGGGGGAGAAGGAGAGAGAGGGGGGCTTTCCTATGAATTTGAACACTCTAATGTTCGCTCTTTCTGAAGTCAAGTGAAGAGAGAGCAAGTGAGAAGTGGGAAAGCCAAGGTTAAGTGCAGCAACACAGTGATGGGCTGTGCATCTTAATTAAGGCTTGAGCAAACACTCTGCAATTCCCCTAAATGGCTTCTTGTGATTGATGACAGGAACCAGCGTTGTCTATTTTTCTTTTCAAGAGAAACGTTTGTACATTTGGACACAAATGACCAGGCTGGCCAAAGTCCCTGTTCCTTTAAGTTTTATTGACGCTTGGCACCACAAAGCAAACTACAGTGTTAGAAAGGGATAGGAGTTACCGTGGCACACATTTCCAGTGCATCTGCTATGCACTGTGTGTGTGATTCTGTTCCAATAGGAATGATCACTGCCAGGTAGACAGTGACCCCTCCACATGACACAAAAGGTCACTAAATATTTTAATGAGTAAAAAATATATATATGTGCAACAGATACTATGGCCTTCACAGTCACTAGATGTTGTAGTTGATCATTTATGGGATCAACAGGCAAGACACAATCTCACTAATGAACGCCATGGTAGCTGATGTTATAAGGTCCATACAAAGACACTTAAAACCTGGCTAAGGTAAATAATTTAGTTATCATTTGAAGCCAGAGCTTTATTAAGCTATCGATGGCAACAGCATTGTTGCTTGAGATGACTACAAACAAACCCAAGCATGGATTAAATTGACAACTGCAAACAACCAACAAAAAGTAGGTCTCCTCTCAAGGTCACAGGGAGCTTTTTACTTGCATCACAGTTCTTATTTTTTCATTTTATTTTTTTATTGCATTTTCTCAATTGGGCTGAACAGTGGATCTGTGGTTGGCACTGTCACCTCAGAATGAGAAGATCCCCAGTTTGCATCCTGGTCTGGGATCTTTCCGTGTGGAGTTTGCATGTTCTCTTTGTGTATGCATGCATTCTCACTGGGTTCTCCTGCTTCTTCTCACTGTCAAAAAACATGCTGAGGTTAATTGGTGATTCCAAATTGTCTGTGGGTGTGAATGTGAGTGCGATTGTTTGTTTCTATATGTAGTTCTGTGATCAACTGGCGACCTGTGTGAGGTGTCCCCTGCCTTAGTCTTAAGTTAGCTGGGATAGACCCTAATGAGGATTAAGCAGTGTATAGATAATGGATAGATGGATTTTCTCAATTGTCACAGCAACATAGATGTTAAAATTTACTTCTTTTCCTCCTTGAAAAACATACATTTTTCATCCTTGTCTGTTGCAACCTTTAAATCTTTTAACGGCTCTCTTTTTAGCATAGTCTGTGGCCTTAATGCACTCCCATGTGCCCTAACATTATATTCGATGCCTTAACATGTATTATTGCCTACATAGACATGTTGCTTTACTGAAACCCTCTCGCTGTAATTAGAATGAGTTCTAAGTGGTTCAGAGCAGTATAGCAGAAATACTGATTGATTCCTTATGGATGAAAAACTGTTTTGGTGTTATGAAGCATTAGATCTTGTATTTGCATTAGCATGTGAACCCTCAGTATGATTTTTGTCAAAGCTTTGTCAGAGAGAATTTTTTGTTTTGGTTAAATAAAATGATATAGTTCATTGTCCCAAGAACAGCTTTTCTTTTTTTTCCTTTTTTTTATCTACGATGAGTGGGGCATACTTATGTCTGCAACCTTTTCAGTCCATATGTCCTCATAAAGTGATAACTGTTCATACAATCCCGATAGAAACGTGCTCTTATCACGAGCAAGCTTTGCTTTTTTTGATAACATACATCTTGTAGTTGTAACGACCAAACTTCTCTTCAGTCCTTATCTTTGTTTTACAAGAGGTCATTCTCTATCTGTAGGGGAAGAGAATCTGCTAAATACACACTTTATCTTTATAGTGGTGAGTAGAACAGTGTATATTTGTGGGAAAATCCCCAGTGACACCATCACAGATTCCTTCTCCTACTATGCATCTTTAGTCCAATTCACCCTTCTTTTCATTTGGCCTCCTTTCATCCTCTAGTGCTGACTGGTTGCCCATGTAGTGGACTGTACATCAGTGACCTTGTAACTGTTGCTAGGAGAGGAGTGTGATTTTATCATTGGAGCTTAATTTCAGTTTCCTTTATGCAGTCTCTTCACTCCATATTCCTCTTCTTCCAGCTTTTCTCCTCCACCACTATGTCTGGTTCTCTGCTTTTAGCCCCTATTTTCTTCCTCATCCTGTTTCAACATTTTTACCTCTGTTTTCAATCCACCCGCCCTCTTCTCATTGTCATTGACTTGAACATTCTTATTTCTGTTGTAGGAGCCTATAAAAGAACCCTCTCCCACAAATAAATTAGGTTTGGGTGCCATCATAGGATAAAATAAATAATTTGCTAATTGGCCGGACACATCTGAAAAGCCACAAACCAGATGCGAAAGGGTGGAGAAGGAATCAGACATGAATCAAAACAGAAAAAGAACATGTGGGCAAGGTGAAAAATCCTATTTTCTGTTAAAAAAAAAAAAAAGTGCAAGTAGTTTGGTCTATTAAACCACTCCATAAGTACACGTTTAAAAGTAGGTCTGAAAAACAAACACAAAAGTCCCACATGCAACTAATGCTACCTAGTTGTATAATTTCGAATGTGTTTACCCATGAAGTCTCATCAGTCTGTGATGTTTTTCTTATCATGCCGCTCTTAATTTCGATAAATCAAGCCTTTAAGAATTTGAGAAATTATATAATTTATCTTCACAAATTAATAATTTTTTTCTGTATTGCAGTCTGCAAAGACCATGAGTAAGTCCAATTTTGGAGGTCTTAGGTATTACAGTCATTTCATAATGTCTTGTTTCCTGTTTTCTCTGTGTTAGATACAGATGAAATGTATATGGAGGATTTGTATTTGTTGAAAAGTAGCTTGCATTTGAATTGGACTGAAGAATAAAAATAGCATAATGAATACGGTACTTCTGCTGTGGACTTAATTGAGCAAAACTGTAATTGCTTTTCAATGACTAATCAGTGGGTCATTTATCACACATTCCAAGTAACTTGCCCACCAATGGATAAATGAGCTGGAGTCAGAATTCATGAGCTGCAGTTTCAAGCTACCCTCTAACATCTGTAACAAACTGGAGAAAATCAGATAATCTTAATTGTTTTTGTTGAATGGTAAAGATACAGATGTCCAACTGCTGTAAGCAAAGGTTTGTTTTTGTTTTGTTGTTGTTGTTGCTGCTGGCAACAAGTCATATAGTAGTAAAAAATCTTCTGTTTCTGTGGTAATATGGTAAGTATTTATATAGCGCTTTACTATACCTGCAAGGTACCCAAAGCACTTTACAAGATACATCACATTCACCCATTGATGGCGGAAGCTGCCATGCAAGGCGCTAACCACAACCCATCAGGAGCAATTACGGGTTAGGTGTCTTGCTCAGGGACACCTCAACATGAGCACGACGGGCCGAGGATCGAACCGGCAACCCTCTGGTTGCAAGACGGCCACTCTACCCACTGAGCCATGTCGCCTCCGATGACCAAATTCAAACTGATTTCTAGACTTTCTGTATCTGCATACACATCTACAAGGGTACCTGGGATGTAGATTTTTTTCATCCACCTAAATCTGTGAGGGTTACAAATTTGAGGCTGCACCTGTATGCAGCCTCAAATTTGTAACCCTCACAGTCCACACTACAAGCATGCGAGTGTGGATGTGCCATTGATGCAAATGTTTCTTTAAAAAATGGTTTGGCGTTAAAAGACAATGTACAAAGCGATTCTCTGCCTTCCACATGTTTATCATTCATCATTAACAGATTTGTAATTTTAGTAGTCCCTGCAGGACTTTGGAGGTGCTTTGATTTGTCCATGCTTGCCATTGACAGAGCTCAGACACAGTGGGAAGTTCGACATAATCCAGAAATCCTGTTCATTGTCCGTGCAACATGCTCGGCACACCTCAGGAATATCCACTGACACAGTTCTACAGCCCAATCTATGAGTGACTGCTATATCCTAGGAAAACTGCTCTGTGTATGTTTTGCATTCCACTTGAGCCGCAATGTTACGCCTGCAAGATATTGCATTTCGGTAAAAGGCATGGCAGTCTCAACTAATTTGATTTATGCTGGTATTATTATAATATTTAAATGATTTCATTACTTTTTAAAAAGGAGATTGTTGAAAATATGTGTAAGATTCTATGAGAGACAAAAATGCATCCGAAGATGGAGCTTTTTTGCAGTGTGCACATAGTGATACTGCTGCTGCTGCTACTGCAGGAAAGCTATTGCTGTCATGATGTGATTGAAGGACAACGCACTCAGAGGCTTTAGTAAGGTCAGGTGAGGGTGGGAGGAAGCTGCAGTGAAAGACAAATTGATGAAAGGGCACTGAGTGAAAGACAAGAAAGTAAAAGAGGGAAGGGAAAGAAGATGTGTTCAGTGAAAATGAAGGGAAGGGGGGTGCGTGGGTGGGTGGGTTGGGGAGGTGGTGGGGTAAGAGCGGGGTCTTTGCATAATTACATTTTCTGTTCTGAGCAGTATTGGAAATCAATAATGTAATTCATAGAAAAGCCATAGAGCTGTCTCCCATTGGTATTCACAGACATGAGCCGCGCTTACATCCCAAAGAATTAAAACAAGAGGAGGAGGGTGTGGGGGCATCAGTTGTCTGTCACCGAAACAAAGACTCACCCTTTGTTCATCCTAAGCTTGCAAATCTCACTCACAATTCCTTGCAAAGTGCTTTGAGTTTTCATTGCAAAATGACTGACGTTTTTAGGTCTGTCCCCACTGATGCTCCGACACAACACACACTGCCTTGTGTTCACGTAATCACAGTTGGTTGTTGTGGGGTCAGATGTGAAATGGCAGTTCCTGTTCCTGATGCTGCCACAGAACATTTATAATGGGCTAAGGTGAGATTCCCCACTGAAACCCAGCAGAACATATCCAAACAAGAGAAAACATGTGGCAATGACAAACTGAAATTCAAATGCACTTGTCTCCAAGTGGCACCTCGAGGCCAAATTGCCACACTAGTCATCCTTATTTCGAAGAACAAACAACGACAACCTCCACCACAGACCTACAAGTCTGAGAATTTTCCATGATGGGATGACTGAAACACATGTGTCTTTGTCACCAAAACAGCATACATTTTGGTTCCATAATGCCTGTCCTCTGGAAATATAGCTGCGTTTTCATTACCCTTAGATATGCTCAAAATGTGAATAGTGCAATAAAAAACTGGTAATGGAAACACCTGAATTTCGAAAAAGGACTAAAATATCGCTAAAAAGTTTTTACGCTCTCATGAGGTGGTTTTTCAGACGTTTCGATACTGAAAAATATTGCAAAAGCGCAATGGAAACACTTTTTCCGCAATTATACGTCATCGGATGTGACATACCTGGTCACATGACCAGTTCTCTCGGAGTAAACATGGCGCGGTACGTGTGGACAGAAGAGGAGACCGAGATTTTTCTTGCCATTATTCTTGAGAAAAACATCACTGCCATACTAGACAGCAAACAGCAGAGGAATGCAGAGTGTTATGAGGAGATAAAAACGGAAATGAAGGAGAAAGGGTTCGACATCGAAATCTCGTGGGATGATATTTTACGAGAGTTACGATGCTTCTGCCCAGAACAGCCTTCAATGGAAACACGTTCAAAGCACAAATATACTTTGTTGAAATTTTAGAAATATCGCTTTTATTTTGCGAAAAACTGTAATGGAAACCCAGCTTATGACAACATCTACTGGGTCAGCAATATACATACAGCGATTCAATGAATGTGGTAAAATGTCCTTTAATCATGTTCCCCTCAATTAGAAACTTTGGGTAGTGTTCCACAAGCTTCTGGCCAGTTTCTCGTTGTATGTTTGACTACTCTTCTTGACAGAATTTGTTGGCTTTCTGACACAGACTTGTATATTCAGCACAGTTCACAGATTCTCAATAGAGTTAAATTCTGAACTTTGGGAGGACAAGTCTAAAACTTTATTCTAGCCTGATTTAACACTTCAATATGTGTTTGGGGTAATTTTCTAGAATTTCCAGAAAAAGTAGAAGTGATCCTAATTTTTTTTAATTATTCCATTTACTTTGTGTGAAGCACCAGTGCAGTACAACATAATGCTACCATCATGTAGGACATTAGGTTTGGTGTTCTTGGGGTCAAGGGCTTCATCTTAAATTTCTGATTCCGATTCTTTCTGTCCTTCAAACATATTCCTGGTCATTGTGGTCAAATAGCTAAGTTTTTGTTTCATCTGACCACAAGACTTTCCCCCAGAAGGCCTTCTCTTTGTCCATGTTATCATTAGCAAAGTTCAGTCTTAAGATGCTGGTTCTAGAGAAAGGGTTTCCTTCTTTAACGGTAGCCCTCTCAACCCATGATGATACAAAAAAATGCTTGACCGTGGACATTGACATCTATGCTCCAGCAGCTTCTAATTCATTGCAGATCTGCTTTCTGGCTATCCTGATAAATTGTTTCTCAGCACCAGGTGATAGCTTACATTTTCTTTGTGATCATGGCAGTGACACAACTACAGTATATTATGCATTTTGTACAAAGAAGCAATTGTTTGTACATTTGAGTTTAGGATCTGAAGCAAGTTATAACAGACAAAGGGTCAAAATGTAAAATACTCTGTCGGAAACATTGCACTTACCTCCAAGATTGGACTGATGCTGTCCTTGGTCATTTTTGTCTTGTACGCCTGTGAGTTTTGGACCTTGACAGCATACACTGAGAAAAGGATACAGCCACAGGCATGAGATGCTTTTGTAACTTCTTCAGCGTCTTTCACAAAGACCATATCACATCAAAGAAGTGAGAAATAGAATCAGGCAAACCAGTGGGCTCAACGAAGAGGACCTCCTGAAGCTCAGACGCAAATTAAACTTCAGGGTGAGAGTCATGTGTTTGCCTTTAGCCATCACCATCTTTCTGAATTCCCAATATGAGCTTTGTGGAAATGTTTGCTACTACTGTACATCATGCCGTCAAGTTGTCAGCAGAAAATGTGTTTCCGTACAAACATCATTCAGAATGTAGTTTAGTTGTATAGTGACACAAAATCAAAGGTTGTATATTTTAGGAAAAACTGTACAGAAGATAAAAGAAAAGTCTTTTACCGACACACCACATTCTTACTGATGTCGAAGTTAATTCTGGATGTCACCACATTATTTTTGCTTTCTTCTTTATTTCCACATACTTCTCTAGATTGGTCTGTTTGTGGAGAAGAAAATGTCCTGTGATTAAAAAGTAGTGCAAAATTCACTTGTATGTAGGTGTTGTTGTTCTAGTAAGAAAGCCCCTTTAATTCTCTCTCTCTCTCTCTCTCTCTCTCTCTCTATATATATATATATATATATATATATATATATATATATATATATATATATATATATATATATATATATATAATTATTGGCACCCCTGGTTAAAATGTGTTCTTTAGCTTCTAATAAATTCTTTTTTTTCTAAATAATATAGGACCACAATGAAAAAAAGGAAAATCCAACCTTTAATTCAAGTGCATTTATTCAGTGGGGAAAAAATTACACATTAAGAAATAATTCTTTTAAATCAAATCATGTGTGCCACGATTACTAGCACCCCTGATGTTAATATTTTGTACAACCCCTTTTTGCCAACAAAACAGCACCTAATCTTCTCCTATAAAACATTTTTTCAACACTTTTTAGTTTGACACTATGCTTCTGCAATAAAAATTTAATTTATTTATGGAGGGCACTGTATATATACAGTCATGGTCAAAAGTTTACATATATTTGTAAAGAACATAATGTCATGGCTCTGTTGAATTTCCAGTTATTTCTACAACTCTGATTTTTCTCTGATAGAGTGATTGGAACAGATACTTCTTTCTCACAAAAAAACATTCATGCTCCTATTTAAATGGCCTCAGAGAAGTCACCGGCTGTAGTCACTCATAATCACTCACAAGAAGTTAAGACACCATGCTATGAAGTTCATTTCACTGACATAACTTTCTAAGTCACCAAAATTGCTAATTCATGTTGCTGTATGTATATTTTTGACCCAGCAGATTTGGTCACTTTTTCTGTTAACCCATAATAAAGTCATTAAAGAACCAAACTTCATGAATGTTTTTTGTACTGTCAAATGATGAAAATTTTTAATAAGATTAATCGCAGGGTTGCTGTGGATTAATTTTGATGAATAACTATTAAATATCTTTCATTTTTAATCTATATTAATCATATTTAATTTTGCGTGAGCAAACAGATTCAAGAAAAAAGGGAACATATATGCACTTAACATGTTTATTAAACACCTGTGCTTTGGTGAAAAGAATACTCCTTACTGTAGAGGGTTCATATTACTGTAAGTTGGTGGAATGTTCCGTCTTTTGGATTTATTTATTTTTTGTATTTAAAAAGAGGGCCAACGTGCTGTTTAGCGCAGGGGTATTCAATTAAAATTCAAAGAGGTTCAGTCAGAGAAAATGTATTAAAGCAAAGGTCCAGAACTTGAATTAGTGTGATATATGTTGATGTAACCTGGTAGTTTTATTAGTGGCTGCATGTAGTCAATAACTGACCGTCAAATAAATTCAGTACCGTTCAAAAACATTCTGACAACATTTATTAATAAATAACTTTTTGATATAACTGTAAACTGGCAGTTTTTTTAATCATAGTCTGAACGGTACCAGGGTCATTCTCAAACACATTTGGAGCTCAAAGGGGAGTCTGGAAACATATTTAGTGTGATTATGTTCATAGTTGAAAAGCTGGCTTACAGCTGTATGTTGAGCCAAACATAGTCAAAATGTACAGGGCGACTTACCTCTCGGTGTTGATTTGTTTATTAGTCTGCCAAGGATCGCAGTGGAGTTATGTGACAGCCGACATACATTTGTCTGTGAATCTGTCTGTCCATCAGCAACATTGCTCAAAAACAAGATGAAATTTTCAGGAAAAGTCAGAAATGACACAAGGACCACCTCGTTAGATTTTGGCATTGATGCAGTTTACAGTCTGGATCCTCGGATTTGTGAAGGATTTTCCAGTGCGAGATATAGCGGCCGGCACGGTGTTGCCGTAACACTGTATCAGTTACCTGCATCAATTCACTCAACCTGTTACATATGTCGGTCACGCAATTCGGTATCTGTAGGCTACTACATGCACAACACATGCCTGTGCTCACACAAGGCAATTTTGTATGTATTTAGTTAGTTTGTGGGTTGATCTATATTAAATGACCAGATTCTATGTTACCATGATTTCTGAACACACAAATTGAGGAATGAACAGTCTTGGCGGAGCACTGCACTCTCTGAGTGCTTTTCTTGTTTATCTTTTTGTCCAACCTCCTCTCGTCTGTCCTTCATTTGTTTTCTGAACTCAGCTACAATGTTTAGCTGCTGGAATGCAGAGATCAAACCATTGGTAGCATCACGTAGGATGGCTGAACTCGTACCTAATTGGTCTGTGCGTTTCCTGAGCTGATGAAATGCTGGAAAAGCCGCGCAGGTAAAATAGAAGCGATCCATCAAATTTAAAATACCCTAAATGCATTGCCAGAGACGTTTCAGTGATTTTGTGTCATTCTGCGCTGCAGATGCGTTAATTGCGTTAAAATTTTGAATCTGATCAATCCCGGTGATGGATTAATCTACAGTAACGCAATAATTTTTACATGTCATATATATATATATATATGTATGTATGTATGTATGTATGTATGTGTGTGTGTGTGTGTGTGTGTGTGTGTGTGTGTGTGTGTGTGTGTGTATTTACAGCATAGTTATTCTTTGTTGCTGACCTTTCATCCTCCTTATTTTTATCATGAGGCAGCTTGCATGGTAAGGCAGCTAAGGACACAGTTGGCTGTCATCTTGCCCAGCAGGTATCGAGGCAGTGCTACAGAGTTCTGCTTAAGCACTGTTGCAGTTTATGCTAACCAAGCCTGTCCTTCTCCCCCACAGCGTTGACAGGGAGCCAAGCAGAGTCCCAAGCCCCTATCAAAGACCTTCGCAGGTCTACTGCCGGTGGGACACGACACTGCAGAGCAACCACTGAGGAGACCTACTGGGCCTATTCAGGTATGTGTCTGTATATGTGGACTTTTTTAAAGTCAAGTAATTAATGTGAAAGGAACTGAAAGGAAATAGTGACCGTTTGGTTGTTCAGTGTGCTTCAAGAAGCCTGAAATTGATTTGTAAACTGGCAACAAGCTGGAAAAGAGGGAAGGTATACACACACACACACACACAAACACACATATATATATTTTTGTTTTTAAATTTAAGCAAGCATGATGCATCTGACGAAAAGTTGCTCTGCCTGGCCGTAGTGGCAAATCTGTGGTTGGATGTTTGGTTATTTTTCATAACTTAACTACTGCTATGGCTCAATCTATGGTGCTCTGAATGTGTACAGCTATCACTATTTAAACACGCAATGTTTCTATGACAGATGCATGTGTGTGTGTGTGTGTGTGTGTGTGTGTGTGTGTGTGTGTGTGTGTGTGTATATATATATACATATATATATATATATATACAGTGAACCCTCGCTATAATGCGGTTCACCTTTCACGGCTTCGCTGTTTCACGGATTTTTTTAGTGCAGTTTTTTTATGCTTTTTTTTACACAGTTCATTGTGTTCTGCATCCTGATTGGCTAAGGAACTGACCAACGTGAACAGTCTCTGCGCCTCGTTTCCTCTGCCATACAGGCCAGCGCTGCCTGCTGTGGAGCGCTGGATCATTTCTCTCCTTGGTCTCCATGTAGTGAGACACCCTGAAAGACTGAGCCGACAGAGCAGCCTTTTATTCTTTTCCCCCGCCGTCTCTGGCCACCGCAGCCGCGTTCCCCAGGAGAAGAGCGCGGGCGCGAGCCTTCCCCACCCCCGACTGCTCCAATTGATTCAGCCGGCCCGTTCTCTGAGGCAAGAGTACCGCCGCGGCGTCCACCCGGCTGCAGGTGCAGCGCTCCCCCAAGTGCAGTATTGTATAATAACTGTAAAAAATAAAGATGACTACTTCACGGATTTTGCCTATCGCGGGTTCTTTTTGGAACGTAACCCCCACGATAAACGAGGGTTCACTGTATACATACACACACACACACACACACACACACACACACACACACACACATATATATATATATATACTGTTCATTCCACTGTGCAGCTCCCTATATATATATATATGTGTGTGTGTGTGTGTGTGTGTGTGTGTGTGTGTGTGTGTGTGTGTGTGTATGTATATGTATAAAACTTAAATTTCCCTGGGGATTAATAAAATATCTATATATATACAATCAATCAAATATTCTTCAGAAAGTTCTTCCCAGCTCTGTTGCAGGAGTTCGCATAAATGTGTGGCACTTGTAGACCGCTTTGCTTTCACTCTTCTGTCCAGTTCATCACAAACCAGCTCCGTGGGCTTTAAGTCTGGAGACTGTGCTGGATACTAGATGTTTTCAAGCTCGCCATCTTGATTTTTTCTTCCTTAGGTAGTTCTGGCAGAGCTTGAACTTATGTTTTGGGTCATTATCTTGCTGTAGGATGAATCCCTGACCAACGAGACGCTTTCCAGAGGGTACTGCATGGCGCATCTGCAGAACATCATGCTTCCTCCTTCATGTTGATGTTGATGTCAAACATAGAGGAGTTGATGCCTACTCGATGGCATACAAAAATCCTGCGTACAAACCAAAGATTTCAAATTTTGATTAATCGGTTCATAAGTCCATAATACTTTCTTCCAGTGTCTTCTGGATGAAGAAATTAGTTGGGCTGGGCTAGACCTGTCAGGAGGAGTCAAAGGCACACTACCAACCACTACCAAAAGGGCCTACTTGAGGTGAAAATTGCCAAGGGACATTTCACCAAATGTAACACTGCTGGATGTGTATATTAGACACAACAGATTTTGTCATAATTAAGATAAGATAGACTTTATTGATCTCACAAAGGAGAAATTTACCGTTACAGAGCTCTTCGGAACAAACAGAGGGGTGCAAAAAGTCACGAAAGGTGCAAGTACAAGATAATAAAGATAGTAAGAAATGGTAAAATAGTAAAAATATACACATTAAGGACAGAAAACTTTTCTTATATACATTGTTATAAAATAAGATATTGCACATAACAACTACACAGTAGTGTTATACAGTCTGATGGCAGTGGGGATGAAGGACATGCGCTAGCGCTCCTTCTTGCACTGAGGGTGTCTGAGTCTCGTACTGAAGGAGCTGCTCAGCTCCACTACAGTCCGGTGCAGTGGGTGGGAGCTGTTGTCCATGATGGATGAGAGCTTGGCCAACATCCTCCTCTCGCCCACCTCCATCACAAAGTCCAGTGGGCAGCCCAGGACAGAGCTGGCCCTCTTGGTCAGCTTGTTCAGTCTCTTCATGTCCCGCTCTGTGTTGCCCGGGGCCCAGCAGACGACAGCGTAGAGGAAAGCAGAGGCTACCACAGTGTCATAGAAGGGTTAGGGTATAGGGTTAGGGTTATATTGCCATATGATAAATGTATAAAAAAACTAAAATGCCTGATTGTTCTTTGTGTCAAAGATGTCAAAAATATGGTATACTGCTAAATGCACAATTTTACCCGACACTGATGGATTTAATCAGCACTGACTAAGCTTGTGTGGCATGGAAAATGTAATGGGTATTGATTTATATTTAGAACTCTGAGACTCTGACTTGAAATTAATGTAAAATTTAATATTGTTGTTGATATGAGCTAAATTTGTAAGAAAATTAGGTGTCATTTTGAAGCAGGCCTATGCTGGAGACTTTAAGTTTCTGTGCAAATTCAAGACTTCCTCTGTTTACCTGTTGTCTTGATAGGTGTATGAAGATACATATTTTGATGACACAACTTTTCTCACTTCTGCGACAGAGTTATGTTGTACTCGCCACTCTGCTGCTTTGAGCTGAAGGCTGTTTTTGTTTTAGAATAGACAGTACATTTGAACCTCCTGGTGTACAGTTGATTTGATTTGTGTCGATGTGTGGGTGTGTCTGTCTGAATGCAGATCTATTCCATTGCCAGTACAATATGTTCACATTCCTCACTCTCAGTTTTTGCCTCATTTTCCTCCTCTCCCAGCCACTCTCCTCCTCCTTTCTCCTCAGTGCTCTTCTGGCCTGCAGGCATCTCCGGGCCCTTTTTTATTTTACTACTGGTTCAGAAGAGAAGAAAGCCATTTCCTCTGTCCCTTTAGAGTTTTTAGTTTTTCAGAGGGGTAGCATTAATCTTTCACCATGCATGCGACACCAGCCTCGGGCCACAAATGATCTTTCAGTTTATTTATTTCAATATTTCCACTCACTCCTCTAACCCTAATTGGTCACCCGTTGTGCCTGCAAGAGTGTGGGAGCTTGTGGGTAAAAACAGACCCAGTGACAGTTTCACTTAGCGTTGCTGCAGCAGATGCTAAGATCTACCGATGCTCTTCTGCTATCCCCCTGCACATGTTCGATCGCAGCTCTTACATAAGATGCTGATGTAATGGTGGGTAGGATTCAGGCAAGAGAGGGAAACAATAGAGAGACAGCAGGCTGAAATACTGGTGAGTATTTTACCTTTTGTCATAGTAAGATTCTTTGTTTTGTATTCCACAACTGGGGAATTATTGGCTAATATTATGTAAGATTAGAACAAGACAGTGAAGACAACATCAAAGTGAACTCCAAATCAGTGCTTTTTTGTGGTAACTCAAAGCCACTTTAAATATGATCATTACATGATATCCTTTACATTTTTCTGTGTGTATCATCCCCAGTGACACACATATGTGCACACACTATTTCCCTGCTGTTCTCTGGTCTTTGATGACCCCTCCAAAGTTTGCTAAACTACCACCTGTCCAAATTAGTTATTCCAGTCATGTCCTCGAGAGGTCTGACAAACTCATATCAGGACCTCAGTGGGCCTTGGCTGTTCTGCCCTCTGCCTGATCAGAATGGCAGATAAAAACCAGGTTGCTGACACATCAAGTGTCATCAGAGAATGACTCAATAAGCGTAAGATTACAAGAGACAAAGACACAGAAAAGGCAAGGATTCACACACCCAGCCTGTGACTGTGCATCAGTGACTATAGTTAATCTGTCATGACTATAGGGAGAACCTAGGTGCAGACACTACTTCGGATGAGGAGAGCAGAGACTTAGTGAAGTAAGTTTTTTATTTTTTATTTTATTTTATTATTATTATTATTATTATTTTTACAAAATATGAAACAACCAGATTAACTACAATATACAGGGATCAAAAACGGGAAACCAAACAAACTAGGGGAGTGGGTTAGGTTGAATTAGCAAGTAAATAAACCAAACTAAAAGCAAAGTTAACAACAGAAACTGACACAAACTCACAGGAGACAGGAGGAGATAGAACCCCTCACTAAGCCGGTAGCAAAAGCTCTTGAAAAGTCGGGTTGGAGGCTGATGGCAGCCTAGACCGAAGAACTTGGGAAGCCGGGCTGGAGGCCAATGGCAGCAGAGATAGAACCCTTCGGGAGACCGGGGTGGAGGCTGACAACAGTGGAGACAGAACCCCACGAGAGGCTGGGCAGGAAGCTGGTGAAGGCAGCAAATGCAGACCTCCTCTGGAGACTGGGCAAGAGGCCAGCTCAGGTAGCGAGATGGAGCCAAATACAGAAGGGATCAGATGGGAGCAAGGACTTGTCAGCTGACTCTGGAGCAGTCTTTATACCAGAGAAGGTATCAACTGACTCTGGATTTGTCTGTGTACAAGGGGAAGTGTCAGGTAGCACTCTCATTACCTGGGGAAGTGTCAACTAACTCTAGCAGTGCCTGGTACTTGAAGTTAGTGGAGGTATTTATAGGTGAGATGTTGTCGACCCTCTGAAATGTGGCCAGCACGCTGGACTGGTCAACTGCGAACTCTATGGCATTTGGCAGTGGGACTACCATGGCACTAAGGATTGACAAGATCTTGACACTCGGGAGCAGTGAGGTCTCCTCCAAACAGCTTGACGCAGCAAGCCACATTTCACCTGTTAACACATTAAGGTATGTGTCTGCACCTTTGTCAGAGAAAGGCATGCAAACTAGCTGCTGCTACCCATAACTGTTACATTCAACTAGCTTTGCTTTCATTTTTACTTGTTACCATAGTTGCATACACTGAAACTTGGACACTGTAGTTTCAGTGAATGAACTTACCTATATGATCTGCCACAGCTAATAAGCTAATAGGACTTCATCGGTAGCTGTGGCACCTCCGTGGACCCTTGGAGGCACCTATGTGCACTTTGTCAGCAACAACTCTTGCCTAACTAAATGTAGGCCTATGAGCAGCCACAATCAAGCTAACAAAATGTTGATTCTTCTCTTCTGCAATAGCTAGTGTTTTTTTGAGAGGCCACATACAAAGCTATAGTTCAATATGATTGAGCATATATTGCAGTGCAGCTTCATTAAAGTGTTTTCCACAGTATATCTGTGTATAAATCACAATGATTATTTTATAAATATAGAAATATAATTAACTATATTAACCAATCAAGTGAGTATGAGACTGGATTTACAGTTCATATTTACCCCACACAAGCTCTGCTGCTAAGACTTTTCCTTAAATGCGCAATATAACCACATATTATATGATATAATCCTTGCAATGATGTATGTTCCTCATTTCACTTAATGACTAGTTATATGCTTTATGGTTTTAAAAGGTTGACTGTGACATTTTCATGAGAAACTGATTGCACCCTGACCACTAGACAATTGAAATCTAGAGTGCCTGAAAGACTGTTTCATTTTCTATCCTCCACTTGACACATAATCCCCTGACCTCGTCTTATACCATTTACACACACACACACACACACACGTATGCACGCACGCACGTACGCACACACACACAAACATTTGACTGGAAATTAATTTTCAGACCTGCACAATGTCAAGGCTCCCTATCGATGACAGAGGCGTACCTAATTTGCATGCTCCTTGTCGACCTGTTTTACCATTCAACACCAGTCACCATCAGAGAGCTCTCAGGCCTTCGTGCTGCAGCCTTGAAGTGGGTAAATGAAGATGGAAATTAATGATATGTTGTACAGTCGTATTACTCACAAGGTAAAGCAATTTTATCAGCAGTAAGTGCTATTGGTATTCTCTCTCTCTCTCTCTCTCTCTCTATGTGTGTGTGTGTATGTGTGTGTGAGTGTGTGTACATGTTTATCTATACCGGTGGGGACTTGGTGGGGACTTTGACCTGACTCCACGCTATCTCGGTGGTGACTCACGTCACGGTGGGGACCAAAAATGAAGTCCCCACGGGGGGAAACAGTGTTTTCTTGGCCATGTTGTTGTTACTGAAAAAAGTAAAAGTGCAAAAAAGTTTCTTTAGGGTTAGGCATTGTTTTGGTGTTGGTTAAGGTTAGGGTTAGAGTAAGGGTTAGGGGTTAGATATGAATGGGAGTCAATGGTAAGTCCCCACGGGGATATAAGAACCAGACGTGTGTGTGTGTGTGTGTGTGTGTGTGTGTGTGGCGTCAGAATCATGTCAAAAAGCGTGCGCAGCTATCAACTGAACGTGTCAGACGCGCGCGGACTTTGACGCCTGTGCGCCTGACGCGTAATGCAGTTTCCCCATTGACTTATAATGGCCTCCCGTTCACGTGTGATCATTGCTGCGCACCGGCAATCACACTACGCGGAGCGGTCACGCGTAAAATTCATGCGCTTTTTTTTTACAAACGCACGCCTTAACGCTCACATGAAGATAATAGAACATTTCGGTCACGTGCTCACACGTACGCGGAAATGACGTGCGCGAACTCTGTCACGCGTAACAAGAAGCTGCGTGCGTATGAAGCAGCGTGTACACGCCTGTCTGTCACTGTTTGACAAATACTTTTACGCGCTCACACACGCGTGCGGTCGCAATTTCTGATTGTATACAATAGTTGTTGATCTGCACCGTGCGCAGCATAACGAGTAACATGAGCGCGTCGTGTAGTTGTTCGGTTCCAGCTGATGGCGCTATTGTTCCAAAACACGGGGATAAACTTACCCAGTTTTTATTATTATTATTTAAATTAGGTTCTCAGGCTTCACAGCCCCGAGCCACTAGGCTGCAGTTCTTTTGACGTTTATTATTATTATTCCATAATTCATTTAGCTTAGCTACTTAGCCTCAAATACGTTTGCATCCATTAAATAGCGGTTAAACTTCTTCTTTTCCTTTCGGCTTTTCCCTTCAGGGGTCGCCACAGCGAATCAATTGCCTCCATCTAACCCTGTCTGCTGCATCTTCTTCTCTCACACCAACTACCTTCATGTCCTCTTTAACCACATCCATAAACCTCCTCTTTGGTCTTCCTCTAGGCCTCCTGCCTGGCAGTGGGAAACTCAGCATCCTTCTACCAATATATTCACTCTGTCTCCTCTGGACATGTCTGAACCATCTCAGTCTGGCCTCTCTGACTTTTATCTCCAAAGCCTCTAACATGTGCTGTCCCTCTGATGTACTCATTCCTGATCCTATCCATGCTGGTCACTCCCAAAGAGAACCTCAGCATCTTCATTTCTGCTCCCTCCAGCTCTGCCTCCTGTCTTTTCCTCAGCGACACTGTCTCCAGACCAAACAATATGGCTGGTCTCACCACAGTTTTGTAAACCTTTCCTTTCATTTTAGCTGAAACTCTTCGATCACACCTGACACTTTTCTCCAGCCGTTCCAGCCTGCCTGTACACGCTTCTTCACCTCTTTTCCACACTCTCCATTGCTCTGGACTGTTGACCCCAAGTACTTAAAATCCTCCACCTTCTTGATCTCTTCTCCCTGTAACCTCACTCTTCCACTTGGGTCCCTCTCATTCACACACAGATACTCCGTCTTGCTGCGGCTAACCTACATAGCGGTTAAACAAACACAATAAATCGATGATGGTATCTATATTTACCTTTATAGATGATCTTAATTACGAGACAGAGGTCAGCTGTTGTCTGGGAACATCCGTGATCACGCTACTGATGGGACACAACTATACCAGATTTCAGCTGAAGGCTGCTGTTCTGTGCAAACTGTCATGAGACATTTTTATTGTGATATACCCTTCACTGCTGTTAGCTTTTGTTTTAATAAATTGTTTGAGATGAGGAAATCACTATTGCGTGTTTCTACTTAAATGCCCTACTTTCATGATTTAATATCACCATAGCATTAATTTTTACAATTTCCATAAATGTCACCTGAAAGTTGAGTAACTTTTTGTGAGTAGTGTATGTAGACATGTAATGTAAGCACACTTAAATAATATATCTGCTGCAGTAGTGCAGTTTATCTAGCTTGGTGTGACATATGTTGTAAGAAACAACATACTGGTATGTTGCTGATATGTTTCAGATTGAAATCTGCTTGAAAAGCACAACTGATTATCTGTCAAAATGTGTGTACGTAGAAGTGTGCACTTAACACTGAATAAAATCTCTGTAGATTATAGACAAAACACGCATCTTTCATCACAAATATATTTGTATTCACCCAAAGTGCAAGAGTAAAATACCAGTGTACTTAAATAGCTAAGAAGGAAAAGAATTTATAAAAAATATGATCACTTTTTCTAAAAAAAGGCAGGAATAGTGGACAATGCAGTTTATTTCTGTGACAGTCGCTCCAGCACCGACACCATGCGTCCCATCAGTCCAGCAAAGGTGATTGAATTTTCATCCGTCCTCTGGATGTTCTGGAGCAGGGCAGTGGTCAGGTCTCGGTGTCTTCAGATCTGTTCCAAGAACCGTTCCTCTGACGTCTCCAGATACTGCAGCAGATCCACAGTAGCATCCTGGTTTCTTTATCCTGCATAAAAGCACCCAAGCAGCATTAGTTGTCAGTAATTATTTTCTATATTCATGAACACAGTTAACTTATTACCTCCGCCCGGAGGTTATGTAATCATCGGAGTTTGTTTGTCTGTTTGTCTGTTAACAGCATAACTCAGAAAGTTATGGACGGATTTTGGCGGCCATCTCTCAATTGTACAAAGTCCTTCAAAAAAATCCTGGATCCAGACGGTGATCCGGATCACCTCCAAAATCTAATCGATTGTTACTTTTGCTGTTCCGGACATTCTGTAAAAATTTGGTGAAAATCTGTCCATAACTTTTTGAGTTATGCTGTTAACAAACAGACAGACAGACAGACAGACCGATGACCTGGCGGAAGTCTGCGCTCTCTGCGTGCTTTTCTAGTTATTTCAGTTGTAGAAGTGTGTGTGTGTGCGTGGCTGTATGACTGTCTGCGTGTGTATGTGTGTGTGTTGATAGGGAGTATGATGGGAGTTGAGTTGGGAGGGATGTGGGGCATTGTCTTTTTATTGTTTGTTTTTAACTTGTTCAGCACTTAGTGCTACTTTATGTAAGAAAAGTGATATAGAAATAAACTTTGATTGATTGATTGATTAAAATAAATGTTGTACTTTGTGATTTTAGGATGGGCCAAAAGATAACATATTGATCATGTTGATGTCTGCATAGTCTAAACAAATCTTACTTGATTTTTTTTATTGTAAATGTATGGTGTTTATTAATTAAATCAAAATCTTACTTGATTTGGTCTGTAGCGAGGAGGACAGCATGAAGGAGCTGCAGGACGGAACCAGTAAGCTGCAGAGTAGTGATCCTGGTAACTGGACCTCATCATCCGAGGCCGAGAACTAAATAAAATTAACAAGAAATGTTGTTGATAGCATCTGTAATTTAAAACCATTTTCTCCATTAATTATTAATTTGTCCATATGATGTTAGAAAATGTTACAAAAAATGCCTGTAATCATTTCCAGCAGTGCTAAATGCCTTGATATATTTGAGTAACAACTAAAAACCATCAAAGAAATCTGTGTATAAGTAATGAATGCATTGAATTTCCACATCTGCAAAGCTGGAAAATCACAGAACAATCAGCATTTTACCTTGAAATTATAAAAATAGCTGCACATTACCAGTATTCCTCACTTCATTGTGTTAATTTGATCTTTTGAATAAGTTTTAGACTCGTATTAATAATGTTAAACAGTTTATTGGTTCTTCAAGGGAAATTTCAATGATTATCATATAGTTCAGCAATATGATTAATGGGCCATTGTGTAACAACGTGGGAGGTTCTGAATACAGGTCTGGTAATGAAATATTGCTGCTGCTTTTCTCAGGTTTAAGACGGTTTTCATAGCTTGCTAGCTTAGCAGTGGCTAACTGGTTAGCAAATAGTCGACCTCTGATCCTGTGTCCGGACCACATTCGCTGGCGTAACGTTCATAATATTGATGTGGATCTGTTGTAGCTGGCGTATTCATAGTCGGCTAACAGCAGGGTGTTTAAGAAATAAAACTTACCTATCATGATCGGTACTGCGGCCTGCATCAACTCCTGCTCAGCTGTTGCGTTCAGGGACCCGGTTGGAATCACGGAATGCTCAGCTGTTGCGTTCAGGGACCTGGTTGGAATCACGGAATGCAGCCGGAAAAAATTGGGGCTCTTTTTGGCCAAAAACTGCTGCATCCCGGCTGCCTTTTCTGGTTCTTGTCGTCATTTCTGAACTTTTTAGTTGTTGAGGAGTTAGTCAGGCTCCGTTCGTACAGCTGTAGCCCTCTCCCACTGGATTGTTTCGAACACTGGTGTGGTCCAAGAGGCTCCCTCGAACTTCCACTGAATTTCATATGAAGACCACAGTTCCAGGAAGCTTTGGGTCACCTCCTCAGACCGTTGCTGCTTGGATTTTGCTTCTATATTTACCGGTTTTTAAAACACAAACAGTGAACATTACTGCTGCTCGCTCGGCTGTTTAAAAACGGCGCTTCTGTGTTTCCGCTGTTGACGGTTGGACTGTAACCCCAGCCCCTGACGTACTGGGCTCTCACCTCGGGCCACCTCTGGCCCAGCAACGAGTTGGGGCCGATGCGAGTCCCAGTTTTTGGAGCCCGGAGGCGGCCCACCGCCTGTTCAAAAACAAAAAAACCGGAGCCGAATTGGCCACCGACTCCAACCTCGAACCGGAACTGCCTCGGTCGAAAAGGGGAGACTCTTCTTCGTCTTCTTCTTTTCCGCCAGTATGGCTCACTGCTGCCTCCCCTGGCTGACTAAAATGAAAAGGCCAATTACACGACACGCTCATGTGAGGCGGACTGGTACGCACGGTGCAGAAACCTTCTATTGTGTATGGCGACCGCACGCGTGTGTGAACGCGTAATAGTATTTGTCAAACAGTGACAGACAGGCGTGTACGCGCTGCTTCATACGCACGCAGCTTCTTGTTACGCGTGAAATACAATCTGCACACGACAACGCACGCACGCACGCGTAAGAAAATAATCATGCGTGTACAGACACGTTGCTGCGAGTTGCTTTGATTGTTTTGACACGATTCTGACACCATAGTGTGTGTGTGTGTGTGTGTGTGTGTGTGTGTGTGTGTGTGTGTGTGTGTGTGTGTATTTCAAGTATTTGAAAATTAAAACGCATGGAATGCATGGGAACACTGAATGAAGAAGTTATAAACTGACACTTTCTTTCTTTCTTTTTTAACCTGTTCACCCTGCCTTTGCACTAAGTCAGTTGGGATAGACTCCAGACCTAACGGGGACCAAAGGCTTACATTTATATGTGTAAATTGAAAGTAACTGTACTTTTGAAATAAAACTCTTCTGGTCAAAAGTGAGAGTGGATGAAATCACAGGATTATTAAAAAACATCCTAATACTTAAACTGTGACACATATTTAAATAATTAACAATCAAAGCCATGTGAGCCATTTAAATATTGAATAAAGTTTCTACTGCAAAATATGGATAGAAGGGTCTATTCTGGAGAAAGAGAAGATGCCCCCAGTATAGAGATCTTTAAATTTGGAGAAACTGAGTCTATTTCACAAGTCCACGGCATTTTAAATTCTTATGGGGACAAAAAGATAATTGCTACCACGAGAGTTCAAATTAGAACAATCTTAAAGATAGCAGTGGTGTTAAAAACTGCAACCAGATTTGTAGAGTATTGAGTAAGGATTGCAATTGAAATATACTGGCAGGGATGGAAGTCAATGGGCATGAAGCATTTAGTGTTAGGTCCTTATCTGAATATTGACTGCCCAGTGACAATGAAGTAAATCTGGTAAACCAAATCTACCTACGGACAGCAGGACTAAAGAAGTCCTGAAAGAATGATTTTATGAGATACCGACAGAGTTAGAGGAATGTGGTAAAGTAAATGATTAAATAAATAAAATATTTATGATTATACAGTTAATCCCCACTGCCGGTTACAGGTCAACAGAACTAAATTCTGAAAATCATTTTTTATATTTTTTAGTGAAAGTTGTTAACTTTATTGGACAGAATCTAGAAAGGGTTTTTCTCATACTAATTCCTAAACACCTTAAGCCATCTATACACAAATGGAAGGACTGGTTACCATGCAGAATAGGGTTAAGAGAGAGGGGCAGATCTTGTATCATAGCAGCATAGTTAAATTTAATTTAATTTATGATTGGACAGTCCCTTGTTGACAATAGGAAGTTCAGTAAGATCAGTTGATCCTGTTTTGAATGGTGAAGGTAAACAAAACTACCTAATGATTGTAGAATTCCTGGGCTTCTTCAGGTGAACAGAGGCTGAATGTCTGTGCTTCAAACAGTACCACCAGGCAAGTTCAGATGAACTTGAACTTCACTCTGATGGAAGGCCTGCTTCATTTTGATGAAGGCTATGCACTTCTTCGCCATCATAGAGCTAAGACTGGTAACACTTTGATCACTGCTTCAATCAGTTAAAACTCAAGAAAGTGCAAAATGAGCCCTCTCCAGCTCTGGTGGTTCAGTAAACATATACAGGAACCGTGCACTCCACCAGGAGCTACGAAATTTACTTTACCAGATCATTGCCATTCTTATTGCCCTCCGGATGCTACACTTAACAACAATATAAACACAACACTTTTGTTTTTGCTCCCATTTTTTATGAGATGAACTCAAAGATCTAAAACTTTTTTCCACATACACAATATCACCATTTCTCTCAAATATTGTTCACAAATCTGTCTAAATCTGTGATAATGAGCACTTCTCCTTTGCTGAGATAATCCATCCCACCTCACAGGTGTGCCATATCAAGATGCTGATTAGACACCATGATTTGTGCACAGGTGTGCCTTAGACTGCTCACAATAAAAGGACACTCTGAAAGGTGCAGTTTTATCACACAGCTCAATGCCACAGATGTGGCAAGATTTGAGGGAGCGTGCAATCGGCATGCTGACAGCAGGAATGTCAACCAGAGCTGTTGCTCGTGTATTGAATGTTCATTTCTCTACCATAAGCCGTCTCCAAAGGCGTTTCAGAGAATTTGGCAGTACATCCAACCAGCCTCACAACCGCAGACCACGTGTAACCACACCAGCCCAGGACCTCCACATCCAGCATGTTCGCCTCCAAGATGGTCTGAGACCAGCCACTCGGACAGCTGCTGAAACAATCGGTTTGCAGAACCAAAGAATTTCTGCACAAACTGTCAGAAACCATCTCAGGGAAGCTCATCTGCATGCTCGTCATCCTCATCGGGTCTCCACCTGACTCCAGTTCGTTGTCGTAACCGACTTGAGTGGGCAAGTGCTCACATTGGATGGCGTCTGGCACGTTGGAGAGGTGCTCTCTTCACGGATGAATCCCAGTTTACACTGTTCAGGGCAGATGGCAGACAGCGTGTGTGAACGGTTTTCTGATGTCAATGTTGTGGATGGAGTGGCCCATGGTGGCGGTGGGGTTATGGTATGGGCAGGCGTCTGTTATGGACGAAGAACACAGGTGCATTTTAATGATGGCATTTTGAATGCACAGAGATACCGTGACGAGATCCTGAGGCCCATTGTTGTGCCATAAATCCAAGAACATCACTTCATGTTGCAGCAGGATAAGGTACGGCCCCATGTTGTAAGGATCTGTACACAATTCTTGGAAGCTGAAAATGTCCCAGTTCTTGCATGGCCAGCATACTCACCGGACATGTCACCCATTGAGCACGTTTGGGATGCTCTGGATCGGCGTATATGACAGCGTGTACCAGTTCCCACCAATATCCAGCAACTTGGCACAGACATTGAAGAGGGGTGGACCCCCCAGTAAAACAAAACTGCACCTTTCAGAGTGTCCTTTTATCGTGGGCAGTCTAAGGCACACCTGTGCACAAATCATGGTGTCTAATCAGCATCTTGATATGGCACACCTTTGAGGTGGGATGGATTATCTCAGCAAAGGAGAAGTGCTCACTGTCACAGATTTAGACAGATTTGTGAACAATATTTGAGAGAAATGGTGATATTGTGTATGTGTAAAAAGTTTTAGATCTTTGAGTTCATCTCATAAAAAATGGGAGCAAAAACAAAAGTGTTGCGTTTATATTTTTGTTGAGTGTAATTATTCTCAGAGTGGATCTGTGTGATCTGTTTCTATTATCATCCGGCACCGGCTACATGATCCAACAGCGCTTGGCTCTGAGCTTGGAGAGAAGCAACTGCAGCTTTGACTGCAGTCAGGCATTCGAATTCTGTTCGTGGTCTCTGCAACTATGAGATGTTATCAATCATTGCTCAGACGGTATCCATAGCCGTCTGAATTGGTTTTAATGACTCTTCAATCAAACCAAAGAGATCACGTCTCAAATAAGCTTTTTGCTTCACTAACTCATCCACCAGCTGTGTCAAGGAAATGGTGTATGTCATAGCCCTGATGGGTGAGGTAGCATTAGCAGTAACAGTATTAGTTGGTAGGCTTTGTTAGCTATTTTAGCTGGGAGATTGCTTACTATACTATTGCTGCATAGCTCATGTTGCAATTGTGGCTTGTCTGCTACAGTTCTTATTTTTTGAGTTGTTAATTCTAATGTCAATAGATGTTCATAAGAAAGTACAACAGCTTTGCAGAGAGAAGTCTAATGTTGAAATTGTAATTTTACAGTGTGAATGGGAGACCTGTTTCTGATTTCTGTCTTTCTACATTACCAACTGCAAGCAACTTTTTGCCTTTAAACTATTCTTGAAAAGCACTTATCACTTACTAAACAATAAAAGATATCACAGGTGGTAGCTGATTCTTGACCTTTTCATGTTAGACTTCAGAGTTTTCCGACTGATTCTTAACACAACTGTTTAAAAATTATACCATTTTCTTAGCAAAGACTACTGTAGTTAATAAACTTCATCCTGCTAAAAGCTTAATAATTCACAGGATTTTTATTGCTCATTTATTTTGTGTGGTTCATGGTTCCTCCTTCCTTTCAGTACGATTGTATCTGTCTATCAAGAGAACAAAACTCAGGGTGAGATGCCATCTGCTTTCATAGATTGGGGTGAAGAGAACGTGGAGAGACAAAATAAATGAGCAACAACAAACAACATAACAGTAACTATAGGGCAGGTTGTTGAAGCCAGTAAATGCAGATAAAAAAACAAAACAAAACATGCAGTTCCAGGGCCACAGGTATTTGCAGAAAAGCACAAGGAGAGTGGACAGAGAGGAGAAAAGAACAACACACACTAAAGAGAAGACAGAAAGTTAAAGACAAGCATATATAAATACATGAAGACAGATAGTGCAAAGAGTTGAGGAGAGGTGTATGCAATGCATCATTAGTGTTATTAAAAAGAACAGTTTTAAGCATTGTCTTAAAAGTGGAGAGGGTGTCTGTCGCCCAAACACAAACTAACTGCCTGTTCCACAAAAGAGGATCATTCTGCTTTTGGAAACTCTACAAGCCAAAAAATAAGCCTGCACTCTGAGAACACATTGTGTTGGCATATTTTGAAACTATGAGCTCTTTAAGATACGATGGAGCTTGGTAATTAATGGCTTTGTATTTAAGTAGAGGAATTCTAAATTCTATTCTGGATTTTATAGGGAGTCAATGAAGATAAGCTAATAAGGGACAAATCTGATCTCTGTTACTGGTTCCTGTCTCAGAACCCTGGCTGCAGCATTTTGAACCAGCTGAAAGTTTTCCAGAGAGTTACTGAGACATCTTCATAATAAAGAATTACAATTGTCCAGGCTGGTCATGACACCTTTGCTCGCTAGTTTTTAGCATCACTTTGAAACAAGATTTTCTTAATTTTGACAGAGTTTCATAGGTGGAAGAAGCCATCTTAAAGACTTGCTTTATGTGTGACTTAAGACTCATTCTTGGCTATTATTCATGTTGTTGTCAATTTTGACCCGTTTTCAAATTTAGAAATGTAAAATACACCCAACTTCTTTTTCTGATCAAAACATTCATTCATTACATCCTCAGCAATTGCTTACTGAATGCAGTACAACATATGTGTAATGGTTTCTCTATTTTAAAAATGCCTTAAAAATACTAGGAAGAAAAAGCAACCAAGAAATTTGATGAGGTACTCACTGTAAGTTGTTTATGCAGAGAAATGCATGCATATCCAATAAATGTAAAATCTTAATTGCAGTAATTAATAAATGCTTGTGAAATAAAGTGTGGTATTTTAGACAACAGGGTGGGAATGCTTGTGACTCAGTATCACAAGTAAGGAAGATATAAATAAGGGGCTTCTTCAGTTTTTTGTAATAAAGTTCATCCATTGTCTTCTTTCTATTGTCAGTCCATACAGTGAATAAACCACGCATAAAATGTGGAAGGTGCTGTTCTGCTTGGATATGATGGTGAATTACAACACATTTAGAGGACACAGAGGACAACCTTGTCGCTTCTATTCTGCTGCTGTCATCACACAGATTACTTTAAATGTGTATGTGTGCATACAGCTTTGTGTTTCTTTGTGAGTGTTTGTTGACTAAATGAATGGCAACAACCAATTGAGCTGTCCGTGTGAGGTGATGGGGTGATTCTTTTACGAGTACTCTCAGTGATTGTGTCAGTGGCTGCGTGTCTAATGCAGGATCAAACTAACTCCTTCTGTGAGAAACAAAAGCATCAATTGGATGCCTTTACAGCCATCATATTTCCACACCTCTCAGGAAGTCCTTGAGTAGCCTAGGCATCTGTTGAGGACTCAGAGGATAATATCCATCATGTCCATATCCTTCTGAGAACCGAAGAAAAACACATGTTTAAAAATGTAACTTTTTTGTTATTTCCTGCCTTTTTGGAGCTAAAAGAACAACTCAGAGTTTAGAATTTTGTTTTAAAAAAATCTTTATTTTAGATTTTACAGCATGTCCACTACAGTAGACAAAAGAAAGATTTTACCATTAAAAAAAACAGTGACGCTTCGAAATCAAAATAGGCTGAAAAGAAAACATGCTGATTAATTTTCTAATGAAATTTTATGAAACTAAATGAAATAGCAATAGTGTAAAATGTTAGAGGCTGAATGAAACTTAGTTACAAACAACTATTTATTCATTACATGAATTACTTTACATAGAACATACTGTATATTAAATCGTTCTCATGTCCATAACAGATGACATTCATAAAGGGGCTATTGTTTTTTTATGACTAAAGGTTTATCTGAACTCTGACCCCAATTTATAATTCCTGACGTGTTCATAAACAAGAAAATATATGATTATCATGTGTAAAACAATGATACCTTCACAATATTTGACTTAACTTTTTTCTTTTCCGGGCAGGCGACTAACACATCCATTGAACACATCAGGATTTAGTAGGGTATTGAAGATGAGTCAAAGGATATAGAACAAAAGCAAATGTCCAGTACTGTGGACAAAAATGAACGGGCTGGGTCTCAGGAGGATATATCAGGTAAGTTTTTGAAGCACCCAAAACTATTTTTGTCATTCAGCTGCAAGTACAAGATTGGTCAGTTCATCCCCAAAACTGTGACAACTTTCTCTGTTAACAACACACTGTGTCCCAAAAATATGTTCTCCTCACAAAAGCAAAGCTCAAAGACTGACTGTGCTGAGTCATATGGGCAGTGTGAGCAACGGGTACCATCTTGCATAGATACCAATTCCTAATGTCTGTGAAACATTTTACATTCAGTCACAGGTCCCAATTTTTTTTCTTCCTGGCAAAAACTGGAAGCAGAACCTTTTCTAAATTGCTGTTGGTATAATATTGTGCATTAACAGTGGTACCTTGAGGTGCAATGTGCATCTCCGAGAGACCTGAAGCAGATCACTCAGACCAAACTATGGGCACTGAATTAAACTTGCTCAGAAGATGGTACTTCTTCACGATCATCTGCATAGATACTGTCGTTTTGGCTGTTGGAAATGTCGGAAATAAGTAGAGAGTGCATTCGTCCAAGAAACTCCAGTCTCCCAGTCTTCTGGAATCAGAGTTAAGTACTTCTTTGCGAAAGCCAATCTCATCTACTTTTCCTAACACCACAGTTAAAATGCTCATTGATCAGTCATGAATTTGTCGTGCATTTAAGTACATCATAGTTGTGGTTTAAAATTTTATTCTGTAGAAACAGACTTTATGCATACAAATTACTTTTATTTCATTGATTGCTCACCTCTCATTGACCTCAGAAAGCAAATTTGGTGCCGCTCCAGTATCCGCTGGTTGTATGAGGTAACATAATTGTGATACTGTCTTCTCATTGGGTTCTTCTCATTGTTTTTTTCGTGCTACTGCTCTGCTGATAATTTCAGACTGTCCCTGCCCTTACTGACAGATGGCCTTACTGGAAGTTGGGTAAAAATTGACATCACAAGCTTTAACTCATATTGAACTCCTTGTGATCCCAACTTGTCCTTGTTCAGCATACCATTGGTGTTCAGCTCAGTTCTACCTTGCTCCCTCCAAAAAGTCTGCCAGAAATCCTCACTGAGCAGGTTGCATCTAACACTTAGTCATGTGGCTTCCCAATACATATTATCAAACAGATCCAGTCTTTCTTGACTGGGTATGTTTCTCCTCTCCGTGTACAAGTACTGCTCATCCCTTCCATGTAATGCTCTTCTGCAAGGGCTGCCACAACATGCGGCAAAACTGCCAGCATGTCTTGTCCGGCTCCCAGCTGCTGCTTGCCAAAAATTGAAGTCACTAATGCTCATTTTTAAAGTTACTTATTGCTTGGCAGTTAGCTGAACCTCATTCAGATTTATGATCATTTTTCAATTAATCAATCAATCAAATTTTATTTATAAAGCACCTTCCAACAGCCAAAAGGAGCACAAGGCGCTTAACAGAATAAAATAAAATGAATAATTAAAAACATTTTAAGAAACACACAGTTCTAAAAGGAGCTAAGTGTCAAACGTTACATGGAACAAGTGCGTTTTCAGATGACATTTAAAAACATTTTGTTCAGAAATGGACTGTAAGTGCGATGGAAGAGAGTTCCAGAGCTTAGGGCCAAGGGCGGTCACCAAACTTTCTATATCTTGCCCTGGGGACAACCAAGGAGGTGTGGCTAGATGAGCGTAGAGTCCTGGCAGGTAAATGGAATGGTAAATGGACTTGCTCTTATATAGCGCTTTTCTACTCATCAGAGTACTCAAAGCGCTTTTACAACAATTGCTCCCATTCACCCAGACACACACACATTCACACACTAATGTGCAGGTTGCTAATCAACCTGCAACATCAGTCAGTATACATTCACACACCAGTGGAACAGTCACTGGTAGGCAATTCGGGGTTCAGAATCTTGCCCAAGGAAACTTCGGCATGCAGCACATGACTAGGCGAGAGCGGGAATCGAACCGCCAACCATTCGATCATTGGACGACCCGCTCTACCACCTGAGCCACAGCCGCCCCAAACAGGTTGGTAAATTGCCAACAGCTCTGAGATGTAGGCGGGGGCCCCCCTTTTTATGGCCATAAACACGAACAACAGGACCTTGTACTAGACTCGAAAGTGCACTGGGAGCCAGTGGAGCGCTTGAAGGACCGGAGTGATGTGCGAGTATTTTGAGGAGTTGGAGATGAGACGTGCTGTTGCGTTTTGAACTAACAGAAGTTTATGGAGGAGTGAATGATTAAGTCCAGTGTAAAGGGCATTACAATAATCAAGCCTTGAGCTGATAAAAGCGTGAGCAGCCTTTTCCAAATCTGCCCGGGACAGGAATGGTTTAACTCTGCTCAGGAGCCTTAGTTGGAAAAAGCTTGCCCTTACAACTGAACTGACCTGCTTCGTAAAGTTGAGTCCCTCGTCAAAAATTACACCCAGATTCCTCACAGCAGAAGCAAATTGTGGTGTGGATGAACCAAATTCGGGGGAACTACAGGTTGGGTCAGGCCTGAAGAGAATATAATCAGTCTTTTCCTCATTCAAATGGAGGAAGTTCTGGAACAACCACTGTTTGACGGAGTGGAGACAGTTATAGAGAGGGTCTAGTGCAGAGTGATCATTGTGGATAACCGAAAGATAGATTTGGAGATCATCAGCATAGAAATGAAATTGGATGTTGTGACTGGAGATGAGTTGACCAAGTGGCAACATATACAGTGAAAGCAAAATGGTACCAAGAATGGAGCCTTGAGGCACTCCAGACAAGAGAAGAGCAACAAAGAGGCAAAATCATTTATATGTACTGCAAAGGACCTGTTTGAGAGATATGAGGAGAACCAGCTGAGAATCGAACCCTGCAGGCCTACAGTGTGTTGAAGTCGGGAAATGAGGATGGTATGATCCACAGTATCAAAGGCAGCGGTTAGATCTAACAACACCAAGACGACAGAACTTTTGTTGTCTAGAGCTGCCAAGATGTCACTGTGGACCCTCAACAGTGCAGACTCGGTGCTATGTCTCGACCTAAAGCATGATTGAAATTTGTCCACAATACCGTTAGAATTAAGTTGAGACAGAAGCTGTGAAACAAACAAGCTTCTCCATCAGTTTGGACAAAAAAGGCAGGTGAAAAATAGGACGGAAATTAGACAAAAGAGAGGGATCCAGGCTGGGTTTTTTAAGCAGTGGTTTAACAATGGCATGCTTGAGAGCAGCTGGCACAGTTCCCAAACTAAAACAGCTGTTAATGAAGGAAACGAGGCATGGGCCTAAGATGTCAATGGCGTCCTTCATAATCTGAGCAGGGACAGCGTCTAGCGCACAGGTAGTAGACTTCAACTCCTGGACAGCTTTTTTGAGGTCCACAAGAGTGACAGGTTCAAAATTCTCAAACACACATTGTGCAGCAGGAGTGGATGTAAAAACCGTAGGAACATGTGTGATAGCTTGCCTAATAGACAAAACTTTGTCCAAAAAAGTATTGTTTAAAAGCATTGCAGGTTTGTACAGAAACATCATTCAAAACAACAGACACTGGATTGATTACAGAGTTTATGGTTTTGAACAGTACTCCAGGGTGGTGGCTATTATTGCTGATGAGGTTGGAAAGGTACTGTCTTTTAGCATCCAATACTGCTCTCTGAAAAGTGGCAAGGCTGTCTCTAAAAATGTCCAGTGACACCTGTAACCTGTCCTTCTTCCATTTACGCTCCGTTTGTCTACACTGACGCTTTAGTGCTCGAGTTGTATCATTTAGCCATGGGACAGATGTAGTTCTAGTAGACACAGCTTTAAAAGGTGCTACATAGTCCAGGATCTGGGAGCATGTGGAGTGGAAGGCGGAAAGGAAACGGTCTGGACATAAAGGAGATGTCAGTTCATGAGCAGAGAAAAGGTCAGATGCAGAAAAGGCAGCCGAAAAGTCCTTTACTACAGATGAGGTAAAGATGCGGCGACGTTGGGGGGCAGTAGGCATGGGTGCAGGTGGAACAGCACAGATGTCAAACTGTATAAGAGAGTGATCAGTGATGGGAAGAGTTGACAACTCACAGATTGACACTGTGATCCCCCGAGAAATGATTAGGTCTAATGTATGACCTAACCTATGAGTGGGACCTGAGACAGACTGTGTGAGATCCAGAGTCTAAGAGAGATATAAAGTTACAGGCCAACTCATCTGAGGGGCAGCAAACGTGGATGTTAAAGTCCCCACAGATTAGAATGTTATCAAACTTTGGCATACACTCCGCTAGAAACTCGGAAAACTCACTCAGGAAATCCTTTTTCAGTTTAGGCGGCCGATAGATGACAGCACACAGAATGGGACAGGGCAGAGTCAGTACAAATACTTGGACCTCAAAACTGGAGTACCCCCTGGTGGACAGTTGGCGGCACTTCAAGGACTGCTTGTATATGGTGGCTATCCCCCCAGCCCTCCCCGTTTGCCTCGGGGAGTTTAGGAACCGGTAGCCAGAGGGGAGGAGCTCCGAGAAGAGACTGACATCACCTGGTGGCAGCCACGTTTCCACGAGGAAGAGTAAATCTAGATTGTGGGAGGAGATGATATCGTTGAAGACAAACGTTTTCTTGTTGATCGTTGCAAAACCCCATGCAGAGCATGGATGAGGCGGCAGACAATGCTGTCACACGAGTAATCAGGCGGAGGTTTTCCAGGACGCGGCCGCGAGGATTTCTCCACCCAACACCAACTCGGAGAAGAGATGGCGGTGTCCGGGCCAACGGGCAAGGTAAATGCAGGTGAGTCCAGGCCTGACATGTAGCCCTCCTCTCCAACCACGTCTCCTGTGGCGCTTACTTCCTGGAAGCGGGCAGACAAGGCGACTAAGGAAGGCAGGAATTGATGACAGCAGTGGTGGCGGAGGTTTGTAGAATTGTCCATTAATAAGATGATTAAACGGAAAACACAATTCCAGAAGCGTTGCTCGGTCATATGCAATAGCCCATGACACGACTACAAATCCATAAGACAGCAGGGCACAGAGGAGCAAGTGGCAGGAAAACACAGCGGCGCCATCTTACAAGTGATCAGTTTCCTATCATACATTTTTGTTCATTTTCTGCAAAGGAATCACAATTAGTCCAACCATGACTGCTCAAAATCCTAACCTACGCAATATACCTCTTCTTTAGCAATAACCAATAGAAAAAACGAGAATGAATAAATAATGAATAATTATCTGCCCACAGTTGCAAGCATTCAGTGACAATGGTGACTGTACCAGCTCATAAAATCAGAAGCACATGAGGAAAATGCTGGATTTAAATATTACAAAAAAGTTGTACATACTGTCACATGGAAGGTCAATAGCTGCTTCAGAAAGGGCTTTTAAAGCTTATTTATCAAATGAAAATCCAGGATTTATTGAAAATTCAACTTTTCTTATAACACACTTCTTTCGTACTAAATCCTAAAAAAAAACTGCACTATTGTGACGAGCTGGGAGTTTTAAGTGTGTGGGGACATTAATTTTAACAGTAATGTTCCATAATGAACTCTTCAGTGTGTTGGATCACTATGTGCCTCCAGGCATCTCCACGATGCTATCTGCAAAAGCAGAGTTGACTGACTTTTCAGCCCTTGTGAAGTATTTTGACTTGTGTTGTTTTCCTTTATGGGAGAAATAATTCAGCAGTTTAGTTGTGACTTCAAAAACAGCAATCGAGAAACTAAATTTCCCTTGGAAATGTAAGAATATTGAACTTGCTTAAAACAGGCAACCACCATCTGCATGACTGAAAGTAGCAGAATCACTATTTAATAGACCTTGAGGTGTGTCTGTAAACTAGCTATGAGTGTATAATTAGAAATTGTCATTTTGAAGAGGATTCAAGTTTGGGGTTCTCTGTTTTAGCTATACAAATTAAAACAACAACAAATTCTTTGCATAGATGTACCAGTTCGAAAATACTGGTTATACCGGTAGATTAAATTTCACCATTAACTGCCTGTTTCAAGTCTCAGATAAATGTTGTATGTGGAAATCGTCAAGATTCGGTCAACATAAATATTGTTTCTGACTGATTATTTTTAAAAAAAGATGTACAAAGATGCATGAAATCTAAAGACCTATTTGCAGATCGTAAGGTTCAACGCCGACTTGGTTGTTAGCACCAGCGTCTCACAGCTAGAAGATCTCCGGGCCCCAGTCACGTCCCAACCTGGGCTTGGGATCTTTCTGTGTAGAGCTTGTTCTCCATGTGCGGCATGGGTTTTCTCCAGGTACTCCAACTTCCTCCCACAGTCCAAAAACATGCTGAGGTTAATTGGTGATTCTAAATTGACTATAGGTGTGAATGTAAGTGTACTTGGTTGTCTCTATGTGTAGCCCTGTGATAAACTGGTGAACTGTCCAGGGTGTCTCTCTCCGATGCTGTAAGTTGGCTGGGATAGTCTCCAGCCCTCCCGCAACTTGACCGAGGATTGAGCGGTGTGTAGATAATGGATGGATGGATGGATGGATGGAAGGTTCAACTCCTGCTGGTGACTGTAGCTCCCTCTGGTCTTTGTCTCTGTCACTTTCTAAGAAGCCCTTAGATGCTGCACTTTGAGATTTCACTTAATTTTCAATTTTCATCTGTGGTGAAAAATTCTTGATGGTTTCTTTTTACCGTAGCTTCCATGTTTTGTCACTGAGACTTAGACTATGGGCACAATTCTTAGCATTATACTTATTATAGAAACAATTCTTTAATTAAAATTTTCTTCTCCTCCTAGATGACTCCATCCTTTGTCTCTTCTGTTTTCCTTATTTATATGCTAATAAATTCCCTGGCAGCTTACCTCTATGAAATATTAAGTGAGAACATGGGGGAAAAGGCTGGCAGGGGATGATCACTAATGAGACAATGTAAAAATGAGACCAAAAGGGTGAAGACATGTTGGTGACAAGTGAGATTTTACAAAAAAATGATTGTGATTTGTTTAATTATGACATGTTTTAGATTGTAAAACATTAGGCCTAAAACGTATGCAAACTTTGCAGTTGTTTTTTGGCCTGCAACCATTTGAGGATCAATCTTTAAATATTGTGTCTAGTCTTTTTTTGATTGTTTGTCTACCAGGAAAACACATTACTAAGTTGTTTTATGCTGTTGTCTGTCTTCGTGTGTCTTACTATTGGGCCATAGTTAGAGTTGTCAGTTTAATAAATGTGACCTTAATGTCCAGTTGCCTCAACTGTTTTGTTGTATACATTTGTGTCCCTAAAATATAAGATAAGATAAGATCAGATCAGATCAGATCAGATAGAACTTCATTAGTCCCAAAGGAAATTCTTGTATCTGATCAAGGCAGGTCAATCTAAAATCTAAATCTAAAATCCCACTTCTTTAGACAAAATGTGATGAAAAACTGGATCAATTTAGCCATTCACTTCTTGATGGCATCTCTGACAAAAAATACTGTACAAATCCGTCACAACACCTTAAGAGCACTACTTAGGACAGACTAGTTTTCAAAATTGTATTCATCCAAATAACTAAAAGTAAATACACCCTATTCTGTACAAGTTGCGTTAAATGAACCAACTAACTGGCCATTGCAGCTGCCACCTCCTATTGTGTTTGTGATGACACTTTGATTGTTTCTGGGGTTGTGGTGGGGATGAAGGAGTTGGGAGAACAAACTAATCAGCAAAAAGAATGGGTGCTGTGGCTGTGTCCACACATAGCCGGGTATTTTTAAAACCAAATATCCGCCCCCCTCCGTTAAGGAAAAAGTCTGCAGCCACACGTCCCCGTTTTCTACAAAAATTTCCATCCATATGTAACCGAATAAGTAAATATGTATCAAGCTTATCCAATCACAATAAGCTTTCACCCAGAAGCGGTGGTGGCGTCTCTTGCGTCTGCGCTCCTAAAACTCCGCTTATTTCTGTCCCCACGTAAACGCATACCCGGGGTTTTTTCCCAGATCTCCACTTTGGCCAGAGTTATCCAAACCTCCGTTTTTAAAATCAAAGATCTGTGTTTACGTGTGGATGACGGGCCGAATTGTAGAAAAATGTATTCATTTTATGATTTACCCGGCTACGTGTGGACAAGGCTTGAAGTGCTGCTCACCTCCATCAGTAACGATTTATATTATTTGGAGTCTTTAAAAAAAAAAAAAATTATTTCCACCTCTTGTGACTCCTATTACTAACTTTTCTATATCCTTGTGACTGGGGAGGAGAGTGCAGTTGAGTGCTGGACTAGCTTGATCTCCTGCCCTATGTTTTTCCCTCCTCCCTACCTATGTTCCTCACTAGAGCAGCACCTGCCTGCTGCAAGACAGAAGTGAATGTTTTAGTTGAAATGACTGTTGTTTCTGAAACTGATTATGGTTTATTTAGAGCTTGCAGCATGTTCCCTGGGACCATTTTTCATCCCTATGCACTGATAATATCCAGCCACCACATACAGCGATACATTTGAGGGTAATGGGTGTTGTACTTTATTTAATGTCTTGCCCTGCAGAGTTGTGCGTGTGCATGTTGGCCTGAAAAGATTCAGGCTGCTGTGTATTGGCAACGAGAGTCATTCTCTCCTGTTTTTGAATTAATTTTCGATGAGCTGAGAGTTGGATTGAAACTTAATGGGGATTTAGATGTACACTTTTCCTCCCATCTCTTTTTATTCCACATTCGTACTGCCGCACATCACTCTCAAACTTGTGTGTGACTGTGTATGCTCATTTCTCGCTCTTTGACTAATAGTAAACCAGGCTACGCCTTAGGCCTCCTGTCTCATCCATCCAAGTATGAGTCTGTGTGTGTGTGTGTGTGTGTGTGTGTGTGTGTGTGTGTGTGTGTGTGTGTGTGTGTGTGTGTGTGTGTGTGTGTTTGTGTGTGTGTGTGTGTGTGTGTGTGTGTGTGTACCTGTTTCTGCTATCTTGGTGGGGACTTTGACCTGACTCCACGCTATCTCGGTGGGGACTCATGTCACGGTGGGGACCAAAAATGAGGTCCCCACGGGGGGAAACAGTGTTTTCTTGGCCATGTTGTTGTTACTGAAAAAAGTAAAAGTGCAAAAACGTTTCTTTAGGGTTAGGCATTGTTTTGCTCTGGGTTAAGGTTAGGGTTAGGGTAAGGGTTAGGGGTTAGACATGAATGGGAGTCAATGGTAAGTCCTCACGGGAATAGCAGAACCAGACGTGTGTGTGTGTGTGTGTGTGTGTGTGTGTGTGTGTGTGTGTGTGTGTGTGTGTGTGTGTGTGTGTGTGTGTGAGAGAGAGAGAGAGAGGCAGGGGGCAGGGGCAGAATGCTGTCTCATTTATCTGCTGTTGACGTTGAGTGTGATTTCCTCTGCTGAGGGGAAGCGATGCCCCTGCCTATTAATTATGCCTGAAATATTAAAAAGACTCCATCAAACATGAATTATTAATTTATTTGGCCCAGATCATCTAAGCTAAAGATTTCCAAGACTTGTCATACATCATCTGATGAGTCTGTGACATGGCAAAAGTAAGAGGCAGGGTGTTCCTGTTAATACAAGGTCTATATGCATGCACAGACATGTGTGTGCGTGTGTGTGTGTGTGTGTGTGTGGGGGGGGGGGGGGGTGCTCGTGCAACACAGACTGCTTTGGAACACCTTTTGATTTATGCCTAGCTGTATTTTAATTTGCTATTTTTTTTCTTTACTCTTGTATATATCTCCTAAATTCTAACTTGTGCAATTAAAGATTAATTTGAACATAGTCACTCTCATTACACAGTAAGGGCATTCTACAACAACCGACACATTCATTTCTCTTGCTTGCACCATGCAACAACAGTATGATACTGCGCTGAAACAAAATGAAAGTCACAGGTTGGAGAGACAGCATGCTCACTGTTACATATGACCATGCGGCCAATAGAAACTCGGCATCTTGCTTGGCAGGGAGAACAAAGTGTATATAAAGCAGGTGCTGTTTGGGTCTGAATTCCTAGAATTATATGACACAACTAGGCAATTGTATTGAGACTCGAGGAGAAATGTTTTTGTACCAGCAAGGCTAGTGCTGACATTTGGTGCATAACACAAGACAAGTACACATTTGCTGTTGAAGTGTTTACAACCAACTGAAAGCTTCCAGCTTGAGAAGATGGTGACGTCGCCCAGCTTGAAGTTTTGACACTGTGCCTATTTTGCTCACAGTTCTGTGACTCCCCTCGAGCTGTATACAAGTCACTGCTTTTTAGTGGTTCTAAGTAGAATTAGATTTGCTTCATGACAGTCTTTTATTGGAGATCAAAGTACATCAGTAATTTTGTTTGCAAAAGCATCACTAGTTCCAGGTAGAATATAAACATCTTGTCCTTCTCTTAATGCTTCAGGCTTGTTCTACATTATCCTCAACAAACCTACTTTTAAGGTTCAGAAATGGTTGTGTCATCGTTATCACTTGTTTTGATATATTTCAGCTTTTTTTTCTGATTTTCTCAGTTTACTGAATTTACTAAGGTTACTGAATCAATAGCACTGCAAAAAATGTCAAGTCTCATAACAGCTTTCAATTCATTTTCAAAATTTGCGATTCTTGGCCATACATCTGTTTGACGACAGAATGTGAAGGACAGAGGGTAAATCCAAAGTACCAGGGGGTGATACATGATTTTAAATTGTGTCAGTTGTTGATTATAGGGTCCATCAATCCACTCATCTATAAACACAACATATTGTTTGTTCACGCACACCTTTTCAATAATGCTGCTGCCTCACCCACTAAAAGAAGCCAGTGTGTAAATTATTGATTGTATATGTCACCTCAAATAAATGTCACAGCATAAAGCATAGACAGCAGTGTGTGTGTGTCTTCATAAACATGAAGCATACACCTATTGTGTTTCGAGGCAGCCATGCAGAGCATTCTCCGTGTATGGGTATTCACTGTGATATCAGAAGAGCTGCTGTCAGACTAAAACTACATTTCCCACGAGGAAGATAAAAAGTCTTGTAACAGAGCCACTTAGTCACTACTGTTCATGGTGAACAAGGCCTTGATGACAGGCGTGAGCTTGTACTATGCAGATGGAATGGAAAATATTCTTGTCTCAGAGCAAGGGTAAAGCTAATACCATAACTCTCACAAAACCAGGAGCTATTTATTTTCATCACAATCCACAATTTGTCTATTTTAAGTAAAATAACCACTAAACTAGGCAAACTAATTAGAACTACATGGACAATCCTAGGAGTTTTACTGAAAAACAACTGGACTTTTTTTTTTAGGTTCTTGAACACATTCCACCTCTCATCCAATCTGTAAATACTCTTTTGTCTTGTTTTTTTTTTGCAACTAGATTGAGCCACATTAAAGACAGACTTTGCACCACTAGATTGATTTAGAAGTCCGTCAAGTGAATCTACTGTATGAGACCGGTAGATAAGACTCAAAAAAATGGAAAAGAAGAGATTTACGGAAAGAACTGGTGGCAAAGAAAGTTTTCTCTAAACAATGTGACTGATCTAATTGTACCATTGATGTAGTAATGGAATACCAAATACTGAGAACAAACTAATTCAAATTATCAATACACAGTATATTTCACTGCAATTATCTGTGCGTAATTGTTTATTTGCTTTTACAAATTTCCCTCACAGAGTGGGTCATTTGTGCGCAGTAGGCAGTTTATATTTCCAGATATCACTTCTTACATATACACTAACTGACACATATGGGTGGAAAAAAGCTATACTTTGCCTGTCACATGGTGATCTGAGCCTGAGAAGATCCTCAGCTGCATGGGAGACCCAGAAAGAAATATAGTAAAAGAGACCAAACCACAAAACTTGAAGTTGAGGTCAAATTGAAGTTGACAATAAAAGTGGAATAGAGTCATACCCAGAAGGTTTACCTGTCTTCAGCAATGTCACTAACTGCCTCACCTGAGTATCTGGCCATACCATCACCAACCCCAGTAATGGAATGAGGCATCCATGATCGGTTGCTGAGACTCTAAATGCCACATATTTCATCTGTCTGCCAGCTCTTATCATACTCATTTCTGCTGCCATAATAGCTTCCATCAATCCATTATCTATGCAATGCTCCATCCTCTGCAGGGTGTCGGATCGACAGGAGCCTATCCCAGCTGACTTTGGGTGAAGACAAGGTTCACTTGGACAGGTCACCAGTCTGTCACAGGGCTATAGATATAGAGACAGACAAGCACACTCACATTGACACCTATGGACAACTGACTTTGATTTTGACCCAAGTGTTGTGTCGTGGGCTCTCCAGTATCACCCACTGTGGCCAACCCTTAGGTGGAGAAAGTCAACGGCAGAGCACTGAGCCCTTGTAAGGGTACAACATCGAGCCGCATTTTTCAGATATGTGGACAACACAGCATTAACAACATCAAGTTCACAAACGAAGATGTGAGGGAAAACAAACAGCCTTTTCTGGACTGTACTGTGTGCATTGACAAGGACAGAAGCCTCTCCATTGAAGTTTACAGAAAATCTACACAAAGACCAATATCTGCTGTTTGACTCTCACCACCCACTGGACCATAAGCTGAGTTCATCAGAATCTTACAGCATCGGGGTGCCAATGTTCCTGCCAACTCAGAGGGAAAAGGGAAGGAACACACTTACATGAAGAAAGCACTGAGGAAGTGTGGCCATCCCAATTGAGCCTTCATCAAATCAATAAAAAGATCCAGAAAACACAACAGCACCACAAGGAAAAGAGAAGAAAAGAAAAAGAGGAGGAACAACATCATCATTGTATCTGGAGTGTCTGAAAAACACAGAAGGATTTTCCCCAAGTAGAACAAACCAGTGGACTTCAGAACCAGTAACACTCTGAAACACAAACTGGTTCATCCTGAAGACGAAACACCCGCACAGATATGGAGCAATGTTGTATATGCAGTCTATCGCAGAATATAATAAGATAGACAACAGCTCCATACGTGCATGGCTCAACACAGGAGAACAGCTCATCAGGACAAAAATCAGCATTCCACGTGCATCTGAAAGATAAGGATACTCCTCTGAAGTTGGTAATATACACATTTTTAACAGAGAAGAAAGGTGGTGTGAGAGAGGAGTGAAGAGAATCATTTTCAGTGCTATGAAAATGAATTTTTCACAGATGTCTTCTATTCTTGCTTATTTAACATACTTAAATGTTTCAGATCATCAAATTAATATTGAGATTTGTTTAATATTAGACAGAGATAACCCACAAACACAACATGCAGTTTTTGTGAATGAAGCCTGTATCACCGCTTTCAAAATGAAATTGCCCCCCTAAACCTAACAATGGGTTGGGCCACCCTTGGTGGTAAAAGAGCTGCAGTTAAACATTTGTGATAGCTTGTGATCCATTTTCTAAATCACCCTAGAGAATTTTTGGTCCACTCTTCTATTCCGAATAGCTTTATTTCAGCCACATTAGGTTTCCAGCATGAACGTCCCTTTAAGGTCCTGCCACAGCATTTCAATTGGATCCAAGTCCAGACTTTGACTGGGAAACTCCAGAACATTAATTTTGTTCTTTTTGAGCCACCCAGAGCTGGACTTGCTTGTGCGCTTTAGATCAATGTCATGCCTCATAACCCATTTGTGCTTGAGCTTTACGTCATGAATTGATGGGTGGATATTCTCCAGGAGGATTTTCTGATAGAGAGCAGAACTCATGGCTCCATCAATTATGACAAGAACAGCTGGATCTCTTCTCTCATCTGGTTCAAGAAGGTTTCAACATGTTCCAGTCTTTCTGATATTCCATCTCTGGCTGCGTTTGCCAACTTTGTTGATTGGTTGATGGAAGCTTGCAGCTCCAACATGGCTCTTCTCAGTTCTTCAGTTTGTCCTCTGGTGATGTTTTTCTCTTCCAGGTGGTCATCCAGTCATCTCTGGGTATCCATCTGACACAGAGGTGCTTCTCTCAGTTTGTGACTGCTGTCTCTAGACTTATATGCTATAAATGCAAATAGCATTAGCATCAAAAAGTTCTCTGGTTGTCGGCGTAGAGCTCTGTAAGGGTCATTGTGTGTGTGTGTGTGTGTGTGTGTGTGTGTGTGTGTGTGTGTGTGTGTGTGTGTGTGTGTGTGTGTGTGTGTGTGTGTGTGTTTCCAGAAAGTTGCACCTTTGATCCATTAGATCAATAATAAATGTCATTCAATAAGTCTTTGAGGTTCATCTAGGTTTTTTTTTCCATTGCCATATGAGCCTTTATGTTCTTTGCTGAGGTGGAGAATAAGGAAAGAGAAGAAACTTACAGCACTACATTAAATCATTGATCGTTTAGATTTCTCTGTTGTCTAGAATTTGTTCTTGTTTTGAAAATACATGCTTTTCTTTGATTGTGGAAATCTAGGTTTAATACCTGTGAGACCCACGAGAAATCTTCTGATCCCTGCATGCTTCACTGATAGTAAATAGTCTGCACTCACATAGTGCCTCTTAACCTTAGCTAGATTCAACAAAGTGTTTTACAATATATTTTTCATTCATATGCAACATGCTTTCCTACCATCAGGAGCAACTTGGGGCTCAATGTCTTGCCAAAATGTCTTGAAACATAGCGGTGCCAGTGATCAAATGCTCTACTATCTGGCCCCGATTGTTGTTAAAATCCAGTTCCTTGTTCCCTGCCTTGCAACCTTAAGGCAGAAAGGTTGTATAAAGTATGAAGTAGTGTGAAATAACATACCACCCTCACATCTTTGGGAAAGAAAATTCCCCTAAGGACACTGGGGGATCCAGGTATGATCTAAAATGTATTTCAACTCAAAAATACAACATCAGACCTTCCTTGGTTTCAGTTTCACTGTGAATCTTCTGAAAAAAAGGTCTGTGCATACACATTTGATTTAAGAAGAGATTAAATGAGCTGATCTTCACAAAAAGATCCTTACATGCATTTAATTTCTTTTGTTACTTTGAGAGGAGTCACCTGAGTTAAATATGACAAACAATGAATAGTCAAAGTCAAGAAAGCTTTGTAAAACATGGCTTTATTTTTGCCTTGTGTATAGCAGAATGATAAAGATGTCAGCAGAGCAGCAGATCTGGATTTCTAATGGTAACACCATCATGACATTTTGGGATGGATTTTCATGTTCTCCAGAGAATGAATCCTAAAACATTTTTTTCTCGATATCTTTGAATCTAATAGATTGACATGAAATTTAACCCTAACCCTAAATAAAGAAAGTGGTAGGTTCATGTTTGGCTTGGATTATGAAACTATGCTTTGCTTTACTGATTGGAGTGCTGTTTCTTCTTTACCTTTTACATGTACTTGTGACAGGTTTTTTTGAGTTCAGACTGAATTCTTGAGGGAAAAACAAACAAAAAATGCATTTTGCTCAATCAGGTGAATTATGAGGGTGGCCATGCACTGTGTTGTGTTTCACTGTTTATCAAGATAAAAGCATTTTCCCACAACTGCCTTTATTGCAGAGTTTCTAGAACCTGTTTGTAACAGTTTTGGTTCATTTTTCTCCATGTGGAACACCTTACTGTGCCCTAAATGTGAAAGAAAACACTCAACATGGTCTTAAACCTGGACTTGTTTTGTAAACTTTTTTCCATGCTGGGAGATGAATATATTTTTCCAATGCATTTGTTGTGGTTTGGTCTTAGGATTGTACTGAATGTTTCAAGTCTTGTCACAAGGGATCATGTTTCCCCCCTTCACAAAATCTCTAGCGCAAATCTCTTGAGCTTTTGAACTGACCATGTTCACATCAGAGAAACTTTACTTTGAGTGATAACAGCAAATTGAAGATGTACACACGTGGACAAAATTGTTGGTACCCCTCAGTTAAAGAAGGAAAAACCCACAATTCTCACTGAAATCACTTGAAACTCACAAAAGTAACAATAAATAAAAATTTATTGAAAATTAAATAATCAAAAACAGCCATTACTTTTGAATTGTTGATTAACATGATTATTTAAAAAAACAAACTAATGAAACAGGCCTGGACAAAAATGATGGTACCTCTATAAAAGATTGAAAACTATTTGACCAGAGTGACATGATTAACTCAGGTGTGTCATTTAATTGACATCACAGGTGTTTCCAAACTCATAATCAGTCAGTCTGCCTATTTAAAGGGAGACAAGTAGTCACCCTGCTGTTTGGTGAAAAGGTGTGTACCACACTGAACATGGACAACAGAAAGCGAAGGAGAGAATTGTCCCAGGACATCCGGAAAAAAATTATAGACAAACATCTTAAAGGTAAAGGCTATAAGACCATCTCTAAACAGCTTGAAGTTCCTGTGACAACAGTGGCTCATATTATTCAGAAGTTCAAGACCCACGGGACAGTAGCCAACCTCCCTGGACGTGGCCGCAAGAGGAAAATTGATGACAAATTGAAGAGACGGATCGTTGGAATTGTATGCAAAGAGCCCAGAGCAACCTCCAAAGAAATTAAAGGTGAACTCCAAGGCCAAGGTACATCAGTGTCAGATCGCACCATTCGTCGTTGTTTGAGCCAAAGTGGACTTCATGGGAGACGACCAAGGAGGACACCACTGCTGAAAAAAACTCATAAAAAAGCGAGACTGGAATTTGCAAAAATGCATGTTGACAAGCCACAAAGCTTCTGGGAGAATGTCCTTTGGACAGATGAGACCAAACTGGAGCTTTTTGGAAAGGCACATCAACTCTATGTTCATAGACTCAAAAACCAAGCATACGAAGAAAAGAACACTGTCCCTACGGTGAAACATGGAGGAGGCTCAGTAATGTTTTGGGGCTGCTTTGCTGCATCTGGCACAGGGTGTCTTGAAAGTGTGCAAGGTACGATGAAATCTGAAGACTATCAAGGCATTCTGGAGAGAAATGTGCTGCCTCGTGTCAGAAAGCTTGGTCTCAGTCGCAGGTCATGGGTCTTCCAACAGGACAACCATCCAAAACACACAGCCAAAAACACCCAAGAATGGCTGAGAGAAAAGCGTTGGACTATTCTAAAGTGGCCTTCTATGAGCCCAGATCTGAATCCCATTGAACATATGTGGAAGGAGCTGAAACATGCCATTTGGAGAAGACACCCATCAAACCTGAGACAACTGGAGCTGTTTGCTCATGAGGAGTGGGCCAAAATACCTGTTGACAGCTGCAGAACGCTCATTGACAAATACAGAAATCGTTTAATTGCAGTGATTGCCTCAAAAGGTTGTGCAACAAAATATTAAGTTATGGGTACCATCATTTTTGTCCAGCCCTATTTCATTAGTTTGTTTTTTTTAAATAATTATGTTAATCAACAATTCAAAAGTGATGGCTGATTTTGATTATTTAATTTTCAATAAATTTTTATTTATTGTTACTTTTGTGAATTTCAAGTGATTTCAGTGAGAATTGTGGGTTTTTCCTTCTTTAACTGAGGGGTACCAACAATTTTGTCCACGTGTGTAATTATGGTTGGATGTTAATTTTCTTTATCTCAATAAAACCAAGAAAAAGATTGTTGTTTTCAGCTGTCCAAACCAATTAGATGGCTTTGTCGGTGCTCTTGGCCCTCTAGATGTTTATAATCAACTGTTTTCAAAGGATCTGGGTGTGATTTTCGACATTTGTCAGATCCAGCTTCCTTCGTTTAATGCTGTTGGCCAAAGTGAAGCCCTATCTGTCTCACAATGACTTGGAGAGAGTCATACATTCTTTATCACAACTTATCTATACTATTGCAACTCTCTGTATGTGGGTCTTGAGCAGATGTCTCTACGTGGGCTCCAACTGGTACAAAATGCTGCTGCCAGGCTTCTGACAGGGACAAAATAACAGGAGCACATCACTCCAGTTTTAGCTTCGCTCCACTGGCTTCCTGTCTGCTTCAGGATTGTGTGTAAGATCTTCTTGTTTTTTTTTTAAGGTCTTAAATGGGTTGGCACCTTCTTATTTATCTGAGCTTTTCCACATCCATGCTCTAGTCTCAACCTGTCAGATGGTCTTTCAAGTGCCCAGATCCAGACTTAGAAACAGAGGTGAACGTGCCTTTTCTGTGGCTGCACCCAATCTGTGGTATCACTTACCTGCTCAAATTGGAACTGCTCAGTCTCTTGTTACCTTCAAGTGCCTACTGAAGACCTATGTACTCTCTGGCTTTCAACTGAAGTAGAGCTTTGACACCTTGACACATGCCATTGTTTCTCCCCCAAGGAACGCGGCAGAGTTATGTGACAATCGACGTTTGTCCGTCTGTCTGTTTTTCCATCAGCAACATAACTTAAAAATGGACAAAAAGATTTGGATGACATTTTCAGAGGAGGTCAGAAATGTCACAAGGACCAGTTGGTTAGATTTTGGCAGTGATGCGAATTATAGTGTGGACCCATGGATTTGTTGAAGATTTCTATATCGTTGTGAGATAGCGGCACGGCGTCACTGTAACTATGACTATAAATGAACACTTCGTCAACTGCCTACATCAATTCGTGCGGCCTGCTACATATTTTGGTCACATAATTCAATATCTGTATATAAGGTGCACATGTATAACACATGCCTGTGCTCACTGCAAAGTATTTTTTTATTTATTTATTTAGTTTGTGGGTGGATCTATATTAAATGGCTAGATTCTATGTTGCCATGATTTCTGAATGCACAAATTCTGTTTATACAGTATATAACTATGTATCAGATGTAAATAACATGGTTCCGTCATGGAAATGTGTTAGATCTAAACTGCTATGTCCATTTGTATGTCTGTTAGCAATATTACTCAAAAATCTATGAACAGATTTAGATGAAATTTTCAGGGAAGGTCAGAAATGGCACAAGGACCAAGTGATTAGATTTTTGTCTGGATTCACAAATTTTTTATCTGAAATTTCAGCCATCGCAAATGATACAAGGAATGAGCAGCCTTGGCTGAGTACTGTGCACTCTGGGTGCTTTTCTAGTTTGTCTTGCTTAGTGTATTTTCTTTACATAGTATCTTTTGTTACAACTGTGAGCTTGCAAAGCACTTTAGTCAATCTTGGTTGTTTTTTAATGTGCTACATAAAAATAAAATGCAGTTGACATATAAGTTGTTGAAATTTTCATGGGTTGTTTATGCTTGTACATTGGTCTGTGTACAGGATATCACATAGTGTGTGAATTCATGCTGTGGTTTGATTTACATAAGCTTATTTGAATATCTACACGTTTTATTTTATAAAAAAAATTGGAAACTCCAGATGCTAATGAAACTGAGCCCTCTCTCCTGCACATTTGAGCCAAACTGAGCTGCTCTCCTGCATATCATTTATCCTCTGTGTCTGACATGACAGCCATGATGACAAAAGAAGTGCCCCCATCACTCACTGTTCAGTGCTTTGGCGACATAGAGGAGTGTGTGAGCGTACACGTGTCTCTGTGGGTGTTAGGGCAACTAGAACCAGGGTAAGGTCAATGGAGGTTTGAAGCCACCCGCTCCATCTCTTTCCCATTCTTTTCTTCCAATTTCTTCTTCTGTCCCCATCCTAATCCATTTCTCTCTCTCTCTCTCTCTCTCTCTCTCTCTCTCTCTCTCTCTCTCTCTCTCTCTCTCTCTCTCTCTCTGTGTGTGTGTGTGTGTGTGTGTGTGTGTGTGTGTGTGTGTCTGCGCACTTACAAGCCTAACCATGTCCCCTCTCCCCTCATTTCCAGACACAAACACACAGAGGAGGGCACACACATACAGAGAGAGAGAGAGAGAGAGAGAATAACTTTTTAATTCCCTTTGATGTATTACTCTGGCAGGAACCAATTTTAGCAACTAGAATTGGGCCTTAAATCACCAAATCACCTGCTTTCACCCATCCAGTCATCCGTCAACCTGCTGCAGTTGAAAACAACAACAACAACAACAAAAACACATCAATAAATAAACAATGTCAACAATGTAAATATATTAGTATAAGCTGCAATTGATAGGATAACTCCTGTATTGACAGTGACTGAAGGATTTATTTTAGGATTGATGGATCACTGCTGTGTTGCTGCCAAAAGATGTTTTGTTTTGTTCTGCCAGTTCACTTTGAAGTGAGTGTGTGCACTTTGTAATGTATGCCTAAAAACTACAAGCTGACATGTTTTTCTTATCTCGCTCTGGTGACTGAAAGAATGAAAGTGGCCAGTATAAGCAGTGAGAGATAGGGTGAGAAACTTGGAGTAGAGATGCTGCTCTTATATGTTGAAAGTAGTCAGTTGAGGTGGTTTGGACATTTGATTTGGATGTCTCCTGGATGACTGAGTGTGGAAGTTTTATGAGCATGTGCACTCAGGAAGAGACCATGAGGTATAACCAGAACTTGCCGGAGGGATTATGTATCTTGTTTGGCCTGGAAAGGCCTCAGGATCCTCCAGTAGGAAGTGGAAAGTGTTGCCAGAGGGAAGGACGCCTGGGATGACGTGCTTTGTCTGCTGCCTCAGCGACCTGACCCAAGATAAGCAGAAGAACATGGATATATGGATGAACTTGCCACCCTGACATCACCATCTTGGTTTCTTGAAATCAGACATGACGAGGAAGGGGTAACTCTGGCTGAGAACTTGAAATCTCTTTGCATGACCATTGAGTCATTTGTCAATCACAAGTGAGCCATGTCCTAACCCAGATAGCAAACTATGGATGAATCAATGTTGAATCTATGTTGAGACCTAACGTAGAAATTATACGGAAAGCGCAAGGTTGATAAAATGTTGAGTCAACGTTTGCTTACATAGATTACATGTTGGCAAACATAGATTCAACATTAATTAAACATTGACCTGTCAAACATTTCAATGGCATTTTTTAAACACAAACTTCAATGTTGACAAAATGTTGTTGAATCAACGTTGATCCAACCATCAATCTTCAACCGTAACCACAATTCAACCTTCTTAACCCTAATTCAACATTGATTTAACATCTTTTGCTATCTGGGTAAAGTGTGATTTACGGTTGAAAAGCAAACGTTGACTCAACATTTTATCAACCTTGCGGTTTCTGTATAATTTCTACGTTAGGTCTCAACATAGATTCAGCATTGATTCACCCATAGTTTGCTATCTGGGAAAACATGCTCTGCTTATATATTTTCCTCTAAGTGGGACTATATTTTACTAAATTAACACCATGTGGTATTGAAGGAGACTTAAAACAGGCAACAGATGAAAAAAAATCACTCAGAAAATTTAAAAGATTATTGTAGACGGAAATTAGTGGTAGGCCTCTTTTCAATTTGACCTTTTTTTTGCAACCAGAGGAGTCACCACCTGCTGGCCATATGAGAGAATGCAAAGTTAAAGTCACCTATGTGTTGGCTTCACATTCGAGGCTCTGGGCCTAATTCCATCTTATATGCTGTAGTGAAATGTTGCCTCACACGGCCGTGTGACATATGTAAGCAAAAAAACAACAACACTTTATCATTAAAATTGGCCTTGTATAATGACAATTGTTTTTTTGCTGCCATGACTGCTTGCTTTAACGTTGCATATAAATGCTATATTTGTTGTTTCAGTGTTGCAAATTACCCCCCCACACACACACACACACACAGAGAGAGACACACACATACATATGTAACACATACAAATGAAAGAAATCTACACTGCTCAAAAAAATTAAAGGATCACTTTGAAAACATATCATATTTCAATATGTCTGTGTAGGTTCTCATTCATCCAGGTCATGGTTATCCAAAGTTTGGATAATCATATTTCGATGCGGGGAAAACTGGACTGGATAATGTGGTACGAATGAAAAGATGCCACAGGAGGGCTAAATTAAAGACACTCCAAAATCCAAGTGAAAAACTGATATGGCAGAGTGGTAGTCCATCTCGCTGAAACTCCTTGGCAGCAACTCAAAATGGTATTCAGTAGTTTGTATGGCCTCCATGTGCTTGTATGCAGCCTGATGATGTTGGGACAAGCTCTGAATGAGACGACGGATGGTGTCCTGGGGTATCTCCTCCCAGAACTGGACCAGGGCTTCACTGAGCTCCTGGACAGTCTGAGGAGCAACCTGATGGTGTCGGATGGACCAAAACATAATCTTAAAAGTGTTTTATTGGATTCAGGTCAGGTGAGCGTGGGGCCAGCTAATGGTATCAATTCCTTCATCCTCCAGGAATTGCATGAGTTCTCTTACCACATTGTGCACCAGAAGGAATCCAGGACCACTGCACCAATGTAGGGTCTGACAATGGGTCCAAGGATTTCATCCTGATACCTAATGGCAGTCAGAGTGCATTGTCCAGCCTGTAGAGGTCTGTGTGTCCCTCCATGGATATGCCTCCCCAGACTATCATTGACCCACCACCAAACCAGTCACATTGAACAATGTTACAGGCAGCATAATGTTCTCCACGGCTTCTCCAGACCCTTTCATGTCTTTTTTTCCCCCTTTTTTTGTCTGCATTTATTCTCATTGTTAAACTCCACAGAAGGGGTGTCAACACTTTATGAGATTAATGCATATTTTAGTCTTGCAGCCAAATATTTTATTTAGTGCATGTGTGTAACCATTACCAGCCCTCCCTGAAAGCTAAGCTGACTTTCTTTATTACAAATCCCTGTTAAGAGCCAGGGAGGGCAGTGCTACACCTCAGTGGTAACGTGCAGGGAAACAAAGAGTGGACAGGACGAGACAGGACGGACAGGGACTAGGAACTAGCAAGCGGTGCTATTACATCTGAAGAATATCAGATGCTGTGTTATTCCCGACTATTAATTACCCATCAATAAGACAAAAACAAACACACACACACACCAAAAACCCCAGAAAAACCGAACAAAGAAAAGGGATAAACAAATGAAAAAATAGCCAAACCAAACGGTACTGAACACCATAGTTGTGGGTGTCATGTCAGTATAGAGTGAAATATGCCAGAAGAAGATACTAGAGAAAAGGAGAGTGGGTTTAGTCTTAGTTTAGACTCTGGAGAGAGTCTCAGCACATTCTGGTGGGTCCCATCACTTCTCAACAGTGGAACTTGACAGGAGCTGGTGGGACCTGAACAAACATGCACATGCAAGTGTGAAGGACCCCGAAGCCCAGAACAGCTATCAATGCAAGGAAGGGCCAGGCTGACAGGGCGCCGTCGGGCACGCAGGAGAACCCCCACCAGCCACAACCCCCCAGCCACGGGGACCCGCCGCCACAGCGACACGGACGACGGTACTCCCCGCCACCCCATAGCCGTAAGTAGGCCGGATCCCACCAAAGAGGCCATAGCTGTGAAACCCACCCATTACTACCCTATTAATACGTTTTCCAATCCCTGACAGGAAACATTATCCCGGCACTGTGATAATGTAACCCTGAGTGTCATGTGGTGCATTGAAAGTGGGGAGGCTGGGCGAGGCATCAGCCATCTCAGACCTACCCCCAAGGTGAGTGTGTGTGGTACATTAAAAACAAAGATTGGAGAGCAGGGGAGGCAGGTAAAAGAATGATGAGGGGGAGACAGGGCCGTATAGCATTGCCACCCGCCCCACCACAGTGCCCATCGTTCCCGCCCCCACCTGCCCTCGGGGCCCTAACTGTTGTGTCCCTATATGTGCCTAGAGGTTGCTATTTACAGTGAGGTGTGAAAAGTGTGAAGTGCACAATAAGAGGCGGTCTGGTGTGGATCCCGCCCCTTTCATGTCTGTCACATGTGCTCAGGGTGAACCTGCTCTCATCTGTGAAAAGCACAGGGCACCAGTGGTGGACCTGCCAATTCCTGTGTTCTATGGCAAATGCCAACCGAGCTCCACGGTGCCGGTCAGTGAGCACAGGGGCCCCTAGAAGACACTGGGCCCTCAGACCACTCTCATTACATCTCTTTCTTATTGTTTGGTCGGAGACATTCACACCAGTAGTCTGCTGGAGGCCATTTTGTAGAGCTATTGCAGTGCTCATCCTGTTCCTCCTTGCTCAAAGGAGCAGATACCTGTCCTGCCAATGGGTTGAGGACCTTTGACAGCCCTGTCAAGCTCTCCTAGACTAACTGTCTGTCTCCTGGAATCTCCTCCATGCTCTTGAGACTGTGCTGGGAGACACAGCAAACCTTCTGGCAATGGCACGCATTGATGTGCCATCCTGGAAGAGTTGGATTGCCTGTGCAACCTCTGTAGGGTCCAGGTATCGCCTCATGCTAAGAGAAGTGACACTTACTCTAGCCCAGTGGTTCTTAACCTTGTTGGAGATACTGAACCTCACCAGTTTCATATGCGCATTCACCGAACCCTTCTTTATTGAAAAATAAAATATGATTTTTGTCAAATTCAAGACACAGGTATATGCTTTACTGGTGCACAAAATGAACTGTACATTAACATCACCATGACAAAACCAATACAATGCATGACCTCACAACAAATTACATACCTTTTCACAAAGACATGACCTTTTTTAATGCTACCACACTGAAATGGTTTTAATTTTTAACCTTATGTATTCCAATAATGAACTTATTGTATTTATGCTATTTATTATTTTTAACATTTCAACACACACCCATCACCTAATTTCCATCAGACTACAATAATAATGAATGTTTACTGCAAATCAGTGTGACTTCTGCTGTTGTCTTTGAGAGACAAGTTCAGAAATGCGTGGCTTCACCTTGGCCAGTGCCACTCTCATGTCATTTTCACAGCAAAGTCTGTTCGTTTTCTTCGTTTTTATGTCCAGCATCCTCGAAAAGGACTGTTCGCAAAGATAAAGTATGTTGTAACAAACGGTACAAAAATTTCCAGGGCTTTCTTAGCAATAACAGGATACGTTACCATTTGTCGACACCAAAACGTTGAGAGCGTTGTTGTTCTGTAGAGTTGCTGTTGAACCTGGCTCTGCTGAATTTCAATGATTTCATCGAGGTATTCATCATTGACATCTGTCGTCTCGACATCAAACATGAACGGCTGTCTCACCCATGCTGTAAGGAGACTCTCTTGTAAGGAAGTATCCGTCAAGAGACTTTGCAAGCTCATCTAAGTGTGTGGCAATTGCTTGCTTCAACTCCATGGGTACAGAAATGTCTCTGATTCCAAACACATTTTGGGTCTTACTTACACAGTCGTCCAGCAGGGGAAAGTTTGTGAAGTTATCGTTCTTTGTTCGTCGTTTCCATAATGGTAGCTTTTTTTTGAAAAGTCTTCAGGTTTTCTTCTGCGTCGATGATGGTGACTCCACCACCCTGCATCTGCTGATTGAGATGACTGAGAGCTGCGAATATATCAGCCATGTATGCTAAAATGAGGATGAGCTTAGAATTTTTGAAGCAATCTGCATGACGATGTTGGTGCTCTTTCAAAAACAGGGCTAATTCCACACGCATGGCAAAAACACAATTCAGCACCTGTCCCCGGGAAAACCACTGAACGTTTGAATGGTACAGAAGTCCCTCGAATTCAGAGCCCATTTCTTTACACAGCTCACTGAAGATGCGGTGCCTCAGAGCACTATTTCGCACATAGTTCACACATTCCACTACAATTTTTAATACATCTGCCATTTCTGGAGGCAAGGTTTTTGTTGCCAAGGCATGCCTGTGCAGAATGCAATGCGTAACAACGATGTGTGGTGCATCGGATTTCACTAGCGCACCAAAACCAGACTTTCTTCCCAGCATGACTGGAGCTCCATCCGTACAAACTGCAGCAACCATATCCCACGAAAGATTGTTGTCTCTGAAGAAGTCATCCACAAGTTTCTTCACATCAGCCGCCTTCGTTGTTGTTGTAAGAGGCTTACAAAATAAAAAAAATCTTCCTTTATCATGTCGTCTTTCACATAGAGGACGAATACAGCAAGCTGGCTTAGATTAGAAATGTCTGTGATCTCGTCGAGTTGGACACTGGATTTTGCTGGGCTTGAAATCAGATCTGCAACTACTTGAGCCAAGATGTCTTTGCTCATGTCCTCTATTCTGTCACTGATGGTGTCATTTGAAAGAGGAATTTGGGATGATTTATCTTCGGCCGCTTTTCCCAGCATCAGATTCACCATCTTCAACACAGCTGGTTTTATGAGTGTTTCACCAATGGTGTGTGGTTTGCCCTGCTTTGCGATCTGGTAAGCAACTTTGTACGATGCTGTGAGGATCGGTTTGTTGATGGGTATAAAGCCGAGAGCAGGCAGAGTAGCCTTTTCATCGAATCTGGCTCTCTTCACCTTGAATTCAGCAAGCGTTGTGTTCTTGTATTCCCCATCTCCATGCAGCTTAAGGAAGTGTTCCTTTAGTTTTGCCAGTGCTAGACTAGAATTGCTTAACTTGGCATTGCAAATCATGCAGACAGGATGCTGACTCCCATCACGTTCCATGAAACATGTGAATCCATATTGTACATATTCGTCCGACCAATTTCTTTTTTTGCTCGACATAGTATGGATAAAAATATTAAGAAAAATCACACAACATACCATCACGACAGTCACAAGTCGACTACTGAGTGCACCAAATTCCCTGCAGCGCAAATTGGCCAAGCAATGTAGCGTGACCACCTGCAGCCAGTGATGTCCAAGCAGGGAGTGTCATCACGAATCATATGAGTCGGGTGTGTGTCTTGACCTCCGCCGAACCCCTGAGACTGACTCACCGAACCCCTAGGGTTCGATCGAACCCAGGTTAAGAACCACTGCCCTAGCAAAATGCAAAACTAGTGAAAAATAGTCAGAAAACATTAGGAAGGAAAAAAATGTCAGTGGCCTTCACCTGTAAACTCATTCCAGTTTTGGGGGTTGTCTCATTGTTACCCCTCTAGTGCACCTGTTGTTAATTTCATGAACACCAAAGCAGCTGAAACCGACTAAACCCCCCTCCCCCCTCAGTTACTTACTTAACCAGATCAGTATCCCACATGTTTGACTGACTTGATGCAATACTTAGATTAAAAAGTGCTCCTTTAATTTTTTGGAGCAGTATATAAATTCTAAATTTTAAATATTCTGATTTGTTCAAGTTTACAAATGTAGCATTTTTGGCTAAACCGAGAACTGTGCAAAAAGCTAAGATATCATCTCGTAAACAATACTCAATAAAAGTCAATAATGAGTTCACAAATGATATTTAGACAACAGGGAAAATGCTTCACTTTCAGGTTACAGTGGACTTTCTTGCAGTTGGAGTTCACGTGTGAATGATACAAACTGCCAAAACTGAGATCAAGATGCTTTGAAGACTGAGAGCTAAGGAAACCTCTTTGCTCACTCAACTATAGAGACTCAGTTCCTCTAGAGGCTGAAAACATCGATAACACTCAGCACTCCATTCTAGTCACTCTGCACACTCATTGCGTTCTCATGAATCTGCCTCTGCATGCTGTCAAATGTCAACCTACATATAATTATTAGTTTTTTTGTCGATATTTGTTTTGTGCCTCCCTTGTTTTTCTGTTGTTAATGAACATCAGTGGACTTCTAGGCTTCTATAAACAGGGCATGTATATGTGCAAAATTGTGCCTTTTTTGCTGGATCATCCCAACAGAGGAGTTGGTGCTAATTGAAGGTTTAAAGGGCATATCTGATGTACTCTCAGTCGTGACTCACAGTGTGTATGTGTGCATGTCCATGTGTGTGCACTGTGTGATCCTCTTTGATTAAAACAAAGCTTTGAAAATGCCACAGTTCTAACACATAGCAGAGCCTTTGGTTCAAGAGATACATCTGCAATTACTCCTCAAACACATGATCAGCAGGCAGTGATAGTAGCTTTTAGTATGCCATGTGTTAAATGAGGCTGATGATAACCATGGCAACTGACATTTATTTTGACCTAGTCCCACACACACTATTCATCTGCTGAATCTGACTCATAATCACTGCTGCACCAAATTCATGTTAATCTGCAGTTAAAATTTATTCAAAACAAATGATTGTTGGTCTTATCTGTTTGATTTGTTTACAAAAAATATATGTCAAAGTGGTCAAACACTGATGTTGGGAAATGCAAGTAAATTAGATTAGCGACAATTTAGTTGATTACTAACTTTATTTAATACAATTTATTTATATTAACTGAAACTTTCAGGTTGCCACTCTGGAATTGATCCATTCATTATCTATACATCCTGGGACACCCTGGACAGTCTGTCACAGGGCTACATATACAGACAAACAATCACACTCACTTTCACACCTACAGGCAATTTAGAGTAATCAATTAACCTCAGCATATTTTTGGACTGTGGGAGGAAGCCGGAGTGCCCGGAGAAAAGCCACGCATGCACAGGGAGAACATGCAAACTCCATGCAGAAAGATCCCAGACTCAGGCTGGGATGTGAACCGGGGATCTTCTTGCTGCAAGGCGAAAGTGCTAACCACAATACCACTGTGCATCCTGACCCTGGGGTCAGGGATCAATTATCAAACCATCAGTCTCAAAGGAAAAAGGAAATAAATCAACTATATTTGCTAATATTTTGAAAATATCAAACAAATTAGGAATGAAGATATGAAATTGAGCACTGACCCTGTCAACCAGCTGACATCACCTTAAATCACGCACAAATATCCAAAGAGGACTGTTTTACACTACCAAAACAACTGTGGATGACATAATATTCACGTTTGTATCTCTCAGAGTTCAGAAAGTGAGGTCACGCCTTTCTACTGCCCGCTGGATTTTGTTCTTGATAGAAATGCGATGTTGTAATGAAAATGTTTACCCAAAAGGGTTTTGAATACTTTATGCAAAATTACAAAATGTAACTGATATTCAACCAGCAAAATATTTTGATCAGATATGTATAACTAACTGGAAAAGTAATAACTAGAAAAGCACTCAGAGAGTGCAGTGCTCCACCAAGGCTGTTCATTCCCCCATATGGCATTGTCAGAAATGCAGCATTCTTTATTTTCTCGAAATGCAGCATTTGTTTATTAGTTATTGATGATGAGAAATCATGTCAACTTAGGATGTGGCCATTTGATATAGATATACCTACAAACAACATGTCCTTGTGCTGAGCACAGGCGTGTGTTCTGCATATGTACATTATGTACGGATACCGAATCATGCCACCTAAATATGTAGCAGGCGATGGGAATTGATGGGACTTGGAAACACCTCAGCAATTTAATTGTTCCATGTATGTGTAGTGTACCTGCTGAAGTAGTTACGTTTACACTCGTTAATAAAGGGGCACCATCTCAATTTGCCTGAGGAAATCATTAATTTCAGCAAAATCTCAAGGAGCCTCTGGTGAGAATGCAGTTGATTGGTCTGATATCTGAAAGTCTACAATTCTGATTAAACTGACTTCAGTTCCCACAAAAAGAAATACACGAAGTTGTGAACTGGTCTAAATGAAAATGTTTATTAACTATTCTACCAAGACAATACAGGTGAGCTATATACAGTGAAGAATATAATGTGTGTGTGTGTGTGTGTGTGTGTGTGTGTGTGTGTGTGTGTGTGTGTGTGTGTGTGTGTGTGTAAATCAGATGAACATATTAAAGAGGAGGGACATGGTGAAAGAGGGTAGTTAGTGGACGATTTAACACAATGAACTGGTAATTTGGATTATGGTCAATATGTTAAAGAGTGACTAAGTTTAAAATAAAGTTGTTAATGACATCAATCCCAGATCAGGAACAGAGAGAACTTAGCGGTTCTTACTTTTCGTAGCATTGTTCAAAGTCTCAGTTTGGTTGGGACGTAGTGGAACGCTGATAATGTCCTCACGATGAATCTACTCTCTAGTTGTTAACATTGTTTAATGACTAATTCACATGTTGTAGTACTTATCCCTGCAGTGTAGATTGGAAAAATAAACTCCCAGAATATGATCAAAGAGAGTAGATTTACTGTTTTCTCCAGTTTAACTTCAGAGATTCAGCAGATTTTCAGGACAGCTGACAACACAGAACCTTAACCTTACTGTTTTAATCACATTTAGGCTTTCTAAACGTTACATTAATGAGAATCAGCGTCTCCACTGACAGTTTTATTAACTAAATGTACCACATTACACTAACACAACACACTTCAGCTGTTTACATGAAACTCAACACAAACATCATTAGGTTGATACATCAGCTTAAATCAGGCTACAACTGACACATTTATTTCCTTATTTTAACTGATTTATTTATTTATTTATTTATTTATATCTCTTTATGTTTACACATTTATTTCCTTATTTTAACTGATTTATTTATTCATTCATTCATTTATTTCTCTTTGTATTTACACATTTATTTCCTTATTTATTTATTTATATTTTATTGTGGCACTCCTGTGACTCCATAACTTATGTCCTTGGCTAACACAAAACTATACCACTTTATCTGACTGTTCACTTGCACACTGTAAAATTACATGGTGTTGAACATCAAGTAATAATTTTTTTTCTTAAATGGATGTGTTGCTTTCTGGAGATGTACCAATTGCTTGCATTTGCTTTCCCTCTCTTCTCCCTGTGTTGTCTATTGATGGATTAATAGTGAGTAATCCTTCATCTTTAAGGACTGTAATTACACTGGGGAGCAATGGAAGGACAAGGGTCGCTGTCATACACACACTTCCTCAAACACACCTCAGGGAGTGAATGTGTATTAGTGAGTGTTTGTTTTCCTACTCAGTCATCAACAGAGCCCATTTACTGCATTTACCCTACCATAGTCGCCATATGCCATATTTGGAGAGTAAATGGGTTCCTGGATCATCCCCTGAGCTCACACAAGCTCGTCTGCATACAGAGGAAATTAACTTCATCCCTACAGTGTTCATCCACTGTGGAATTAGGATTTTAGCCATCTCATCTCTACTAAATAGGATTTAGTGAAGATACCATAGGTGCATCTCTGCAGTGCTGTTAATGTCTAAAGCAAGGTACATTGCATGCTGCATGCCCAATGAATCATTTAAGTCTAAGTCTCTATTCTCAGGTGGCATCAGTCTGTGAAGCTACTACATCAGTAATTTCTCTTATAAAGATCAGTTTACTGGCCACAGAGAGTATTGCTCAGCCTATGAAAGTAGGTCTGAAATCCTATTTGTTGATCTGGAAAAGCTTTGACAAGTCAGAGAAGTGGACCTTGATAACGTCTAAGTGGAGTCATCTTGATTGTTTAACTGAGGCTTGGAGTTACGATGATGATGATGATGATGATTTTTTGAGATATGATTTTAATAGGTCTGTCAGATTAATATTTAAATCAGCTGCAAAATATCTTAATCTATATAAGATCCCCACAATGAACAGATTCAGCTACAGGGTCAAAGTGAATATGTGCAAGATTTTTGTCCTGAATTCAACTTTAGTGCACATTAAAACATAATTTACTCCATCAAACATCAGTAAACTATGATGACAGAGCTAACAAGTGGGGGAATGAAAAACAGATAATCCAAATCAAAGTTGCACTGTGAAATACAGCACTCTGTAAAATAGGCATTGGTTCCTCACCAGACAGGAGTCAGTCTTTTTTAAAATGCTGTGAACTTTCCTAACCAAGTGGACAGACTTGTTAAACAATCATTTAAGTTGCTGTCAGAATTAAAGTGAGATATTACAGGTGGGGAGACCCTTAAATCCAGTGTTGTAGTGCAGTGGGGAAAAAGAACTCACCTCAAAATAGCTCTTCAGCTGATGTGACATTCAGATTACGGATTACTGATTTTGGACAGAATGCATAAATATTCACACTTCAGAAGTTGCAATCAAAGAATCTGAACTTTTTTTTTCTTAGAAAATGCTTCCTCCCTCAAAATAGCTAAAAATGAATTTAATCATTCACAATCAATTATTTGTTACAGCTCTAATTACCAACTGGTAAAATGTAATTTGCTCAGCAGTCCTTGTCCTCAGTAATAATCCATCTTCCTCTTCTTTTGTCCTTTGTTTATCTTTGAGAATAAAGTTGTCACACTTCAGGCGCTGTACCGAGTGGCGGGGTGTTGCAGCAGCTGTCACTCACTGTTGAGCATTTGTTCTTTTTTTTTTTTTTAAATTAAGTAGTCCTTTTGAGTACTTTTGGTGGTATTGCTGTTTTTTTAAGTATAGTAGAGTACCATGGACTCTATGTTTGGTCATCTTGAGCTTGTTATTTTTACTTATCCCCCCCCCCCCCCCTTTTTTTTTTTTTTTACTGTGGCTGGAGACTCAGTCACCTCTGATCATCGGTTAGCCCTTTGTAATGTGGTGACGCTTTTGGATGAGATACCTTATGTCTCCCTGGGGCTGAGGAGGAAAAGACAGGGGTGTCGTGCTGGGACCGAGCAGCGTCCTAGGAGCACACGTTACACACCTCTCCTCCTCCTCATCATTATGGAAAATGTAAGATCTCTTCCAAACAAGATAGATGAGTTAGCAGCGATGACCCTGCACTGGAGGGACTACCAGTAGTGCAGCATCATGCTGTTTACAGAGACGTAACTAATGGTGCAAACACTGGATACTTGCATCATTCTGGATGCTTTCAGATGATGCGGGTTGACAGGACAAGTTAAAATGGTAAGAGGAAGAGAGGAGGGCTGGCCGTGTTTGTTAATAATAAATGGTGTAAACGCAAGCACAGCACCATTAAAGAACAACTCTGCAGCAAAGACATTGAGCTGTTAGCCTTTTGCATGAAACCATTCTATCTTCTGAGGGAATTCTCACTTTAACCATGTACTCTGCTGTCCACTCTGCCCACATTTACCCACTATGTTACATGCCACATCAGAGACAATAGAACACTGGTCCTGTTTTGTGCCAACACCAAGGAGGCATACATCATCTCTACTTCCTCTGGGAATATCTGACCACAACGTAGCGCACCTGCAGCCTGTGTACAAACCTCTTGTACAGTGACAACCAGCTGTCACCCACACTGTGAAGAAAAGATCTAATGACGCTGATGAGGCTTTGAATGATTGTTTCAACATAACTGCATGGAAGGTTCTTTGATGTTCATGAGGAGGACATTGACAGCCTCACTCAGTGTTTTGCAGATTTACATCAACTTTTGTGTGGAATATGGCATACCTACCAGGACTATATGATGTTTCTCCAACAACAAAACATGGATTACTACGAATAAGGCTCTTCTTAAAGAGAAGAGGAGAGTCTTTAAGTCAGGAAACAAAGAGGAGCTAAAGGCTGCACAGAGCGAGCTGAGGTGGAGAAGGGAGGGGAAGAAAAGTTACAATACAAGGATGGAAAAGCAGCTGCAGTAGAATGATGTCAGCAGGGTTTGACCACAAAAGACCCACTATGGAAGAGACAAGGAGTGGGAAAATTATTTGACTCTTTTCAACAGCTTTGACCAGAGCCTGGTCCTTGTCGATCTTTGTCCCGTTAGCCCATCAATGGACCAGATACAGTTCGTCTGTCATCCTTGCATTGGGATGGTGATGCTGTCATCTACCTCCTCAACACATCCTTCTAGTGCTTTTGATATCTACGCCATTCTGAGCAGTACAAATTTTACTTAGGATCTTAAAAGGACAATGTAGATGTAGTGATTTGAGAGATACTTTGAACCAGAATTATAACAAGTCAGAATCTAACTGTATATATCTGATACTAGTATTATTACTAGTCAATAATAAGTTGCAGATATCCACAATGTAAATTCCGGATATGTGCAACGGTAAGATATCTTATAAGAATGTGACATCAATGTTCCTTAGAAGCATGATGATGTACTAGTTTGAATAGACAAATGGTTTTGTGTTTGTGTGTTCGTACCTACTTTGTAAAACATCTTTGAGTATCTTGAAAAGTGCTACATTGTTATTATTATTATTAGCAGTATGTTAGTTAGTTGTGTTATGATGGGCGTTGGTTTGTCTGTGTGTGTTTGCAACTTTACTCAAAAACAAACTAACAGATTTGAAATTTTCTGGGAAGATCAGAAATGACACAAGGACCAATTGATTAAATTTTGCCAGTGATGTGACTTTTAGTTTGATCCAGATATTTGTTAAATATTTCTCTATCATTGCGAGATAGCAGCACAGTGTCACTGTGTCACGCCCCTCTGGTTCCAACGAGCTGGCTCATCAGTGCAATGACGAGCGGCTGTGCTCCCTGCACAGCCGGCGTGACTTTCTAATCAGTGCAGCATATAAGCCCAACTCCCCTCACGACTCACTGCCGGTTCATTGCTCCATGCTCCAACATCCAAGCCCACGACGCACTTCGGTAAACCCTGCACACCGCTCCCCGTCTTCGTCACTCTGCTTCCTGGACTCAATCACCCCTTTGACTATTTACCTGTTTCCCTGTCCTCACCACGTCTCTCCATCTGCTCCATCCGTTTTGCCCACTTCCGCCGTTTCATCCTGGACATTCTGTGAGTCTCCCTACTCCCGTAATTTAGTTTTGCTTTATGTTTGGTTTAACTCGGCCTTCGGGTCCGCCCTTAGTTAATTTTGTTTAGTTACCTTACCTCTCCCATTATTTCCCTCCAGCTTTTGTTATTCAGAGTTTTCTGTCTTTATTTTGTATTAAATCATTGTTAATTTCACCTACTCGCCTGTGCCTGCTGCTTGGGTTCACACACCAATCTGTGACACACTGTAGCTATGACTACAAGTGAACACTGCTTCAGCTGCCTGCTGATGATCACATGATTGCGATCCTACTACAAATCTAAATCCACCGCTGTGGACTTATCGGGACTTATCCGTTAGAAATCATACAGAGGCAATTGATTAAATTGCGGGGGAGTTTCCGAGTCCCACCAATTCCCGCTTCCCACCACATATTTAGGTCACGCTATTTGGTATCTGTACATAACATACACATGCATAACACACACCTGTGCTCAATGCTAGGTCATTTTGTTTGTGGGTGCATTCATAGTAAATTGCCTCATTTTATCATGCCGTGCATTCTGCCATATGACAACTGTGCAGCCTTGGCGGAGTACTGCGATCTCTGAGTGCTCTTGTTGTTTTTATTTTCTTGTTGAGTAAGAAGAATTATTATAATGAAATGCAATACGTATCCACTCTGATTGAAATGGTAAATGTTAAATTTAAATGTTAAAACGAATTATCTTACACCAATGCTGGATGTCTAGTATGTTAGCAACTAACCCTCCAATTACAGTATTTTGGTCTCTTTAAAAACTGTATTACAAAAAAAGAGCACTGCTACCAACCACTTTCCATGGAAAATCTTGCAAAGACACTATTTTTTTTTCTTACAGAGAAGTTAAAGGCAACAGCTGTGCTGTGAACTGAGCTACATTCACATATTAAACGGTCCCTCAGACGTTAAAAAGCGACACAATGTATTTCTTTTATTCTCTCTAACACAACACAGAGCCTCTGTCTGGGTCTTTGGCAACACTGCTTGCAAATGCTTTTTTTTTGTATTTTTTCTTTTTTTCTGGCGAGGTCTGCCAGCTATATAGAGCTATGATACTATATAACTCAATTGTCCATTTTGAGTCATTATTGGCTTACATCTCAAGCTCCTTTTGGAACTTGATGGTTGCGAGTGACTCCAACTTACCTGACATGCTCACTTGACATTGTTTGAAACAATTGCTTGCACTGACAAAAAAATTCTCTGTTGAATGTAATAAAGTCAAGTAGTAATTAAGTCAATAAGTTTTAAAAAATCCTGCATACAGCATGTGCAAATGAAACTTGATTAATCCTGCATCCACCTGCAAACCACCATCTATCAACCTAAGCCTGTAAACATCACAAATTATGCATCATTTTAACTCCACAAACACAATATCAAGTTTGTAGGAAAAAAGAAATCAAAAACTCACACAAGCACACATCAGCAGAGAAAGCAACACACATAGCAAAACTCCTGTCATGGTTTCTCAAATTCACATCAGTCAACTTTATTGGCTTGCAGCCTGTTTAATATGCCCAACACTGCTTCCACCTGACTGCATAGTGTATACCCTGAGACAAACACAGACAGTGGATTATGACAACAGGAAGCAAGAAAAGGGAAAGTGATGCACAGAGAGCACAGAAAATAGAGTGATGGTCCGTCTGTCTGTCTGTTCGCCACATTACTCAAAAACAAACTAACAGATTCGGATGACATTTCCAGAGAAGGTCAGAAATGACACAAGGACCAAGTGAGTAGATTCTGGCAGTGATGTAGCTTATAGTCTGGATCCATGAATTTGTTAAAGATTTCTGTATCATTGCACAATAGCAACATGGCGTCACTATAACGATGCAACACACACACTGAGTACAGATACAACCTAATACACGTAATAAAGTAAAAAAAACAACAACTAGAAAACAACTCAGAGAATGTAATACTCAGCCATTCCCCAATATGGCATTGTCAGAAATACAGCATTATTTGTTTTCCAATTTAAAAAAAAAATGCAGCATTTGTTTAGTAGTTATTGATGATCAGCAATTACGGCAATGCAGAATGTGGCCATTTAATATAGATGTACCCACAAACAAAATTATTTTGTGCTAAGCACAGGCATGTGTTGTGCATGTGTACTATATGTACGGATACCGCATCGCGTGACCTAAATTGATGGGACTTGGAAACACCCCTACCATTTAATCAGTTGTTTCTTGTATTATATAAATCTCGACAAGCCCGCAATGGTGGATTTGCAGTAGGATTGCAATCATGTGATCATCAGCAAGCAGCTGATGTAGTGTTCTCTTGTTGTTATAGTTACAGTCACACCGTGCCACTCTCTTGCAATGATACAGATCTCTTGACCAAATCCGTAGATCCAGACTAAAAGCTACATCACAAGCAAAATCTAATCAGTTGATTCTAATGTCAATTTTTGATCTTCCCTGAAAATTTCATACAAATCTCTTAGTTTGTTGTTGCGTAATGTTGCTAACAGAAAGACAAATTAATGCCGATCATCGCAAAACTGTACTGCATTCCTTGGCGGAGTAACAATTCTATTCAACACTTCTATAATCTTCTATGCATAAGGGGTCAGAGGACACCTAAAGTGAAAGCCCTCATGGAGATAGGCTTTTTTTATTGCATAGCTGTTTTGTTAATTTGTATATCTACACATATGCAGTCAGATACAAAGAAATTGAAAAAAAAGACATATTGTTGGCTTCAGATATACTCAGGGTATTATGGCATTGTTACAGCCTTTTACTGACACAGTGGTTCTGATAATTAATATTGCCCTGTCTCATGAAGCTTGTCTAACTTTGCACTGATGCTTTCCAAATTCAGAAGTGAAAAAAGGATCAAGTGTTGGTTAACATTTGATTAAACTGTTATGGGGTTATGAAGGTTCACCTGTCTCCACATAATAGCCATCTTGGGGAGGCTTTAATCATCCATGCTAGCAGAAGTCAACAGGATAAGGACCCCTCGAACAACGCAAGGTTAATTTCACGAGAAGAAGAACTGACGAGTTTTCTCAGTGGACAGTCAGGGGCCTTATTACCTCAACATTCTTCAGTAATGAAGCATTAAATTCATTCAGCACACACATATATTCACATCTACCTGATACAGAACCGTAATTACTGTCCCCTGCCCCTGCTCTCCCCTGTTATTAGAATGCTTCAGCAGTCATCCCGAATATTCAGCAGCCATGAGAAGCATGTCATATTCCAGAGGCCATGGATTTGGCGTTACTCTTTAATGGACACACTTAAGCTTTAGTTAAACAATGAGAACATCTTTTCCATCTGTCTGTTTGTCTGATTTATTTCTGCCTAGTCTTTCTTTCTGGAGACATGAAACCACTGAGCTAAGGTGATCTTCATTGAGGCCAATTAGTGCGCACACACACACACACACACACACACACACACACACACACACACACACACACACACACACACACACACACACACACACACTGTGTTTTTCTATCATTGTGGGGAAATACCATTGACTCCCATTCATATCTAACCCTTAACCCTTACCCTAACCCTAACCTTAACCCAGACCAAAACAATGCTTAACCCTAAAGAAACGTTTTTGCACTTTTACTGTTTTCAGTAACAACAACATGGCCAAGAAAACACTGTTTAAACTTGTGGGGACCGAAATGAGGTCCCCACAAGTGACATTCTTTTCGGTTTTCCTACAGTTGTAGGGACATTTGGTCCCCACAAGTATAGCCAGCACCTGAGCGCACACACACACACACACACACACACACACACACACACACACACACACACACACACACACACACACACACACACACACACACACACACACACACACACACACACACAGCTCAGATTCAGTGTCACAAAGGAAATGCTTGAGGAGAAAAAAACAGTACGTTTTCTCTTTAAACGTGCTTGGCAGAATGAACAAATCAACTGACACTTTGATTAGGTCTCTGACCAAAGACACTGCATTTTAAACTGAACTGGACTTTACCAGAGAACACAGCCTAGACAAATAGAAATAAGGTTGAGTCAATATTAGTCAATCATAAAATACATCAATGAAGATGAAGCATTTAGAATCTCTGATGTTACTTTTGAGCTGCAAATTCAAGCACCTATGTCTGCTGCACATTTGAGGTCAACATGACGGTTGGATGTTTTTAGTTTTTAGGCTGGACCTCCAGCACCATAGCACCAGATCAGATTAGATTCCTTTATTGCATTGCATAATACAAACACTAGTATAACACCATGTTGTCATTTGAATGGAAATGAACAAAATTCCAACACACACTTACACACTCAGTCCAGGATTACACCAGATCATATGAGAGTCAGATTTAACCTCTCTTTTGGTATTCTAAAGTCAAAAGATGTTGTTCCACTTTGAGACAAGATGAGGAGTCAACCTGAATCAATTGCTATATAAGCTCAGAAATTCGTTTAGATCTTCAGAGGGAGTCACTTGACGCATGTCTTCAGCAAGCAAGAAAAAGATTTTTCTTGCGCTTTCTTCTATTTTTGTGTGCAGCTTAACACCACTGAAGTGTGACAATCGATGTCTTCACTGACTGAGTGCATCATTTTTCTCTGCATACCGATCATAAACCTGATACAAAACCAGTACCCGACCCCACACAGACCATGTATATTACACAGTGCTAAAACAACAAAGCAGCACCAAGCAGTGGCATCCATCACAGGTTATCAGAGGTAAGGCTGATAACACAGCTGCAGTCCACCAGCTGACTTGTTTTAGGTTATGCCATTGATGATAAACCATGATAAACAAATGCCACATTTCTACAAAAAAAATGCTGCATTTCTGACCATGCCATATGGGGGAATGAACAGCCTTGGCAGATTACTGTGCTCTCTGAGTGCTTTTCTTGTTTTTGTTATGTCATGACATTCAATTTGCCCTGGCGCAATGAGCTATCTCTAGTTTACTTTGTTATTACTGGAGGCAGTTGACATAACTGCATTTATTGTCTAGTAAGTCTTGATGTCAACCTCAACCAAAAACCAAACTGTCTGACTCTAGTCAGGTTTCTTTTTCCTTCCCACCATCGCTGACTGCTTGCTCATAAGGAATCCAAAGGCAATTTTTGATTGTTGGCCTTCCTTTTCTCTGTTTAAAATTCATGAGATCTGTACTTTACTATGCTAACTATTGTGAGACATATGTTGCGAATCTGAGCCATATAAATCTAAATTGAATTGAATTGAATTGAATTGGGGTTGCACAGTGGCGAAGTAGTTAGCACTTTTGCCTTGCGGCAAGAAGATCCAGGGTGGGCCTGGGATCTTTCTGCATGGAGTTTGCATGTTCTCCCTGTGCATGCGTGGGTTTTCTCCGGGTACTCCGGCTTCCTCCCACAGTCCAAAAATATGCTGAGGTTAATTGATAACTCTAAATTGTCCGTAGGTGTGAATGTGAGTGTGATTGTGTGTCTGTATATGTCGCCCTGTGACAGACTGGTGACCTGTCCAGGGTGTCCCCTGCCTTCGCCCGAGTCAGCTGGGATAGACTCCAGCACCCCCCGCAACCCTAGTGAGGATAAAGTGGTGTATAGAGAGTGGATGGATGGATGAATTGAATTGAATTGAACTGAATTGAATTGAATTGAATTATGGTCTCAGCCAGGGTTTTATGGATATGTTAAATGATGACAACTAAGTTTGAAAACTTATAAACTGGGTTTGTCCTTTCTCAGTTTGACAGTACTTGAGAAGCACCAGTTATTACTAACCTAATCTGTCTGTTGTTTGTCATCAGAGTTGCTGTGACAGACTTTTACTCTGAACAAATGCATAGGTTAATGCTAACTTTTGGACACTGACCATCATGCTTACATCCACCTTACTTCGCCACTCTTCTCTGCAAACTCAGCCTCTCAGTATCCTTCCTCTCCTTTGCTAATGTGGTAATTAATTAGCCTGAAGTTAGCCAAATGGTGCAGAACCGGATGACATAAGGGGTCGATGGAACATATCAGTCATGGGAGCCAAAACAAAAAAGAAATGGCTGTGTTTGTGTGGACGATTATTTGGTCTGGAAGGGAGGCTGTGAAATTATTTACTAAGATACATTTTCTCACACACTTTTATTATGTTTTCAGCATTCCTCTCCAATGATAGATGGTGATTATTATATCTGCCAGTCATTTCCTTCACACAGCCTGCACTCATCCTTTCATATTGATTTGTGAAAGAGGAATCTCCTGCAGAAACTAAATGAGGAGATTGTAGCAGGTAATGCCAGAGCCTGGAATCAAGGGTTTGTTAATTTTCCCCTAATATGAAGGGTCCTTGAAGAGCATTAGTGACCAAGTACGTGACAACTAAATTCTTGACGTTTCAAAATGTATTAATCCTGTATGGACAAAATTCTGTTTCTCATCCAGCCACCAACCCTCTTTAAAGCCAGGAATCCAAAGCCTGGCTAGTGGTTATTAAAGGCTGTCATCCTTATCACAGCCTGCTCTGTACTGCCATGGTTGTTTCGCTGGGGTTTAGTGCATTTATCCTTTGGAATACATTTTGGAAAACGATTTGTTGGCCCACAGGCAGATGCTAAGTGTTTACCCTAAACATCTGTCGCCTTCTTTGATTGTGTCAGTGATGGCCAATCCAAGTAGTGCTGTAGAGTTTAAATCTCATGTAATCCTGCACATTACATTTTAGCACTGTTTCTTTAAATTAATTCTTGCCTAAAGTATAAATCTAATAAACATCCAAAAAATAAACCTGCTTACCCCAGATATTCTTAAATTTATTTAACCAAAAAAACCCAAACTTGATCTATTCTGATCCAAGCAGAGTTTAGGACGAGTCGTGCTGAGCCAAAACACCACCAGTTGGATACAAACCCAACAAAGGGCCAACACCAGGATTAGCAGTACCATAACAAAGGATTTTTCAGACTGATTATAAACTAGACATGTCATGGGGTCTGGTCTTTCCCACTAAAATGAAAGCAGTGTTACCAGTTGTAGATTATTTCTTGATTCTAGACAAATCTGTATTTTATAGATTTAGAAACTGTCGGTTACAAACATTTTGTAAGTGCTTGGCAAACAGCAGCAACACAAAATTAGACTTGAAATCATTTTGTGACTGCCATCAGGTTTTCACAACTTGATATAGGATAAATTCTAAGGATTGAGGCCCTCAGAAATTGTGTTAGTCGAAATGAATAGAAAGGTGAGTGAAGTGAGTTTATACAGGTGTACCTCTATTACATCCCTGGATGTAAAGCTGCAAATAAATGATTGAAAGAAAATAACAGGGAGCTGCAAGAGGAGATGGTGTGGGAATTGGGGTGGAGGTAGGTAGGCGTGAATGTTGTGGGGAGGCTGGCAGGAAAGTGTTATTTTGGCTCCTGTTGCAAAGACCTCTGGGAAAATAAAGCACGGCTGACACTGCTGCAAAAGCCATAAATCACCACAAGAGCACTTCTCCTCCTTGCCATGACCTAGAGATGACCCCGGAGTCTCGCACACTCTGAAATACTGAGAACACACACTCCCAACCATATTCAGGTGGGAACATACATGCACACACACATGCACGCGTGCACACACAGGAAAGGCCTGGGTGTCACTTCCATCTCCTCAGCAGCCACAGGACTGCACTCTGACTCACACAATTAAAAGTTTCAGATTAATTCACTGTGCCATTCACACATAGAAAACTATCCAGTGTAGATATTGGAGGTATTCATTTAAATTTTTTTCAAGCTAAAGAAATTGCCCACGGAATTAATTAGGACGTCTTTTTTTTCACCCTTATCTGGAAGATTCTGTAATTATTGAAACTTTCACACCATGGAAATAATCCAGAAAACTTTACAATACCCTGAACAATTGTATGGACAGCATACTTTTGATGATTTCTTTATGAGGCACCAAATGCATGGCAGTCAGGCCATCAGAGAAATGACCTCCTCATTGTTCAGATGGTCTAGAACCAGCTGAAACCACAGTTGCAGAACTGAATGAAGCTCAGATGAAATGGTTGCATTTTGAATAGCATATTTTAAAAACCACTCAGCTGTACTGAAACAGGTTTTTAAAAAACAACAATTATTTGGAATACAAAATAAAGACCAGCTGTAGCAATTATTTGGGCGGTATGTTTTACATCAGTGTTAATTTGTTCATGGTGTGTCTGATTGTTTTACTGCTTGTCTGTATATACCTCCTAAGTGAACCTGGTGCAGATGATGCAGTGGTAATGGCTCACTAGAATAATTTTGTTGAATCTATTACTACTGGCAAAATGACCAAAGTCACAAATATAAATGAATGAATTAGACTGTGTGTAACTACTAAATCATGGAGCACAAAGAGGACTGCATTACTTTTCTTTTGGTGAAGAATTGGGGAGAATGCAGCAAAACACTGGAGCCTTTTTTTTCCAAGTCAACTTGATTGTCTCTTACTGGATGTGAATTGTAGATCTGGAAGTTTAGTTTGTGGTTTGTACTGTGTACTGTCTCTTTGTTACAGGGAGAAAAAAAACAGAGAAAAGGGAGGAAAGGGAGGAAATACAGGGTTTATTATAGGAGGGCAGGATGGGTTTAGGAGGAGGTGAGGAAAGGTAAAGCGAAATGAGGGAAAACCTTTGTCACTGGCTAGTCTTTAAAACTCTTCATAAAATAAATTATCCAGATTTAAAGCCCTTTAAAGAATGAAACAGCAACATAATAGGATGTTTTTCATCCACTATGGAATTACATGTTTTTGCTGCTGATTAACTTAGCAGGTGTTTTGTTTATACAAAATGAATTATGTCTGCTTTTCTAAGGTTGCTGTAAATGCACATACTATAATATTCCTTAGCATGTGTCTTTTCTACTATACTGGCCAATTACAGTTCTTCACTGTTCCTTGGCACTATTTATTTGCAAAGAGGCTGCTTTTGAAACAATTTTCTTCATTTTAGTTGTTACTTGTCATTAGTGATACATGAAAATGTCTTAAATAGTCCTGGTACTGCCACAATGGACAATAAGGTGGTGAAGAAAGTGTTATTACTAATGGAAGGAAGAAACACAGATTCAAGCGCAGGAAATAACAAACTGACAATGACAGTACCAGTACTGGGGGGGGGAGACAGAAAAGCAAATGGAGGACAGAGAGGTACCTCACTACATGGCACAGCACTGCCTGCTAAGAGAGACCTCTGTGGTGAGTGGTGAAATATGCAGAGAATATCATGGGCTCAATATTCAGGTTTGGTTCCTTTCCACTGTCAGCTACTGCTTGCTCATACTGAATCCACAGGCAACTTTGGAGTCTTAAGTTCTCTGGTTAAAATCTGTAAGGTGTTCACTTTACTGGGTTAGGGAAAAAAGGAGAAAATCAATAGAGATACAGACTGGGAAAATGACCAAAGAAAGAGGCTTTGAGAAATGTCTGTTGAAAAGAGGAGGAAGATAAGTCTATTTCAGCTCCCAGTCCCTGGGTTAGAAAATAGCCTGCCCAATTAATTTAGGTAATGATCCCTATTAAAAAGTTTGGCAGTGTGACAACACCTGTGTGTGTAAGAGAAAGACACAGATTAGAGCTTTCTTTTCATTTGTAGCACTTTTATGAGGTGGGCAGAGGAATGCATTGATTTTATAAAGGGCATAAAGGGGTCTGTTGGCTGTTTAAACAGCCGAGTGTGAGATCAATGCAGGAGGAGATGAAAACGGTGACATTTACACTGGTTTGTGCCCCTGGGCAGGAAGGACCTCTGCAGAAAGTCACACAGTCAGCTCTCTCTCTGAATGCACACTACTTTCTTCACGCGGGGAGTTTGACCACATTTCATCACAGAAACTGTTTGGTGACAAAGACACTCAGACAGAAGTTGTAGTACGTAAATCTCTTACGCTACAGAGTCAGTACTTTTGTCCATTAAAATGTATATACATACCTGCATTGATAAGGTTTCAAATCAGGGTGTGCAATATATTTTAATTACCGTACACATCACGTCCAATCAGAAATATCAGAAAACATTACACTTTCTATACCTCTTCAGTTCCATTTTAAAAACCATCCAATCCAGAAATAAAGTATCAACAGTCACAGTATATCCATAGATCTTTGACATTAACAACCACACATGCTCATTACATATATGAAGGCATAAAAGTATTGGACCACATATGACTGTGCAAATGCACACAAGTAGGGCACAGAGGAAAGGAAGAGTTGGATACAGGAGTGTGGTGGACAGGTTTGTGGAGCCATGTGAACTCAAGCACCTTCAACTCAATTTAAAAAAAAAATGAAGGACTTGTTGGATTTCTGGAAGCACAGGACCACCTTAGAGCCAATCATTTTCAAGGAATCAGAGGTGGACTTTGTCGAGATTTAAAAGTATGCCAGTGTCTACATGGAGATGGAGACTGTGGATTCTGACTTGGCTATGGAACGGTGGACCAGTTCTTTGTCGGTGGTGCTGCTGGAGTATAGGGTACCAGGGCCATTGCTATGAGCCATTCTGTAACTGTCCAACCAAAGTGAGAGCTGTGTCAGCATTGTCCACAGAAAATCAAACTCGTTTCCAGTGGGTGATGGACCCCACAAAGGTTGCCCCTTGTCTCTGATCCTGTTTTCGGTATTCATGGAGATGTTATCCAGGTGCAGGCAAGGTCAGAAGGATGTCTTCTTCAGGAACCTGTATTTTTTTTTGCAGAAGATGTGGCTCTGGAGGTTTTTTGAGAGTGTGAACTTCAGAGTACACTGGGGTGGTTTGCTGCAGCGTGTGAAGTGGGTGGGATGAGCATCAGCACCTCCAAATCTGAGGCCATGGTCCACGCTCTTGGAGGACGGCTTCTTGGGAGGGCCCAGGTCCTCACTCTGGGGACTTCCTGGGGGGGAGAGGTAGGCTGCTCTGGTGGGTCAGTGTGGCTCACACTGTCGTTAGTATGCACTGAACATTCAGGATGATCCAACGCCAACTGGTGTGTGAAGCCGGTCTTTATAGTGGATGGATGAGCTGCAGGTGTGTGGCTCCCACAGCTGCACTCAATCTTCTGATCAGCAGCTGTGGAGAGCCTCACAGACAGGAGACACACCGGCAGTGGAATGGATGGCCAGAAGGAGGCGGGACTAGGCTTAGGTCTTGACAAATCTGGACTTGAAATGCCTTAGGATCACCCAGAAAGGATCAGAAAGTATTTCTGGGGATAGGGATGCCTGGAATGATCTGCTCAACCTGGATGAAAGTTTGCTCGTCCAGGTGTGACAAAGGAAAAAAAAAAACAACTTTAAACTGTAAATTGAAAATTGAAAAAAATGTGTTACTTAGTGCAATAAGTTGAGCTCTCTTTGTCCATGTGTGTGCGGGCCTGTGGGTGTTTAAATTATGTGGATTGCACAATGTAACACTGGATGCCAACGACCCATTTCTGTCTAGCAGGTAACAAACCCGTTTTCTGCTGTTCCTTGGGTATCCCTCAGCACTACTCACATAATGCACATACACACACACTGAGACATATATGAACTGTGTAGCATTTAGGGTACATACTGAATCTCTTGACTCAGCAGAGCTTTTAGAAATTTTGAAAATGATTTGGGAGGAATATGGTCCCCTACTGGCAGTCAGGTTGCTCCACATCAAGAAAGGTGTTCCCCAATAGATAACATCGAAATGTTTGGTGGCCCTCCAGATCTTAGCCTTGTTGCTAGATTGCTTCTTGAGCAGTATTTCTGTTCAGAATAGGATTTGCTGCAATCTACTGGATTATGAAAAAATCTTTAGTTCCTAAATAGTTTTATTTATTTTGTTGTTGTTTGATTTGTTTTCTATCCTAATTTGATGTTGTCATACATTTTACTGAACACATCTATGCTCTCCAGAAAACAGCCATATTTTTCCATTACATTTTGGCATGGCATGGGTTGTTTTCTGTGTCAGTGCCCTCAGAAAAAAAATGCTACCTTTGCACAAGAGATATCACATAATCTATAGCAGAACAGATTCATGCTTCACAGTGGATTTTACTATGCTAATAAAATTTTAATAACCCAATGATTATCCATTTTGAAAGTTATTGCTCTTTCCTCTCTACTTCATGTAGATCTAATTCTCGTATGCTGTTTCTGGTGTGACGGACACTGAAACATGCTGGAAGGAGTTTTTTTCTGAACCATGACACTTAACTGATTCCACTTTTAAATTTGGATGGCACTTTCCAGCATGCATATGGACTTAATGCTACATCTGACACTTGTTGGCAATCATGTAAGGAACATTTTCTTAAATGTCAGGGTATACTTTGATGATTAGATCAAGGTCAGAAAGTGCCTGTGGTCACAGCAGAACAGTTTGTTTTGATGTGTGACTATAGGTGTGGCAGTGCAATACCTTTATATCTTAACTCATGTATACATTTGATGCTTACAGTGTTCTTGTATTATCTGCATTTCAGTTCTCAAAGTTATTAATGTACTTAATGCTATAGTTCAGGGGATTTTCTTGGTGTGTGTGCATGTGTGTGCATGTGTGTGCATGTGTGTGCGTGTGTGTGTGTGTCCTTTCATTTGGATTCATTTTCTTTCTTTTGGGGTGAAGCGGCTCTCAGCAGGAGGGTGAGACAGTTACTGAAGCGTGCCAGTGTTTTCTGTCGACTTCTCTAAGACCGAGCTAGTGTCAAAGTGTTGAAGGTGATTCAGTCTTAATGATGGTTGTGGTGTCAAAGTGTCCCTGAGCAGCCGGGGTTGACAGGCTGGGATCTATGCACCCTGAAGAGCCCTGAAAGGTAAAAAGAGATACCAGCTGAGGGCTGATGAGCCAGTCAGAGCCCGGTGATCTTTCTGTCATATTCTGTCTGAAGGAGGAGATCATATTTTAACTCACTACCCTTTTGTTTTATGTTAGTTGAAAGCACACACAAAAAGAAAAGCAGCACATTAGAGAAAGTAACTTCTTCTTCTGATGTGATAACAGTGTGGCATGCAGGGGGACGTGAGGCACTGAGTAGTTCCCTCAGTATCCTCTTCTGTGACTAAAGACTCCAGTTCCACTCCCATGACACCACCATGGAGTGATAAAACATCTGCAGCACAGTTTTGCAAACATTGAAAGATCTCACTTTCATGAGTTGGTTCAGGAATGCAGAGCCAGGATGGCACCTTTACATAGTTGTAATAATAATAAAAAAGAAATTAACAGTCAAAGCTCACAGTTACAAAGTGAAATGTTTGTGCTGTTGCATTGTAAAATCAAGTAAAAGCAACATGAAAGAACAAAGAACCCGCAAAAATAAATCCCAAAATAAGTAGTTGAAAAATTCTTGTTTAAAAGCACATAATATGTAGACAGAACCTGCAAAAAGGCATCATATAATCAGCCTGCATCAAAGCCATAGTAAAACAAGAGAAAAGGCCTGCATCAAAAGCCAGAGTAAAACAAGCAAACAAAAAATGCAGAAATTAATTGTATTAATTACTAATTTATAATGTAATTAATTGATAATTCAGTATTGTATAGAAAGTTCTGGGTGCTAGGTTGAGAAGAAGGCCTGCACAGTGGTTCAGTATTTAGCATTGTTGCCTTGCAGCTGGAAGGTCCCTGGTTCATGTCTCGGGATCTTTCTGCATGAATAGATTACCATCTATGGAGAGGACAATGATCTTGTTCTTAACATAGACAAAACCAAAGAATTCATTCTGGACCTCAGGAGGATGTATATTTGTGTATCACCTCTCTCCTGCTTTTACTTTTATTTTTCGAATCTTAGCCTTTTTTTTTTTTTTTTTACATAGCTGACTGATAAATGCATTAAGAAAGCCACCCATGGTTTGTTATTGGAGAAACAGCATACCATCTTGTTGGGATCCCGCTGTAAATGCAGAAACTGACAAAGTCTGTAAAGCAGTCTGTCAGTCCATCTGTCTCGTTTGCATGAGCAATACGATGGTTATCCCAGTTCATCACCTCAAAACCTTCCTATCGAGTCTCTACAGCATCCGTTGACCACCTCTGGACAGTCCTGGTGATTGCTGGTTGCTGTTGGACAGAAGGAATGCAAATGGGCTTAAGGTGCACTAGGTTGTGATCTGACCTGATCAGAGGAATTAGAGCTCTAGAGCTGTATGCTTCCCTAACATTAGCATTCAGCAGGTCAAAAGTTTGATTGTCCGGGTGTTGCACAGAGCTAACTGCTTGAAAGTGGGCAGAGCTGATGTCAGGACAATGTGGTTGAAATCCCTGGAGATGGGTTTGAAAGTACTGGTGGGAATGGCCACTCAATGATTTTTGTTTTTTAGCTTAAAGTTTCAAAGACTTCCATCAGCAAATTTGTATTTGTGCACTGTAGGTATGAGGTTCTGATAAATGTTAACACCAATTATGTGTAACACCTGTATTGAAGGTAATGTGCCTTGTTCATTCCTTAAGTTAATTTCTATTCTGTCTCCCTCTGTTTTTTGTTTTACATGCACTGTGATCCTGCTGGACATCCTCTTTCATCCAGGTAAGGACCTCACTGTGATTTGTTTTATTTAAACTGTCCTCCTCATCACCTCTGTCCTACGGACAAAGAATTAATGCAATTAGGGAAAGTAGTTTTGTGTTTGTGCAAGGAGCGTACGTCTGTGTGTGTGTGTGTGTGTGTGTGTGTGTGTGTGTGTGTGTGTGTGTGTGTGTGTGTTAATAACAGTAGTGAATTAATTCCCATTGCAAGTTTACTGTTGTCAGAGGTCTAAAGACCGTATATAATAAAGAAAGAAAACAATGCATCTGCATATTTATGTTGTGTGATGCTACACAGTTTATGTAAAGATTATTTAAGTGTATTCCGCAGTTTTGGAGAAAAAGTCTGAACAGATGATGTGTATATCTGGAACAATGTTGGAATGAGCCACAGTACAAGATCCTTTGATCAAAAGTTGAAGGTGCATGTTTAGGAGAAATTATGTCTCGAAGTTCATGTCAGTAAGAAACATACAATTACATTTAAAATTTTGTTGTCTTCATAACCACCAGAAAGCATTATACTATAGGAGATCCCAGTGTTTCTTTGTTGAAAAACACTTCGAAGAGCCTTTAGACAAACCTCTTTAATGTGAAATGCACCACTGGCGTATTGGTTGCATTGCGCCGTGTTTCGAGCTGCGTTACGGTACGTTTCTCTAGAGTTCATTTGCATAATGCGGTTTGATTTATGCAAATGTGGCGCGGAGAGCAGAGGTCCAAGGCATTTCTTTAAACATCTAAACTAGCTGTTGTTCAACGACAATACGGACAGATTCAGCAGCTTGTTTCTCAAATGCTTGCCCACAAAAGCAACGTGTAGACACAAAGGCTAGCTCTCGTGACCATGCTAACACCAACATGTTTTACATTGAGGTAAAACTGTCGACTTGAAATGCGACAATGATAAAAAAAAAAAAAAAAAAAAAAAATTAAAAAAGACTCTTTGCTGCACAATTTGCACACAACCACACTTTTATCCAAGCTACCATCAGGAAGTTTTTGAAAAGAAAACTTTCCACCCTACAAACTCAATGCGGTCTCGTCTTCCATCACTGTTCACCAAACTTTCTTGTGCACTGACATCTCTCACTGCATCCTGTGCATCTTTTTTGCTGCTGACAAACTGACTTTAGGTTCATTAGCGCCACCTACTGGACTGGAGTGTGCATCAGTGTCACCAGTGTGCTAGAGATTAGGGAACTGAGAACAGTGTGATTAAATGTGCTTTTTAACACTTTTTTTCTGTAATTAATTGAATTTAATGCATTAAAGTCCTTGCCCTAGTATAAAAACCATATACATCCAATTTTGTCCCTACTGACACAGTCAGGTCACAGTTCACATATACTACGGTAGTGACTGTTTTGGTAGTGACAATTTAAGCTAGTTCTTAGCATAGTTCAACAGTGCTAGGCTAAAATGGCTAGCAATTACAGTTATAAAAATGTGTACGTGAATAAAAATCTAACCTTTATTAATGAAAATAAAAACATTTATTTAGTTGCAGAAATGTGTTTGGTAGTGACAGTCCTGAAAAATACATTGATTTTCAGACTTTGTAGCATAATTACTTCAAAGCATTACTACTTCCATGTTCACCATGCAGCCATGAAAAACAGGACGTCTGTCTTAAGAGTGTACTATTTATACTATTTATCTATGATAAATTAAACATCATTTTATTGACAGCAGATATCACAACAGACAAGATTTATGCGATATTCAGTGTTAAAATGTTGTGTTTTTTAACAACTTCTTACTCCATATGCACATGAAATGACTTTTTACATGTTCATGGAACAATCAATTATAACTTGCATTTAGGAGCTTTATTATTTAAAGACGAGTCAGCAGTTTCTGTTTATCTAATGGAAACATTTAATCAACTTTTAAAGTCTTGAAACTTGTTTCAATAAGGTAATCCATCACAGTCAACATCATGTCAACTTTTATTCTTGTCAATGTAATTACTCTGCCATGACAAAACAGCTAAAAGTGGGCATTTATTTCATAAGTATTCAGTGTAGAGGCACTCAGCACAAACTTAAAAATAAATAAATAAATAAGGCACACATAGTATTCATTGTGATGGATTATTGGAGTTAGTTAGGTTTCAGGTCTTCATTACGTTTAGTAGAATGACTGAAAATTAGTGACTTTCTGGGGATGTGAAACAACACATTCAAAATCACATAAAAACACTAAGGAATACTCATGACATTCCTCCTGCAACCATGTAAATAAGCTATAAGTGCCAAATATGGAATGACAGCATATATGGGCGTATATTCTACCGAATTCGTTAAAATTGCAGTCCTATCATAATAAAACACATTTTATAAAACAATGAAATATTCAGACCCTAGATATTTATTAATGTCACGTTGTGATCTATTTAATCCCAAAGCATAAGTTCAGATATCAATAATTAAATATATAAAATATCCTCCTTCCCATTGGGAGGTGGCTGTCCTAACCTCTAACACCTACATTTCAATGAATGAAAATATTCCATCCATCCATTCTCTATACACTGCTTTATCCTCACTAGGGTCGCAGGGGGTGCTGGAGCCTAGAATGAAAATATTATTTATATGATTTTTACGTTTTTTTTATTCATTTTAAAGGGAAGTTGAATATTTAAACAGATTTTGTGATTTTGTCATAATTTAAATAAACAAAAACAAAAAAGAAAACTTTTTGCCCATCGGGGAAACCTGTTTTCAGCCACACACCCAAAATATTCTTCAACAATTAATTTTTGGTTTATTGTGTTGCAATGTTTCCTACTAGACACTTTGATTGGAGTAATTTTCATTCTGTTGATTCTCTTACTACTTATAATCATGCAGGACAGATGTATATTATAAAAAAAATCCCCAACTTACTGTCATTTTGGTTTTTGAGTTATGTTGTGAAGGTCTTGTTACTTCCTTCCTTTCTTCCCTTTCTTTCTGTATCATCTTATCTTGTGGTCTTCACTTTATGCTGACATCAGCTTCATCCAATATGTTTAAGATGAACTTCAGCACAGATTCTCAGCTAGGTTTTATCAACCAGCATCAGTAGCTGACCTTACACTGTACATTAAGGCTAAATATGATTCCTTAAAGTCTGTCAAAACATTGGAGGTTGTTACAGATGCATATTAATGCCCATGATTTACTGCAATTGACTAGTTATGTGGATGGGTTTAAACATGCATCTAGGTGTGTTGATCTTGCAGTATAGTGTAAGTGTCATCACATCGTTAGCCATGACATTCCTTCTTTAAAACTTTTTTCCATCAAAGTGTGTGCAAATCCCTGTCTCTGTGTTGGAGCAGCTTGAAGCAGGCCTAATGTTTCCATCTGAGTGCAGTAGGTCAAGGGCCATTAGCAGGAGAGGAATGTCTGCAGCAAAAGGTGAGGAAAAGGTATTTCCTGAATCCTGGTTACACTTGGTAAGGCAAGGGAATTAGGGTGGATGAGAGAGCCAGGTGGTAGGAGGGAGGGATGGAGCTACAGCAGCAGCGACAGCGTGTTTAATGGCCATTCTGATTGGCTGTGACAGGTCCAGGTGATGCTGCTCAGGAGGGATTGTGGGGGTGAGGACACTCTCTCTGAGGACACATTTTAAACAGCTGGCCAGCGGCATCTTGGGAGATACTTGTTTGTGTGAGTGAGATATTGTGCTGAGTTGCATCAAGTGCTTGTTGTTGTTTGTTGTTTTGTCTTTTCTTGACTCTATTTCCTTCCTGCTGTCACTGGCCTCCGTTCAGGTGCTGCCCTCACAGCCTCTCTCCACTGCTGTCTTGACTGATGATGCAAAACCCACACTGTCAGGATAGATGTCAGCCAATAACTGATGGCAGTACTAATAATTTCGAATAAATCTGCTAATTTGACATTCTAATTTTACAATATGAAATGCTTTCTCCTGCTAATTACGAAACCATTTTGTAAGGTGTGTGTACTTGGCCTGTGATCCCGCAAGTGAAAGTAAGCCAGATGTTTTTCTCCTTTTTTTGTTGGACCATAATCACCGGAATTTAAATGTCAAAAAGCATCAGTGTTGTCCTTTTTGCTTTTTGATCTGCTGATAGCTTCAAAGTTAAACTTTACATTAGTCACCTTACTGTTGGCTAGCTGTGCCGAGGACCCTATTGAAACCCTAGGGTTTATTTATTATTCTTTGTCGGCCTGGAAATTGGCCTTTTTGACCCCCTAAACATATATGAAAATGCGTGAAAACCGCCACACACATCAGGGCCAGCAAATAATTTGATATTTCAGGGGAATGGCACACGTGCGGGCCAAAATGGCTCAACAGCGCCCCTTAGAAAAATAAGAAAATTCAGCCCCCGGACAGGGTTTCACTTAGAGCCACGAAATTCGGTACGCATATCTAACTCATCAAGTTGCACAAAAAAGCCTCTTGGACCATTACCCATAATCTAACAGGAAGTCGGCCATTTTGAATTATGAATCATATTTTGGACAATTTTGTGTCATTTTTGGACACTTCAAAATCTATAAACTCAAACAGCGTAACCACGAGAGAGCTGAAATTTGTCCAGGATGTACTCCAGTCATGTGTGATCAAAAGTTATCAAAACTCTCCGCAAAAGTCTGAGGGCATGGAAATGGCGACCCACGGAATGCGGCCATTTTGAAATATGATTCATATTTTGTCATTTTTGGACATTTTCAAAAATTATTAACTCAAACAGTGAAACCTCGACAGAGCTGAAATTTGTCCAGGATGTACTCCAGTCATGGGTGATCAAAGGTTATCAAAATGCTCCGCAAAAATCTGAGGGCATGGAAATGGTGACCCACGGAATGCGGCCATTTTGAATGCCTCGCCATGAAGCAGGAAGTGCTGTCTAATTAGCCTGTAAATGCTGCAAATTGCTTGAAACTTTACATGTGTGATCAGAGTCCGGCCCCAATCTTATCCATAGGTCGATATACAGTCAGAGTCATAGCGCCACCTGACGGCCATTTTGGATTTCTCGCTATGGAACAGGAAGTGCTGTCTAACTAGCCTGTACATGCGCCAATCTGTCTCAAATTTTACAAGCGTCATCAGAGTCCGGCCCTAATCACATCCATGTGACACCTGGCGGCCATTTTGGTATTCTTGCCATGAAACAGGAAGTGCTGTGTAACTAGCCTGAACGTAGTCCAATCTGGATGACACTTTAAACTCAGAGTTACCAGCACCTGGTGGACATGCGTGGGCCAGCTGGGCCAGCCGGGCCACTTGGATGCAAGGACCCGACCAACGCTGCTTACAGCTTTAATTAGGCTTGAATTTGCTATTTTCTGAAATCACTGATTTTCTTTCCAATGCTCTCAGTACAGTCTAAACCTCCCGTCGTGCTGTGTTTTCTTTATCTCCATTTTTCTGTTGCTGTTGTTTTATTTATTTTTTCTTTATTGTCTTCAGTTTTGGGCTGCACAGTGGAGTAGTGGTTAGCACTTTTGCCTTGCAGCAAGAAGATTCCCGGTTCAAATCCCGGGGTGGGCCTGGGATCTTTCTGCATGGAGTTTACATGTTCTCCCTGTGCATGCGTGGGTTTTCTCCGGGTACTCCGGCTTCCTCCCACAGTCCAAAAATATGCTGAGTTTAATTGATTACTCTAAATTGCCCATAGGTGTGAATGTGAGTGTGATTGTTTGTCTGTATATGTAGCCCTGTGACAGACTGGCGACCTGTCCAGGGTGTCCCCTGGCTTCGCCCGAGTCAGCTGGGATAGACTCCAGCACCCCCCGCGACCCGAGTGAGGATAAAGCGGTGTATGGAGAATGGATGGATGGATGGATGCATGTCTTCAGATTCTCCTCTCATGACTTTTTTCTCTTTATGTTCATTTTACTTCATTCCCATATTTGTTCCACAGCTATCTTTCTTTTATTGTGTTCTTTGCTATAGTGAGACAAGTAGATGTTTCTCTAGCTGAGGCCTCCCATGCATGGCTTCCCTCCATTCAAATGCAAATGACATGAGCCAATTATAGCTCAGTACGTGATTGTGTCTGTGTTTGCTCGAGCACACTGAAAGACATATTGTGTTGGGGGAGATATGAGTTAGCCAGCATAGCTTTCCCACTGGAATTACCAGAAGCAGATAAATTAGGATATCAGGATGACAAAAGCAAAATAAATCCTAATATTGGAGAGGTGCTGACCCATATTTGTTAATGTGGGTGCTCATTGCTACTTATATTACCATCATTCTGCAAGAGCATGTATCAAGGCTCAGTTGCTTCGTGGCTGGTCGTGGCTGGACAGACAGCACTCCTGCTTTCATTCACATGAATGACAGTGGAAATGGTTTTGTGTCTTTGTGTGGGTTTCACACATATCAACAAGGACAGACTTGTGCTCATTTTATCCTTGTTTAGATCTCAGCACATCTGCCAATTGATACACTTTGCCACACTGTAATACTAGCTCAAGAAACTCAGTACTCCTTGGGGTAAAAGGAAGCTGGAGACTGAAAAAAAATCCATCCATACAGGTTGGACAATAAATCTAACTAAAATTTCACAACAGCTTTTCAGTTCAGTGCACTTCACTTTTTCACTATGTACAGTCCTTGAAGTTGTAATTATAGGCTCCCTCTAAAACCTACACGACCATTCAAACGTTTGGGGTCACTTTGAAATGTCCTTATTTTTGAAAGAAAAGCATTTTTTGTCAATGAAGATAAAATTAAATTAATGAGAAATCCAATGTAGACATTGTTAATGTGGTAAATGACTATTCTAGCTGTAAACGGCTGATTTTTAATGGAGTATCTCCATAGGGGTACAGAGGAACATTTCCAGCAACCATCACTCCTGTGTTCTAATGCTACATTGTGTTAGCTAATGCTGTTGAAAGGCTCATTGATGATAAGAAAACGCTTGTGCAGTTATGTTAGCACATGAAAAAAAGTGTGAGTTTTCATGGAAAACATGAAAAAGCCTGGGTGACCCCAAACTTTTGAACGGTAGTGTATGTGTATGAAAAATCACAAAACAAACGGCTAATTTCACAAGGCAGACTTAATCTTACAGAATAGAGACTGTAGACAGACTGACCAGGACTTTGTAGAACCAAGCTGGGAAAGTTCATCCACAAGAAGGCGATAACTACCTGCACACAATACAGAACTCCAAAAACTGCACAGAATGATCTTAGCCAGAGCAAAACACCATACACAAGCACTATAAACTATACAGAACACAAGAGAGAGTGAAGCTAACTTGCCTTACAACCAGATGGTGAATGACAGAGAGAATACAAGCGGAGGAGGCGTGTGGTGGTGCAGGAATGGGGTCTCAGCAGGTGCAGGCTCCAGGTGGTGATTGCAGGAGATGAACCCAGAATGAACCAGGCCATGTTGCCAACTCCTCAGTAAGGAAAGCAGTTATTGGCTGTCCTAAAAGTTGCTAGAAGCTGCTATATGATGCCATTACCTAATTTGCATAATTTGCCGTTTGGATGTAATTGTAATGGACGTTGTAGGAGAGGAATAGCATTGTGGGAGAGGAAAAAAAGAGAGTAAAAGAACAGCCAGAACATGCTTGGAACTACAGGCTGTGTGAGTCAAATGCAGTGATTTGTTTTGGTGTGACAGTGAGGAAACACTTACATTTATTTATATCCCGCTCTGTAAACCAGGACAGGATCACTAGCAGCTATGCACAGGCGCATCTCATATCCCATCTGGATGTGGAGTGGTGTGGGTCTCCTCTAATCTGACTGCAGCTGGGACTGCTGCGAGGTTACTGTGAGACTTATGCCTGTGAGTGCTTTGGGATGGGAAGGGGCTCACAGCAGCACACACTGCTCGTTGAGGACAGTAACTCCGGAACAATACGTGCCTTCATGTCAGTCTCCTAAATACCAGAAAAAAAAAAATTTATCGCCAGTCGCTTTTTACACAAAAGAGCCGCCAGATTTAGCAAGAAAGTTGACAATACTGGAACCAGGTTGGATATGGCAAGGCAGGAGCTGAGGTTTCAACATGCAGCAGATGGAGCAGGTAAGAAGGGTCATGGAAGTGAAGTAGAGGAGAACATGGTTAGAGCAGAGCAAAGCAAAGTGAAAGCAAACATGAACAGAGTAAGAGCCAGGGCTGACTAGCAGGTTGCTGTTCACTGGTGGGGTGTCATGTAGTGGTCTGAGCTAGGCTTTTACGGAGGTGTGCTCACTCAGGTAATCATCCAATGGGAGAGAAAAGGGAAAGGAGGTAGAAGGATGGAAAGAGGAATGGCTGCTGCTAAGCAAAGCTGGCAATGGAGGGCATGACATAAACTCTGCGCTGCGTGTGAAGAACAATGTGAAGACAAACTTATTGTCAGCTTGAAGGGGGTTCATTTCCATGGGAGCACTGTACAAAAATAAAATTAACAGTACAGCAGCTTTTCATATCCTGGCTTCATCATGCTTACCCTTAAAGAAGAGGTAAAAGCATGGGAAACCACCTGGCGTTAAGCGACTAGCATAAATTAGTATGGTACGTAAAAGTGCTGTACTTCCTTAAAACAACTGTACACTCAACTACATACTACGTACTACATAACCTGAGGCCATTAAGCAATGTCTGTGAGTCTAGCACAATCAACTCCGAACTATTCCATCCATCCATTCTCTATACACCGCTTTATGCTCACTAGGGTCGCAGGGGGTGCTACAGTCTATACCAGCTGACTCGGGTGAAGGTAGGGGACATCCTGGACAGGTCGCCAGTCTGTCACAGGGCTACATATGCAGACACACACTCACACTCACATTCACACCTACGGACAATGTAGAGTAACCAAATAACCTCAGCGTATTTTTGGACTGTGGGAGGAACTCGGAGTGCCCAGAGAAAACCCATGCATGCACAGGGAGAACATGCAAACTCCATGCAGAAAGATCCCAGGCCCAAGCTGGGATTTGAACCGGGAATCTTCTTGCTGCAAGGTGAAAGTGCTAACCACTATGGCACTGTGCAGCCTAACTCCGAACCACCATCTTATCAATTTCAAGCCAACTGAGGAGAGAGTAAAATCAAAAGGTAGTGGCGTCAACAAAACAACTTAAGTATGTAAAAAATAAAAGTTTCCAAAGGAAATTACAAAACATTACAAAAATCCTTGGAAATACATACATGAACAAGAAAAGCACTCAGACAGTGCAGTACACCACCAAGGCTGTTCATTCCCCCATATGGCAATGTCAAAAATGCAGCATTTTTTTTCTCTAATTCTCTAATTTTACCACTGTACCTGTTCATTGGTTCTCACTGGAACTGACTTCAGTGACAGAAGTTATATTTTTCATTCAGCAACCTGAAATCCATGATGCTATAGGGATGTTAAGCTTTGGGTGACACATTTGATGCACAAGGCATTGAGGAATACCCCTTGCATAGATTTGATCTTACATATAGCTGGTAAATTTGTAACTTGAAGTTGCTGTCAACTGCGACATGTGTAAAAAGAAATTGTACTTTTACTGCCTTGGATGATAAGTCAAGGAAAAGGATGAAAAAAATACTCTGGTTATAGGGGAAAATAGGAATATTTACACAACCTGTAACACAGGCACATACACAGGTGGCATGACAGCTCACACTTTGAGCTGAACTGTTGAGGTGATGAAAGGTTTTGGTGGTAGGACTTGCTCAAAGACATTCTAGGGTGATGACTGTGTTGTAGAGGCCTTTTTTCAAGAATTGTTCATCGATACGAGCCAAAAGAAGAGATGTTTCCAGCATTACAACAAACTGCTGGCTGTTGCGATATTCATGGACTTGAGTGTGGAGCGAAATAGCACTGCAGTCGCTGTGAATAGTAACCACAGACCAAGGGGAGTCCAGCATGACTGAATTTCCATTTCACAAGTCCCCTCGTTCCTTTTTTTTCAACCTTCTCTTCCCGTATCCTTCTCATTTGATTAGTCTGAACATTACTGGCATCTTGCTGCCATCTTCCCTTCTTTGCCTTCCTGCCAGGAGTAGAATCAGCTAAAGTTAGCTGACTTTCACATTTTGAAGACTAGGTAGGTTTTACGCTTTGCCTGTTTTAGAAGAGCTAATTATGAAAACCGGCTTGTGGGATTATATAATGAAAAAATATGATTAGATAGGGCATGGAACATGTAGTGAAGCTATGAATATCTTTTACTCTCTTTGACTCTTCTTCTTCTCTGACTGGCCGCAGACTTTACACCTCAGAAAACTGATTTGTGTAACCAGACATACATTTAAGTTGCATATGTCTACCAACTTAAATAATATTGGATATTCACTTAAAGCAAGTATCAGGTAATCTTTTAAACAATTTACAATTTAGCTGCCTTGTTTTATGGAAGGTATTCTCCTTGTGCCTGAATGGGTTTTCTCAAGGTATTCCTGGTTTCTCCCAATAGTCCAAACTCGAGACAGATAGTTTTTGGTGTATTGCAACAGTGTGAACCATTCCATCACCATGCTTCAATTTCTACAACATGAAAATGAAAAACACACATAGCTAACAAGAAGACAATGAGATACTGTACCTTAATATGCTTGGTAACCTATTTACCCCCCAATGATGAGGATGTCCAGGTCCAGAGGAAGCAAAAATACGTCTCATGAGCAAATATTTCAACCAAATCCATTGATTTCTTTTAGCTACAAGCTCTAACTCTGGACTTCCTGTTTATCTCACTCAGCATTGCACTTTGTTTCATTTCTTAGTCTAGTGATACATATCTTAAGTCTATCAGGTGACTGTAGCCCTCCAGCTTCATGCAAGCCAACAATTCTTGATGGTAAAAGTTCTGAGGTAATTTTTTGGGGGGGCATGGTTTACATCAGCAGATGCTTTTTGATGAAAAACAAACGTTTTAGTGTATCTATACGTCAAAATAAACTTAACACAGACCTTCAGTGTGATGTAACAGTTTACAAACTTCTGATTCCTGTTACTTTTGATGGATTTTATTCATTTTTGGGCTTCATATGTTTTCTTCCCTGCCTATACTACGGCATGTTGTAAGTATATTTGAAAGATGTATTCAGTATAAACAAGAAAAAACTGCTTTGAGTGTTATTAGTTCACATGTAATATGATGAAGATATGGCCAAATCTTCAGATCATTTTACACATAAAAATACAGATAGAAAGGCTTGACCTACCTGTTATTGCCAGTATGGGTCACAATAAAACTGAACAAGAATGTAAAGTTTGTGTGTTGTTTTGTTGACAAAAGTAAAAATAACACGTGACTGCAATTAGGATACTGTTGCCAAAGGAGGATCGGAGATTTCTGCACATTTTCTCTTTCTTGTCATTCTAACTAATGATTCTATTGAACTGTAAGCATATTGTATCCTTCCCCTCTTTGTCATGTGGAACTATAATGACCTGTTACCTCTGACAATGGAATGTTGCTATTTTTACTGCACCAAGGAGTCATGTGATGATCAATGTGGGTTTGTCTGTCTGTCTGTCTGTCTGTTAGCAATTATACTCAAAAATAGACAAACAGATTTCAATGAAATTTTCAGGGAAGGTGAGAAATGAGACAAAGTGATTAGATTTTGACAGTGATGCAGCTTATAGTCTGGATCCACAGATTTGTTAAAGATTTCTGTATTGTTGTGGAATAGCATCACAGCGTGTCTGTAACTTTGACTACAAGTGAATACTATGTTAGCTGCCTGTTGACGATCACATGATTGTGATCCTACTACCAATCGACCGCTGTGACCACAAATATTTTAAAGGTTTATTTGGTTGGAAATCATACAATAACTGAGCACCCTTGCTGGAGTACCGTGCTGTCTGAGGGCTTTTCTTGCTACTCTGCCAAGGAACGCGGTGGAGTTTTGTGACGATCGGCATTGGTTTGTCTATCTCTCTGTTCACAACATTATTCACTTGCGTCAGCTGCCTGCTGACGATTACATGTTTGCGATCCCACTATAAATCCACCACTGCAGACATAACAGGACTTACTCGTTGGAAATGACACAGGGAATGAGCAGCCTTGGCTGAGTACTGCACTCTCTGAGCGCTTTTCTAGTTATAAAATATTACCACTTGTGAATGACATGTTTAACTTTTTTCCATCCAAAAGGAATGCATATTTACTTGGGGGACTAACTAAATCACACACATACAAATACATGGTTACATGTGTTGCCCAGCGAGGAAGAAAGTCCACAAGGTGACAGGTTTCTTTGCTGTGGCTGTAGAATGTACACCTGAGGGCACTGAGGAGTCCTGCAAAATCACTGCAGCTGTTCACATATATTGCTTTGATATTACAGTTCCTTTGATGCAACACCCTCAGGGCTTGGCTTGCATTTAGCCTTCAAGTGGGCTGAAAAATCTGCAGGTCTACTTTTAAGGAGAGACGGAGGCCAGGAACAGTGTGAACTCTGTCTCCAGGGCAAACACAAGCACATGAAGCTGCCAAGTGCTACAGCAAAGTAAAAGTCTATTACATAGAGACATTTTACAGGCTGTAACAAAACAGAATTCTTGTATATTATAGACCATATATTTTATGAAATACAGCCCTGACTATAAATGTTCGTCTTTGCAAAAATTGACCATGCTATATGTCTTTTATTTCCCACTACAAGGTGGTTAAAAAGGCCAGGAACCATTGAGGCTCTTTCTAAAGAAATTAGACAATCCATACCTCTTTCAAGACATCTTCAATAGCTTTAATGATCAGTATATTACTTGACGACAAGGTGTTATTGTTGCAGCTTGAAAGGCTGCTTCCTTTCTGTTCATGCAACACTATTTGTGCCTTTGATTTCCACAATGGGTCAATTATGTAGATTAAGTCTGGTGGTTGTTGCCAAGCTATTAGGTGCCAACGTTTGTCTTTTACAAGGCACACCATATGGATTTTATTGATCGTGAGTGGTCTCAACAGAACACTTTAAGACCCACATAAACGTTTACTGTAACAATGAACACAGGAGCATTCATAATGCAATGCTGTAAATCTAAATTAGTCTCAGTATCTCTGTAAATATTTCTGTCCATGCACCTGATTTTGATGTTGGTTGTTCTATTAGTGTTTCAGTAATCATGATTACTCTGACTATGTTGCAACTTACCTCATATCTTTTGAGTTGAAGTGTGAATGACATTCCACAGTTCATTACAATCCAGGTCTGAGTCACAGCTCAGATCAACAAAGCTTTAACTGTCATCCTTCATGCTGCAAGGTTAAAAAAGGCTCTGTTTCTGTAGGGTGTCTCAGTTTGTGGTAGTGAGGTTCTCCGGACCATATCCTATTCTACTGCTTCACTCCTTACCACATGCTTATCATCTAGAGTATTCTCTCTCTCTCTCTCTCTGTGTGTGTGTGTGTGTGTGTGTGTGTGTGTGTGTGTGTGTGTGTGTGTGTGTGTGTGTGTGTGTGTGTGTGTGTGTGTGTGTGTGTGTATGTGTGTATGTGTATGTGTGTGTATGCCTGACAGACTTAATTGCCATCACAGCTGTAGCTCTTGAGTGTGTGAGAACTTCAAAAGGTATACAAAGCAAGAATAGGACACACTGTAATGATGGTAAATATGGCTTAGGAAAATGCATTGCTATTGCAGATGAATCTGGCCTCCAGTGAGGTCACTATTACACTACCATTCATACCATATCTGCATAGGGGTACAGAGGAACATTTCCAGCAACCATCACTCCTGTGTTCTAATACTACATTGTGTTAACTAATTATGTTGAAATGGTAATTGATAATTAGAAAACTCTTGTGCATTTATATGAGAACATGAAAAAAAGTGTGTTTTCATAGAAAACATGAAATTGCCTGGGTGACCCCAAACTTTTGAACGGTAGTGTATGTGCTTTAGTAAACTGATATGAGTTGAGATATGCATGTGTGCTAAGTGACCAAGGACTGAAAAATGTGCTGCTGAAAGGCAGAACATGCAAATGTTTAATTGACTAATGTGCTGGCAGTTGGTCATAAATATCTTAGCCTATAAAAGTCACATGTTGTAAACAAAGTTGACCTTATCTTTTTATTAACTGTCTTCACCATGACTAGCAGAGAGAGTTTTCAATGCTGTTTGCTTTGCATTAATTATTGATGTGAACTGCTTTAACCTCTCCACACTGAGGACAGCTGTTGTAATTACATATTCCACATCAGGCCTGTAGTCCAAACTTTGCTATGTGGAATTTTTTACAGCTCTACAGTAGCACATCACTAATCTGAAGCCTGCAGACATGCAGGTTGCTTGGAATCGTAAAATGCCTGGATTATTGTAATGCATTAAAATAGTTGGTCCAAGCTTGAGGTAGAGGCACACTCCTGGCTGCACACTGCATTTCTTAAACTGCTTAAAACTTTCCACAGGTGTCCATGAATTTCCTACAAGACAAGCACGTTAGTAAAGCCCTATACGAAGGTTTAATATTTTCTCTCTGATGTACAATTTTTTCTGGAGAACATAATTGTTATTTTTTATTGTCCTTTACTCCAGAAATTTGATTGTCTAAACAGGTGTTTATGTAAGATGCATTCTGAAGCATAAACTTGTCACAATTTTTCAGGGATGTGAGTATGAAAGTGCGTGACTGTCTGCCTCTCATTGTTTGATGAATGACTGACTATGGAGTCTGTTCCAGCTGACTTAGGGTGAACGCAGAGTTCATCACCTGGACAGGTCAGCAGTCTATCACAGAGCTACACATAGAGACAGTCATACTCATATTCACAGCTATGAACAATTTAGAAACACCAATTAACCTCAACATGTTTTTGGTCTGGGGCTGCACAGTGGCATAGTAGTTAGCACTTTCGCCTTGCAGCAAGAAGATCCCCAGTTCAAATCCCGGCCTGGGCCTGGGATCTTTCTGCATGGAGTTTGCATGTTCTCCCTGTGCATGCGTGGCTTTTCTCTGGTTACTCTGGCTTCCTCCCACAGTCCAAAAAATATGCTGAGGTTCATTGGTTACTCTAAATTGCCCGTAGGTGTGAATGTGAGTGTGATTGTTTGTCTGTATATGTAGCCCTGTGACAGACTGGGGACCTGTCCAGGGTGTCCCCTGCCTTCGCCCGAGTCAGCTGGGATAGACTCCAGCACTCCCCGTGACCCTAGTGAGGATAAAGTGGTGTATAGAGAATGGATGGATAGATGGATGTTTTTGGACTGTGGGAGGAAGCCGGAGTACCCTGAGAAAACCCACGCATGCACAGGGAGAACATGCAAACTTCATGCAGAAAGATCCGAAGTGAAACTTATGGCATGATTCCACTTTAAGATGCTGTTGATGCCTTTTAATTAGTCTTCAGGAAGGAATGAGGATGTAGCAAAATGAAGACAACATTTCCAGCAATTTATTAACAGGTAAAGCACTCAGACGGCACAGTTCTCCGCCAAGGCTGCTCAGTCGTATGATTTCCGACAGATGAAATCTTTAAAGAATTTTTGGTCCACAGTGGTGGATTTGTAGTAGGATTGCAATCATGTGATCGTCAGGCAGGCAGCTGACATAGTGTGCACTTGTTGTCATAGTTACAACATGCCTGCTATCTCGCAATGATCCAGAAATTTGTAACAAATCCATGGATCCAGACTATAAGCTGCATCACTGCCAAAATCCAATCACTTGCTCCTTATGTAATTTCTGGCCTTCCCTGAAAATTTCATCCAAATCTGTTTGTCTGTTTTTGAGCATAGACAGCCCAACACTGATCGTACACACACATATTCCTATCCTTGTGGGGACCTACCATTGACTCCCATTCATATCTAACCACTAACCCTTACCCTAACCTTAACCCAGACCAAAACAATGCCTAACCCTAAAGAAACGTTTTTGCACTTTTTTCAGTAACAACAACATGGCCAAGAAAACACTGTTTAAACTTGTGGGGACCCAAATGAGGTCCCCACAAATGACATTTCTTTTGGTTTTCCTATGGTTGTGAGGACATTAAGTCCCCACAACCCCTATAATTACACACACACACACACACACACACACACACACACACACACACACACACACACACACACACACACACACACACACACACACACACACACACACACACACACACACACACACACACACAGTTATCCTTGGAATAATCCAACCAAAGGCAAATGATTCAGTCCCAGAAGGAGAAATAAACCAGTTTATAGGCTTGCCATCCGAGATTCCTGCTGTGCTCATCCTCTTATGATCACGCTGACAGCTATTTCCTCTGAAAGGTGTTTTCTGTGTGCTTTTAGCACTGTAAAATGTCCCAGGTCTCCCACAGACTCCCTGAGCTTCACATCTGTCTCGTTCTCCTGGCTTCCCACTCTTTTTCAAACTACACTCTGCAGTTCTGTCAGCTCACTTCCAGGCTACATCTAGCACCCTAATATTAAAATAATTCCCAAACATCTTACACAACACGGTATGACAAGTGTCTACCAAACCAAGGTTTAGGTTTTCAAAATGGGGTCTGAAAATGAAAAATACGCGTATACTGGCAAAATCCTTTTCTGAAAATCATTTTGAAACTCCAGATCTCAGTTCTATTGAGATAAGGCCTGAGGGGTACCAACAATTTTGTCCACGTGTGTAGCTTGTCATACCTTCTCAATCAGTAATGAAAGCTAAATTTAATACAATTAAGTGTCTTTTGACTTTGTGACCAATATTTTACATTAAAAGGTATTACACACGTGGACAAAATTGTTGGTACCCCTCAGTTAAAGAAGGAAAAACCCACAATTCTCACTGAAATCACTTGAAACTCACAAAAGTAACAATAAATAAAAATTTTATTGAAAATTAAATAATCAAAAACAGCCATTACTTTTGAATTGTTGATTAACATAATTATTTAAAAAAACAAACTAATGAAACAGGCCTGGACAAAAATGATGGTACCTCTATAAAAGATTGAAAACTATTTGACCAGAGTGACATGATTAACTCAGGTGTGTCATTTAATTGACATCACAGGTGTTTCCAAACTCATAATCAGTCAGTCTGCCTATTTAAAGGGAGACAAGTAGTCACCCTGCTGTTTGGTGAAAAGGTGTGTACCACACTGAACATGGACAACAGAAAGCGAAGGAGAGAATTGTCCCAGGACGTCCGAAAAAAAATTATAGACAAAAATCTTAAAGGTAAAGGCTATAAGACCATCTCTAAACAGCTTGAAGTTCCTGTGACAACAGTGGCTCATATTATTCAGAAGTTCAAGACCCATGGGACAGTAGCCAACCTCCCTGGACGTGGCCGCAAGAGGAAAATTGATGACAAATTGAAGAGACGGATCGTTGGAATTGTATCCAAAGAGCCCAGAGCAACCTCCAAAGAAATTAAAGGTGAACTCCAAGGCCAAGGTACATCAGTGTCAGATCGCACCATTCGTCGTTGTTTGAGCCAAAGTGGACTTCATGGGAGACGACCAAGGAGGACACCACTGCTGAAAAAAACTCATAAAAAAGCCAGACTGGAATTTGCAAAAATGCATGTTGACAAGCCACAAAGCTTCTGGGAGAATGTCCTTTGGACAGATGAGACCAAACTGGAGCTTTTTGGTAAGGCACATCAACTCTATGTTCATAGACTCAAAAACCAAGCATACGAAGAAAAGAAAACTGTCCCTACGGTGAAACATGGAGGAGGCTCAGTAATGTTTTGGGGCTGCTTTGCTGCATCTGACACAGGGTGTCTTGAAAGTGTGCAAGGTACGATGAAATCTGAAGACTATCAAGGCATTCTGGAGAGAAATGTGCTGCCGAGTGTCAGAAAGCTTGGTCTCAGTCGCAGGTCATGGGTCTTCCAACAGGACAACGATCCAAAACACACAGCCAAAAACACCCAAGAATGGCTGAGAGAAAAGCATTGGACTATTCTAAAGTGGCCTTCTATGAGCCCAGATCTGAATCCCATTGAACATATGTGGAAGGAGCTGAAACATGCCATTTGGAGAAGACACCCATCAAACCTGAGACAACTGGAGCTGTTTGCTCATGAGGAGTGGGCCAAAATACCTGTTGACAGCTGCAGAACGCTCATTGACAAATACAGAAATCGTTTAATTGCAGTGATTGCCTCAAAAGGTTGTGCAACAAAATATTAAGTTATGGGTACCATCATTTTTGTCCAGCCCTATTTCATTAGTTTGTTTTTTTAAATAATTATGTTAATCAACAATTCAAAAGTGATGGCTGATTTTGATTATTTAATTTTCAATAAATTTTTATTTATTGTTACTTTTGTGAGTTTCAAGTGATTTCAGTGAGAATTGTGGGTTTTTCCTTCTTTAACTGAGGGGTACCAACAATTTTGTCCACGTGTGTAAGTATGTTTTGTTTTGTAAGATTGTGTCATTCAACTTATACATTTGGTTCTCATAATCAGAGACTATTTGGTCTGTCTATCAGATTCTGAATTAATGGCATGATGAGAAATCACACTGAAAACTGCAGTTCACCACAGCTATAACGTTTTTATTAGTCCACCAAGGAGGTGGAACCTCCACAGAGTTACGTGATGATCTGCATTGGTTTGTCTATCTTTTTGTCTGTTTGCAACATTATTCAAAAACAGACAAATGGATTTGGATGACATTTTCAGGGAAGGTCAGAAATGACAAAAGGACCAAGTGAGTTGATTTTGGCAGTGATGTGACTTATAGTCTGGATCCATGAACGTTTTAAAGATTTCAGCCGTTGGAAATGATGCAACGACTTAGCAGCCTTGGTGGAGTTCTGCGCTCTGTGAGTGCTTTTCTAGTTATTGTAAGTGTTTCTAAGGCTATAACTACTGCTAAAATTACAGATGTAAACAACTGTAATCCACAATCATGATATATACATGTATAGTCTGTCACTCACTTTCACCACTCTTTCACTAGCTTAATGAATATATTAAATAAAGGACTGGACTGGAAAAAAATTAATAAAATTAAAATTGTATGCCATAAAGAAAGCATAAGTTTACTGCCCATGCCGCTAAAGCAGCCGTTTAATAATTAGTAATTGTAATATTCAGTCTCATGCATTACAGGCATCAAATGAGAATGTATGATTGAAAGAAAAGCAGAGCAGTTATCCATCCTTTTTCCTGCAAATCTTTCAGCAGCAGGTTGTGCCGCTTCAGTCCCCCACCCTGCTTTTCCAGCTAGATAAGCTGAATGACTGGATGAGGATTGCCTTGATATCCTTCCTTGCCCCAAAAAGTAGCAGTTTGTGTATCACAGATGATGGGTTGTCACAGCTGAGTGTGAGAGATAGTGCTGCTTGACAGCATTGCTTTCAGAGCATAAATTGAGTTGGTATCACTGTCCTGCAACACTTCGATGCCAGGTCATGTGGTTTTTCAGGGGCAACTGTGTTTGTAATCATCTGATACAAGACAGGTTCTTTTTATGGTCTTGTTTCTGTTTTTTTGTTTGTTTGTTTTAAAAATGGCAGCATTAATTGTAGAAATTACTCAGAAATACTGAGTTTTTTCAAGCAGTGTAATGTTCTTGTCAGTTCATTTTTAGTTTTTCTCAAGACTTTCAACAGTTAGGTACATAGATCAGATTTCCATTCCCTGATATTAAACTGGAATGATACTCCAGCTGAATTATTTTCATGTCCTCTAAACATCAACCAGCATATTAAGTTGCACATCACTAGCCAAGTTTGCATACTTCATTTTGTACTCTCTTCTACATGATTTAACCCAAAGCCCACACATTTGGGTGTCTATTTATTCAGAGCACAGGTAGTCAGCAGAAACTATGGGTTTGGTGTGTGCTTTTGAAGCCTTTTTATAGCAGCGATGGATGAAAAATGTCAGCGCTCCCTGAAGTTGGACAATCAAAGGGGCCGGTTAGCTGCAGGGCATGACAGGGAAGTGAATTCATGGGGACAGGTAGCTCAGGGCCACAGCAGACAGACAGGAGGGCTGAATCTCTGATCACACAACCCTGTCTCTTTAGGCACTTTGACTATGTGCAAAGCACTTTGTCAACCGATTCAACTGAAGAACTGATATAAATGGTGTAAAATGCAATGTGGGCCACTCGGGTGATGGTTGATTTATGAGATGTTGTTGCCAGGACACACAGTTGAATTAAGGATGCTGCTTCATGTGCTGCAGCAAATGGCTGTCTCTGTGTTGAGAAGAGTGTGTTTGGCATCAGATAGCTCTGAGGTTGTGTGTGCTCGGGCCTTTTGAAACTGTAATGTGTAAGCCAGCAGAAGTGGAATCCTCAAACGATGCTGGCACACTGCTTTTGTAATAAGGTGCCCTAAAGTACGTACAGTACATGTGGACCAAGCTATTTGAAAGGTTCTAATTACAGGAGTTCAGAGACACAAAGAAAGCCACAGATACTGATAACACAGTCTAACTTCAAGTGAAAAAGAGGAAAGTTCCATCCTTTTTGTTCTTTTTTACTCTGTGCATCTCCATCACTCCATCTCTCTCTGCCCCTCCTTATGCAGATCTCAGTCTTTTTTTAAAATAAATGCCTGCAACTTTTTTTATTCCATTTTCTTTGAGTGTAGGGTTTTATATCGTTGGTGTATGGTTGCATGCATCAAGTGCAGTCTTCGCAATGCCGTGTCCACCATTCACATCTATCTAAAAGAGAGCTGGCCTGAGTTAAGCAGGAATAGTTTGTTCTTTTGGACCTTTTTTGGGTCCCTTTAGAATGATCGATATTTTAAGTTTACAATGTAAACCCATCATACTGCAGAGACAAAAGAAACATTGAAGTCGAAGTACAGTAGCTTGGATGTCCGAAGCTTTGATACAAGATAATAGGAGATTGAACAATTGAAACAACCTTATTGGAGAAGAGTGGATCAAACATTATTTCTTTGAAATTTACAGAACAAACAGTCATACATTCACAGACACTTCAAAATGCTGGCCTCACCTTGAATCAAGGGGTCTAAATCCCATTTTGGGGCAAAAACTGTCTACTCAGGAACCTTATATTAGTGTCCACAAAAACTCAAATGTCTGAAGTAATGAAAGAAAAAGGGAGAGGAAAGCTGTGAGCGGCTGGACCTACAATCTGTTTCTCAAACTAAAATTCTCTGTTGAAGAGTACCTGGAGGTTCAAGATATGACCTTCTGCAAGGGGACAGCAAAGTTTGCAGTCAAAGGAATTGGTATTGAAAAATAATCCAAAAACATTGTTTCTCCTGTGAGGTATTTACATACCATCTCATTTCTAGGAATTTATTTATAAGAAATAAGAAAGTCAGAGACTAAAGCATTAACTCCAAAGGTCATTGAATAAACTTAAAGTAAAAGAAAAAAAAGTGTATTTGTAGAACATGTGTCATTACATGTCTGGTTTTACTTGAAAATGTAGTTGAATTACAGCTAAATAATTTACACAAAAGCTCTTTTCTGTCATCGTGGTACACAGTGGTGTTTTTTTACCCATCCACAAACCAATTATGGCAGAATTGCCATACAAGATGGCTGTTCGCTGTCTTTACCAATGACACCGTGGCACAAGGAAGGGATCAAACCACCAGTCCTGCTCTGAATGAGCCAATGATTTGGCCTTTTATTGTGGGCAGTCTAAGGCACACCTGTGCACTAATCATGGTGTCTAATCAGCATCTTGATATGGCACACCTGTGAGGTGGGATGGATTATCTCAGCAAAGGAGAAGTGCTCACTATCACACATTTAGAAAGATTTGTGAACAATATTTGAGAGAAATGGTGATATTGTGTATGTGGAAAAAGTTTTAGATCTTTGAGTTCCTCTCATAAAAAATGGGAGCAAAAACAAAAGTGTTGCATTTATATTTTTGTTGAGTGTATATAATGTAACAACCCTGCATGACTGTACCAAATAACAGTGTAGCAAAATGTGTAGCCTCTTGCAACCGCACCACATCTGTAGAAATTGCACTTGATGATTAATATTACACTTGTTTATCAGGGGCACCACTCAGACATTTAAATTAGGTTACCTGAGAGACCTTTATCAAGAATATTTCAGTTGAATAATTGTAAATTTATCAGATCTACTAAGAGTCATAGCTACAAAGAAGTTATGTTGTATTGTAAATGTTGACTTAAGAAGCCCAAATATAAGTTAAATTGTAGAATAAAATGCTTGACAAAAAGAAGAAGCCCAAATAGAAAATAATGCAAAGAATTCAGTTGTAAGCCATCATGAAATAACTCACATAAGTATCAGAAAAAAGTGGATTTAAACAATAGAAAAAGCCTACCTAACTTGTATTTCTTTTTTTTTTTTATAGAGAACGTTTTGTAGAAAATTCGGATCAGTATCTAACCAATCATGAATGTGTTGAAAACATCGTGACCAGAGCTGTCTTTTACTTGTCTCCTTTAGATTTGAGTTTTGGTTTAGCTGTCTCCTCAAACCGTTTCCTACAGATAGATAGATGGATTTGCTCATGGTTGTACATACGCTACCGTTCAAACATTTGGGGCCATCCAGGGAATTTCATGTTTTCCTTGAAAACTCACACTTTTATTCATGCATTAACATAATTGCACAGGGTTTTCTAATCATCAATGAGCCTTTCAACACCATTAGCTAACAGAATGTAGCATTAGAACACAGGAGTGATGTGTCTGTACCCCTATGGAGATATTCCATTAAAAATCAACTGTTTCCAGCTAGAATAGTCATTTACCACATTTACTATTGTCAAGACTGGATTTATCATTCATTTAATGTTATCTTCATTGAAAAAAGATTTTCTTTAAAAAATAAGGACATTTATAAGTGACCCCAAACTCATGAACGGTGGTGTATTTATATACATACCAAGCAATATATCAGTATCCATCGCTGCTACAAAAAAGCTTAAAAGGCACACAGCAAACATATATATCAGTATATGTCTTTGTAATGAGTTTGACATGTACAGAACAAATAAACCTATTCATCAGAGTCTGACTTTTGGTCATGTGGCAGGCAAACATATTCTTCAAAAATGCCTGCACAATCCAGCATTTCTTTTACTGAAGTTAAAATTCAGTTAAACATGTGCTTGAAGAAGAGAATATAACCTAAATGTTTTCCTTCTGAAGGTCTTGAAATTCAATGAATCTCAGTAGGAGAATATTATCTTTCTGTGTTTCCCTTTCGGCTCTGTTGATGCTGATTTCTTGGAACTTTTACCTCCCTTTTGTCCCTGAACCCTCTGGTACATTAAAGCTAATGAACACCACAAAGCCTCTTCTTCCTCACCTTTGCTTTAATTGTTTTCCTGCTGGGGGCAACAGTAAGGGAAAAGGGAAAGTTCTAGACAGAAGGAAAGGAGAGGTAGATGAGGTTTGGTGTTTAGATTCAGGAGAGTGAAGGACATAAAGAGCCTGAGAGATGTGAGTGCAGAAATGATGTGGTGAAGAGAAGGGTAGGACTACATAGAAGGCAGGAGAAATACCCTGGGGCAGCCTCTCTCCCTCTGTCTCTTCCTCTCTCACGTTATCTCTCTTATTCTGAATCCCCTCCTCTCTCTCCTCACACATGCTGAGCAGAAGCAATGCTGGATGCTAATTACTTATCAGATTGCAGATATGTGCGGCGGTTAAGCAATGCTAATTAGGTTAGCGCTCTGCTAAAATGACATGTCTTAATGCTAATGCTGCTTACGGTATCTCCAACCTAACAACAGTCCCCATCATCCTTCAACCAAACCATCCATCCCTCCCATGAGCTGCTAAAGGACAGAGCTGAACTTGTTGGAAAATGCATATGATGTCTCAGACAAGCAGGAGGAGGAGTGATTGGGCCTCGGATGGGTCTAATTATCTTGCTGACCTTTCCAGGTAACACAGAGCATAAGAAGGAGAGGAGGAGGAATGTGAGCAACTCTCCATGTGACCTCGATGGCATGCAGAGATCATTGGAGTTGTGCCAAAAAGCAGTTTTTAGTGGTCTGCCCTCACCAGAAAATCTACTCTTTCTTCTTTTTCGGGAGCACAGTATGAAGTCAAAGGACAAGAAAAAAGGGGGATAACTTAAAGGAAGGAGATTGGGGTGGAAGGATGGGTCATGGCCTACATTTTGGATGTCCTCAAGTTTGACACCCTGGTTGACCATAATGGTTCTCTGTTATGTCATAGGCAGCATTACAGTCAAAAATGTAATGTAAACAGAGTAACCACCTGTCCAAAATTGACTGAATAAAAAATGACCTTCAAATAAAACTTAATTCCTTGCACCTTTCAACGGGGTACTGGTCATTCCAGAATTGGAGAACATTTTACGTCCCAGCAGTTGTTAATGTACTTGTCCTGAGACCAAATAGGGAAAAAAAAGAATCCTTGAAAAATATTTAGTAAAATACCAAATAAGTGTGGAATACCCCCTACAGCACCATTTTTCTCTTGTCCCACCCCTCTGATGACCAAATTGAATGTCAATTAAAACTGTTAAAATGAAATATAAACTTAATTTTTTTAGTATTGTTTTTTTTTCATTGATGTCTCTTGTAATTGTGGGAACATGATTATTAATGATTAATCAACATAATAATTTAAATAATAATTATTATGCATGTAATGTGTGTCCCACAACATGTCAACATAACCTTTTTTTGCTGCCAGAAGAAGAAGAAAACAGTGAATCACATGATATGGTGGAAGTGATATCATCAGCTTTCTAAAAGAATGAGTAGAACAAAGCTGTGTCCTCTTCTGTTTTTCATAATTTTATAATGTAGTCAGCCTTGATTGAATGTCTCACTTTACCTCATGAATCCCTGTTATGCATATTTATCAAAAACAGACAAGTTCTTTATATTTTTTTTCTTGACTGTTTTCCATCAGTCAGTTTGTCCTCTTGGTCAGCAGTAACAGCTAGCTAAATATCTAGCTTCTACTGCTGAGAAAAAGATCACATTAGCATGGATTAGCAACCCTGTTACTGTGATTAGAGTAGGGTTAGCAAACAACACATAAAACATGGAATAAAAATGCTACCACTGATGTGTAAGCTGAGCCAGTCCAGCCTTTGGTGGCTTATTACCTTTTATTGATGAATATGTTGCAGAAAATTTTAAAACAAAAGGTTGATTTTTCAAACATTTTGAATTCCAAATGTTCTCCAATTCTGGAATGACTTGTATATTTGAATTGCGTCATCAAAATTACTTAAAATTTGAAGATTTTGTTATAAAGACATTTATATAAATCCATACATCATTTAACAAGTCTGTCTCCTGCTCTGAAGTTACTCATTTGAATTGGTCTGCTCCTTGAGATTGTTCAGTGTACCTAAAAAAAGTTGGCAGTGTGATGTGAAAAATAGGCATAATAAGCTACATTGTATCATTCACACCCGTGCAAAGCGTAATCAAAGTCAAAACATGCTAAACAGAATTTTAATTACTGGTCATAACAAATAATTTGACTAAAATGTATCTCTGCTATACCTATTAGAAATACAGAATCAAGTGTAGGACATAATATCAACAGGCTGATGAAACTTAGCAGCAATTAATGTTTAGAAAATGAATAGAACTTTATGCTGCTTCTTTATCTACAGTAGACTATTAGAAAGAAAAACCACAGAGGAAGTCAATGTAAAGCTGTTTACAGCAGACCACAAAAGCAACTGCGTCAGTGAAATATAAAAGCAATGTGCATGTAAAACAAAGGAAACCTGGAAAATATAGTAGGACTAAAAAAGTCAACTGTGTTTTTCTGTGCAAAACCAGTGTGTTACAGTTCTAGTGTTCTGTGGTTAAGTGACAGTTTTTTGATCAGAATCATGAGAAACTACTAGCCCAGCTCTTGTCAAATATTATACACGTTTCTTAAACCTTCAAGCTGTCTTGACTGAGGAGAACACATTCATGGCTGACAAATTAAAGGAAAAATAACATTAAGTGTCTTAGTAAATAGCTTCAGTGTACCTTGGCATTAACTGTCCAAGTCTCTGGAACTCCACTGGAGAGATCAACACTATTCTTCTAAAAGATATTTCATCATATGGTGTTTCGTTCATGGTGATGCAGAGTGCTGACTGACATGTTGACCAAAATCTCCCACTGGGGTTCAGTTTAGCTAAAATCTGCTAACTGTTGAGCCCACATCTTATGTTTCTCATAATTGTCAAACTAGTGACCCTTCATGCCCCATGAATTGAGGCATTGTCATCCTGGAAGATAGCCTTCTCATCAGGATAGAGCACTTTTAACAAAGATGACATCATAGCATATCAGCACCACCAGATTCACTCACTGTTGAGGTTCACAGTTCAGGGTTTTCCTTTAATTTGCCACTCATTTATCGAGTTCATTTTCTCAACCAAACTTCTTTCATTTCCTCCCATGAATAAAGGACATCTGAGCTTGAATTCATTAGGCTTGTGACTCCAATAGATGGCATACCTGGTTTTACCTGATCTAACTTGGATCTTCAAAAAATACTTGAAGATCCAAGATGGCGCCTGTGACTGGCGGTGCCTCGGCTCAGCTCCTGTGTAAACTTTTCATGTTAATTTTTCTGCATATGTGATCATATCAGCCCGACTAACTAATGGATGTGTTTTGGCCTTACAAACTTATGATCGGGTCTCACTGTTTCGTATTAAAGAGACTATGGAGGGCCTGTTTAATACACAGGATCGTTATAAACAGGCGTTTCCTCCCCCCTTGACCATTGACTTAAACTTACCGGAATATTTGTTGCTGTTCCGGGCGTCGGGCAAGGTCTGCAGGAGATCGAGGAAAAAGCGAGGATCGCGGGCCGGTGTCCAGGTATGGCGAAGGCGTGAGGCTGCTCTCAGGTCCACCGGCTTCTTATGCTGGGCCGTGGCTGCACCGGATTGGCTGACGAGGGATAGCAGCTGATTCCAATTAGCTCAGCACCGGTGGAATGGATTGGCAGCAGCCTGAGAAGAGTGACAGGCACACACCACACGCACACACCAGCACTCACGCACGCACACACAAAGCACAGAGGAGGAGCCAAAATACGGCTGTGGCCATAACACCTCCCCCCTTAAAAAAACAAACCAGTATGGTTTGTTACAGTATACACATTACATCACAACAAATCACTAAGCTCTGGACAAAGCATCTGCAACTACGTTTTCTGACCCCTTTTTATGGTGAATCTCAAGGTTATAGTCTTGCAGGATCAGAGCCCACCTCATAAGCCGTTGGTTATGGTTGTACATGCGGCTTAGGAACACGAGGGTGTTATGGTCAGTGAAGACCACCACTGGCAAAGAACTAGACCCGAGATACACCTCAAAATGCTGAAATGACCATAACAAAGCAAGTGTTTCTTTTTCAATGACTGAGTAGTTAACTTGTTTTTTGTTAAACTTACGAGAGAAGAAACACACCGGGTGATCAACTCCATCATCATCTTCCTGCAGGAGTACAGAACCAGCTCCCACTGCGGAGGCATCCACCTCCAGCTTAAATGGTTGGGAAAAGTTAAGGGGCAGCGAGAACAGGAGCATGACACAAAAGGGATTTTGCACTGTCGAAAGCATGCTGTCAATTGTCAGACCAGATAAACTCTGTTTTGGGGCTTAAGAGCGCAGTAAGGGGCTGAATCACAGACGAGAAATTACGACAGAACCCACGGTAGTAACCAGCCATCCCAAGGAAACGACATAACGCTGTACGCGTTACAGGAGTAGGGAAATCACGGATAGCGGCAACCTTAGCCTCTAGGGGACGGACTTGGCCCTGTCCTACCTGTCTCCCTAGGTAGGTGACAGTGGCTTTTCCGAAGTCGCATTTCGCTAGGTTCAGGGTAAGGGATGCGCGTGCCAGCCGAGCGAACACTTGTTCGAGGAGGCGAACATGTTCGTCCCACGTTTCAGAGTATACGATTGAGTCGTCTAAGCACGCGCTGCAGTTCGGCAGACCAGACAACACAAGGTTAATTAAACGCTGAAAACACTTGTTACGAGCCAACCTCTAGGGGCTGGCTGGATGCAACAAAATAACCAGATGTTATTGGTTTAGGTTAAGGGATTTATTGCTTAGTAGTAAAAGGAACGGATGAGTGACAATAAAACACAGGACTAGTGGGTGCTGCTAAAACAAAGAACAGAATAAAACATAACAAAGGCTAACAGAGTTTAAAACTAAGCTAAACACAAAGAAAACAACTAAACTCCCTAGCCAAACCGAACTACAAAAGCAACACCCACCACCAGAAACAAAACCTAATACAAAAGGTGTACAAACAAACTAAACAAAACCGGTGCCTCTAAACAGATGTACTTACTGAGCATAGTTCACAGAAGCTCAGTATACAGAGTGGCTTTTACACATAATAGGCAGACTACAAAAGTGGAGCCTCAGTTTCCACTGACACATAGGCCTCCACACTAAACAAAAGCCGCCAACAGAAAGGTCGGAGTTGTCTGGGCACAACCACAAGTGCTTCCAGACCAAAAGACCACACAACACAGTGATACAAAGCCACAATACAAAGAGAGCACCAGGGTGGACTGGTCGAAGTACCAGCCACCAAGACTAATGGCGTGGTGGGGCTTTATAGTCAACAGGTGTGGTGCTTGGCTGCCTCCGATTGGTCCGGGGAGGAGGAGCTGGAGGGTGGTCCAATCAGGATGGCCGAAGGGCGGGGAGAACCAGACGGAAGCGCAGGTCGTCATCAGCTCTTTGTGTCATCAGCTGAAACGGCCGGCAGCTAGGGTTCCAAAGACTCTGAAAAAGTCACAACTGAACCCACACACAAACATTTCTCCCACACGAAGGCCCCAACAAAACACCCCCTCAAAACGGACGGCACACCAATACTGGTGGCCGTAACACCCCTCCCCTTAAAATACAAACCCCTAGGTTTGTACAAACAAAAAAACCATCTCCATCCACCTCAAACCAAATATCCACCACCAACACCAAAATCAAAATAAGCTACTAAGCAATGAAATCACCTAACCTGTTAAGCTGCGGGACCACTAGTGATCCTGGACCCCTAGTAATCCGGATCCCTAGCTAATCCCAGACGAGCCCCCATTTATGTTACAACCCTGGCTCGTGTAGTGGGTGAGGGAAGTAACATAAGAGCTAGTTGGAAATGGCTTTAAAGATATTTATTAAAAAGAAATGAAAAAGAGATACAAAATAAAAGGAAAACGGAGGACACTAGTTCGACGTGAAAATAAATATAAACAGGAACAAAAAGAGACTCTAAACTAGAGCTATTAATTTAACACAAAAGATCCAAAATGTACCCAATAACCCTAAACGCAAACACAGTGTGTGTAACAAACGATAACGAAAGAGACTAGTGCCTCCACAATGACAGAACGAACGAATGGCTGACAGAGTTTCTAAATCGATGAGGCACGTGGGCAAGACTGGAGTACAGTGACAAGCCGTCGTCTCTCAGGTCCACCGGCTTCTTATGCTGGGCCGTGGCTGCACCGGATTGGCTGACGAGGGATAGCAGCTGATTCCAATTAGCTCAGCACCGGTGGAATGGATTGGCAGCAGCCTGAGAAGAGTGACAGGTACACACCACACGCACACACGAGCACTCACGCACACACGCACACACACACACACACACAAAGCACAGGGGAGGAGCACACACACAAAGCACAGGGGAGGAGCCAGAATACGGCTGTGGCCGTAACACCGACAAATGAATCCAAACTTGACCTTGTAATGCCCAGTCACCCACCACCTCCCACCTGAGAGCGCCCACTGTGTAGGTGTTGCATAAGAAAACCAACTGTTAGTTGTGTAATGGACTTTTGTCTGGTTGGGTTAGTGTTATTGTATGCAGATGCTGTAGTTTTCTTTCTTTCTGTCTGTCTGTCTGTCTGTCTGTCTGTCTGTCTGTCTTTCTTGTCACCAACTTTTTTAATTACTCAGAATATACTGTGTGCTATTTCTTTATTGTGGCTGAGTTTCAAAATTGTGGTTGTCACGATTATCTTGAATGCTTTTTGTGATGCACTGGTGAAGCCTGGGACAGATGCATTGTGGGTGGCAGCAAGGAGAAGCAGGGTGAAGGTCTCTGCGATAGAGCCCCCAGGCCCCTGGAGAGCAGAGCCAAGAAACTCTGTGCTACTAATTAATGTAGACCCCGGTTAAAGAAAAGCCATCCTCCACTGAGCACAGAGGAGTTACAATTTGTCAGATATATGTGTGCATGTGTGTGTATTCTATATACTATGTGTGTTCTTAGCAGCAGCAGTGCTTCAGAGAATAAATTACAGCTTCTCCTGGAGGGTCTGATGGGGACTGCATGAATTTTACAGCTGAACAATCATCAGCTCCCGCTTGACACACACACACACACACACACACACACACACACATACTATGTTTTTCTATCATTGAGGGGATTTACCATTGACTCCCATTCATATCTAACCCCTAACCCTTACCCTAACCCTAACCTTAATCCAGACCAAAACAATGCTTAACCCCAAAGAAACGTTTTTGCACTTTTACTGTTTTCAGTAACAACAACATGGCCAAGAAAACACTGTTTCCATTTGTGGGGACCCAAATGAGGTCCCCACAAATGACATGTTTTTTGGTTTTCCTGTAGTTGTGGGGACATTTGGTCCCCACAAGTATAGCCAGAACCTGGGCACACATCACACACACACACACACACACACACACACACACACACACACACACACACACACACTTATGCACATATTATAGGCTTTCATACACACAAACAGCCTACCATCACGCTTCTGGATGCATCAAAAATTGTGAAAACAGAAAACACTCAAGCTACTTGTTCAGCATACATTACCAGTCAAAACTTTGGACACACATTTTCATTTACTGTTTTTTTTCTTTATTTTCATGACTGTTTACATTGTAGATTCTCACTGAAGACATCAAAACTATGAATGAACACATGGAATTATGCCATAAACAAAAAAGTGTGGAATAAGTCAAGACATGTTTTATACTTTAAATTCTTCAAAAAAGCCACCCTTTGATTACTGCGTTGTACACTCTCGGCCTTCTCTCACTGAGCTTCACATGAAATTTTGTCAACAGTCGTGAAGGAGTTCCTAGAGATTCTGTGCACTTGTTGACACTTTTGCTAGCAAGTGCACACCTACACACATTCTATTCTGAAAGTGGTCAATAAATGTGTAGGGTGTGTGTGTTTGTGCTAGGGCAAACAAGAAAGAAGAGCATATTAATTATAGGAATCTGTATCCTGCTCTTCATGCTGAGTTTCTTTATGTTGTGTTGTTTGCAAATGCACTTATTTCAACTTCACTTCTGTTCATCCAGTTGGTAAATTAGGTATGAATTAATACACCTTTTGTTTGAGGGACCCTAGCCAAATGAGTGTCTAAGAAGGTCCTTTAGGCAAACTGGCAAAATATTGAGGACTTGAGCTCGATTTCTAAATGGTTACCTTAGATTTTTCACGGACATGCTCCTTTTTTTCAGAAGTGTATCTGTACTGGTTGTCTTTTTATCACGCTCTGTTGTCCACACCCATCATTACAGCTGCACACTGACTCATAGTCAGCTCAACAGTTTATCAAGGGACCAGTGCTGCAGGAGAAGTCAGTTAAAGTTGAACTGCAGAGTGTCACCTTGGCAGGGCCACCAAAAGACCAAAAAAACACAGTTGATAACACATTTGCATCACTGATTAGAACTGCATATCATTAAAAGTATTGAACTGATCCAAATAGTGGTGATCAGTGCTTATATTGCTGGATTCTCATTTTTCATCATTTGTGTTAAGCTAGGCTAAACAGGTCCGGGGAGGCACAACAATGAAACAAGCACTGCACCACGTTGAGGGAGAACAGCTTTAGGACAAAAAAGAATTAAATGGATGTTGTGATCTGCTATGATCTGATGCATGATGTAATACAGAAAGAAGAGACAAAAAGTCCCACTAGCCCCAAAATTCTCATCAATAGTGGCATCATAATGGATGATGCAATGTGCATCACACACAGACAACATCTGCCCTTTCAGAAATGACTGCTGTCTGCATTACCGCTCCTCATACATTACATTTTGTCACAGATGCCCATTAAATTTGACCGTAAAGATTTCTCTCTGGAGACCTACATGGAAAGATTTTAACAGTGCCCATTAGAATTCTAGCACTCTTTATTTTAAAGGGTGAGATGATAAGGATCACTCAGGAGAGAATGAAAATGTTTGAACTTTTTCAAATCTAATATGTTTTAGTTTAAAACAAAGTATAACAAATAAATAAATAAATAAAATACAAATAAAAACAAATATGCCCCCTAATGTTTATCAAAGCTATAATTACAACCAGCAAACTTAATTTTGAATTAAATGTGGAACTGAACTGGGAGCCAGTGAAGCTGTTGGAGGACAGGAGTGATGTGGTGGATGACTGAGTCCGAGTGATGATACGGGCAACTGAATTTTGGGCCAGTTGAAGTTTATGGAGGGATTTGTAAGGGAGGACAAAGAGGAGAGAAATGCAATAATCCAGACGGGAAGTGATGAGAATGTAGACAAAGATGGTGGCAGTGTCGGGTTGAGGGAGGGGCGGATGTGCTTGACGATTTGCAGGCGAAAATAGGCAGATCGTTATTGTTGTGAGATTGAAAAGACTGAGTGCTCTTGAGGATGACACCCAGACTCTTAACTTGGGGGAGGGTGAAGCGCAGGAGTTATCAATGTTGAGAAAAAAAGTTGTTGGGTTTGGACAAAGTGGACTTGGTGTCGATGAGGAGAACCTCAGTTTTGTTATTGTTTAATTTCAGGAAGTTTAGGGCGAACCAGGTTTTTATTTCAGTGGTGCAATCAGTGGGGGAGGTGGGCGGGAGAGTGGACGAGGGTTTACTGGTAAGGTAGAGCTGGGTGTCATTCGTGCAGCAGTGGAAATGAATGTTAAATTTGTAAAAGATATTGCCGTGGGGAAGGAGGTAAATGATGAAGAAGGTGTGTCCCAGGACAGAACCCTGGGGCACACCTGTGGAGACAGAGGAAGGGATGGATTTAAAGGACTTAAGCTGAATGAACTGAGTATGGCCAGAGAGTAAAGAAGTGAACTAGTCTAACGGATTGTGGGTGATGCCAACATAAACCTTTGGTAAAACCTTCAGTTGTTTTTGCTGCTTTTACTGTAAGAAATGTATGCATAACTTGGTGGCTCAGAACAAAACTTTCAAAAGTTATTGCAATATTCTCTTTTTTTTTTTCAATTAATAAAACATTAGTCCACCTTTGTCTTGTGTTTTTTTCAATAGACCTGAAGCTCCAGTTCTCAGTTACAGATGTGACTCAAGTGCAAAAGTAAAAATAGATATTTCTTCCTCTAGAAGTACACAAAAGACCACATAAAGTCACATTAAAGTACAGAGTTATGTACAAACATATGCACAGATGCACTAACTTCCCCACAAATATTTCACATATTTTGTATTCTCCTTGTCACACACCTTGCTGTCTGTGCTGTGTGTCCCTGAGGCCACCTCCCAAGCTCTCAGGTACTGATGCTGCCCTAGTTTCCCTGTTGACATGCACACAAATTCATAGACATCCTCTGCCCTGTCCCCAAAGCACAGGGATTCCATTGGCAGGTGCACACAGCATGAAATAACAAGCGACAATCAGTCACACCATTGTGCTATTTGCACAATCATGTGCAAAATTTACATATAATTGCAAACACCATGAATATCATGGCAAGTTTAAGTTTCAAATAACTCCTGATTTTCTATGGTGGAATTATTAAAGCACAGGCATATTTGTCAAAAAACAATAGTGAATTTTAGTTCTTTCACGGATTTATTAAAGGTCTTCTGGAAATATGACAAAATTTGCTGGGTCACAGATATACATACAGCAGCTTGAATTGTCAGTTTTAGTGATGTAGAAAGCTGTGTCACTAAAATTTCCTTAGTGGCACAGTGTCTTAACTTCTTTAATTGCTTTCAATGGACTACAGATGCTGACTTCTCTGAGCCCATTTAAATAGGGCTTATTTGACACACTCATTATACTCAGCCATAAACACTACACTGGGAAGGTCTGAGGAACTCAGCAACGATATGTAAAATCAAGCTATTGACTTGAATAGGTCAATAAAGTCACTCAGAGCCATTTCAAAGCAGCTACAGATCATCTGTGCTCACAACTGTAAGTATAAAATGCATGATATACAGTGCCTTGTGAAAGTATTCGGCCCCCTTGAACTTTTCAACCTTTCGCCACATTTCAGGCTTCAAACAGAAAGATATAAAATTTTATTTTTTGTCAAGAATCAACAAGTGGGACACAATCGTGAAGTGGAACGAAATTTATTGGATATTTTAAACTTTTTAACAAATAAAAAACTGAAAAGTGGGGCGTGCAATATTATTCGGCCCCCTTGCATTAATACTTTGTAGCGCCACCTTTTGCTGCAATTACAGCTGCAAGTCGCTTGGGGTATGTCTCTATCAGTTTTGCACATCGAGAGACTGAAATTCTTGCTCATTCTTCCTTGCAAAACAGCTCCAGCTCAGTGAGGTTGGATGGAGAGCGTTTGTGAACAGCAGTCTTCAGCTCTGCCCACAGATTCTCGATTGGATTCAGGTCCGGACTTTGACTTGGCCATTCTAACACCTGGATGCGTTTATTTGTGAACCATTCCGTTGTAGATTTGGCTTTATGTTTTGGATCATTGTCCTGTTGGAAGATAAATCTCCGTCCCAGTCTCAGGTCTTTTGCAGACTCCAACAGGTTTTCTTCCAGAATGCTCCTGTATTTGGTTCCATTCATCTTCCCATCAATTTTTACCATCTTCCCTGTCCCTGCTGAAGAAAAGCAGGCCCAAACCATGAGGCTGCCACCACCATGTTTGACAGTGGGGATGGTGTGTTCAGGGTGATGAGCTGTGTTGCTTTTACACCAAACATATCGTTTTGCATTGTGGCCAAAAGGTTCGATTTTGGTTTCATCTGACCAGAGCACCTTCTTCCACATGTTTGCTGTGTCTCCCAGGTGGCTTGTGGCAAACTTCAAACGAGACTTTTTATGGATATCTTTGAGAAATGGCTTTCTTCTTGCCACTCTTCCATAAAGGCCAGATTTGTGCAGTGTACGACTGATTGTTGTCCTGTGGACAGACTCTCCCACCTCAGCTGTAGATCTCTGCAGTTCATCCAGAGTGATCATGGGCCTCTTGGCTGCATCTCTGATCAGTCTTCTCCTTGTTCCAGGTGAAAGTTTAGAGGGACGGCCGGGTCTTGGTAGATTTGCAGTGGTCTGATACTCCTTCCATTTCAATATGATTGCTTGCACAGTGCTCCTTGAGATGTTTAAAGCTTGGAAAATCTTTTTGTATCCAAATCCGGCTTTAAACTTCTCCACAACAGTATCTCGGACCTGCCTGGTGTGTTCCTTGGTCTTCATGATTCTCTCTGCACTTTAAACAGAACCCTGAGACTATCACAGAGCAGGTGCATTTATACGGAGACTTGATTACACACAGGTGGGTTCTGTTTATCATCATCAGTCATTTAGGACAACATTGGATCATTCAGAGATCCTCACTGAACTTCTGGAGTGAGTTTGCTGCACTGAAAGTAAAGGGGCCGAATAATATTGCACACCCCACTTTTCAGTTTTTTATTTGTTAAAAAAGTATAAAATATCCAATAAATTTCATTCCACTTCACAATTGTGTCCCACTTGTTGTTGATTCTTGACAAAAAATTAAAATTTTAAATCTTTATGTTTGAAGCCTGAAATGTGGAGAAAGGTTGAAAAGTTCAAGCGGGCCGAATACTTTCGCAAGGCACTGTAGTTGTGTCATTGCCACAATTAGAAAAAACGAATACACAAAGTATCACCTGCTTCTGAAAGACAATATGTCAGGAGGTCAAGAGTCAACCAAGAATCACCAAAATGCAGGTCTGCAATGAATTAGAAGCTGTGGGAACACAGGTGTAAATGTCCACAGTCAAGCATTACTGTGGACAAAGAGACTTCAATGCAATTCTGGAGGAACGTTCTGTGATTGAGGAGAGAAGGAGAGGGCTTTAACCCCAAGAACATCAAACTCATTGTCAAGTATGGTGACGGTAGTATTATGATATGGGACTGTTACCTCCACATTCTTCAGGAAAACTCAAAAGTATCAGCCAAAGGGTTGGATCTTGGATGCAGTTGGTTGTTCCAACAAGACAATGACACCAAACAGGTCTCAAAGTGTTAAAAATATTGGCTTAATCAGACTAGAATTAAGGTTTCATTTCATTTCATTTATTATTTTATTTGAATGGGACAGTGCATATTAATGAACATACAACGATGTAAATATGCCAGATTTAGCTCAAGGCTAATTTCCATCTGTTGTCCCATGGGGTAAAAGACATACCACCAAAACAAGAACATACAGGACATTAAGCAAAAAAAACAAAAACAAGACAGGACAAAGATACAATATAAAAACTAAACTAAACATTCAACCACAACCTACACTTTTCCCTCTCACTCATACACACATCATCCTATCGTTTAAAACTGACATGCTCTTGTAACTTTCTGAATGACTCTCTAATGGTCACAAGAGTGTTGCTGTAACAGCCATTCTTTAAGTTGCCTCTTAAAAGAGACATAGGTGGTACTTTCTCTAACTGTCATCGGTAGATCGTTCCAACTGGAGCAGCCCCTAATGGATAGTACATTTTTTGAGAATTCACAACCACAATATTGCACTTCACAGTCCCCCCTTACTGTGGAGCGAGTGTTCTTTAAGCTGGACTTTTGTTTAATAAATCCATTAAGTGGTGGCGGGGCTAAGCCATTCAGAACTGTTGAATGTCTCATATCAACATTCAGAAATGTTGATATGAGACAATTATTTTTTTAAGATTTTAAAACTTTCAAATGTTAAAAACTTGTATTTCTCTATTAGAACGCATATATATGAAATGACTGGGGTTTTTGATCATGTATCTTAATAGCTTTTTTAAAAAACTGCTCTATTGGTTTAAGTGCAATAACACCAGCAAAGGACCAGACTGTGAAACAGTATTCAATGTGAGAAAATATCATTCAGTGAAGGTAAGACTTAGCTGCCTCTGTAGTGATGAATGGTCTGATTTGTTTAAAGTTTTGTAAATTAAATCTGATGGTATTTGCAACCTTTTTCACATGTTTTTTGAATGTGAGGTTGGAATCTAATGTGACCCCAAGATATTTAAAATGGGTTACTAATTACACTGATCTTCGCAAATTCCGGACTTAAACTTCATTTAATAACTGTGGACTGTGTTGAAGAAGCAAGTAACGTCAGAAAGCTTATAAATTTAGTTAACTGCACCAATTCTGTCATGAGGAGAAGAGATACAGCCAGAAGCTTACCACAGCTAATGAAAATGTCTTAGGAATGTTTAACAAAATATTAGCATTGCTTTATGTATATTTATGACCTGACAAAAGTTGTCATATTTCCAGAAGATCTATGATACATCTATAAACAAACTGAAATGCGTGTTTGTTATTCTGTGACAAAGATGCATGGGTTTCAGGGGTTCAATTTTAAATGGAAAAATTTGAGTTACAAGAGTCACTGGAAACGCAAAACTGCTGTGACATACATGGTCTTTTAAAGTGTATGTAGACTTTTGTTTGTGAGCGTCTATGTTAGTATGTGTGTACGGACAGAGGTGAACAAACAGGAAGGTTGCTTGTGATTAATTTGGTGTTTACAACCAGAATGCTGGCTTTCCCCATCCTGTTAAAACGTCCCACTGACTATTTGCTGAGCCTAATGTGCAGTAGGGCGTGGTGCAGAGTCATCCATCATCCCGGCTGATTAGAGGCAGACGGTGGCATCAGCCGATAGAATCCCATTCAGGAAATGACTGGGCACCCACACTAACTCATGAAGCCTTATTTATTATTGCACAGCAGAGTATGTCAAAATGTTAGTTCATATTTTTCCTCATATTTCTGTTCTTTGCTGTACTTACATGAAAGTGAACAAAATGTTTTCTTTTATTACTCCAAAAATCCACTTGAGAATGCAATAACAGTAAATAAATCTAATGTCGTTTAACCAGTCCAGTCTACAGTTCAGTAGTACCTTCAGTCTGTTTCTAGCTGTCATGTAAATTCTACTGTATACACTCTGAATTAATAAGATAGTGGAAGAGAAAAATTATATACTCAGTGAACAAAGTATGGATCAGGTTCAGGGTTCAAACAACATTCATACATAATAATAACGTATTCTAGTTAAATATTGCAAATGTTAACTGACTTTTATAATAGGTTTACCAGATGTTTTTGCATTCAGTGTGAATGTTTTTGCATTCAGTGTGAATGCAAAAACATTCACACTGAATGTGGGGGTCAAATTAGGGAGAACTTTGCCAGATTTTACATTTGGTTTGAAACGGTAAAATAAATAACACTGTTAATAATTATTTCAGCATTTATTATAAACATAAATAAATAACGCCCAATAATTCTAGGGGTGCTTAAAAAAAATTAAGGGGTGCTCAAGCACCCCTGAAAATGGTCTAGCTCCGCCCCTGGTATGCTGTATGTAGCCTGGACTGTCACTTTAACCTACTGAGTTTCACCTCTTCCCAGCAGAAGCAAGCTAAATGGATTGTAGAGAGGATGTGGTTGCACTGATGTGGTGCACAATATACTCTTCTCCTTGTCTGTCCTACACCCTTCTTCCTAACTGACTTGTAAGGAACTAACGTAAATGACTTATGTTTGTGTGGGAAAAAAATACTTTCACATCACTGATGTGTTTTAGAATGTACCTTGCATTTCTGATTTCACCACATTGTTTGTTGGTGTAATCTGTGCTTTTCTGTGCCACGTTGCAAGAGAGTCTGAGAGAAAGACAGAAACAGAAACATATTCATTGGTTCCAAATGTCAGTTGTAAAGAGAAAAGCAAGTGTCTCTTGCACACATTTGTTCTTTAATAACTTTTTAAAAAATATATATGATGAATGTCTCAGAATTAAAGGAAAAATATACATTTTAAAATCCCAGCAAGTGTGATACACATTGTTGATGTAACAATAACTTTATGCAGTGGAAAGGAACAGTGAATTATAAAGTTTTAAGCACACCAGATGTGATTGAATGTTATTTTTATAGGTGATTTGGTTAATTTTTACAACTACAAAGACTGCATGAAATACCCTCTCGTGTTCATCTCACAACATTTCCTTGCAATGCATTTTCTTTGCAGCTCTGGATTTCTATTCATGACACTTGGCAATGTTAATAGATATATTGATGTGCAACTGACCCTTTAAGGGTCAGTTGCACATCAATACAATAACTTTTCCATAACAATAACTTTTCCATATTTGTCAGGCCAGGACAGTTAAATCTATATTTGTAAGAGATAACAGCTTTCTCCTACAAACTATGAAAGGCAAATCTCCACTCTGTGATGAACCACCTGGATCTACTCCAGTAATGGTGAAGGGTTTAGTTCAGGCACCTGGACTTATTCTTGTGATCTTGAAGACATTTCGCCTCTCATCCCAGCGGCTTCTTCAGTTCTAAAATTAGTTTGGAGAGTCCCAGGCTGATGGCATCTACTGAAAGAGTAAAGAAATCATTCAAGAACAGATGTTGAATCCCAATGAGGTATTAATATGCTAACAGAGTGGGGTCTGATGAGAGTCGTTGACTTAACGGCCCAATGAGTAGCCTCCTACCTATGACTCATCATCATGTGAGTTGTTGGGCTCACCTAAGGAAAGGTGTGAAGAGTGGTTAAATCTTCTGGGGGGAGTTCTCACGGCAGCTTTATATGTTTCTGAGAGATGGTGTCTGAGGCCTCCCCCTCTGTTCAGAGTGGGTCGCTCTAGATGAACATAAATGTTCTCTTTCACTCCTCTCTCAAACCATCTGTCCTCTCTGTCTAGAATATGTACATTTGAGTCCTGGAAGGAGTGGCCTTTCTCCTGTAAATGTAAATGGACAGATGAATCTTGTCCTGAGGTGCTGGCTCTTCTGTGTTGGGCTATGCATCTGTGTAGAGGCTGCTTGGTCTTACCAATGTAAGGATCTGGGCAGTCCTCACTGCACTGGACTGTGTAAACTACATTGTTGAGTTTGTGTCTTGGTGTTTTGTCATTTGGGTGAACCAGTCTTTGTCTGAGTGTGTTTTCAGGTCTGAAATGAACCGGGACGTCGTGTTTGGAAAAAATGCTCCTCAGTTTTTCGGAAAGGCCTCCAACATAAGGGACAACAATGTAGGAAAGATAGTGAGCCAACTACCACCAGGGAAGACCCAGACAACAAAAGAAAGAACATTGTTGTTGACAGACATACTCCAGTAATGCATTTTAAAAGGAGATTGTTACTGTAAACTCCTTTGCTGTCATTTTAGTACTCAAACAAGCTTAATTTAATTTCAAGTTGTGTGCAGCCTGAGGATCTGTGAAAGCCTACCGACCTGTTCAGATTGTATCATGCTCCTGTCCTAAGTGGGCTGGGATAAGCTGCAGCCCCCCTGACCCATCAGAGGATAAAGCGTTGTATAGAAAATGGATGGATGAATATTGAGTTGAATTTACAGTTGAACTGTAAAATGTCCACATATTCATAAACAATTTCTCTTTGTGTGTCATGCAAGCCTTCTCATGGAAGTATGTATATGTATATATATATATATATATATATATATATAGGTGGGGTGCCTGAACTGCTGTAGCTTATAAATTTGGTTTATATTAATCATAATCTAGCTCAATTACTGCAGCTGTTTTAAACCTTCGTATTTGCAGATTTTACTTCATCGGTTGAGTGTATTTTGTGTTGGTTGTACCTTCTGTCAGTCACAACCTTATGCTGATATGTCACAATGCCAGTTACCTCCTCTGTCGATATTATTTGCTGCACTGCATGCAGCCTGAGCCAGGCTGGCCGGGAAGTGCAGAGCACAATAACTGTGAATGAGGGAAGCAATAACGCTGTTGGTTCCCTCATCAAATCAGAGCCAAGTGATGCGCAATAATCAGCAATTGAAATCAGAGGGAGGAAGAAAGCTGAACTGACAAAATGGGAAATGTCATCATAAGAAGAGCAATAATAAAGGAATCAATGAGGTGCAGTTGTGATGCACTTCTTGGAGGCAATATAAGTCATGAAGAAAGATAGAGAAGGAGACCAAGTGTTAGAATTTGGAACACAATGCAGAGTACTTGCCTGTTGTCGATACAGCGTATTTAAGTTTCACCTTTAAGTTCAGTTTAGAAAAAAAAGGACAGCATATATTTTCTACATGCTGTAATCTAAGCAAAAAGTATTTCTGAAAGCATCTGAGGTGAGAAATAAGCTGTGTAGTTGTCAAATCTGTCCTCGTCTTCGTTGAAGGACAGCTGCTTTAGATGTTTGACGATGTTTTGATGAAAGTTTTGTGATGCTTACCACACCGAATTTGGATAAAGTACAGGTCAATTCTACTTTATACAAGTGAGCTGTAGACAGCTGTGGGGAGGCTTGAAATGCAGCGCAATGGAGCCAGCATGCAATGCAGTGCCTTTCACATAGACAACGAGAAAAGCACTCAGAGCGCAGTACTCAGCCAATATACTCAGTTGACGTATCATTTCCGACGGATTATATCTGTATTAAAAATTACCTTGTGCTGAGCACAGGCATGTGTAATGCATGTGCACGTTATGAAGTTATATTGATAAGTATTGTTTAAATTCTTCCAACTCTGAGGCTCCACTCTGTCCTCTGCTGTTCTGACCCGCATTCACAAGTCAAATCAATCATCCATCAGCAGAAGTGCCGCTGCAGCATCCCAACGTGAACACAAGTAACTTCCAGTCACTGAAACTTTGTGCAACCCCCTAAATTCTCCTTTGTTACCAAACATAAGTTCCGATACGTTTCCAAATTAGCCTACCATCAAATTAGCAGCTGCCTCAGCGGCTATGGTCTATGAACCCCTTCCTCTTAGAACACCATCTCACTGTTATATTGGCCCCAAAATTGAGTTGTAATATTGTGTTACCAGCTACCAGCTGCGTTATTTGTTCTGTGTTGTTGTTGTAATGTGTGTTAATAGTGTGTTTTTGTTAGTAGTTGATATTGTGTTGTTAGTTTAACAGATGTGTTAGTTTAATTAATGTATATAAATAGAAGTATAGTTGTCTCCACTTTTTTTGCTGTTCACATTTCAGTTCCTAATTTGTATTGATCCAGCTACTGAGCTTTTATAAATAACTTCCAATTAAATAAATTCCCCATCATTCCTAAAGCTCTTCTTGATTGCACAACAAAAGGTGCTTCATATGCTGCATTATTACAGTCATCTGATTTCAATATGTCACTGGTTGAATATATCAGCTCGATTGTGTAATAATTCTGCATAAAAATTCAAACTCCATTTGAGCATACTTTTTCTGTACACATGCCAGATTTAGCTAGATTTCCTTGTACCATTCCTGGACAGGTGAGATTCCAGATAAACAGGGACAACACAATGCAGAAAATATCAACATTTCTTGTGGCCCTTATCAAATGTATTTTTTTGTACTTTTAGTATACAACAGAAATGAATAAGTTCAAGCTAGCTTAGCTGCATGAGTTTGATTATAAAAATGAGCTGTGAATACCATGACTTTCTCAGCTTGGGACCTCAGGTCTGTGTCTATCTGCATCATGGCTTCCCCTGGAAAAGAACTGCCAGGGGATAATGGGGAAAGAAAAGATACAGAACAATTAGTGAAACACTAAAAATCAGATGAAACACAGTTGTAGCAGTAATCTGAATGTATGGAATAAGTCATAGTACTCCAAATCAAAGACATGATGATCATTCTTCTAAAATGACACAGTGTGCTATTTCTACAATATAGCTCTGAAAAACAGATGGGTTTGATATGACACAGGGGCTATCAATCGAAATCAGGATTTCTGTGATAGTTTAAACGCTGTAAATAACAGTTAATGCCATCAACCTCTGTGGATGGCTTCAGAAAACCTGGCTTTTTGTTGAAAAAACAAGAACAAATAAAACAATAAAAAATAATTAGCAAATTTAGCTTTGCTAGAGAAAACTAGAAGAGACCTGATAAATATTGGTTGTACATTCTTTGGTCAGAGGAGATAAAGATACATTTGCTGGGCTCAGGTGGGGTGAGGTGGGCTGCACAGTCGCACTGCACAGTGGTTAGCACTGTTGCTTTGCAGCTAGAAGATCCCTGTTCACATCCTGGCCTTTCCGTGGTGTTTCTACATGGAATTTGCATGTTCTCCCTGTGCATGGTTGAGCTTTCTCCAGGTTCTCTGGCTTCCTCCCACAGTCCAAAAACATGCTGAAGTTAATTGGTGATTCTAAATTGTCCATAGGTGTGAATGTGAGTGGGATTGTTTGTCTCTCTGTGCTGCCCTGTGATAGACTGATGACCTGTTCAGGTGTTCCTTACCTTCACCCTAAGTCAGCTGATATAGACTACAGCCAACTCTTAAATGATGAGCAACTGAAAAAAGTTTCAGAAGAGTGCTAGAACATCTCTCTCGAAATTTGCCATTCCCATTAGAAATGACAACACAGACACAAAAAGATTTGAAAAAAGTATAAAATATTCAACTCTCTACTGACCTTTGTTGCAGTGAGGTCCTAAAGTGTAGCCTTTTTCAAACACTACAGTGTGTACCTAGCTCATAAGGAAACATGGTACTCTAGCGTTGCTGCCATAGGAATACATCCAGTGTGTCTTATCTGAGCTGGGTACATGGAAGGTCAGAGAGCCATCTGAGGGCAGAAGTATCAGAGACAGGTGAAAGGAAAACATTAAAGAGCTACGGTTTCAGTGAGGCAGCTGTGGTTTTGCTGTAGTTGAGACACTAGTGCTGGTGATATCAGGCTACGGTTCCAACCAGGAAATGTGAAAGAACTGTGAGAGTGATATGACTGCTTTCTTTTCTAAGTTAAAGTTTGGTTTAAAGATGAACTGGATGTCATGGTGGGGCATTAGCATCACTTCCCTTCACTGTCATTTACACCAGAATGGCTGTGAATATAAGAGCCAACAAAAAATGTCTGGTCACAGCGATTAGTTGTGCTTGCACTAAAAATTTAATGTGTGAGAAGTCACTTACTTGCTTTACTTTTAAGTCACACAAATGAACAAAATCACCTGTGCAGTACATTATGCTACCTACAGATAGACTGTAGAACATACACAATACATTGTACTGTGTTTCACCTGGGTTACAGCTGAACCTCAAAAAAGAAGAATTATACACTGCTCAAAAAAATTAAAGGAACACTTTTTAATCTAAGTATTGCATCAAATCAGTGAAACATGTGGGATACTGATCTGATCAAGTAAGTAACTGAGGGGCTTTTTAGTCAGTTTCAGCTGCTTTGGTGTTCATGCTTTGGTAACAATGAGACAACCCACAAAACAGGAATGAGTTTACAGGTGAAGGCCACTGACATTTTTTCCTTCCTAATCTTTTCTGACTGTTTTTCACTAGTTTTGCATTTGGCTAGGGTAAGTGTCACTTCTGGTAGCATGAGGTGTTACCTGGACCCTACAGAGGTTCCACAGACAGTCCAACTCCTCCAGGATGAAACATCAATGTGTGCCATTACCAGAAGGTTTGCTGTGTCTCCCAGCACATTCTCAAGCAGATGGAGTAGATTCCAGGAGACAGGCAGTTAGTCTGGGAGAGCTGGACAGGACTGTAGAAGGTCCTCAACCCATCAGCAGGACAGCTATCTGCTCCTTTGTGTAAGGAGGACCAGGATGAGCACTGCTATAGCTCTACAAAATGACCTCCAGCAGACCACTGGTGTGAATGTCTCTGATCAAACAATCAGAAAAAGATGTAATGAGAGTGGTCTGAGGGCCCAGCGTCCTCTAGTGCCCGCTCTGCTCGCTGACTGGCACCGTGGAGCTCGGCTGGCAACACAGGAATTTGCAAGTCCCCCACTGGCGCCCTGTGCTTTTCACAGATGAGAGCAGGTTCACCCTGAGTGCATGTGACAGACATGAAAGGGTCTGGAGAAGCCGTGGAGAACGTTATGCTGCCTGTAACATTGTTCAGCATGACCAGTTTGGTGGTGGGTCAGTGATGGTGTGGGGAGGCATATCCATGGAGGGACACACAGACCTCTACAGGCTGGACAATGGCATTCTGACTGCCATTAGGTATCAGGATGAAATCCTTTGACCCATTGTCAGTCCCTACATTGGTGCAGTGGTCCTGGATTCCTTCTGGTGCATGACAATGCCCAGTCTTATGTGGTAAGAGAACTCATGCAGTTCCTGGAGGATGAAGGAACTGATACCATTAGCTGGCCCTCATGCTCACCTGACCTGAATCCAATAGAACACCTTTGAACATTATGTTTTGTTCCATCCAGCATCATCAGGTTGCTCCTCAGACTGTCCAGGAGCTCAGCGATGCCCTGGTCCAGTTCTGGGAGGGGATACCCCAGGACACCATCCGTCGTCTCATTCAGAGCTTGTCCTGACATCGTCAGTCATGCATACAAGCACATGGAGGCCATACAAACTACTGAATACCATTTTGAGTTGCTGCCAAGGAATTTCAGCAAGATGGACCAGCCTGCCACATCAGTTTTTCACTTTGATTTTGGGGTGTCTTGAATTTAGCCCTCCTGGGGGGTTGATAGTTTTCATTCCCATCAAACAATGTGGCATCTTTTCATTCCTAACACATTATCCAGTCCATATCAATACTAATATCCAGTTTGTTTTTCCCCCGCATTGAAATATGATGTATTTTCAAAGTGTTCCTTTAATTTTTTTGAGCAGTGTATTACTATCAAGTCAAGTCATTTTTAGACAATATCACAAATGTGTGTCAAAGTGCTCTGTAATCTGTATAAAATATGACACCCTCTGTCTTTAGACCCTTGAGGTGGATAAGGAAAGTCTCCTCTAAAATGTCTTTCAATGGAAAAAACAAAACAACCAAAAAAAACAAAAACAAAAACAGAAAAATGAACATGCTAGAAGAGGTGTACTGACACCAAAGTAAACACACCTGAGTCACACGATCATCACTATGAAGATGTACAGCAGATGCCTGCAACTTCATCTGAAAGTCATGTTTTAAAACAATGTTTTATTAAACTGGTAAACATCATCATATGGTATGGAGATGATAAAACATTGTTGATGAAGAACTTTGCTGTATAGTGAATATTAGTGAATTACAGGTGTCATACTCACACAAATATATAAAGAGCACAAAACATGAAATCTTTTCACTCATTGTAAATGTACATTACCGTTTGAGGTCACCCAAACAATTCCATGTTTTTCATGGAAACTCACTTTTTTATTCACGTGCTAACATAACTGCACAAGTGTTTTCTAACCATCAATGAGCCTTTCAACACCATTAGCTAACACAATGTAGCATTAGAACACAGGAGTGATGGTTGCTGGAAATGTTCCTCTGTACCCCTATGGAGATATTCCATTAAAAATCAGCTGTTTCCAGCTAGAATAATCATTTACCACATTAACTATGTCTACACTGGATTTATCATTCATTTAATGGTGTATTCATTGAAAAAAAAACTGCTTTTCTTTCAAAAACAAAGACGTTTCTAAGTGACCCTAAACTTTCGAATGGTAGTGTATAATTAACATATTTTCAGTTTAAAACATGGGGGAATTTTTTCAATGCCAAACTTAATACCCCTGAAGTTATGAACACGTCTATGGTAGCGTGGAGGTGTGTGTGTGTGTGTGTGTGTGTGTGTGTGTGTGTGTGTGTGTGTGTGTGTGTGTGTGTGTGTGTGTACTTGTTTCTGCTATTCCGGTGGGGACTTTGACCTGACTATTTGCTATAAAGGTGGGGACTTGTCTTACGGTGGGGACCTAAAATGAGGTCCCCACGGGTGGCAACACCGTTTTCTTGGCCATATTGTTGTTAATAAAAAATGTAAAAGTGCAAAAACGTTGCAAACGCATTGATTTGGTGATGGTTAAGGTTAGGGTTAGGGTAAGGGTTAGGAGTTAGATATGAATGGGAGTCAATGGTAAGTCCCCACCGGTATAGAAAAACAAACGTGTGTGTGTGTGTGTGTGTGTGTGTGTGTGTGTGTGTGTGTGTGTGTGTGTGTGTGTGTGTGTGTGTGTGTGTGTGTGTGTGTGTGGAGAGTGTTAAAAGCAAAGCCATGTATTTTCCTCAGCTGTCACAGTCACATTCATTGTTTTCCTCTCCAAACTGTTATTGTTCCACCCGTTACCCATTTTCTCTCAGCCAGCCACCCCCCCACACACACCTACACATAAACACATCACAAAGACTAACACATCACAGACATAGGAGCACTTTCACCGTGTCACCAAAAACCCACAGTTGGAATCTTATGCTGGTGTACCCACACGCAAGCGAACTGGAATGTGACATGCAATCACAACAGGAGACATTTTTCAGTGAAATTTTTGTTCAACAAACGTGTCAAGTAGTGAAAAAATTACTCTTCTTTCATTTTAAGGAAGATGTGAGAAGAACAAGCTATCACAAAGAAGGAAATATGTAAAAGGAGCACAACAAAAAACAAAACAAAAACTAAATAGTATCAACCTTTTATTAAGATGAGTATTGGCATAAGATCTACAAACTTAAAACACAAACTGTTCCACATGCAAATGGGGTATGATGTGGATAAACAGACACACTATATGGACTGCTTGTGTATAGTTCAGTACAGTTTACCATAACATTTAGCTGTTAAATCTCTACATGAAACCCTCTAAATGCAGCAAACTAATCATATTTTCGCACTACATAACTAATATGAGAGATACAAAACTTTTTACAGTCAAAATCTGGTAAAATACAGGTGCTTGTTATTGGCTTGGAGCATCCTTGCTGCGCATTGGGTCTCCTTCTCCCAAACATTCAGGGGTAAGAACCTCGGTATTGATTTTGATCATTAACTAAGCTTTCGACAAAACACAAAACAATGTACAACCATGTTTGTATGAAGTGAGAAATATCTCCAAAACCACAGGCATGTTGTACTTTAGCAACACAAAAACATTTTTCATACTTTAATTTTCTCGGGATGGACTACTTTATTTATTTACATGCTTCAGCACCAGAGATGCAGCTGAAATACAGACTGTGCAGAATTCTGTTGTTACACGTGTGGAAAACCAGTCTCTTCTAATATCACCCCAGTCTAGCAATTTCTTTGTGGAGTACATTCAAAACTGTTTTCCTAATTTACAAGGCCTTACATGGCCAAACATCAGAGAACATCACTGAAGTTTTAGCTCCTTTGCATCCAAAAAGACTTCTTAGATGTGCTAGGTTAGGCCAGCTCGCTGTTCCAGAGTCTAGGTTCAGGTCATAGGGTGATTAAGTATTTGCTGTACTGGCTTTACAGCAATCTTCTAATTCCTATTCAATCACTTGATACTTTTCCACTTTTAAATCCTGATTTAAAATACATTTTTATAGACATGTCTTTTCACAACTAGTCCTATTTCATAACATAATACAGCTTTGTTGTCCAACCTCAATTTAATACTTGTCTTAACAGTGAACCCATTATATATATATATATATATATATATATATATATATATATATATATATATATATATATATATATCTTATGTTTATAATTCTGTGGGTCTTTTCATCCCTGCTGCTCACACTGTTATTACTCAATTTAAAAATAATTATGACATCCATTATGAGGGGGGACAAACATGACATGGAAATAATTAGCACCACCAGAGAGCACTAAAATACTCTACAGTGGCAACGATAGTCATTGTGTTTTTCATGTTTCTCATCCATTTCCCTGACACTCAGGAGAGAGACAGTGTGTGTAGTAAGTGAGAAAGAAGATGAGTAGTAGAGGAGGCCACGCTGTGTGTGCTCAGAAAGTCATTATGTTGGTCCAGGTAATGGAAGGCCTGGGGAAAGTGTGCAATAAGCAGGGCTCAGCTTATCTCCCACCTAGACTGGCCTGAATACCATTAATTACCTGTTCCCTACATCTGCCTCAGTGCTCTGTTTTTCCTCCCCTCCCCAGTCTGAGTGGAAGTGAATTTTTCTTCTCCAGTCTTGCTCTCACCAGCACAACCACCTTCACCACTACCACTAGCACAGCATCCTTTTTCTGTGTAACACTTATCTGAATTCATATGCTTCACTGGGGCTTTTGATTCTTGGTTAGGTCTAAAACTGAACTACTACTTCTACTTTTTAGTCTGAATTGGGGGAATGTTGTGTTCATGGTATAAAGAAACCTGCTTGTTGGACAATTGTTCGGTGATGGCATAGAAGCAGGCAAAGTCAGACACTGCAGCATTGCTGCAAAAGTGGGAGACAACAACATGTTTATGTTCACTGGATAGTATAATAGGTCTTATTTGTGGTTAAATTTAGACAAATAGCCATATTGCAAAGACATTGTATTTGCTGTTTTACGTTCATGCAGTATTTCATGTTTACAATATCCCAATATTGGCCAGGCTCAAAAAACAAAATTATCATGCTGCTCTTTCTGTCATTTACATTTGTATTTTGATGCATAATGAACATTGCAGTCTCTGTGGGAGGCTCCAGGCTTAGAGCATTTGTATACCTGCAACTGTCAAGGCCACACTTCTTTCTTAAAAACTTTTGCAAGGCAGGTTTTGTCTTCCAGTTCTGTTAATTATTGTAGCTTCTGTTAACCTTCGAATAATCACTGTATAATAACCTTACAGCGTTAGAAAAGAGACAAAAAATACAGAAAAACTCATCTAAAGTCAAGGGAATGCTTCCTCACTGCCTGCATATTTCATTAGACCAGAGAGTGAGCCTTGAGTTGACAGCTGACTATCGCAGAGTGCATGTCCTCTCCTCAGAGCTTTGATTCACCTCAGTCAAACACTTTTGCTTCAGCTCATCAAAAGCCCATATGCAAATATTTACTTTTGACTGATAGACAAAGGCCCCGCTGTGGGTTAAACTCATGTTCAGGTGCAGTTAGTGTATGTGGAGATCATTATTCCTAAGTTATGTGCCATCCTTTGAATGTCTTGCCAGTGGCAATGTAAAATATAAAATGAAGTGTGGTGGCCAGGAGAGCTTCCAGTCTTTCTGTTGACACATAGTATATTTTTAAAAAGATATCTGTGTTGTCGTGTTACAGCAATGTCCTTGTGAATTTGAGTTAATTATTAGATAAAGATGATACATTTTTTGAATGTGTTTTTAATGTAACATTACTGATACCATATTTAACTTAAGTTCCTAAAAGACTTAGAGAATAGTTCATTTGAATTAAGGCATTTGTGAGTATGTCTTTGTACTCTTTTCTTATCTCCTTTTCTCAGCTATAACTGATTATGACACAATAGGAAAAGATTTTCCCTTAGGGCACCATTAAAGCATAGGATCAACCAGCTATAGCTGGCTTTAAAATTACAAAAGAGCAAATTTTCTTCCATAGCTCTGGACATAAAGACATTTACAACTCTCAGACAAAAGACAAGGTCCACTGTAATCAACAGTGCAAAGGACATCAAAACACATCTCACCAATTGTGGAGGACAAAAGTTCAAAAAAAAAAAAAAAAACATTTCCAAATATATCATAAAGCTTGTGCTGTCAGGAGGAGGACACAGGTAAGTAGACTTTCAGAGGATTCTTCAGCACACACTTCAAGATGGGAACATCAAAACATGTTTCTGAACCTTGTTTTGGCTGAGTGACTGGCTCATATTCTCAGGACAACAAAGGACGTAATGGTCACCAGAACTACCATGGCCAGCTTCATGACCAGTCTCTACAGGAAGTGGTGCTCAAAATCTTGATAAGCCACATCAAAGGATCCCTGCTCACTCTTGGCAACTGACGCTTTGCTCTGAAGCTCGACTCCACTAAACAGATATCACTTCACAACTTAAAGATAATCATTCTTTTTTTTTTTTTTTGGTGCAGTCCTCTTCTCTCAAATCTACTAGCCATGTATGTCTGTATGTCCAATTAGAAATTAAACAATGTTCAGTGTGTATACACTGTGTCCAGTCTCGTTTTAATTCTCTGTCGACCAGAAATACAAACCTATAGATTATGTATTACTATACTGTACCATTCATATTTCTAGAAACAACTTGAAACCCTCTTTAAAGTGTGACTCTGTAGGGCAGCACCTGGAAACCAGCCCTCCCCAGAGGAGGCTCCACTCTGTCCACAGTTACTCTGACAGGCTGACCAGATCATCTGCGCATCAATCATCCAAATCATCGCTGCATTACCGCCATGAGCACACATGTAGCTTTCAGTCACTGAGAATGTACTGCAACTTTCTTAATTTTCCTTCTTTGCAAATTGAATTTTCAAAAAATTTCATAATGGCCTACAACCAAATAACGGCTGCTTTCAGGTGTGGTCTAATCATCCCTCAGTCGCATAACACAATATTCTCACTCATCATCACAGCTTTGTGTATTTTATGTTGTTGTCTTGTCTTAGCGTGCGTTACTGTTGTGTTGACCCTTGAGTAAGACTCTATGGTCTGTCTCTATTGTAGCTTTGAGGAGTATTGAAATTACTATGGATATGATTACTGTCTCCAGATTATAGGGTGTTAAAACAGAGATTTAAAAGGCCAATGACAAAATGAGAGCAATCTCTGCTGCTCTAATAGAGGAGATAAATGGTTTCCAGATCTCTCAAATACCTTATTTTTTCAAGGTGAATTTATTTTATCGGGTCATGCACCCAATTAATGACTAGATAGATAGTAAGATTTCAAATTTGAAAATATCAAGCATCTCACTATTATAGTAGCGGAAGCAAGAACACTTTAATGCAAACTAAAGAGTTTCATTTTTTGTAGGGTAGTAGGGGGTGGTGGGGGCAAATAGTGTAACAACGAGACATACCATTAAAAGAGAGTTAAATGTGGATGTCCAGAAAGCAACCAATTTTGGACAAAGCCAGAACATATGAAGCATGTAACTGGTACCTCTTTACTCACCTTATTTTGGCCCAGTATATGCAGTGTTTAAGTGTGAACTTTATACGAGTATGGTGGGCTCATATGGAAGAAGGATAAATTCTACTTAAAACTTCCTCCTTCTCCTCATCTTAAACCTATGGTCCAGCGTAACAGCTGGATAGCTCAGTGACTAACTCCCTTGACGTTGGCACAGGAGATAGGTGTTTCAAATTCCGATCAGGATGCAGTTGTCCAGTAAGGACCTTTCGGCAAGGTTCTCAGTGCTGCCCCGCCTGCCCTCCTAGTGTTGAATCTACTCTGAAATGTACATCACTTAGGATAAAAGCATTTGCTAAATTAAATTGTAGAATTGTCTAAGTCAGCCTCCCACTCTTGTCTCGTGGTGAGATGAATGAGGAAGAGAGTCTTAAGATGCAATCATAATAATACCTGCTATAAATGTGTCATGGTGCATTTGAGGTGGGAATCTTGGAAAGTGAGAGTTGTTATTTTTTATTGTTTATTTTTGTTGAAATCGCTCATCTGAAACGTGCAGAAGTGAAAATAATTTAAGACCAAAATGGGTTCTGAATTGGTAATAAATGCACAGAGACAAACTGACCACTACATTATAATTTAGGCATTTGGGTATCAAAGATATCTGGGTGCAAAATATTGATGACAAATGTTTGCAAGACATTTCTTCCGTCTGCATCTATGCTCGGACCCAGTCACGAAGACCAAAATGACAGGTTGACCAGTGAAGTATGCTGTGGCTGTTGGCAGGCCAGTATCAGTAGGCAGTCGAGCTGAAAATCCAGAAGGGCAAGTCCCACAGATTTGTTCTATAGTTGTAAAATAGACTTCACTATTCTTCTGAGACTTTTACTCCACATAAAGCAGAACATAGTTTGATTGAAGAATGAAAACTGGGACACACTGAAAAAGATAAATACGCTTGCTCTTTCTCTTCACCCTTCATGTGGCTGTGGCCACAGTCTTATCAGGTTTGGTTTGCTGCACCAGACCAACACCTCTCATCACACCACAGCCATGCAGCCACAGCTTCATTACTGATGTCACTGATTCACACATCTCACATTATTATTATTGACATTATTTTTCATAAAACTCTCCTGCTGGCATTACCTGTGTCTTTTCCCATTCTTGTCATTGCGTATTTCCCAGGTTATGACAGTATTTCTTATCAAGTTTGAGGATTCGGAAGAAAGTTTCAGCAATTCAGACCTCCGTTGCTTAGTAGAGTGTATGGGAGATAATATGACCATGGAGATATTATTGTTAAATGATACACATTGACATACCAGTTGATGTGTTAATTTCCCCAGTGGTCTTAATTTGACTAACAAAGGTGATGGTATAGTATTTGATCATGAAACAGAATTAAATCTCCAAGCCCTATAGCCAATTGACTTCTCTGGAAAATGGAGGCCCAGTAACAGTGGCACATGATCAGAAATTGCAATACATTCATGTGAAGAGGACTGAATGTTAGGTAGAATTTTTTGTGTAGCGTTAAAAACCTTTTTTTTTTTCTTGAGAAGGAGTGGTGTACTGCGAAAAAGAACAAATAATTATGCTTGATGGCATTGTCGTACCATACCCGTCTAAGAAGAACTAGATATCTCTTTTTATGCTTATGTATTACAGAATGTGACCATTTTAGACTAAAGGAGGCCAGACATAGTCACAAACCATCCTAATGGATCTTCAGTTGCTGTTAAGGGGCTGGAATGCACATTGTTTTGAATAGGGATGGCTAGACCTCTAATTATAGACTGAAATTTAAAGGGGGAGGTTTATGAAATTCATTGATTTAAGTGTGTCTCTTGCTTAAACTCTATATTTGCATTAAAAAAAAACCAGTATCTGGTGATGTTATGGGTTCTGGAGGTCACTAACTGCAACCAAATATTTAAAGTTGCATCCCTATTTGGATGTAAATACCTTCAAATTAAAGCTGAAAGTCTGCACTAAAAGCACATCTTGATTGCTTCTTTTCCAATCCATTGTGGTAGTGTACAGAGCTGAAATGCTGAAAACTGTGTCAATGTCCAAATGATCCTGACTGTAACTGATTTATCAGGTACAAATTTGTCACACACCGTGATGAACAAGACTATGGTATCTGCTAAACAGCAATCTGCAGGGATAAGCTGATAAACAAAGTCAGCGGATCTTGCACATTAGTCTGTCAAAAATAAACAGGCCTGTTACATGCTCAGAGATGCCTCTACTTACTTACTTTGCACACAAGCAAACTATGATAAGAGGACCCTTAATAACATTTACTTTTTCCTTTTCATTATTTTTGTTTGGCAATAAACTCTGCATGTGTTGTCAAAGTAGTTTCAATGAAACCTGTGCTGACATCCACACACGACCTGACTCACCCCTTGGACCTCGAGCAACAACCTGTGTGTTCTTTATTAATCTCTCCAAGGTGCAGACTTGTGCTTTTTTCTAGGCAGCATGAATTTTGTTCTTTGTTTCTCTGAGTAAATTTTGATAAAGAATTGATTCTTTTGACACACGTACACACACACACAAACCAAACCTCAATTGATACCTGTTCTCTAAAAACAAGTCTTCACCCTCAAACATGGCTGTTTGCCGAAAATGGTACTCACCATGTAGCAAGTACAAGAACACACACACGCACACGCACACACGCGCACACACACACACACACACACACACACACACACACACACACACACACACACACACACACACACACACACACACACACACACACACACACACACACACACACACACACACACCCCGAGTAGTTGTTTCCTCCATGTATGTTTTCTGGTTTTGCCTCTCTGGATCTCATTGTTTCTAGACCTGGGCATTAGTAAATTTGCGATGAGCTCCCATTGTCAGCTAAGTGCCTTTGTCAGCAGTGACTGACATTTCACTGGACCTTCACTGAATGTAGCATGAAGTCTCTTTCTCCTAGCCCCGGGTCTTGTTTGGTGTGGTTTGTGGAGGACTTTCAAGGAACATATCTTTATTACTGCATCTTTACAGTTATTTTGCAAAAGTTTTTGCTCTTTTTTGAATATGTTGATTCTACTTTTAAGACTTGGGAAAACTGTCTTGAAACTTTACTGAAATTCAATACTGTTGCATTTCTGTTAAAGATCGTTCCTGGGCAGTGTTTACTCTGTCACAGCCAGCACTCAAAGATGGCACCAGTTCCTTGCACTTGTAGATTTGTCACATTTGATAAGTGTGCATATATAGCCACGTCTAAAGGCTGAATAACTTACCCCCCTCCAGGTGTTGTGAGCTTAATGAGCTTCTTATATGTGATGAAAATTTAACCACAGCTAACATGGCCCTTCTCAAAACTTAGACATGTAAATAATCAGTTGTGACTTATTTTTAACTGCATCTACCTGATAACTGTTAGAACTTTGCAACCTTTGAATGACCACAAATCTCCTGTCTTAGTTGCATTTTGTAAAGCACTTCATCTGATTAAGTACTTAAACCTTAGTGATCTCATCTATACTCATTAAAATGTAGATTCTCGCACTATCCACCTTAATGCGATAGTTTTAAGACAGACATACACATAACACAAACGATTTTCTGATGTATCCTTGTTGCTTTTTATATGCATATTTTAAAGTAAAAAATATACATAGAATTAACTTGTCTGTGCTCTCTGCAGGACAGACTATGTGAAGAAGACACTGTTTCTATGACCAAGTGCCTATTCAGACATTTCTGTACTCTGTTCTTTTCGATCCTCTATTATTTTCTTTCTGACAAAGCTGGAATGCTGTTGGACTGGTGTTATGAAGGTCAGGCTAAACATGGTCAAAGTTTGAATTAGTTGAAGTGTATATCTGTGTGTATAGTCGATGTACTGTATATAAACTATTCTGCTTTGTGAGTGCATAGCCACACTCTCTGTTTAAAGACAGACATAATATTAAGTGATCTGTGCTTATTCCATCATTGTTTGTACACTGAACATGTAGGTACTGTTTATCTTGGAAAGAGTGTGTACTTTTATTAATGACACACAGGTTTGTGAGCATAACATCATACACAAATCACACACATACATTTGAATATCTAGAATGTACAAACACACCATTACATATGAACATGATGAATGTAGTAGTTGTACGTCAAGCATGACCAAGTAGCTCATTCTTTGTTCAAGTACCAGTTAGAGAAAGTCTGTCTTTCCGGTGTTTGTAACACTCCATCCTTGTGAATGTGTGAATTCACTCATTATTAGCATGTGCCAAGCTGTGTTAGCCAGTCCTGCTGGGAGGGCCACAAGGGTCTTGGCCTTCTTCGTGATCACTCTCTTCCTCACCTCATTAAGTTGCCACCTCCAACTCAATTATTCACACCATTTAGCACTTAGTCAGCCCTTCATTCCATCTCTCTCTTTCTCTATATCCTTTTCCTTCTGTCTCCTCCACCTTTTCTTCACTTTACTCTTTTTTTATACCTTTCTTACATAGTCATTCTCAGTCATCATTTCAGAGAAACTAAAAGTAATTTTGAACATTTCGTCCATTTATCACTGAATGTTGTATTTTCAGGATGGATGTATTTTCAACATGTAAAGTCAGGCCATACCTGTAGAAAGCGACTTGCACGCGCTTTGCTATTCTTCGGTACCATTTGTTACTCTCCTTTGAGATCTTTTAAAGAAATGCTAATGTGACAGTAATATAATGCAACGTGCTCAATTGATGCAAGGCTGTCACCCGAAGTAGGAAATAAAATGACCAGTCCAGTTAAAGGACCTGAGATAGTCAGCTCATGTCCTTCTACTCATTTTAAAAACCTGAAGCATCTATATAAATCTAAACATTTCATCATACTGTCAATTTCTCTTTCATGTAATCTTATGTAACACTGCTCAACTTTTGTAACTCATTAAGTGACATTGTTTTTGTCCTTAGACCTTTTTCTTCAGATGAAGAAATGTAATTTCACCTTTGAAAATTACAAACTTTGATTATTCCTCTGCTGAAATCCTTTACAACAAGACCACTAGCTGTGCCAGTGTAATAGTCCCATTGAAGCAACATAAAGGAGACTAGAATATGTTTGCGTTACAGTGTTGTCAGTTTAATTTCATGCCCTGAGCAAAAACTCTTTCGATTTGTCATCTGTCTTATGAATAAAAGCAGATAAAATAAAAAAATAAATACAGTAAGCTTTTACTGGGTGAGGGCAAATGTGTGTGGTGGCTGAATCATTAAAACCCTAACCCTTCCCGTAATGCAATAATGGAATGAACCATGAGTGCAAATGGTTGTGAATTCACTAATTTTCACTTAATTTTGTGAGTCAGGATGTTCTCCCATTCTCATCAAGTTTGTGTTGTCCAACTAAGTTGTTCTCAGAATACCGGGAAGTTTTTAATGCAATGAAATCTGACTCCAGACTTTACAGTCCAATAAATGGCCGTTCAGAGGTTTCTGGATCCTATCACCACCATCATCCTCAGCCATCTTCAGAAGTCAGCTCATTAAGCGTGGTGCGTAGTGACCACACCAACACAGATGTCAGCCAAATAAATGGGGCTATAATTGATTTTAGTCAATATCCTCTCCTCGGTGTGGGTGTGAATCTACCGATCGGAAGCAGGCTCCAGGGGACCGAATCTAACAGCTTGAATAAATGCAGTGTGGTGGGTTTCTGATAATGGCAGTCTGTACAAATGCTTATGGGGATAAGCTTGACTTTAGTTTAGCTATTTAAAGAGCTAATGTGGAGTCCCAGCAGTTACCTTATAGATAAAAACTATTGACTGCTATGTTGCTGTGTCTGCAGGCACCCTCGTCACTTTTACCTTTGTATATTACTTTCCAGTTCACATCTGTGTTCAAGCAAAGCATTTATTCTCCCTACAAATGTATTCATTGCAAATTATTACATATGGTGATAGGACACTCAAACGCAAATTATAAAAAAATCTATTTGGTGGGCATGGATATGAAAATGACTGTGTAGGCAACATGCAATAGATTTGAAATTGTGATGGGAAATTTATCCTGTCTTCTGTACTTCATTAGTCTTTTTGTTGTCAGAGTGGAAGTAGCATCGCTAAATTGTTAATTAAGTCACATTATCGGCTCACCTAATTGGCCATGTCAGGTCCAAGGCATGCATCGATACATCCTGGTAAAATTCCCCAGTTTGTATTTTTTCTCAAAGGAGCAAGTGAGCAAGGAGTTGGTCATTGACAATGTTTGCTGTTGACATTTAGTTTTGAGTTTTCTTAACCCTCTTAAATGCTGGCTGGAATCATCCCCAGTAAATAAATGAAAGAACCATACTTCACCACTACTCTACTACTGTGTGCTGCATTTGTGACATCAACTCAAGTAGGATCAGATTGTGTATATATATATATATATATATATATACACAGCGGTATGCAAAAGTTTGGGCACCCCTGATAATTTTCAAGATTTTCCTTCACAAATCACTGGTTGTTCGGATCAGCAATTTCAGTTAAATACATCATATAGCAGATGAACACAGTGATATTTGAGAAGTGAAATGAAGTTTATAGGATTTACAGAAAGGGTGCAATAATTATTTAAACAAAAGTAGACAGGTGCATAAATTTGGGCATCCCAATAGAAAAATTACATCAATATTTACTAGATCCTCCTTTTGCAGAAATAACAGCCTCTAAACGCTTCCTATAGCTTCCAGTGAGGGTCTGGATTCTGTTTGAAGGTATTTTTGACCATTCTTCTTTATAAAACATCTCTGTTCAGTCAGGTTTGATGATTTCTGAGCATGGACAGCCTGCTTTAAATCACACCACAGATTTTCAGTAATAGTCAGGTCTGGGGACTGAGATGGTCATTCCAGAACGTTGGACTTGTTCCTCTGCATGAATGCCTTAGTAGAATCTGAGCAGTGTTTAGGGTCGTTGTCTTGTTGAAGTATCCAGCCCTGGCATAACTTCAACTTTGTCACTGATTCTTGAACATTGTTGGCAAGAATCTGCTGATACTGACTGGAATCCATGCCACCTTCAACTTTAACAAGATTGCCAGTACCTGCACTGGCCACACAGCCCCACAGCATGATGGAACCACCACCAGATTTTACTGTGGGGAGCAAGTGTTTGTTTTGGAATGCTGTGATCTTCATCCACCATGCATACCGCCCCTTTTTATGTCCAAATAACTCAATTTTAGGTTCATCAGTCCACAGCACCTTCTTCCAAAATGAAGCTGGCTTGTCCAAATGTGCTTTATCATACCTCAAGTGACTCTGTGGCATGTGTGCAGAAAAGGCTTCTTCCGCATTACTCTCCGCATTTCGCTTCTCAGATATCACTGTGTTCATCTGCTATATGACATATTTCACTGAAATTGCTGATCCGAACAACCAGTGATTTATAAAGGAAAATCTTGAAAATTATCGGATGTGCCCAAACTTTTGCATACCATTGCACATATGTTTGTGTGTGTGTGTGTGTGTGTGTGTGTGTGTGTGTGTGTGTGTGTGTGTGTGTGTGTGTGTGTGTGTGTGTGTGTGTGTGTGTGTGTGTGTGTGTGTGTGTGTGTGTGTGTGTGTGTGTATCCTACCAAATAATGTTACCACAGCTACCATGGTAAAATTAAAAATGAAAACTAAAATGAAGGTAGCACTAGTGAATTTGAAAATGCAAAATTCTAATGTTTATTCCTCTGGAAAACATGACTGGAGACTGCAGATTGAGAAAATTTAACATATTAACTATGGTTCAGCTTAAGGAAAGAGTATGTTGCAAGTCTTTAAAACCCATGCTACAGGACATTGGTGACTAGTTATCTTGGTTGAAGAATGGAAAATGTAGTCCAACTGAGAAATTAGCAAAAAAACTTTGTGTAGGAATTTGTAATGTAATGTTAGTTTAACTTTTGTTTATTGGATCTATGATACAACGACCCTGAATGTCTTTGAGGAGTTTCATGGCTATCTGTTTATAGTCTTTTGGATACTATGCCATGTCCAAGACCAAAGTCTGGGACAGACAGGTAAACAAATAGGTTTATAGTCTGAATCAGTCAGGCCACTTGCTTTGATGATCTCGAACACAAAGCTGTCTCTACAGATCCGAGAATAGTACTGCACTGCTCTGGGAAGCGTTGACAGTTCATGCTTCAGCAGATGCTTTTCTTTTTGCTTGTTGGATCTGAAGCAGGCTATGTGAACACTCTGTTACACAGTCAGATTCAAACGGCTGTTATGGGTGGCCAGCGTGTCACAATAAACACTGCCCTCCCTCCCCCAGCTCCTTCTCTGTACATTACATGGTTCCTAGGGGAAATTGGCACAGTGCTCTGGCAGTAAACATGCTTCATTACAAGGCCTTTTGTTTTCAGGCAGCAAAGACGCATCCAAATCAATTCCTGCTTACTCTTTGATCTACCATACCAGAGCTTGTGTGCTGCATAAGCACTGTACATTTTACAGAGACACTGGCGTAAGGCGCTTGAGAAACACAGATGACTGTGCGACAAAGATGGCTGTTATTAACTCAAATCTCAGTTTGTGTTGTTGCTGTAACACAGAAATGCGCTTGCGCTACTTCTTTATTTTATAGATTTTTTAGAAGAAAAAAGCAACAACTCCTAGAAAAAGCAAATACCATACAGCCTCTGAAAACTCTTTTGCCCTCCTTGTTTTTTGTTTGTTTGTTTTAGCCAGACTGAGCCACATTAAAGGCAGACTTTACACCACTAGATTGGAATTAAGAGTCCTTCAAGTGAATCTACTGTATGAGACAGGTAGATAGGACTCAAAAATGGAAAGGAAGAGGTTTATAGGGGAAAAAAAGAGTGGCAAAGAAAGTTTGCTCTAAACACCACAGTTGATCTAATTGCACCATTAGCGTAGTAATGGAATACCAAATTTTGAGAACGAACAGAATCAAATCATCACTTTACAGTAAATTTTCACTGTCTTCATCAAAATACATACAGCAATTATCTGTATGCAATTGTTTGTTTATGTTTACAGATTTCCCTTACAAAGTGGGTTATTTGTGCGCAGGGGCCAGTTTTTATTTCTGAACATCACTCATGGAAATTCCATTTATGTGACACTATCGTGAGTCCACTGAATGACCTTCCTAGGTGCTTTAGTAAAAAACAACTGGAATTTACTTTTAGGTCCTTGAACACATTTCACCTCTCATTAAAGAGGCTTCTTCATTTCTGACTCACTGATGGGGAGTTTCATATGTTTATAGTCACTCCAGCTCACAGAACTAAAATCCATGAACAACACACGACTCAAATGCCTGCAGGTGTGAATGTTGTGAAACCAGGCGGTCCAGCAGAAGCAGTAACAACGGTCATGGAGCAGCCAGTTTACACAACAAAGGGTATGAAGCTGCCATGTCAGGAGTGACTCAAAATGTTAATTGGTCTATTTCCAGTTATTATGTTATTATGACATCCTCTACCTTCTTGTGAGCTCAATAGTCTTATCTCATCTAATTTAATGGTGCTCGGTTGCTACTCCATTTAGCCGAGGCTGTACATGTATTTAACCACCTGCCACGAATGTACAGTGCCTTGTGAAAGTATTCGGCCCCCTTGAACTTTTCAACCTTTCGCCACATTTCAGGCTTCAAACATAAAGATATAAAATTCTAATTTTTTGTCAAGAATCAACAACAAGTGGGACACAATCGTGAAGTGGAACGAAATTTATTGGATATTTTAAACATTTTTAACAAATAAAAACCTGAAAAGTGGGGCGTGCAATATTATTTGGCCCCCTTCCATTAATACTTTGTAGCGCCACCTTTTGCTGCAACTACAGCTGCAAGTCGCTTGGGGTATGTCTCTATCAGTTTTGCACATGGAGAGACTGAAATTCTTGCCCATTCTTCCTTGCAAAACAGCTCCAGCTCAGTGAGGTTGGATGGAGAGCGTTTGTGAACAGCAGTCTTCAGCTCTGCCCACAGATTCTCCATTGGATTCAGGTCTGGACTTTGACTTGGCCATTCTAACACCTGGATACGTTTATGTGTGAACCATTCCATTGTAGATTTGGCTTTATGTTTTGGATCATTGTCCTGTTGGAAGATAAATCTCCGTCCCAGTCTCAGGTCTTTTGCAGACTCCAACAGGTTTTCTTCCAGAATGCTCCTGTATTTGGCTCCATTCATCTTCCCATCAATTTGAACCATCTTCCCTGTCCCTGCTGAAGAAAAGCAGGCCCAAACCATGAGGCTGCCACCACCATGTTTGACAGTGGGGATGGTGTGTTCAGGGTGATGAGCTGTGTTGCTTTTACGCCAAACATATCGTTTTGCACTGTGGCCAAAAAGTTGGAGTTTGGTTTCATCTGACCAGAGCACCTTCTTCCACATGTTTGGTGTGTCTCCCAGGTGGCTTGTGGCAAACTTCAAACGAGACTTTTTATGGATATCTTTGAGAAATGGCTTTCTTCTTGCCACTCTTCCATAAAGGCCAGATTTGTGCAGTGTACGACTGATTGTTGTCCTATGGACAGACTCTCCCACCTCAGCTGTAGATCTCTGCAGTTCATCCAGAGTGATCATGGGCCTCTTGGCTGCATCTCTGATCAGTCTTCTCCTTGTTCCAGGTGAAAGTTTAGAGGGACGGCCGGGTCTTGGTAGATTTGCAGTGGTCTGATACTCCTTCCATTTCAATATGATTGCTTGCACAGTGCTCCTTGAGATGTTTAAAGCTTGGGAAATCTTTTTGTATCCAAATCCGGCTTTAAACTTCTCCACAACAGTATCTGGGACCTGCCTGGTGTGTTCCTTGGTCTTCATGATTCTCTCTGCACTTTAAACAGAACCCTGAGACTATCACAGAGCAGGTGCATTTATACGAAGACTTGATTACACACAGGTGGATTCTATTTATCATCATCAGTCATTTAGGACAACAATGGATCATTCAGAGATCCTCACTGAACTTCTGGAGTGAGTTTGCTGCACTGAAAGTAAAGGGGCCGAATAATATTGCACACCCCACTTTACAGTTTTTTATTTGTTAAAAAAGTATAAAATATCCAATAAATTTCATTCCACTTCACGATTGTGTCCCAATTGTTGTTGATTCTTGACAAAAAATTAAAATTTTATATCTTTATGTTTGAAGCCTGAAATGTGGCGAAAGGTTGAAAAGTTCAAGGGGGCCGAATACTTTCACAAGGCACTGTAGGTCATTGAATTTGGTATCCGTACATAAGGTACACATGCATAACACACGCCTGTGCTCAACGCAAGGTCATTTTGTTTGTGGGTATATTTATGTTAAATGATCATATTCTATGTTGCTGTGATTTCTGATCATCATTAACCAATAAATAAATGCTGTCTTTCTAAAAACAAAACAAAACAAAAATACAAAGCTGCATTTCTAATAATGCCATATAAGGGAATGAACAACCTTGACGGGGTACTGCGCTCTCTGAATGATTTTCTAGTTCAAGCATGGGACACACACCACCATTGTGATCTTCTGAATGCAGCATAATGGTGTCTGCTTTTCAGTTAGCTGAGTCTGACTTTTCAATAGGATATCCATCCATGGTCACCCAGACACAGTGAGCAGTTCATTTAACACTGCCTAGACAGCAGCAGAGAGGTGGTTATAGGCCACAGGAGTGGAACAAACACCATGTGGTCAGTCAGATCTAGAGACATCATTTTGGAAGAACACTCAGACATTTTGGGAAATCTGCTTGCTTGCTGTCTACCTCTGAGACAACGCACATTATCAGTATCAGTTTAATCTGTGTGCAGTGCATCATCGTTTTTGCCTAACTTAGCACAAAGAGTGGAAGCAAGGAAAACTGTTTGCCAAGCTTTGTCAAAAATGAAACATGCACTTCCTAATAACTCTAAAGTTAATATATATTTTTTATATATCTATGCATCTTATACATTTTCTTGATTCTTGGACAGTGACAACTCGGTATAAAGTATATTGAATGAAATATTTCAAAAAGTCAGCACTTTTAATAGGGCTGCCAAGTTTGAACAGTGTCTTAACAACACCCAGGTCACCATTGGATGAACTTGTGACTAACTCACAGGCTAATTACTAGCAAACAGAGCTACTTTACTAATGTTGACAGATGCATTTGTAACTTTTGATGGAGCCTCGCTAGCAATCTTTCCTGTGGAAATACTACTAGAAATTAGTTAACTTGCAAGTTAACTGTAAAAATTATCCTGTCAAGCAACTTGGCTTTGCACATTGAGGAGATCTCTGCAGTCTACTGAAAACTTGGAGTTACTGCCTCAAAAAACCCTGACATAAAGTAGGTTGGACAGAAGAAGGCTTTGAAAAATGAAAGCTTGCAGATTAGCTCAAAGAACGGTCAAGGACGAGGATTTAAAGGGTAATCCCCAAACTCAGCTTTTTCTCTTTGATTTTGTCCTCATCTTTGAAACCACATGTTTACTTCTGTAGATGTGTTACAGATGGTGCTCTTTTCTTTATCGACTCACTGTTTTCATCCAAACACTCTGGGGATATGAAATGTATATCACAATTCTCCACATGCGCAATGTGAGATGGGACCAAACTAAATCCTAAATTAAAATATTATTAACATCAGTGCTGACTATATGAACATGCAATTGCATCTGGAAACGTTTGATTCAGTGTGGCACCAGTACCATGAAATGAGGATTTTCCTTTGTTCGCACTGAACATGTGAACACATGTTAGAATCAGGACAGCGAGTGTAAGGACAACAAATGATCTGCACAACAAGAGACGAGATGTGCTAAAAGCTACAGCATCCCTTTAAAGCATAGGCATGTCTGTGCATCCCAGTGTGCACAAACACCTGCTAACAGGCTGGTTGCAAACATTATCATCTCTTAAGAATGTATCTACATTCTGTGCGATGTGATTTTAAAATAATACTACATTCTCAGAATGAAAATAACCAAAAATAATACCTAATATTTGGTGTTTTAGTGGACTGAGGTGCAGACCATTCCAAAAGCAACGTACAGGGAACCCAGAGACCCTTTCTCACACCTGTAAATTCGTTAGAAAATCAATTTAGAAGACAGCTAATTCAAGACTCATATCCAAATGGAACACGTAAGTTGCATGTTTACATCAAATAACCATTCACAACTTTCTTGGAGATAACAATGCATCTCCCTACCTCCACCAGAATCTGATAAAAGTCATAAAGTGTCAATTCAGAGGAAAACCACACCTTCAGACAAGAGGAGATTGAATTCTTCACTGTGACCTTCTGACCTTCCTGTCTGCCTAACATTCAGACCTTTCAATACCACCATTAACTGAACAGTTAAAGCTCAGCACCACCCCTTGGGAGGAACACATCCATGATTGGTTAGATGCTGATATGAATTAAAAACTCTATCAAATAAGTCACAGGAACACAATAATGGCTTTAGTACTTGATTTGTTTTACTGGGGCTATTTCTATTGTTTAACTTTTTAGCTTTTTAACTTTGAACAATTTGGGGCTTTTTTTTCCTTTGAATTTGGGATTATTTTTAAACAGGACTTTGTCCTTATGCACGTTGTGACCACTAATTTTAGGCTTGTTAAAGACTCTTTTCTACAACTTAAACTGGGGCTTTGTTTTTCTATGTTTTACTTAAAGTTGGGCTTCTTAAGTTAACTTTTTTAAAGCAGTGGCACGCACATTTTCATTGCTACTATGAACTTTGACTCTTGTTGTGTTTTAACTTTGGCACAATTTCTTAACACAACTACACCAAAGTGCCTCCTTATCCAGCTGATCGTCACAGCTACACATCCTGCAGCAGCGTTCCAATCCCTCCTATAAAGACTACGCAAGTAGCATTTTTCTTCTGCTAGAAATTATTATTGGCTTCTCACTTCCAAAGTATTTCTAAATTGATGACCATTACCATGTATTTCTTTGTTTGGGAACTGGAGGTCGGTGAAATTTACTTTTGATATTGAGACTGATAATTATAAGTAGGTTTTATATTTTTTTAATATTCAGTCTGGAATATTATAAATTAATTTCCGAATTCCATATTCGGGGCTGCCCCTGATAAATGAGTGCAATTTTAATCTCTCTGTACACCACCACAATGGATTTGAAAGGAAACAATCAAGATATGCTTCAAGTGCAGACTTTCAGCTTTATTGTGTGTGTTTACATCAAAATCAGTTAAATTTCAACACATTTTATATGTGCCATCCACCTTTTTAAAGGGCCAAAAGTAATTGGACAAGCTAACAATCAAGTTGTCACTTTTAATATTTGGTTTAAATCCTTTGCAGTCGATGACAGCCTGAAGTTGGGAACCCATAGACTTCACCAGATGCTGGGTTTGGTCCCTGGTGATGCTCTGCCAGGCCACTGCTGCTGTTGTCTTCACTTCCTGCTGGTTCTTTTTTTCGCTTCACTTTTCTCTGCTTGACATTGCATTTTATTTATTTTTTTAATTTTTGTTTGTTACTTTGTTTGTTTTTTTACAAGAAAATACCAATATGTATGTATATCTTTACAGCTGATTAAGTCTGTCAGTTTTGGAATAAACAGAGTGTTGACTGTAGTAGAGTGAGTAGCAGCTGTTTCTATTATAGTCAATGTAGGATCCATTTTTTGCCTCATCCATTCCCACCCGCCCTCTACGAGCATCTCCCCGACCCTGGCCCTGAAAACCCGTGAGACATGCCTGGTGCTCAAACATACTCTACTTTTCTGCTGGACCTATATCTTTTTTCACTCTGTCTCTGCAGTCTCTGCTCTTTCCTTCTAACTCTCTTTTCAGTCCATTTATCTCATTATTGTCTGGCTATCTCCAGTGGTGTTGAAAATGAAGTGTTAATCTCTCTTCTCATCAATCTCCTCAGCCCAGAAGTGCCCAAGTCTCTCCCCGCGTTGCAAAATGATGACTGGCACTTTTGCTTGTTTGGAGAAATAAGCATGGGGGCTAAATTGAATTTTAATGGATCGCGCATCCCCCCAGTGAAAGGTGCAATCCATTACTGAATGATTGTAATGTTATTTGTTGCCAGTGCTGATTTATGGTACGTATAGTGCAGAGGGCCAAAGGTGGGCACGCTGGGGAAGGAAGCTGCGTTGCGTGTTGATGGGGTTTTAAATATGGCACAGTAGAGATAAGAAAGCAAGCTGAAGATCATATTAGCTGTTTATTCATCTCCTTTTGAAGAGAAATGGAAGTAGCTGTTTCGGTCTAAAGAGTATGGACTTGGATAAAATGTAGCTGCAGTTGCAGTGGATGAACGTTTCTCTGAATAGATCATCTGGGGCTTGTTAGTCATCAGCCATTGGTGGAACATTGTAGTTTTACTGGTTAACAGATGGACACCATCATCACGGCTGAATGCATCTTCATCTAAAGAATCCTTAGTTCTGTTTTTAATAGTGCTTGGGTACTGGCTATATGATAATTTTGACGAGGTATTAGGAGGGGTATGGTATTTGATTTCAATTAGATGCATCTTGATGCAGTTCCTTAGATGTTTGGATGTCCAGGGTTAGACAGAATTTCTCTCTAGGAATGTTCCATTTCTTCTAAAATAGTCTACCATCAAAGTTACAGCTTTGAGATAGGATTTCAGGATTCTCTGTGTGTTGAACTAGAATGTTCTGCTCCTTTGTGCAATACCACATACATATCATCTTATACCATCTCTACTAAAGCATCTGTCAGTGCAGGACAAACACCAATAAATCACAAGCAGAATGAGCCAGGGGGGTCCAATGCTTGGAGGCAGGGGCCAGTGATGGTCAGGAGCTGAGGAGCTGAACAGCCCTGGGAACAAAGGTTGCTGTCATCCTCTGAATCCAGCTGATTTTGGAGCAGACCTTGAAAGGGCTCTGTAGGCAGTCCTGTTTTGCAGGCTGATGGAGTGAAATCAACAGGTTGTAGAGAATGTAATGACACTCTCAGTGAAGAAGTTAAGTGCCCTTAGGAGGTTCCTACTGACACCACCAGTGCCTACTTCCTCAGTAGGCACTGACGCTTCTGGCATTGTCTAGGATCTCCTCAGTAGTCAGGATGAAGAGCAGAGGTGAGAGGACACAGCCCTGAGGGAGCCAGTAGAGGTGAAGGAGAGTCTGGGGTAAATGTTACTGACCAGTGCTCTCTGTGACCTGTTAGTCAGGATTAGCTGGTTCTCCATGTTGACATGGTGGGAGAGTTTCTCTGACAGGATGTGTCGCTGTCATGTTGAATGCAGAGGAGAAGTCTGAAAAGAGGGGTCTGAATGTGGTGTTGGATTGTTCCAGAAGCTTGTGTACAGTGTCTAAGATGTATAGTGATGCATCATCAACACCCCTGCTCACACAGTACATGAACTGGAGAGGGTCCATCAGAGTTAGATGACGTGCTTCTTTATGACCTTCTCATACCTTGAGGGATTCCAAAGACTTAACAGAGGTCTTCCCTAGCTGTGGAACTATGCCCCTGTCCATAGATCTTGGAAACAGGAGCTGTCACCTGCCTCCCGGCTGCTTTGCACACCACTGCTGGACATGACCACTGATGCTGTCTGGAGCAGGAGCTGTGTTCTCCTTGGTTTGACAAACCACAGACCTGCACCACTACCTGTAGTGTATGTGACTGTCTGTAGCTGGGTTTCCATTACAGTTTTTCACAAAATAAAAGCGATATTTCTAAAATTTTGACAAAGTATATTTGCGCTTTGAACGTGTTTCCATTGAAGGTTGTTCTGGGCAGAAGCATCGTAACTCTCGTAAAATTTCATCCCGCGAGATTTCACTGCAGGAAGATGGACGCCCAAAACCTGTTTCTTTCTCCTTATAATACTCTGCATTCTTCTGCTGTTTGCTGTCGAGTATGGCAGTGATGTTTTTCTCAAGAATTATGGCAGAAACGTCTCGGTCTCCTCTTCTGTCCACACGTACCGCGCCATGTTTACTAGGAGAGAACTGGTCATGTGACCAGGTATGTCACGTCCGATGACGTATAATTGCGGAAAAAGTGGTTCCATTGCGCTTTTGCGATATTTTTCAAAATCGAAACGTCTGAAAAACCACCTCATGAGAGCGTAAAAACTTTTTTGCGATATTTTAGTCCTTTTTCGAAATTCAGGTGTTTCCATTACCAGTTTTTTATTGCGCTATTTACATTTTGCGCATATCTCAGGGTAATGGAAACCCAGCTTGTGTGTGAAGTTGATTGTGTTTGCTGTAGTTCACAGAAACAAAATCCACATAAAGCCAAAAAACAGAAAACAACAGCAGAGCCCAGGAACATCCCCATTAGTCTGTGTTGCAGTCAGTTCTTGGTCAACCTTGAAAGATAACAAAAACAATGGAGGACGCACATGCACAAGTTAAAATTACAAAAATTCGTTAAAAAAAAAGAGAGAGAGGAAAAAAAAGGCAGACCGATACTGATGGCTAGTGTCTAGCTGAGAGACAACTTTTACTGTCACAGATTTGAAAAAAAAAAAGTATGTATTAAAACACTAAATATACAAATATATGAAGCAGTGAGATAGCATCTGTGAAGAAACATGTCTGTGTCAGAAAGTCAATAAATTTGGTTCAACTACACCAATTAAAGATACAACCAGAAGTTTGTGGATCAAAAGTGCCTCATGGAAGTGAAACTGACCAAAGGACATTTAACCAAATGTGGGCATTGCTGTATGTATATTTTTGATGCAGCAGATTTTGGCATATTTCCAGAAGACCTGCAATTAATATTTGAAACAACCAGTATTCTCTTAAAATAGTGATCACTGAAAATGTTTTGGTGGAACATTTACTCTCAGGGACAGGGATTAAAATAGATCATGGATTTTTAAATTTATTTTTTATAGTAGGACTTCCTTCGTGCATGGTTCAAATTTTTAACCAAAATTTTCGCTGTGGTAGGTTGTTGTTGTTACCCATGGTGAAGTAGCAGGAGGAGGGGAAAAAGCTGACCGAAATGATCGACCAATGGCGGGCTTATACTGGCATCCTACATCTGGTCAGTCAGACCAAATAAATGTGTCAGTTTTTCAAAAGATTGCGCCGATTTTGTTAGCCTGAGACGCTAAGGCACCAAGTTAGCTGAAGGCACAGACATGGGAATCTTGGATCTGTTTTTGTACAGACTTCTACATTCATTTCAGCAAGAAATGAGTATCACCATACTGTGTCAGTGCAGTAAGATGTAACAAAACCACAATACATAATCAAATACACATTCCTGACAGATCACTTTGTTCTACCAGATGGTCAAAAAAATAAAATCTAATACATTTTATTCCAATACATTATTTACAGTTGTAAATAATGGACTGATCAGCTCCTCAGATTCTGATGAATCTTCATATTTGTGGATTTATTACTCTATTACCTGGATCATTTCTTATCTCACTGGAGCCTAAAGCAGTACACCCAGGCTAGAAAAGTAATATTATTGGTCTGAATACAATCTGTGATGCTCATGACTGCCCTTCCAGTATACTCTTGCAGAGATCTGGGAAAACAGCTAACCATGTTATCCCGAGAGTCTTCCTCAGATGGAGGCTGACACTCACTTAAGCTAATCTGGCACCAACAGCTGGTGTGCTGGGGGAAACAAATCAATTAAAAATCTCTGCTTGCACACAAACTTTGTTATTGGTGTCTCTCGTGTGTTAACCAGCTGTGGATCTTATTGTCTTTGAATCTTTACCAAGCTCAGGTTAGCCATTGTTGAAGTCATTTTCTTTCTGAGGGTGTGCCATCTGCTAATGAAAAAAAAAGTCAGTCTGCAGAGGGGAAGTAGCATGGGATTTAGAGCCAGATTGTCTATTCAGTAAAATGTGTTTCATCATATATACAGACATCCCTCCAGAGAGACACTTGCTGCCACTGAAGGAAGTTAAGTCTCTAAGGCACAAGTGTTTTAACTTTTTTCTTTCAATTTGTACTCTGTGACTGAATGTCTTGCCAAAAGGACTCCCAAACCAGAATGTTACTGATTATATTTTAATTTTCTCCTTAAAAGTTTTTGTGCCCTTGCTGTTTTGTTTACTCATAATTATGCACTTTTTTGTAGCATATTTTTGTTCTCCCTTCTGGTTATCCATCCAGTTCAAATTGGATGAGAGATGGGGTCACGATAGGTCGCAGAGATACACAAAGACACTGAAAGTCGCATTTCAGGTAGGATTGAGCTGTTTTCATTGTTGTTTGTATCCAAGTGCCAGATTTCTGAATTCTTTGTGGGTAGCAACGGGAAATCATTGATCATGACACCCAGATTTCTGTGAGACTGAGATTGTGTTGAGTTGATTTAACTGGATGTTGAATTCTTGGACTGGTTGTGATGAAAAGGACCTCAGTTTTGGAGAGGAAAGAACAAAAACACAATAGTAGGTTTATCATTGCCCAATTTTATGCATGATTATTGGGAAACTAATCTAAGAATAATTTCCCCTTTACTTGACGACACAGCTCTACTTCCAAAAGGGCTGCAAATGGAGCGGGAGGACTGCCTTCCCTACTCTATTGGAGGTATATTGCTATCACCCACTCTTTTGGCTGTATAATAATAATCCTGTAATTTACAGTACTATAAAAATTCTGAAACAAATGACTAAGAATTTCAAACTTAAAACACTATCACTCTGCATATGTATTTTCATCAAATCCTTCATGTGTTGATGGAGCTTTTAATGTGTGGAGAGATTCTGGTTTATATACTTTAAAAGATCTGTATTCAAATGACACCTTTATGACATTTCAACAATTGCAAGACAGGTTTGGGTTACCAAATAGTAATTTCTTTAGGTACCTTAAAATTTTTAATTATGTTTACTCCAATTTTTCTCAGTTTCAAATTGCTAAACCGGACATGTTGGACCAATGTTTGAGCGAATGTTCAAGACATCAACATAATATTTCTATTATTTACAATTCATTGTAAGAGGTATCCAATCCTTCTACTGCTCACATTAAGGGAGAGTGGGAAGAAGAGCTTGGTAGCCCTTTAGATGATAATATCTGGCAACAAGCTTTAAGTAAAATAAAAGATAACTCCATAAATGCACATCATTACTTGATCCAATATAAAATTGTTCACAGACTACATTACTCAAGAGAAAAAGTTAATAAAATTTATCCCGAAAGCTCACCATTGTGTGAGAAATGTATGATAGATCGTGGTACAATTTTACACAGTTATGCACTTTGCCCTAAGCTTCAACGTTTCTGGTCCAATATTTTTAGTTGCATGGGCAGCGTTCTAAAAAAGAAAATAACTCCAAATCCAATTCTTATAGTTTTTGGAGTCATCAAGAAAATGGACGTGCCGGGGTATGCAGAACGTTGTTTTATTTCATACGGATTAATCACTGCAAAGCAGCTGATTCTCCAATTCTGAAAAGGAAAGGACATCCCTTCTTTAAATATGTGGATCACAGAACTAGTGAATACACTTCACCTAGAGAAAGTAAGATATGCTGTATATGGTAAATTGATTGAGTTTGAAAAAATTTGGCAACCTCTGATCTCCTTTCTTGGAGATCACTGATATGTGCAGTCAAGGGGTGGGTATGGGTGGGGGGATGGTTTAGACTGTTTTTTCATCTGTTCGATGAATCTGTGTATGTATATTATTTTTATTATTCTATTATTTTATTTTATTTTTTGTGTATGTACATATATGAAAACTAAAGCAGCATATGTCATGTGAAAGAGCTGTTAATACAGTGTGGGACCTTCGCGCTCGTCCGCTCGTCCGTAGCGACCTGAAACTCGGCCGGACGACTCGTCATTACGATATCTACATTCTTGCTCGTCCGCCCGGACGACCGCCGCTCAGAAAGACATATTAAACTAGAAAAGCACTCGGAGAGCGCAGACCTCCGCCAGGCCATCTGTCTGTCCAGCCCGATCTCACGAGGATTCGTGAAACTGTCACGTAAGTTTTAGTTTCGGTTTCGTGCGCACCGACACGATTTCGTCATGTTTTTCGTGCCGCTCACCACGAAATGCACACCAATGTATTTTAAACGGCGGACTTTTCGTGCCACTCAGAACGTATTTCAAAAGAATGTGTATATTATATTTTTAATGTAAAACCGCGGCGAATCCAACGCTATATTTTGCATGACATCGTCCCTAAACATAACCCTAACCATAACCTAACCATAACCTAACCATAAGCCGGTGGTACACTTACCAATTTGCATAGGAATTTCAAGAATGTCCGGCGGCCGGCGGCCGCAAACGCAATCACACAAGCAGTATACGCCGATGGACAGCTTAGATCGTCATGAATCCGCCGGTATAAACCACTTTCAGATGTGATTACCACAGCTAAAAACATTTCGTGGTGAGCGGCACGAAAAACATGACGAAATCGTGTTGGTGCGCACGAAACCGAAACTAAAACTTACGTGACAGTTTCACGAATCCCCGTGAGACCGGGTTGGTCTGTCTGTCTGTCTGTCTGTTAACAGCATAACTCAAAAAGTCATGGACGGATTGTATTGAGTTTCAACAGTTTGTGCAGAAAGGATAACATGCATGTACAGTATAACAGCACAGTGTTTTGCAGGCGGCGGCGCCGCACGCACGTACCGTTGCGCGCGTGGCCGCGGGGGGATTCGGCCATCGCCCGGGATCGTTGCAGCGACCTCTGTCTGCACAATTGAGATTAATTGTACAAAATCCTTCAAAAAATCCTGGATCCAGACGGTGATCCAGATCACCTCCAAGATCTAATCGATTGCTACTTTTGGCCTTCCGGACATTCTGTAAAAATTTGGTGAAAATCCGTCCACAACTTTTTGAGTTATGCTGTTAACAGACAAACACACACACACACACACACACACACACACACACACACACACACACACACACACACACACACACACACACACACACACACACACACACAGACAGACAGACAGACAGACAGACAGACAGACAGACAGACTCCGGAGATTACATAACGTCCTGGCGGAGGTAATGATTTCTTACCAATTTAAAACAACGAATAACTTCTCGGTTCTCAACCTGCAGGAGGCCGCCATCTTGTGTCATTGTGCATCGCTTTCGCGTAGGTTTCAGTTTCCGGTTGGGGTTCGTGTGGATGTTGAGCGATGTCGATTCCAACTCTAACCATTTATTCATTTATATTTATTGCTTCGGTTCCCAACTTTCCTTAGGGGCTTCGATCATTGAATGACAGTACAGAGGGGGCTATAATGGATAATGAAGAGTTTCATTTCCGATTTTTCTTATTATTTGATGTTTGGAGGTTCGATTCCCACATCTCAACACAGGTCTAAAGAGACTTGCTCAATTTGGTGATGATGATGACAATGAATTGATATAGTTTGTGATCAAATGATTGAGATGTTTTTTTTTGTCAGTCATATTTGTTCTTGCTGGTCAGAGAGACTATTTCATGATAATATGAAGATATTAGTATTGGATATGAAGATATATAGACTTGGTATGATGATGATATTATAATATCTCATATTTGCTTATCAGAGATAAGTTTATTTCAATGTTAGATAGATGATACTAGTAATAATGTACATAGTTGTTATGTTAAAAATTATCTCAGGATGATGATCTCAGTGCTACTGGAGGACTTGATGCTACATTTAAATTTTCAATGTTATTTCTGTAGAGTTGCCATATTAAAAGTAATCATAATGATCTCAGGATGATGATCTAAGTCTTAGTGTAGTATTAAAGTTACACAAGATATAATTAAAGATTTTAAAAAAGTGACTTTTTAATCAATTTTATTTTTTGCTTCAACTAAAAAAAAAACGCTGCGAATTACGGACGACCAAAAATTTGTACGGACTACCAAAAATTTGGATTTGGCAGGAGTTGGTCGTCCGTAATTTGCTGTACGGACGACCAAGGATTTTGACGAAGGTCCCACACTGTTAATAATATTCACTGCTTTCAATACAAATATTTGAAACAGTCTTGGAGAGGGTGATTTGAAAGTGGTGTTTTGTCATCTATGCCAAGATATCTGCAAGTCATGATGAGATCCGGGCAGAGACTGTGTGGCCATCCAAGGGGATCCTGTTGATCCCCGCTGGACAACCAGGGCATAGCAATGGCATGAGGAACCATGGGAGTAGATTATTGCACCAAGTAGGTTGTGTGTATTGAGAAGGAGGGGGGATAGAGCACTGACCCTTGAGGAACACCTGGGAATAGGTTCCCACACTTCCCCCTCTGAGATTATCTGAACCAAACTGATTCAGATAATTTGTTTTTAGATTTAAATTAAATGATTTAATCCTTCTCTTTGCATAGTACTTGATAGTTTGCGTTACTTCAGGTGCAAATTTTAAGTCAATAAATAGCTCAATCTATTTAAATTGCATAGAGACAAGTACATTAGTATTTTCAGAAGGCATTATTTAAAGAAGGGTCGGAAAGCTATAGCATGACCTCATTAAAAACAAGTTATTGACAAAAATTCGAAGAATGGAGTAGAGCACCTGTGGGGTATGTGACACCACATTTAGTAGGACAAGGGTTAACGAACCTTGCCCGCTTTATGATAACCCCATGGAATTGCTGTTTTGACACAAGCCCTTTTGAAACAGCTGTGGTGGTAGACATTTTGTAGTGCTCATCAACACATTTGGACAACTGAATATGTAGTGAATGAAATGGTGTATGGGGACAAACCAGTGAACAATTTTCATTTGACAGAATGCATTTGTTTCTTCTCAGCAAAACACTCAGTCCAGCAGTGAATTTTCACTTTAATTGAATCACCTTAATCTACAGCAAATTTTCCACACACTATATTTAATCTTTCCACAAAAGCATGGCATGTGTTTGCACTTGGCTGAACACTCACTGTTAGTCATTTTAAACCTCCCATAAAATGTTTGCTAGTGGCACCAGAGAGCATCACACCAGTTGGACATGCTGAATACCATCTTCATCAGCATAAATTAACAATTTCTACATGACAAAATGTCAGGCAGGATCTGATCTATCTGTGCAGTACTGCTACAGAATTATGTCTGAGATATAAAACTTTATGATGAATTCTAAAGTAAGCTCATAATCTTACTGTCAAGATAGTGGCTCACTGGGCTTGAACCCTACACTTATTAGAATATTTGCCAAGATCAGAACACCCGGACCCATTGTTACAAAAGTATAAGACTGAAGCAGTGCACTTTTTCTTTAATGCTTCTGTTCCTGCACATACGGTTGTTAGATAACCGGCCAGTGTTAGTCAACTCCCTCATGTAGCCCAGTCATTGTGCAGTAGGGTGAGTGTGTCTTTGAGGGCATGCATTTTGGATGAAGGAACACCAGGCGCTGTAGGCGATAGCTGTGTTTTCCCTGGAGTCTGTTCGCGAGGAACCAAAAATCAATGCAGGCAGTTTACGGGCTATTTGGGCCTGACTCCCTGCTCTCATTCATCATCGAACAATCTGCCACCTTACTCAGGAACAAATCTTCACAGGGACCTCTTAGCTAAGCTATGGTGTCCTGTGTGTGTGTGTGTGTGTGTGTGTGTGTGTGCGTACGTGCGTGCGTGCGTGCGTGCGTGCGTGCGTGCGTGCGTGCGTGCGTGCGCGCATGTGTGTGTGGCTTTATTGGACGAGCTCTGTGCCCCATAACTCCCAACTCTTTTTAGTCTGACAGTGTGTGTAGTTAAATAAGTCATACGCCATTGTTCTGTCTGTCACACACACTTTATTACCATAGTAGATAGTAAAGTATTAGCATGATGCATAATACTTAGCTATTACATTGAAACAGGGTCATTTTGCACTTTGTTTTCATATAAATTACAGCATCGCGATTGTAGTTTATATCTAGAGTTCCTACACAGTGCTTGACAAATTTATTATACCACTTGTTATAAAAAGTTTACATTCTTTAGTTTACATTATATTGTTTACATTCTGGAAATCTGTCAAAAGCTTGTTTCAAACTAAAATTTGTCATGCTACTTATTAGGCAAATAACAAATTGGAACAACTAAATAGTCCTCATTCACATATATTAATCAATTGTCTTGATATTTTCTATAAACTCCTTTGGCCCTTATAACAGCTTGAATTCTTGCTGCAATTGGTTTAGCTACTTTCTGGAAATGTTTCCTTTCTTTTCTTTTTCATGCTCTATTTTGTCACTATTTCATTGATTGCTGGGCTAAAAGTTCTCAAATGTGCATTCCTTCCCCATGTAACAAGTTGTTCTAGAGTTGTTCTGGTCACTAGAGTGAGCCTATGACACACACTCGCTTTTGTAAGAGTGACAGAAACAGGATTTTATCAGAACAGTTTATCCTCTCTGCCCATTCTTGGATGGTAGACACAAAAAAAGAGATGATGGTAATATTTAACAAAGCTTGAAAACGTGTAATAGCAGATGCTGTAGCTGAGGATGGAGGCTGGGGAGGAAGCACTCTGTTAACAGGCAGAAAGGCTTAAGGCTCTCCTGTCCTGGGCCGAAGCAGTCACACACTGTGCAAGCAGGGGGTCAATAGATGCACTTCAGCTGCTGATATGCTAGGCTAGTGTGTGTTTGTGACAGTCATGCAGCAGTCCAACAAGACTGTACGGGAGGGATGTGGGTGAAAGGCAGGACAGAGAGCGACATGGTTTAGACGATGGCTATGGGGGAGTGGTGAATGGGGAATTTAGGGGATGACCAAGAGGACAGTATATCAAATGGAAACACATCTGGAAACTAAACCAACTTTTTATGAGAATTATTTGCACTATCAATGGGACCAAAGCGCGCACACACACACACAGGAAAAGCTGTCTAAGTGAAACATCCACATATAGAATTTGTTTAGTCCATTTTCAGACTTGTAACAGCCAATTTTATTAAAGGAGGAGGAAGAGAAATGTTGGTCACTTTACCTTCAGCTGATCAGCTGTTTTGTTTGTTGTGGCATGGAATGTTGGCATGATCGTCTTACCTCACAGTGTCCTTAACCCTAACCAAACTAGGTCTGTGAGATGAGTGTGTGCACATGTGCGTAGGTATCCATCTCATTTTTAGGTATTGGGAGTGTCCTGCATATGCCTGGGGCTTGTAAATACCATATGCGTTAATATCCATAAAATTTTTTCTTTGTATTGAGAAACCTGAATATTCTATCAGGAGTTCTAGGAACCACGAGGCTATAACCCAGTGCTTGTTGTCCAAACATCCTGCAAGTAGAGAGCGTAATTTCTGGGATGGTGAGAATTCATAATACAACTGCACACAGATGATCAGAAATGCTGTGACTGTAGAATTATGTATGTAATGATATAAAGAACCCAACCCAGTATCACACAAAACCATGTAAAAAATAAATAAATAAATAAAACAACAACAACAAATAACCATGAAGAATACCTTGTTAGGGTCATAGTTTGCCTGGCCTTGGTGTTAAACCATTCAAACACAACAGAGATAGCCATAAATTAGCAACACAGGTTCGATTAGCAACTTGGTGTCACAGATCGGGTCAAAGACTCAAAAACGTAACAACAAAGACAGCAGACAGTTGTAGTAGTAGCAGCAGTAGTTATAAGAGATTACAAAGAGGACTAAAGGGGAGAGGGAATTGATGTAACGAGGGAACACACAGGGCTGACTTCTCCTGAGAGACACTACTACAGGCCGGGAGGGAAAATCAACCGAAAATACTATGGAAACTGGGGCAGGACAAAATTCAAAAATGCAAACTATCACACTACCAGACAGACTCACCCTTACAAAACCAGAATATATTTTCAAGGCTGAAGTAACCAGGACTTGGTACAACCAAACTAGGAAAATCGAAGGCAAGACAGACCTACACATCACATCAACATGATGAACACTACAACACACCAACACGGCAAATCAAAACAGAGTGGTTTCAGAGACAAGCTTGACAGGATACAGAAGCACAATGCTACACTAATAACCCAAGAGAGAGTGGGGCTAACTTAGTTCCCTCATCCTCTCTCCACATCTGGAGAGAGGATGAGGGAATGCGGATGGAGGAGGTGTGGGGCGTGGCAGGAATGATGCCTCAGCAAGTGCAGCTGCCAGGTGCAGATTCTAAGGTGAATCCAGGTAGGATATGGACGGGCAGATACTGAGGTTATGGCAGGAGGCAGACAGAGCAGGCAGGGAGGGTAATGGAACTGAAGCAGAAGGAAATACTGGTTAGTACAACTACACTGAAAGCAGAACAATGGTCTGGTTTGACTAACTGAGGCTGTTCAGCAGTCCAGTGTCATGTAGAGGTCTGAATCTGGCTTTATGGTGAGAGTTGATGAGTAGCAGGTCGACCACTCCCTGCTGCAGGTGTCCTCCCTCAGGGAATTATCCAATTACATACACCTGTACACATTCCAAACACACACACCTTACTCACGCCCACATGAAGGAAAGGGGAAAGGAGGGAGAAGGAGGGATAAGGGAAGACTGCCACTAAGAAGAGCTGGAAGTGGAGGGCATGACATTTGTTGACTGTGGGCCCAGCAGAAGGTTTGGGTGTTTGCTAAACACAAGGTTAGGGCAATAACTGGGCAATAACTGGGCATTAACTGGGCATTTGAAGTATTACGTGATTGCTTTGATGTGTTGGTATGTGCTGTGCCACACTCTTGTCATTGTCATGATATATTGCTTTTTAGGTTCCAGATGATGTGATTAGATTTCAGAGCACCTTGCTGCATGCATTTGCATATTCAATTCAATTCAATTCAATTCAATTTTATTTATATAGCGTCAATTACAGTCAACTCGTCTCAAGACGCTTTACAGAACCCAAATGCCTGACCTGCATATTGATAATGGAAGTCAGTTTTCTTCAAATTTATTAAAATTAGTTTTGCTTTATGATATACAGATAAGATATGAAAGATACAGAGTAGTTTCAGCATATAGACTTTACATTGATGTACGTGCATGCGTGTGTGTGTGTGTGTGTGTGTGTGTGTGTGTGTGTGTGTGTGTGTGTGTGTGTGTGTGTGTGTGTGTGTGTGTGTGTGTTTCTTTAGGGTTAGGCATTGTTTTGGTTAGGGTTAGGGTTGGGGTTAGGGTAAGGGTTTGGGGTTAGGTATGAATGGGAGTCAATGGTAAGTCCCCATGGGAATAGCAGAACCAGATATGTGTGCGTGTGTGTGTGCGTGCGTATGTGTGAATTAGTGAATGGCAGGGAAGAAAAAAAAGAGCACCCACATGCATCAGTGTTGAAAATGACAGCGAGCATGCTCTTGGTGCGTTTCTGAACTGGCACGTGTTCCCTGGTCTTGGAGAGCGAGGGTTATGTTTTGCTGTCACAAAAATGTGTTTATCACAAATCCAGTTGTTCATTACAGGATATCAGATAATTCTCTGACAGTTACTGCTCACACATGTTGCACACTTCTGTTTTTTAAAATGACTTACATATAATGTTTATCTGTTCATGTTGTGTAACAAATACAAAATTCATTTCAGACAAAACATCGTTTGTGCTGCACTCACCTCAGGGCTCAAAAATCTGCTCAGGAGGAGTGTTTTCTTCCTGTTCCTGGGGCTTTATGATACAAAAATAAACTCAGTTGGCGTTTAGGCTCATTTTTTCTGGAAAAAAATGAGGAGCAATCTGATCTTGCTGCACTGATTCTCCATCTTTCAAGGCAAGCTGCAGCCTCAAAATGACACTAATGCATTAAATAGATAATTCTTTAAATAAATAGCAGCATATAATATTTTACATTTTATTGTTATTATTATTATTGAAAATATAGTAATAATTATAAAGTAATGAATATATAGTGAATCCATTATTAAACATGGGTTAGAGCATTTTAAAACTCTGCCAGCTCTTACTGGGTCATAGTGTTTCTGAGGAATCTCATATTCAAGTGTCAAAATGAAAACATTGCACAAGATGTCTTGATTTGGGGATATTGAAGATGTTGTGGGTGGAACAATAACCAAAACTGTCGCCTAAATTCAATTCAGTTCAATTGTATTCATATAGTGCAGATTTACAACATCTGTCATCTCATAGCGCTCAGCATAGTAAAATACAAACCATACGAATTAGAAACCAAGAACAGATTTCTAGATTGGATTATTGTAATGCTGTCCTATGGCTTGCCTAAGAGGAGCTTTCAAAGTCTACAGATGGTTCAGAATGTGGCAGCCCGCATTCTGACTGGAACAAAGAAATGTGACCACATCCCACCAGTGTTAGTCTCATTTCATTGGCTTCCAGTTCATGTTAGAGCTGATTTTAAGATACTTCTTGTAACATATACAACTGTAAATGGCACTGGGCCATCATATTTAAAGGAGCTGGTCATCCCATATGAACCAGCAAGGTCCTTGCGCTCCCACGGGATGGGTCTGCTGACTGTCCCAAGAGTTAAAAAGAAGACAGGCTGTGCACGAGCTTTTTATTTCTATGTACTGTCTTTATGGAACGCTCTTCTATCCGACATCCGGCAAGCTTGCACAGTAGAGGTGTTCAAAGCAAAGCTAAAAACACACTTGTTCTGAGCTGCATATAAATCCTAACTTGTGAGGTACTGTCTTCTTAGATATTGTTTTTATCAGCTTTATTGTTATTATTGTTTTTATTGTGTCTTCTCAGCCTTTGTTTTATCAGTTATCATTTTATTGTAACTTATATGTTGCTTGCTCTGTAAAGCACTTTGATTTGAAAGTGCTATATAAATAAAGTTATTATTAAAGTTATTATTAACAGAAAACCCAACAATCTAAAGATGCCTTTGGATTCCCTATGAGCGACAGTGGGAAGGAAGAGGAAAAATATCCTCGAATACGGAAGGTGGAAAAAAAAACCTCAGACAGAACCAGGCTGAGGGAAGGCAGCCATCTGAGAGTGGGGGTGAGGGGGGTGGGGGTAGAAGGATAGCAGATGGAGAATAGACAAACAATACAAACAGAAGAGTGAACATTTTGGAGATCAATGAGGCCAGATCTGAAGACATCTGCAGCGAGAACAAGCACATGACCTGTACTACGTCACCATGGGCTTTCTTAGTCGAGAAGCAGCACCTAAAGGCTCAACTGAAGTTTACTGGTGATTACATGGACAGAAACACAGGCCTTCTGGGAAAAAAATTCTATGGTCAGATGATATAAAAAATTGAGCTATTTAACTAGAAATATATTTGGGGGAGAGAAGGTGAAGCCTTTGACCCCAAGAACACCAAACATATCACAAACATAGCAATGGTTATAACATGATGTGGTGCTGTTTAGTTGCTAGTGGAACTGACTGACACAAAGTAAATGAAATAATGAAGAAAAGGAGGATCACCTGCACATTCTTCAGGAAAACCTAAAATCATCAGCCAGAAGGTTGTGTCTTGAAAGCAGTTGGGTCTTCTAACAAGACAATGACCCCGAACATACATCAAGTGATGAAGCAAAAGCAAAGTCAGTCTGTAATTACGTTTTAGAGAGACCTCATCAAAATCTCCCCTTAAATCCCATCAAGAACTTGTTGGCTTTGCTGAAGAAGCAAGTTTGTGTGAGAAAGCCAGAAAATTTAGTCAAACTGCACCAGTTTGTCAAGTGGAATGGTTAAAGATATAACCAGAAGCTTATAGATGAAGAAGATCAAAAATGCCGAATTGAAATGAAACTAGCCAAAGGACATTTAACCCAATAATTGAAATAGTCTAAAGTTGCACAAACCTACAAATCAAGCTAAATAAACTATAATATTCACAAACCGCGATTCTCATGAACTACAACTCCCTGCCCATGTCTGCTTTTCCGAAGCTCTGAGGAGAAGGAAAAGTAAGAGGAAGTGACAGGAAAAATGGGAAATGTCTATGACTGCAGTCACTGTGGTCTGTTACTATGCTGTTAGTAGCTACAGATTTCAAACATGATAACGAGTCCCATGTTCTCATAAAGTAGGTGTTTTAATTTGACATCAGCCTCTAAATGTGTTGTAGGAAACTTCGGCCTTTGGTGCGCAATTCAATTTCTGTATTAAATTCAAAGGAGAGTTGTCTGTGTGTGCAATAAATGTTCCAACCAGGAGCCAACATTTTAATGTAAGTGTGAGAAAAAGGTACAGATGTGGTGGACAATACATTCTCTGTCACCCAGTTGAAGTTTAAACTACTTCAGTCTTTTGCCAGTTCTTTTCTGTCATAAACACATACTGTAGCAGACCTTTGTAGTAGAAGAAGACAGAAAGAGAGTGCAAATTGTCCGAGATGTAGTTCGGTATGCAGTTAACCATGATGGCCATTACAGGTGTGTATGCATCTGAAAATCTGCAGGAGGGCCACACAGCATTTCTATGATATACTAGTGCAATTCAAACCCAAAAAAGGTATTTAAAAAAACTGAAATGTAATATATGTCAGACTCACCAGACGCAAAGTAAAAATATTTTTCAAAATGCTAGAATATTTCACAAGTAGTTTGAGTAAATTGCTTTCAAACAATATACATACCACATCTGGTTTTCCAACAAGCTATCTCTTTAAGCATATCTCTCAGTCTAACTCAACACACAGGACCACAATCATGGGGAAGACTGCTGACATCAAAGTTGTCCAGAAGATGATCCAGAAGGTCATGGGTGAAAAGACTGGCTGTTGGCAAAATCTTGTATTAAAATATGTTAATGGAAAGCTGAGAAGGGGAAAGCGTGGTAGAAAAAGGTGCAGAAGCAACAGGAATGACCATAACCTTGAGGATTGTCAAGAAAAGTCGATTCAGTCTTTTCAAAAGTAGATGGATATTTCTGAAATGTAAATCTTTCTTATATATTTTTTCCCCAATTGATCTAATCATTAACTAAAACTAAAATAAATGGCTTGAAATATTTCACTTTGTGAGACACTGGAGGCTGCTGGAACACAGATCAATTGCACTTTACATCTCAGAGGTTGATGTGCAAGAGGAGTGAGGGGTACTACTACCAGAAATTTGCCACAAGGCAACCAAAGGCACCTAGTTGAGGTGAAAGTGGTCAAAGCTTGAAATATTTCACTGTACGTGTAACAAATATAGAATATATAAAAGTTTACCCTTTAAATTAAATTTAAAAAACTTTTTCACAATATATTAACTATTAGAGATGCTCTAGGATTTATTTTCATAGGTTTCCTTGAGTTCTCATTTCCTGAATTTTGACTTTCCTGAATCTCTGTAGCAAAAGTGGAGACTACTACTCTACGACTACTACTACTATTTTGAATTTCGACATCGGGAAGGTGTTCATTAGATTTGGCCTTTCACATGCTGACTACATTGTTATGATCCATTCCAGAACTCATTGTGCCTCCTTCATCTCTATAACCTTAAAGGCTTTGATCATATCTGAACTCAACCCTCCATGTCATTTTAGTTTTATGAGAGCAGTATGGCCACATAGTTGATTTTCATTTTAGGCATGTAGCCATTATTTATTTTCTTTTTGTCCATAAGCATGCACATACACATACAAAGGAAATCTCAGTTAAATCTGTGTCAGATTTAAATACTATCTTCTGTCGCCCAAGGGACTTTCGTCATCTTTTATTTATAAATAGCAAAAGAAAAGGGAAGAAAAGCAACTACAATAAAAGTGAAACATTTCAGAAAGAGTGCAGCCGAGGAGGATTTGAACAAGGCAAGGTCAAAGGAGTTCAGGGCCACGAAAATGAAATGGTTTTATTTCCACAATCCAGATCAATGCTGTTTGTGTAGGTTTGTAAGATTCCCATTCACATGGATGCCACACATGAAGACCCACATACATAAGCTTATATTCACCAACACGTGTACAAACTGTATTCTGGCACACAATGGGACAACAGGACCAGAATACAAATTAGAGCTTTGTGACAAACATTACTGATACATATTTAAAGTTTGCCAAAGGAGGGACATGAGGAGGATGGAGGCGTAATTCATAACTTAAATCAGCAATGATGTTTCTATCCACTGTGTGGCCATTATTTTAATTTATTAAGTTTAATTTTCATGTGATGCATGCATTACGCACAGTTTTCCCTGACTTTTTTGTTTGGTTTAAGCAATCAAACTATGTGTTTAGGTTTAGAAGAATACCACAGTTAGCACTAGTTAAAAGCGAATTGACTGACATCAGAGGCAGAATTTGGCAAAAAAATAAATTAAAAAAGATTCCCGTAAATCCTAATACAGGTTGCAGTTTATTTATACAGTAACATATCTTCCAGGAGACACGGCTGGTTTTTAAAGTGTTGCGCTCTGAAGGATTGTTAGGTAAACATATGAGCATGACATTTTACACCATCTTATGGCAGTGATGTCAAGCAAAAATTGAACATCCAAAACATATTGTAAATTTAATGATAACTTCAAGAAAATGAAGCTACATCAAGCAAAAAAAAAAAAAAAGTGCATCCCACTGAGTCATCTGGAACTACAGTAAAGAAGGCTTGGCCGGCTGTCTGAAATAGATTTTTAAAGGGCTTTCTGAATTTATACAGGGTGCTAAAGCTTGCAAGTACTGATTAGGTACTGATTAAGTATGGATGATATTGTTTGGGGGCTGCACAGTGGACGTAGTGGTTAGCACTTTCACCTTGCAGCAACAAGATCCCCGGTTCAAATCCCGGCCTGGGCCTGGGATCTTTCTGCATGGAGTTTGCATGTTCTCCCTGTGCATGCGTGGGTTTTCTCTGGGCACTCCGGCTTCCTCCCACAGTCCAAAAATATGCTGAGGTTAATTGATCACTCTAAATTGCCCGTAAGTGTGAGTGTGATTGTTTGTCTGTATATGTAGCACTGTGACAGACTGGTGACCTGTCCAGGGTTTCCCCTGCCCTCGCCCGAGTCAGCTGGGATAGACTCCAGCACCCCCCGCGACCCTAGTGAGGATAAAGCGGTGGATGGATGATATTGTTTGTATTAAGACCACCTTCCACAGCTACCAAAAGCATGCGGTTGAGGTGAAAGTTGCCAATCAATCAAATATTAGCATTTCTGTATGTATATTTATATATTTAGATGTATATAGACTGCGGTATTCCCTATGTTTTAATAAAATGTACTGTATCTAACAGTATGAACACACACATGCATAGGTTAACATGCACAGAAACTTTTGTAAAACCTGAGGGATGAGGGAGGGGGAGATGACTGGTTGTCAGCAGAGGCTGATGTGGCAGCAATGTGGAAAGCAAAGAGTAAGTGGAATGAATGAGTGTCCTCCAGTTACAAAGCGTAAATTGGTGAGGGGTGGGCTGAGGATGTGAACAATTGGGAAAATAAAGGGACTTGTGACTCGTCTGACTTTGTGCCAGTCTAAACTGTTCCCCCTTTAACAGGATGGACATGGTGCACTTTGTCCCTCCTCATATCTACTTCTTAACAATAACTGCAGGGCTTCAGTGATTCAATAAACTGTTGCCTGTTGTGTTGCACTGCAACATAGCTGGGCAAACAGTTGCAAAGCATGGATCATGAAATTACTCTGCATGTTATTATATTGCTTTCATTTTAAGTCATATAGTCCTGGTGAGTCGCACCCTCCCCTGATCTTAACTCTCCTAACCAATTTGCGTGTCACATGCATAGACATGACACATGACAAATGGCTCAAGTGGTGTGCTATTTATGTAGATTCCCATGATATTGTTTTAAATAGTCAATCTGTTGGTTGACAAACAAACATTCCATGTCCTGGTCATGAGTGTAGTGCTGTTGAAGTACCACAGCATACCACTGATACATTGTGGAATAATGTATTTTTGTCTCAACATCTTGTGTCATCTGTCAGTTGACTGCAATATGGGAGACTGCATTATATATACACCATTCCATATATATATATATATATATATATATACCATTCAAAAGTTTGGAGTCACCTAGAAATGTACTTATTTTTGAAAGAAAATAAGTTTTTCCACTGAAGATAGCATTAAATTAATCAGAAATACAATACAATATTCTAGCTGTAAACGGCTGATTTATAATGGAATATCTCCATAGAGGTACAGAGGAACATTTCCAGCAACCATCACTCCTGTGTTCTAATGCTACATTGTGTTAGCTAATGGTGTTGAAAGGCTCATTGATGATTAGAAAACCCTTGTGCAGTTATGTTAGCATATGAATAAAACTGTGAGTTTTTAAATATATATATATATATATATATATATAATAAAATGAACAGACCTTGCTTGTTAATATGACATAATATCTCTGGACATTTTTTATTTTTTTGGCTTTCTTGTTTAACATAGGGCTGCACAGTGGTGTTGTGGTTAGCACTTTCGCCTTGCAGCAACAAGAAGATCCCCGGTTCAAATCCCAGCCTAGGCAAGGGATCTTTCTGCATGGAGTTTGCATGTTCTTCCTGTGCATGAGTGGGTTTTCTCCGGGTACTCCGGCTTCCTCCCACCAAAAAAAATGCTGAGGCTAATTGGTTGCTCTAAATTGTCCGTAGGTGTGAATGTGAGTGTGATTGTGTGTCTGTATATGTAGCCCTGAGACAGACTGGTGACCTGTCCAGGGTGTCCCCTGCCTTCGCCCAAGTCAGCTGGGATAGACTCCAGCACCCCCCACGACCCTAGTGAGGATAAAGCGGTATATAGAGAATGGATGGATGGATTGTTTAACATATGGTTTAGTGATGATTGGATCTACAGTGCTCCACAAAAAAGATGCAGGCAAATTTCAAATATATTTCATAAAATACAAATATTGGATGTCTTCACTTTGAAAAAAAGTAATGGAGTGTGTTCCAGTGTGCTCTGACAACACAAAACAGAGATGGTCCTGTTGTACTTATTTGAAGTAGTGATTTAGCCTACAGCAGAGAATGTTTGCAGATGCTTAAGCTGACCTGGTGCACCATCAGATACATCTATTGTGTTGATTTTGAAAGCAGTTTCAAAATACTGGCCAATACATACAAAATATTACATAAGAAGAAAATCGAATTTCATGTGAAATCATTCTACTTTTAGTTTTGCTGGATTCACATAGATTCACATTTTTCAAGTGGAACAAATATTCTGGCTGGCCCAAGTGTTTTAATCAACTATATAGTCTAAAGCCTCCAGAGCCCAGCTAGCATTGAAAATAAAATGCTAGATAGTTCTAGAGCACAAATTAGTCATTTTTACCTTAGCTATAATCTAGTCCACTCTCAAGCTACTTATCTCTTCCCTCAAATTAATAAATCATGACCTGAAATTACTAAATCATGCCATGAAATTACTGAATTAATTTCTTCAAATGAATGTCATCATCACATTCATTTCATTTGTCTCCTTAACTCTTGTGCACTGATGTTCTTTTAGCTCTTCCTATGCATTACATTTGATGTTCAGTGTTGATTGCAAAGCTGTAGGGTCATAGTCAGCCTAAACAGACTGTATGTGATTTATACAGTTTTGTTAAATGTTTCATTGAGATTTAGGAATTTGTTATTTTGCTCTTACTCTTTACTAGCAGAATGTTACTTTCATACTGGTAATTATTTGGTCTGACGGCAGTTCTAGAACCAGCCTGTCTTCAAACCAAAAACGACCACAATGGTCTTCTGTACACGCCCGTATTACGACCGAGTGTTACGTTTTGACGTTAAGCGACCTCTAGCGGGTGAGTAAATATCGACACTCCAGTGTCGCAGGTGAAACATCACCATGAACAAACTTTTATCTAACACTATCCCTATCCCTAACCCTAACTATAACCCTAAACCTGTGTTGCGAAAGTGAGGAAAAAGCCGTTTCGCGAGGGAAAAGCCATTTCGGGAATTAAATCCTGTAATGTGTTCCTTTTCCCCGTAGGGGCGCTAACGTAAATACGCTCTCATGGGTCGTATTCCGGTGCACGTTACATACGACCGATGTGGTCGTATGAATTTGAGGACTTGTTGTCTAGAACAGAACATACATGGCACATTATCCTGCACTCTCTTCAGTACATACTTAAACATTATTTACAGATCTCTAAAGCCTTCTTTCACGTATACATGTCTCATCTTGCCTTTGATCAAGTGGCAGGACCACACCTGTAACTCTGCCCTTCTTGCCATATGGTCACAAATGCCTACCTACCCCACACACCTGTGTGTTCTTGCCATGCCACATGCTCCATCCCTCTACTTCTGCCACTCTGCTAGGATTTTGTGGAAAAAGTAAATTAAAAAAAAAGCCTATTTGAAACTGTTTTATTTATAACGTAAGTGTAATGTTGCCATGGGCTATGTTTGACAACATTTCCTTGTTCATTTTTGACTACTTTTACTTTATAATATGTGGTAAATTGAGATTTCAGACATTTCATAATCACTGAATTCATTTTAATACAGAAAAAAGTTTCACTGAAGAAAGGGCAAAAATGAAAACCGTAAGACATTTTCTTTGAAATGAAAAGGCAATCTTTGACATGTATTCTCTAAATGACTTGGTCATTGGGTTTCAGGTTTAACATGGTTGGTTTGACATCACTTAAGCCATGTTTACTAAGCATTTATTTATTATTAAGCATTAAATTCAGGAAATAAAGTGGACTTCTTTTGAAAAAGGTTTTGCAAAAAGTCAAAAGTGCAAAAAAGCCTTGTTAAAGCTTTTTATCATGATCACCATCAACACCAAACTGTAGAAATGATCCGTCAGAACAGACAACACAACTCTGTAAGAGTGAACTCAAACAAGCTAAATAGCTTGGCTGTGATTTGAAGTAGAAGAGCAGAAGAATGGTTTAGATATGTCTTAGTGTGAATCACATCACTTGACAAAGCTCTGACACAGTGCAGCGTTTATCTGAAGACTTCTTTTTCACCTTAGAAAGAAGCTGTGGTCAAACACTTTGGAGTGGAGAGCCTAAAGCCATAAACAGGATGGCCTCTGTCAGTTGGAGCAAAATATCTACTCTGAGGACGATTGTTCAACTTTAAGCGCCTCCAACTCCCGCCCACGCAGCCGTTTATCACAAACTTTTCCAACAAAACTCATCCCACACTCATTTGCAGTGTGTTGTGTCGAGGTGAGAGGCAATGAGAGGGAAGCATACAGCAGTGTGGGCGCAGCTCCTCAGCAGCCATGAATTCATCTAGCATGGAAGCCAGCATGCGTTCATAATAGCCTGGCAGCTGGGGACTGGAGATATCTGTACTGCTGTTTGTCTTATATTTACAGAGGTTTCACATTCAGCAATAATATTATGCCATTATTATATCACAAACCATTGCATTCTTTGTCTTTAAAGTACATATTATCAGTCTGTCAGTGCTGCAGGGAGTGGGATGAGATGGAGATGAAGCGCCTCTGAATCCATGGGACGATAAACAGTCATGAGGAGGAGGGAGGTTCAGTTGCATCCTTTGAAGTGTTTAAAATGTGTGAGGCTACTTTATGTATTAGACCAGGGGCTGATTTTGCATTGCATTGTTGTTTGCTTTGTTTTATTTTTTGCCCTATTGTAATTATTGCGTGTGCATTTGCAGTTCGATCACATAACAATGTGTAATAGCTGCTTTAGCCCATAGCACAAACAAATATAAATATCACATTTGAGGCTGTAAATTTGTGACATGCCTATATTTTTGGGGGGTTCTTTTGTTGCCTCTTCTTTCATATTGGTTTGTATCCATGACATGTCACTTACAATTCACATTTCCATTCAATAGTTTGGGGTCACTTAGAAATGTGCTTATTTTTAAAAGTAAAGCTTTTTTTTTAAATGAACATAATATTAAATTAATCAGATATCCAATCTAGACATTGTTAATGTGGTAAATGACTATTCTAGCTGGAAACGGCTGATTTTTAATGGAATATCTCCATAGGTGTACAGAGGAACATTTCCAGCAACCATCACTCCTGTGTTCTAATGCTACATTGTGTTAGCTAATGGTGTTGAAAGGCTCATTGATGATTAGAAAACCCTTGTGCAGTTATTTTAGCGCATAAATGACAGTGTAAGTTTTCATTGAAAACATGAAATTGTCTGGGTGACCCCAAACTTTTGAACAGTAGTGGAATATATTTCTGTTGGTGTCATGGTACATCTGCATAAGCTAAAGCTGTATGAGGAAATCTTGTTTGTTTCCATGGTATTACCAGGCTCCAAGAGTAAATTAAAACAGCTTACAGAGTAAATGAGCGGAAACTGTACTGTTAAAGGAATCCATGTTTATTTCTATGTATTGAGTTTTTCATACATGTATGTTTTGTTCCAATTTTCACTTTTACAGTGTGTTTGGAAAACGGCTCAGGGACCTGTATTTGTTCATGCCCACTCTCATTTTCATATTGAGTGGGAGTGTTTGATTTAGTTGTGGCTTTTGATTTTCTACTTCTGGCTGAGAAAACATTATGCAAAAAGTGTCTCGTTTCACCTAATTAATCAGAACAGATTTCCATCTCCATGGAGAAATTATGTCTGAACAGCTGCAGATTGTGGGTTCTTGATAAAAATAAGATACATAGATCAATAAAGAAAACAATAAGAAACAATAAGAAACAACACCTTTCTACTACTCATTTCTTTAAAAGTAAATTGAAAAAAATTATCCTTGGTTTTCCTTACATGCAGGATAAAGTGAACATGAAGAAAGAAGAAAAAACACAGAGTTCTTTTGAGACATTCTTGGATCAGTGTTCGTCCTCTTTGTCCTTCACAGCACATCATGGGGAGATGATCATGGTGGGAAGTGCCAGGGGTGTGGTAGAAAATGACATTGTGGAAGTGTGAATTTTTATTTTTTCTTCACTTGGTTTTGCTTGCATGTGTGTTTTTATGAGTGAGTGAGAGAGAGAGAGAGAGAGAGAGAGAGAGAGAGAGAGAGAGAGAGAGAGAGAGAGAGAGAGAGAGAGAGAAACATTTTGTTTTCCAATAATGTCATGCTCAGTTGGACAGTCAGATGGGATTAATGGTCAGTAGGACACAGTGCGAGGTGTGAAATCTCTTCACTGTGGTCCAGTGACAAGGAGACAACAGGGCTGCCTTTTGGAAAACATGGCTTGATTACTGTACAGTTTTTTTTACCCCATTTGTTACTTTTTATTGTGGCTTCATTTAATGAACACACATAACATAATTTTGTGTCTTTTGCTGTGGAAAGGTTGAAACACCTAGGATGGGAAATTATACAACTATAGAGTTACTCCTCTAGCCTAGCTGCGCTAGACAACCCACGGAAACGAATTTAATTCTCTGCCAGGGTCGACAACAAAAACGACAACAGTCATTGAGCTCCATTAGCACCGACTCTGAATAATCTTTCTGTTAACATGTCTGTAATATACTTGAACTTCACCCATTGACTGTATAAATAAGACTTCACCAAACTCCCGCATCCTCCGATTTCCGGCGCTCTAGGAACTACGTCAGCCTATTCGTTGCACTGATTGGTTTTATACCTACCCAATTGCTGCAGAGTGATTTGATAGACAACCTTTTAGCCCGCCTCCCTTCCTGTCGAGCGGTCCTAGACCCTTGCGTCTTCAGAGCATGGGTCTAGCGCGGCTAGGCTATTACTCCTGTGCAACACAGCTGGAAATCATGGCTGTATAATGCTGGTTAAATTGTCCTAGCTTACTGAGAAAAGGACTTGGGAAAATGTTAGGTTTAAATTAAGCAGTCTCTGTAGGTCAACAGGGGCTATAGTCCCCAGTGCAGCGGTCATGGGTTTGAGTTCGACCCATGGCCATTTACAGCATGTCTTTCCCCCACTCTTCTCCCCACATTTCTTGTCTCTCTCTCCAAAGTGCACTATAATAAAGCCCCCAAAAATTAAGCAGTCTGTTTTTATACAGACCTTTTGGATGTTTTAAGGACTACACAGTGGGGTGATGGTTAGTGCTGTCACCTCATAGCTAGACGATCCCCGGGTCCCTAAGCAAAGGATGCAGCTTCAGTGTTGCCTCAATAGTGATGGTGGAATTGTTGTGACAGAATCTGTATACGAGGAGATGAAACTGTCATTAAAATGGATAATCAGCCTTTAAAATATGAGCTGTCTTATTTGCACAATCAAAATCCTCAGCAAAACAGCTCCCTGAAATGAGTGGTCAGTGGTAGGCCAACAATCGCATCCTCGTTCCACTCACTTAGACAAGCCTATGATGGATTTTAACCTGGCTTTGCTACCATTTGTTTTCAAAAGTTGAGAATGAATTGGCATGTGTAGTTACTTGCAGTTCTCAGTGAGACCGCTTGCTCTTCCCTTCTGGCTCTGAAAAAAAAGGAATTCAAAATAATAAACTAATACAAAAAAACACAGTGACAGCCAAATCTGAAACCTAACTATGGCACACCAGACACACCCATTACTGACATTAGAGTGGTCAGTCCGTCTTTTACAAACCTGAGAGTCAGAGAAAAGATGTTTCACTTTTAAGTCCCTTAAAACTTGTTTCATTGAAGCTATAATAAAGGAACATTACTTTTGGATGAAGTGCTCACAGTGCATGAGATGATGGCACATGGGATATGGTTATTGTATGGTTACAATATGGATGTGTGTGTTGCTGTCATGGCTTTATCTTTTTACGTTTCATATTATTTTGTTTGCTTTAAGCTATTAAGGGGTCTGCAAAATTATTGCTTCTTTTATTCATTAGTTATTTTTCACAGGTTTCTTACCCTGATCATTTCTATATTGTGAAATACAATGATATTAACTGTTTGTAATTAATATTCAGCTGATCAGACTAATCTCAGCTTAACAAAACTGTGTGCTTGGGCATTTTTAAGCATGTGTGTGGTGGTGGTGGTGATGGTGTGTGTGTGCGTGTGTGTACGTGTGTGTGTGTGTGTGTGTGTGTGTGTGTGTGTGTGTGTGTGTGTGTGTGTGTGTGTGTGTGTGTGTGTGTGTGTGTGTGTGTGTGTGTGTGTGTGTGTGTGTGTGTGATGCTGGACAGCTGTGAAATGGACTGTGACAGTGGCTTCAACCAGACTTACTGACTGCCCATGGCAAGCCAATAGCCCTAGTGGCCCTCTGTCAACACACTCTCTCTTTCTTCCCATCTATCTCTGTCATGTTGTCTCTTTCTGTCCACACAACAGGCTTCAGCTCCTACCAACCTAACACACACACACACACACACACACACACACACACACACACACACACACACACACACACACACACACACACACACACACACACACACACTCGGTCTGACACACACAAGTACAGAGTTTTACGACATCTAATTAAAGTTAACTGTCATTTCAGCTTCTACAGGCTGTATTTTTTTTCTTCCACCCACATATGTGCTCACTTGGGCCATCTTCTTCCCATCAGTCACAAATCACAATGGATGGCTGCCATGTTCAAGGTGACAGTACTCTCCACATCAGCTTATCCATTATCCACATCCATAGGAGACCATGCTTCCCATAAAGTTGTTTTTCTGTGTTTTCTTATTTAACTATTCATAAATTTCAAATTTATAAAATTCATTATATTTACATAGTTGTCCCTTATGTATTTATGTTTATTTTTGTTCTTTTGGAGGCTGCACAGTGGCTTGGTGGTGAGCACTTTCGCATTGCAACTAGAAGATTCACGGTTCATGTCGTAGCCTTCCTGGGATCTTTCTGGATGGAGTTTGCATGTTCTCCCTGTGCATGCCTGGATTTTCATCAGATTGTCTGGCCTTCTCCCACAATCTAAAAACATGCTGAGGTTATCTGGCAACTCTAAATTGTCTGTAGGTGCAAATGAGACTGGGATTATTTGTCTCTGATAGACTGTTACCTGTCCAGGTGTCTCCTGTCTTCACCCTAACTCAGCTGGGATAGACTCCAGCTCCCCATGACCTTAATGAGCATTAAGCGGTGTATAGATAATGGATGGTTGGATGTTTTTTTTTTTTTGATCTGTTTATTGCAAGTTTCTTTTCATTGTTGTGTTGTTTTAAACAACACCAATGCCTTCCAAATAGGTCTCAGACTGAAAAGAAAGAGCAATTACAATTTCTAGTCTGTTTGTCACTAGATTTACTGGTAGTATCGATGTGAAAACACATTGTGGTTGACTCATGAAAAGCTCATGAATATTATTGCTTATGTGTGTAATGTAAGTATAAAAATAATACAATAATACTAATATAGCAATTTTCAAGATACTTAATGGCTTTACACCATAGGTAGGAGCAGAAACAAAAATAATGAAATAAAATTCAATAAAATTAATTGAATAGAGTAGAGAAAGAAGTACGGACTGTTCTCCAAAGCCATGTGATTTTTTAACCCTTCTGTAGGTAAGTTGCTATTTCTGACGCTCCTATGGCACTTATCATGCTGTAATATGACAGGCAAGCATATTTTCCATGCTCTACTCTCGTGTGTTGATGATGGAGCATTGTAATTGTCCACACTGAGTGACAACCTACATCTTAGAGGAGATAATGAGGCAGCCATTTTGAGCGTAATTCTGACAGTGGCTTTGAGAGTGAACACAATTAACAGGCAGAGCACTGAGTAAATTTACTAGCAGGTAGATTCCAGAGTATGTTATGTATACGACATCTGTTTATCTTTTTTTTAAAAATTTGATTGCCACTCCAGAACTGAAGCATCATAAAGATAAAGACAGACAGAACTTAATATTATTTTCTTAATGATGTCAGATTTTTATGGTGTTCACTCGCACAGTGCTAGGAGATAATGGATTCAGGGAAAAAAACATTCAGACATATGCTCTGTAATAATATAAGGTAATGTAATGACTCTGGATAACCTTGTTCAGTGAGTCTAATGCACCTGCACATCCATACAGTGCAACACTTCCTCTGCTGTTTCTGTCTTCAGTCTTCAGTGGAACTGACAGAGCTTCCATAGTGATTCGTGTCGTCTGTGATTGATTTAAATTCTGTAGAGCTTATTGTCATCATTGTAATGAGTTAGCCATAATAGGCTGCTGCAGCTACTGTCAAGTTTAAGCATGAGCTGGATCACTTTCAGTCACTTACATGCAAACAAGGCAGCAGTCTTTGCTTAGTTTGGCACTGTCCACTTGTTTGATTCATCACTGCATCAAGCACAGTAAACTAGGGCTGGCCCGAATAGTGGTTTCTGCTCTCCGGGATATATTGGATACCAAAATTGGGATACCAAAATTAATATCTGGATACTGCCATAAGCGAACGAATATTCCAATATTCGGGATATTCGGGTCCAGCCCTACAGTAAACACATACGGTTTTTTTTTCTTGTGTGTCAGCAGCAAGCTGAATAAACCAGCCGAATCCCTCTAACACATTCAAGATATTTGCAAAACAAACAGTGACCTATGTTCTGGATAACAATGACCAGTTTTGGGTTAAAGTTAAAGGGACACTGTCAACCAAAATGCTGTTTTGTGCATCAGTGATAGTGTAAATTCAGCAGCACCCCCAGGTGCCACATCAACATCCCTGCACTTCCTGACCCCGTAGGTCTCAGCAATCGATAGCCACTTTGTTTCTCCCATTTCACTTCAAGGTATGTGTCTGATCCAAAGAGTTTGGTGTACACAACAGTGATAAATGTGACAAATGTGTCTTGCTCTCAGACAGTATTCAGGTTAAAAGAGTAACACAAAAAGTACATTTACACAATCAGGAAGACAGACAGCAAGACACAAGTGATATCTGGAAAGGAAAGATACTAGAAACACAAGATGAGAACAAAAGAAAAACAGACATGGAGACATGGCCAAAATGTGATATTGAATATATTCTATCAAATGTTTCTCTTGTCAGCTGTATTTTTAAATCCAGCTTTTCCCGAGACTTCCTTTTTCTTTCCCAGACTTTGTTGAAGAAATATTTGTTAGTCATACTAACACTGTCGGCTCATGTACATGATGTATGCCTTGCTATGATGCACTGTCTTTTTTAGACTGCAATGCTTCCTCTGAAGTTTCTTTTATATTTGGAGCATCAGAAGCTGTTCCTGAATATGTTCAACCATTTACTTCAGCTTATTCTTAGTTGCTTTAGTTTACTACATCTAAGTTACTACAGATGTTCCACTCTTCATTGCTTGTTAAACAAATTACTACCAGTATACCAAAAGGGTGATGTTGCCACAGAAAAAGGGTTAAAAGCTCTGGCATTTAGAAATACACAAAGCACTACATGGCACTGTAATGCATTGTGTGAATGTGTTTGGTAATGGCTTGGATGTAATGGACAGTCCCACAGGCTAGCTTTTAGAAAAAATGCACAACAAAAAACAATGGAAAAACAAAAATAAATCTTCCCTTTTGAAAATTGTAATAGTACTCGTTGGCTTGAGTTTCTTAAAGCACTATGAATATGAAAGAAGATGAGATCTGGGCAATCCTGGCAATATTTCCCTCGGTGCAAAATTGAATGTTTATGTATCCATATGACATACAGCTGCCAAAAGAAGCAAACAAAACTTGGGAAGAAGCATTTGCCATGATTTTCTTAATCTGAGATGAAAGCACAAAGATTAATAACCGTTCTGTTGTTTAAGATTGACTCCTAGGACTAATTGATCTCTATTGACCACTGTAAATTGGGAGATGGCAGTCAAGCTGAACATAATGAGAAGCAAACAATAAAGCTAACTTTAGCCAAAATGAACTGTCCATTTAGGTAAACAGAGGAGTGAAGAGGTGCTTTCACCTGGATTTCCTTTTTCTTTTGTATGGTTTTCTTTGCAGATTGTCTGCCACTCTCAGCAGATAGAGAACACTCTGCAGCTTTTCTTTGCAAATATGCCAGGCTGCCACTTTTGACCTTTGAGAGAGGCTTTTCAGTCAGTCAAGGGCCTTTTTTGAAGCAAATGTTGTGCCAGCGACCTCTCTGAAAACCCTACAATTATTCCATTTTACAGCATAAACAAACTCAGGACTGTAGGAAAAAAGGCTGTCTAAAGACCACAACAAGAAAAGCACTCAGAGAGTGCAGTACTCCATCAAGGCTGCTCAGTCGTTGCATGATCTTCAACAGATAAAATCTTTAAACAAATTGTGGTCTGCAGCGGTCGGTTTGTATTAGGATCACAATCATTTGATTGTCAGCTGACATAGTGTTCACTTGTAGTCATAGTTACAGTGATGCCATGCTGCTAGCTTGCAATGATGCGGAAATCCTGAACAAAGCAGTGGATCATTGTGTCATTTTTGACCTTCTGTGAAAATTTCATCTAAATCCTGTTTGTCCGTTCTTGAGTAATATCGCCAACAGACACACAAACCAACTGCAACGATCACATAACTCCTCCATGTTCCTTGGCGGAATAATTATGAACTGTAAGCCTTGAAAGACAAAAGCATTTTTGCACAAAGGCAGCAAACATCTTTGAGAAAAATCTGCTATCAGAAGAAATATGACAAACGTGACGTTAACTTTGAAATCAAAGTGTGCCTAATGAGAGGAAGGACAAATTAGATACTGGGAGAAAAAAAATCTGAAAGTGATATTTCACGATAAATATCACGTTCTGTCCAAGAAAAATGGGATGTGCTCCTGCCATATGTCCATCTACTACGATGAACTATTCATGTAAGTATGGGTCTCACCCAGAGGGGACATAATGACAGAGAGTGCTTTGTGTGGCATGTTTCTCTGTTCTGTTTGGCAGGAAACTGCCTCTCAGCAGGCACTAAGAGATCTTCTCTCCTGCACTGATTCCATCAGGATTAGTGGGGAAATGGCAGAAATCAATGCACTGAGGAGTTGGACTGTATGTTGAGGATGTCAGGATTGGGAGGAGAAGAACCAATCTCATAGGGTGAAGGTATTAGTTGTCATCTCTGAACTCAGCCAGTGCCAGATTGTGCCTAACCCTCGTCTGCTTCCAAATCCTCACCTTGAGTGAAATTGTATAACAGTGTTGTACACTACCAGCTAGACATTTATCTGGGGAGAATTCATGGATATAGAATATTTGATTAATACTTCATGTAATTCATAGATTGCCCCTCTACCCATCTGCATTCTGTGGAATGCATTTTCCAAAATAAAATTGCATTTACTGGGATCATTGATAGCTCAGGTATACAGTGTTATGATAAAAAAAATAAATTTGCTGATGCTTTCTATTTTTGCATATTTCTCACACTTAAATGTTTCAGATCATAAAATTAATCAATCATTTTTTAAATTTGCATCTTGTGTTGTGTAGGTTATCTCTGTCTAATATTAAATTCATTTTAAGATTAAAGATTGATTGAAAACCTATATCACCCCCGTGAAACAGCAAGTGACACCCTAAACCTAATGAACTGGTTGGTCCACCCTTGGAAGCAACAACTGCAGTCCAACATTTTTGATGGCTTGTGATCAGTCTTTTACTTTACCATGAAGGAATTTTGGCCCACCCTTCTCTGCAGAGGAATTGCAAATCTGCCACACTAGATAGGTTTCTAGCGCTGCCCCTTTTAGATCTTGCCCACAGTATCTCCATTGGAATTCTGAAAGTTCAGACTTGTGTTGTGTTGGTTGGTTTGTGTTTTGTGTTTGGTTTGGTTTTAAGTTTTTTTAGGGAAACTCATAAGATGAGAGGCCCTTCATTGTGATCGTTAAACTATGGTTGAACTTAAGGAAAAACAAACAAACAGTGACCTCCCATGTATAAGTCCAACTTATTCATCCACCTGAACCCACTGCCTACACTGATTTTGTGGCTCTTTACATTGCGAATATTATAGCAATTGACCTTTATTATTGGGCTGTGTTGCTTGAATTTTGATATATTCTGCGTGCTACAAAAAGTGAACTCTACTCAAGATGAAATATCTGAAGTTACAACTTGTTTATTGTCTGACAAGATGTATGTTCTTTAAAGGAGGTTTTTATGTTTTATGTTAGTTCTTTAAAGGCTCTATGTGTAAGAATGTGAAGCAATTCAAAAGTATTAATCAAATCTTTATTGCAAATGTGTAAATAAGTTGTAATGCAGTTTTTAAAAGCAAGACCTTGCATGACTTTTCAGTTGTTAAATATAGCCTGTGGATCGATTTCTTTGTAAAGGACTCGGGAAAGATAATTGAGGGATAATCAAGCATTAAAATAGCTGTGTATTAGGCATGGTTTTTTCTTGTTAATCTTTGAAATCTTTCTCCTCTGAAAATTGTCTTCTTCTTTTGTTTTGTTTTGTTTCTCCTTGACTACCCTAGAGAGTCAGGTCGTAACAAAATTAGTTGGGAAAATACATCCTGGAATCCTCATCTTGTCTTTATTGAAAGACAAGACAGTTTGCTACCTTCAGTTCTCTTGCAGTATTTTCCATTCAGACATTGCACATTTGTGTCATTGTCACTGTGGGGAAAATAGACCATTGTGCAACTAATTACAAACAAATTACAATACAGACTGTTTGTACTGCATTTGACCAGTATGAACTACTTCCATTTAATACATGCACCCAGAGCAGTACTATAATGGAAACTTCAAGAGGAAAGTAGATTTCTAGGTTCAACAAAGTTCGCCTATTCAGCACGCAGCTTCTTAGCCATTTTCCTGGTGTGTGATTAAGGTTAGCGCTCTAGCAGTCATGCAGCTCTCTTCTTTCCTTTCCTCCTTTACCTTTGCACTCTCCCATACTGCTGCTTTCAGCAGAAATTAGCTCTATTAAGGCAGTGACTAATCGCTTCACGTTTTCCCTTCAACTGCATTTGCTGGCCAGGCCATGGCTGTCTAAATCCATAGGTAATGCTAGCCTTGTACGAAAGCCAGACCCCCTCAATCAATAACAACCCGGAGGCAAGGACAGAGATATAGGCAGAGGGAAGGAGAACAGGATGCAGCCTAATTCAATGAAACAGACATTAACCAGAGCTTGCAACACGCCAGGGCATGAGTAATCATAGAAAAATTCATTTTAAAGCCCAGGAGCCCAGTATTGCTTTCAATTAAAGGCAGAGATTAGAGTTGAGTGGGGTGCACATTGTTCTAGTGGGAGGCGGCAAAAGGAAGAGGGAGACTTAGAGAAGGATAAATTCAGACAGAGCTCTGATCACTTTCTGTTGACATTGCTAATTTGAAGCTGAAGTCATCTTCAGGCATTCAGTAGAGCCAGTGCAGTCCATGTAGTGCTTAACTAACCAGTATAGTATGGAATACAAACAAACATCCATCCACAAAAAGCTGGGTTAATTATAGAATGATGCTGGCTAAAAAACAAATGGCGAAATGAAATAAAATATGAAAGGTTTTAGTTACAGGTATTTACAGGCCCCTACAGACACAAAAACACGACTGGGTAAGTGATGAAAGGTGACTGGAGTAAAACTGATTAATTATAGATGCTTTATTTCACTCTGAAAATAATAATAATAATAATAATAATAATAATAAAGCATTTGACACCATTAATCACACTACAGGTCTTTCTCAAAAAATTAGCATATTGTGATAAAGTTCAGTATTTTCTGTAATGTACTGATAAACATTAGACTTTCATACATGTTAGATTCATTACACACAACTGAAGTAGTTCAAGCCTTTTATTGTTTTAATATTGATGATACTGGCCAAAAAGTAAAGAAAAACCAAAAATCCCTATCTCAAAAAATTAGCATATTCCATCCGACCAATAAAAGAAAAGTGTTTTTAATACAAAAAAAGTCAACCTTCAAATAATTATGTTCACTTATGCACTCAATACTTGGTCGGGAATCCTTTTGCAGAAATGACTGCTTCAATGCGGCGTGGCATGGAGGCAATCAGCCTGTGGCACTGCTGAGGTGTTATGGAGGCCCAGGATGCTTCGATAGCGGCCTTAAGCTCATTCACAGTGGTGGGTCTGGTGACTCTCAACTTCCTCTTCACAATATCCCACAGATTCTCTCTGGGGTTCAGGTCAGGAGAGTTGGCAGGCCAATTGAGCACAGCAATACCATGGTCAGTAAACCATTTTCCAGTGGTTTTGGCAATGTGAGCAGGTGCCAGGTCGTGCTGAAAAATGAAATCTTCATCTCCATAAAGCTTTTCAGCAGATGCAAGCATGAAGTGCTCCAGAATCTCCTGATAGCCAGCTGCATTGACCCTGCCCTTGATAAAACACAGTGGACCACCACCAGCAGCTGACATGGCACCCCAGACCATCACTGATTGTGGCTACTTGACACTGGACTTCAGGCATTTTGGCATTTCCTTCTCCCCAGTCTTCCTCCAGACTCTGGCACCTTGATTTCCGAATGACATGCAAAATTTGCTTTCATCCGAAAAAAGTACTTTGGACCACTGAGCAACAGTCCAGTGCTGCTTCTCTGTAGCCCAGGTCAGGTGCTTCTGCCGCTGTTTCTGGTTCAAAAGTGGCTTGACCTGGGGAATCCGGCACCTGTAGCCCATTTCCTGCACACGCCTGTGCACGGTGGCTCTGGATGTTTCTACTCCAGACTCAGTCCACTGCTTCCGCAGGTCCCCCAAGGTCTGGAATCGGCCCTTCTCCACAATCTTCCTCAGGGTCCGGTCACCTCTTGTAGTTGTGCAGCGTTTTCTGCCACACTTTTTCCTTCCCACAGACTTCCCACTGAGGTGCCTTGATACAGCACTCTGGGAACAGCCTATTCGCTCAGAAATTTCTTTCTGTGTCTTACCCTCTTGCTTGAGGGTGTCAATGATGGCCTTCTGGACAGCAGTCAGGTCGGCAGTCTTACCCATGATTGCGGTTTTGAGTAATGAGCCAGGCTGGGAGTTTTTAAAGGCCTCAGGAATCTTTTGCAGGTGTTTAGAGTTAACTCGTTGATTCAGATGATTAGGTTAATAGCTTGTTTAGAGTACCTTTTCATAATATGCTAATTTTTTGAGATAGGGATTTTTGGTTTTTCTTTACTTTTTGGCCAATATCATCAATATTAAAACAATGAAAGGCTTGAACTACTTCAGTTGTGTCTAATGAATCTGACATATACGAAAGTCTAATGATTATCAGTACATTACAGAAAATACTGAACTTTATCACGATATGCTAATTTTTTGAGAAGGACCTGTATATTACTCGATAAATTATATAAATATGGAATTAGAGGTGTGGCAGGAGACTGAATTAAAAGTTACCTGACTGGAAGAGCACAGTATGTCCAAATGGGACAGTCTAGATCAGATGTGCTTGGGATTGCTTGTGGTGTGCCCCAGGGGTCTGTCTTGGGACCTAAATTGTTCAACATTTACATAAATGATATCTTTAATGTATCTCAGACCTTGAAACTCATCCTTTTTGCCGATGATACAAACATATTCTATAGTAATGACAATTATAATGAATTAATAACTGTAGTAAATAAAGAACTCAAAGTGATAAAGAAATGGATGGATATAAATAAGTTATCTTTAAATACTGAAAAAACCAAGGCAATGATGTTTGGGAATCTACAAATGAACTCAGAAATGCAACCTTCTGTCGATAGTGTACCTATTGAATTTGTTTGTAAAATTAAATTTTGGGCGTTGTAATTGACAACAAGTTGTCATGGAAACCACACATCAAACACATTAAAACCAAAATTTCCAAAAGTCTCTCAATTATAAACAAAGCAAAACCTTACCTGGATGTGAATGCACTTCGCACACTTTACTGCTCTTTAATCCTTCCTTACCTGACATACTGTGTTGAAGTGTGGGGAAACACCTACCAGAGCACAATTAATCCTCTAGTTCTGTTGCAAAAACGAGCTGTGCGGATCATTCACAAGGCGGGTTTTTTAGAACACACACATAATTTGTTTACTCAATCAAAGTTGTTTAAATTCAATGATCTTGTAAAATACAACACATCAATCATTCTTTTTAAAGCTTTCAATAAATTATTACCAACCAATCTTCAGTGCTTCTTTATAATTCGAGAGCAAACATATGATTTGAGAGGTTATGCTAATTTTACATTACCCAAAGTTCAAACTACTCGTAAAAGCTTTTGTGTGTCTGTCTGTGGGGTGGAACTCTGGAACAGTCTGGACTTACAACACAAGCAATGCCAAAATATTAACAGATTCAAACTGTATTATAAACATCAGATCTGGTCTAATTATAGGCACAGCATGTTGTAATTCACCTTGTCATTTACAGTTACTGATCAGTGTGTCCCTATTGTCCCTATTGTGGTGTTTGTCCATTACCATCGCTCGTATTTTGTCAATTTCCAGTATTTTGTCCATTTCTAGTATCTGTCCATTTCTGCTATTAGTCCATTACCATTGCTGGTATTTCTCCATTCCAGTATTTTGTCCATTACAATTGCTGGTATTTGTCCAATTGTTTATTGTCTTTTGTGTATTATATTGTATTTGTCACTGTAACATAACCTTGTTATGATGAGTCACAGCTCATAGTGTTTCCGTAGATGAGCTTGGGGGTAGGATTAAATAAGCTTTCTTCCTCCTACTCCCTTTTCAGGCATTCTATGCATATGTTACCATATTGGAATGTTTGTTTTTGCATTGTTATTGAAATCGCCTGAAATGAATGAATTAAAAAAAAAAAAACTTCATGAATCCAGTGGTATCACTTAGTTGAAAATTGACTAGCATATTTAGCAACTAAAATGTTATGAAAGTTCTTATAAGGTGAAGCATCTTTGAAAAACTGTGCTACATATAATAGCTGTGTTACAAATGAAATGGCAATCAATAATTAACTGGCATGTTATCACTCAAGCAGCATAAAAAGCATCATTTTGAGCATATGAATGTACGTTCCTCACTCTTTTCAAACTCAGCTGTTTACAGTGCAATAGAAGTCACTAAAATAAACAATTTAATGTAACAAAATTGTTGCTGATTAGTTTATTAAAACAGTCTCAAATATAAGACAGTGACTTACCATGGGAAAAACAGAAACAGAAACAGAAAACTGGAGTAACATAAACAAAAGAGCTTTAATTAAAGTGAGCAGTACACATCATACAGTACACGTGGCAAAACCTACTTCATCCATACACTTGTGGTCCAGCTGGACCCCAGCAGTATTTCATCTGTTTCACACTTCTGTCCTTGTCCATAGCCTCTCTATGTATATTTTCTTAAAACGTGTGTCGTCTGTCGATACAAATATGAAAGAAACGATGAAATTACTATTAATGATTACTGATGTGTATTGCTTACATTACTAGTGTAAGAACTCCTGAATTGAAAAGAAACACAATTGAAGCAGTCATCACAAGAGCAACATAACACAAACATACATAAATAAAAGATGCACAGTCCAGCTGGGGTCTGACTGGGGTCGTCATGGACCCCAAATGATTTTTCTATATATACACCACAGACTTGGTTGGAATCAAACAAGCTTTGGTGTATGTGATGGCAGCTATGTGGGTGACAACTACTTAACGGGACTGGAAAATCAAACGTACAAATGAAAAAATAGGACAAGTTATATACACCTGGGGTCCGCACGGTCCCGAGGTGTACTGATGAGGAAGCAATAATTGATAACGGGAAACAGAAAAATAAAATGAGAAAATAATAAAGCAAAAACTGAGAGTGGGAGCTGAATGTAGAAATATTAAGTACAGCAGGTCTGGATTCCTGGGAGCCATTATTTAACTTTATGTACACTACCATCCAAAAGTATGGGGTCACTTAGAAATGTCCATATTTTTGAAATAAAAACAGTTTTGTTCAATGAAGATAACATTAAATGAATCCGAAATACAGTGTAGACATTGTTAATGTGGTAAATGATTATTCTAGCTGTAAACAGCTGATTTTTAATGGAATATCTCCAAAGGGGTACAGAGGAACATTTCCAGCAACCATCACTTCTGTGTTCTAATGCTACATTGTGCTAACTAATGGTGTTGAAAGGCTCATTGATGGTTAGAAAACCCTTGTGCAGTTATGTTAGCACATAAATGACAGTGTAAGTTTTCATTACAACCATGAAATTTCTTGGGTGACCCCAAACTTTTGAACAGTAGTGTATGTCATCTATTAATGATTAGTATAGCAATAACATGCAATGCAGTAGACAGTAAATATTTGCATTTGCCAAGGGACAGCTTTGAAATAACTGGTCTTTTCTTGAATATTGCAGATTTTTGTCTTGTCTATACTTCTACTTCACCACGACATCTCTGATGTAAATATTTTACTTTTGACATATGTATTATTTTTGTTTGTTTCACAGAGTCATCTTTAAAATAATGTGGCCAACTAAATTTGAAATAATCAAAATTAACTCCATTTTCAAAATCATGCATATGGGTTCATACACCTGTAGTAATAAAAATAATCCATTAAAATCATCTTAGACTGAATGTAGCATTATTTAGTAATATTTTTTTCATTTCACAGGGAACACAGTTTCACTTGCAGAGTAAATCCAGCCTACTGTACATTATCACACTACTGCAGTGCAATCACATCTATACAGCCTCCTAGTGTACAGTTTAATTTAAGTTTGTCAAAGCATTTTTATCCTCAGGCTAGTGTATTTTTTCAGTTGTTTGCGTGTATTTCTGCCATGCTAAACATGTCAGCAGCGTGATGAGATGCTGAGCGGCACACAGTTGGCATGCTTTTCGAGTCATTGACAGTTGAACAATGTTCAACTTTGCAGTGCTTTAGGGTAAAATGCTGCAATTGTTCTGCAGTGTTTTAACCAGCACTGCAATCAGTGCGGAGGAGTTGCAGGACATCATATTCTACTTGTACAAGTGCTGAACAACAACCATCAGCAACAACAACTGCAACAGCAATGATGAGGAAGTTAATACTGATGTTGTCAGAGTCTATGTTTGGACCAGATGACATCCAGTGACCACAATGACATCAATATGAAAAATACCCCTTGGAGGAACTTATCTTTCAGCATGAATATAAGCAGAAGTCAGCTAAATGGTAATTTAAATTATTCCACACCATAGCAAGCAAAGCGTATCAACTAAAAAAGTGTTGTGCCTTTATGTTCATATTGGCGATTAGAGAATAAAATTAACGTAAAATATATTAAATTTTGCTAAAAGATTAACAGAACCATTTGCATTAGTAGGCTCCAGTGCACCCCCCATGACCGTATGAGGATAAAGCGGTGTATAGAGAACGGATGGATGGATGAATTTGCATTAGTATTTTAAGAAATTAGAACCTCTAATGAAGTTGTGTTCAACAAACAAACCACATTGAGTGAGGAGAATGAACTTTTCCTCTTTTGTCAAAAGTATTTTAATTACCACTTACGTCATGATTGCCAGCATATACAAAAATATTTTATTTAATTTTATTTAGTCTGTTATTCAAAAATAATCTTTTGTGTGTGTTATGTAGTTTTAAAAAATGAATAACATTTTAAAAATTACTTTGCTCTAATTACATTTTTTCAATATTTATCAATTTACTTGGTTACTCATGTTGTTGTTTTTTCATTAATCAGCTTTTAAGAAATAATTAATCCAGTGATTAATTTGTTTAGATTTTTTTTATTTTTTTTTAAAATAGCCCCAAAAATTTACAGTACATACCTGGTGGAACAGATCTTTCAAATGAAACTTTATCCTTCTTATTCACTAGTTTGCTAAGCTAAAGGCTATGGCCAGATTCCACTGCTCAATACGACTTCAATTAGGTATTAGCATTACCACAACATACAGTATTCTACCCTCTGCATTAGCAAGTGTATTGGTCATATCACAGTTGGAATATTCTCAGATTTATAGTTTTATTGAAATTTGTCACATACATTATATATAATTTGACATTATACTTACCCTAAAATGTGCTTTGTATCATATTCGTTCCACCTACAGGCCTTCTAATGTGCGACTGAACAGGGACGCGGAGCACTTTGATCAAACCAGGCAAACAGCTGTCAAAGAGTACATGCATCTTCAAGTTATGTTAGACTAATGTTGTTCCAGTCTAACGTACATAACTGCCTTCACTTCTCTAAAGCTTTGTAGATATGTCCTGGTTCAGTCCCCTGCCACTCCTGCCATCTGTCATGTCTTTTTCACATTCAGGTCAAAGATGTTGAACACATGCTCTTACATATGTAACATATCATCATAAGTCAGAAAAAAAACATCCTGTTATCATAACATTTGGAGTTGTTCCTTGCAACTGTGGGGTGTCCAGCCATCAGTCAGAGCCTGCTGGGTATTTGTTCTTTTTCTTGATAATTACAGTGGTGTGCTTTGGGAGCTGTGGAGTTAACCAGCTCTGCCAAAGATACACATTTACATGCGCCCACATGCACATTTAAATGTATGTATTAAAAAAATCTCATTTCTCATCTGCCTCCTTTTTCTTTCCGATGCACATATATATGTATCTACTTGTCTTGTATTTTAATATTCTATCATTTTCTGTCTCTCCCAAAGGTTTTGGGATGTTACTGCTGTGCGCTTTATCATACTGCTTTTAAAATAGGATAACGTTTATTGAAAATTGCGGGTATTTGACCATTAAAATCCAAAAGAATGTACTAATTAAAGAGTCATCAGATATACATATTTATGAATTTATTTCACTAATAAGGCTGCAGTTACAAAATAAAAATGAGTGGGATGAAAGAGATGGTATTCATACATGCTGTCCTATAAAATGCAATTTAAACATGAACATATTCAAAGAGGCACAGTCTTCTAACAGTGCTGGACAATATAACAATAGTGCATTTCTTCTTCAGTGAATCACAGTTACAGAGGCTTCATCTTGTCAACCCGCTTTGCTTTACATTTGATTTCCTCTCAAAACAGCATTAGATTTGAGAAACAAACCGTGTCTGACTAAGTTTCTGCTCAAGTGGCGATGTGGAAATCTCCAGACCCTACACCAGCTCTGGTCATTGTTGTGGATAAGTACATGCTGATGTATCTATAGATCACTGAAGTCAAATGAAATAGTTATCGATTTTAAACAAAAACAATTTATTAAATTTTAGCTGTCATTTGCCACTATATATTAATTACATGGCACAATCATCAGAAAATGAACACAATAAAATTACCAACATCAAATTCCATCTATCTTCCAAACACCCCTTATCTGGCTGACAACAAATAAAACAAACATAAAAATATGCATTATTCACACATATATCTGGATGTATTTCAAGTTTGTGTGCTAAATTATACTATGCTTATAAAGTTATGGTCTGCACTTATATTACTCCTTAATTTTGTGGTATTCAATGTGCTGTATAATGTTTCCCATTAACTCACCAACAGTGACAGTGATGCCATGCAGGGTGCTTTGATGCCATCTGGAACAGCTTCAGATTCCATATCTTGCTCAAGGACATTTCGGCACGGCACAAACCACTACTGACCACAAAAAACAAAAAGGTTCGTCCTACATTTGCCAAAAAAATATCTAGATAAGCCCCATAACTTTTGGGAAAACATCCTGTGGACTGATGAGTCAAAGATGGAACTTTTTGGAAGACATGGGTCTGTTACATCTAGTGTAAAACTAATACTGCATTCCACAAGAAGAACATGATACCAACAGTGAAACATGGTGGTGGTAGTGTGATGGTTTGAAGACCTGGATGACTTGTCATAATGGATGGAGCCATGAATTCTGCTCTCAATCAGAAAATCTTCCTTGAGAATGTGTACCATTAATTCATGACCTAAAGCTCAACACAAATGTGTTGTCAGTTACATCCGACGGTATCGGTGACTAAAGCTCTTCATCCAGCTCCGTCTGTCCAACGTTGCAGTCAAAAGTTCTTTGCCTTCCAGACCAGTGTCTTCTAAGGAGGTGCCTTCCTTAACATTGTACTAGGCCTGCTAACCCTTTTGACAGCATCAGGTTTCCATAGCAGTACTGGACCAGCTGCTTCGCTGTGTCTCACCACATGTCCAGCCAGGGCTAGTCTATGTTGCCTAATGATAGTTGACAAGCGTGTATGTGGACCGTATAGCGACTTGTTGGTGAGATGCAATTTCCAGGAGATGGTTTATGAATTTCTAGAAGCAGAAATACTGTGACGACTTGCCAAGACTATCACAGGAGCAGCTCCCCACTGAAGGTGGCAGAGTTTCCTAACCGCTGACTCTTTACAGCTTGTCTGCTTAACAAACACGCATCAGTGACAGAAACAGCTGTGCATCGATGTTCACCCACCAATGATATCGCCATCCCTGCATCCTGAATGGATCTACATGTAACTCTTCAATCGGTGGCTGGCGGGTGCTATGCCTTGCCAAAGAGCAACCTGCGATTTGGTCCGGGACTGCTATTTACAGCTAACCCTCTTATCTGAGGGCCGTTCCTTTATCCACCACCTGAGGACCTGGTGGATGGGAGTTGTCATCTCCACACCACTATGTGTTATGCAGCGTGACAAAGACCCAAAGCACACAATAAAGTCCAAAGCACACAAGCAAGTCCAACTCTGTGTGGCTCAAAAAGAACTAAATGAAGGTTTGGAAGTGGCCTAATCAAAGTCTGGCCTTGAATCCATCCAGATGCTGTGGCAAGACTTTAAAACGACAGGTCAAACCATCAAATGTCAAATTAAAACTATTCTGCATAAAAGAGTGGCCCAACCAGTTATTAGGTGTAGGGGGAGAATTACTTTGTAATGTAACACAGTTTACTCACAGCAGTATATTTCTGTGGAAAGTTGGCTGATTTTTTCAACAGCTGTATCAACACTTTTTGTTTGTATATAGTGCAACTTGTTTGTGACCAATAAATACCTAAAGCCATAGACATTCCCTGATTTTAAGTTATGTCTCTGTGAGAGCTGTTTACACCTCATGCTGTCCTCCACAGTGTACAGATCAATCAGTTTGAACTGACAGAGTATACAGTTCAGTGCAGGCATTTGACCATTAAAATCAGTGCTGCTCAGTGCTGCCATTCAAGCAAAGTAGTTCTGAAAAAGTCTTCATGTAAATCTGCTTGTAGAACAATTAATAAGGGATTTGTAGCCTATAATCTCAAACTTTCATGAGTACAGTGCTGAGGATGGTCAAAATATGTGGGCACATAAAAAGCAGAAATGCAGGAATAGTACATCAGCTTGAGCAAAAATCTAATGAACAGCATCAGACTTTGACATGACACGTGAGAAAGTCTGCCTCATCTCATTCATTCAGAGAAAACAGTCTCTGGATATCTCTGTTGTTGGCCACATGCAGGGATGGGTAGCAGTGAACTTGTGGTTTGCGTAGAGTAAGTTGAGTGCACTGTTGAGATAAGATTAAACTGGGTCACAGCAGCAGCGAACACAGCAGCCCAAATGTTGAAAAAAGTACACTGACAAAAGATAACATATGAAATACAACCAGGGGTGGGTAGTAACGAGTTATATTTACTCCGTTACATTTATTTAAGTAACTTTTTGAAAAAAATGTGCTTCTGAGAGTAATTTTTCTCTGCCATACTTTCTACTTTTACTTGAGTAGATTTTTGATGAAGAAACGCTACTCTTACTCCATTACACTGGGCTACACTCCACTCGTTCCTTATACGTTCCTTGCTGATACAGCATTCACATACAGTCTATGTCATAGAATCTATGAGCATGCAGTCTATTTTGTCACTGGAAGTAGCTTACACTGTTCAAACATACAAACGTTACCTTACTACAGGTATTTGTTTCAAAAGCTTTATGTTGTGAAAAATTAGGATTTGGAAATTTGTGTCTTTGTGCCTTACCTTGTCATTTTGTAAAGATATTGTTTATTTTTGGTAATTTTTATATTTTATTATTTGGAAATGCCAGAATTTGCACATTATTTTACATTTTTGTCTGTCTGATCACAACATTTCTAAAAAAAATAATAATAATAATCTGACATTACAATCAAACAGGTACTCAGTACTTCAGTAGTCTTTTCACCAAATACGTTTTTACTCTTACTTGAGTAATTTTTTGGATGACTACTTTTTACTTCTACTTGAGTGATATTATTTTGAAGTACAATTTTTGACTACTCTACCCACCTCTGAATACAACATACTTATGATTAATATTAAACCTTGATTGAATGTGTACTGAGGTGTTGAAGTACACTGTGATACTTGGCAACAAAATACACTTTTGACTACAACCACTGTGAGTGATGTTATGTGTGGTCACAAGTTAAACCACTTGAAACCAGCAGATTTTTCAGACTTATTTATTTTTATTTCACTATGTTGTATCAGTTTTCTTTTTTTTTTTCAACTTGTACTTTTTTGGAATTAAATATTAATATCAGGGCTGCACAGTGATCCATTGCCTCACAGTCAGAAGATCCCTGGTTCACGTCTTGGTCTGGTATCTTTTCACATAGTCTCCATATTCTCCCTGTGCATGTGTGGGTTTTCTCTGGTTTCTCTAGCTTCCTCCCAAAGTCCACAAACATGCTGAGGTTAACTGGTGAATCTGAAGTGTTCATAGGCATGAATGTGAGTGTGTTTGTTTGTCTCTTTATGTAGCCCTGTGACAGACTGGTGACCTGTGCAGGGTGTCCCCTTACTTCACCCTAAGTCAGCTGGGATAGACTCCAGCCCTCTGTGACCCTTCTAGCTACAAGGTGAAAGTACTAACCACCAAGCCACTGTGCAGCATCTCAGTAAAACAATGGCATAAAGATAAACTAAGATGAATTGGAAATAATAATTAATAAAAAAGTTATTTTATTGGCCTTTATTATGTAGAGGACAGTGGAGAGAGACAGGAAACATGGGCTGGATTCAAACCCATGGCTGCTGCGTCTATAGCGCCTGTTTACGGGTTGCCTGCTCAGTCAGCTGAGCTATCTGGGTGCCCCTAAAATACATATTTAACTCTGTTACACCCACATAAAAAGATCATGAAAAACATACTACTTTATACATACATTTTATACTAAGATTATTATTGTATTCACATCTGCACCAACATTACTGTGACCAGAGGTGGGATTTGTGGGGTCTTAGGAACAATCTACCAGTGCCACCAGCAGTTACAGTCCTGCTCTTTGAGTAAACACTGAGGTGTTAGCAGGCCTCTGTTACATTTCAACCTGCCCTTAAATCTTTTTCTCACAGCCTCTGCAAAAAGTGACTCAGTTGCTCTTCTGGCCTCAGGCTTTCACTCAGCACATTACCTTCAGTGAATGTCCCTCCATGCACACATACATGCAGACAGTGACTTCCTCCTGACTAGTCTTTGGTGTTTTAGAGTCCCCCTTTCAGGTTGAGAAGGAGGTTAACAGTGAAAAACCTATATATAGGATAGTATTAGATGAATGATCTTGCAAAAGGGTAGCTAGCGACACAATATGGACATACAATACTAATAGTAATAATAATAATATAATAAAATAATAATTTTGAAATGTTCTATTTACCAAATTAATGAAAATGTTTTGCATTTGTAGCAGCTGATTCTTGTCGGGCTCACTGTGGTCACTGTATGAGCAATGTTTTTACAGGGATTCATATAACTTTCCAGTGCTCACTGGCAGCTGCCAGACAACATGAGAAGGCTCTGAAATGTAGAAATGTTTTGTTTTTTTCATTAGTATCTCTTTTCCATTTTTATGTTTCTCAGGTATATATGGACCAGATGAGGGCTGGGCATCTTCTTATCCTGAGTGTCGAGAGAAAAACCAGTCCCCAATCAACATTGTGGACCAGGATACTAAGGTATCCACAGAGTTTCAGGAACTGACACTTGAGGGCTTTGATGCTGAATCCTCTAATAAGACATCTATGAAGAATACTGGCAAAACAGGTACAGTAACAACACAAGCTGCAGTTGCAAAGTGAATTTCCTGTGGTTCACGAATCATGAAAGACTCAACTAAATGTTGAAAATGGATGTTAAGAAAAGACTAGCAAGTAAAAAAAGATATTAACATAATTCGTCAAGTATTTGAACCCCCCCCCACAATATTTGACATTTTTCTGAAAAGGGTAAATGGTCTGTCCTGATATAGTTTTCTCCCATTGTAAAATACTCAAAGCATTTTACGATATATCTCTTTCACCCATTTTCATACAATACTGTTCAAACATTTGGGGTCACTGAGAAATGTCCTTATTTTGGAAAGAAAAGCAATTTTTTTCTGTGACGATAACATTAAATTAATCAGAAATACAATGTAGACATTGTTAATGTGGTAAATGACTATTGTAGCTGGAAACAGCTGGTTTTTAATGGAATATCTATATGGTAGATGGTACACTGTGCTAGCTAATTGTGCTGAAAGACTAATTGGTGGTTAGAAACCCGTTTGGTGCTTCTTCTAGCACATGAATAAAAGTGGGAGTTTTCATGGAAAACATGAAATTGCCTGGGTGACCGACCCCAAACTTTTGAAAGGTAGTGTGTACATTCACCCACCAGTGGCAACAGGGCTTTGATGCAAGGTGCTTGCCTGCCATCAAGAGGGCAGTGAGTTCAGTGTCTTGTCTAAGGACACGTCAGCATGTAAAGGGGCTGGGAGTTGAACCACCACCATCTGTACCATCTATGTCTTGCCCCATCAGAAACTAGATTGCGATGATCAGTGTTTTGTTAGTTTGCTAACTTGTTTATCATTAAAAACATTGACTCAAATAAATAAGAAGAGCAAACACTCTGTGAAAATAGCCGAACTTGGCGACTCACAGTCTATTCTGTATAAATGATGATCTTGCCTTAATTCATGTTTTTTGTCAGTTGTTATAGTCTGCTCTCTTTCTTCACACGTAAAAATCAGTTCTTCGTCCTGGTCCAACTTGCATTTTTGTGTCTATCCTGCCATGGTAGCTGGAACAATTCAGTAGCTAATATTATGCAAATAGTGTATAATCAAAACATTACAATTATTTTATCTCACTCACAGTTTGATGCAAAGAAAAGCAACTGATATTTTGGGAAAGATCAAGCCATGCAGTTTAATTTAGCACTAATCACTCCTCCCTGCAATAAGTACTTAGAGAGTAATTCAGCCAAGAAGAAGGATTGGAAATGGGAACACAAAGTGCGTCCATTGAGGCTCCAAGGCTGAAATGTGGTCAAAGTTACGAAAAATGAAGTAAACATATGTAAAGGTAATGTCTTCAGACTGCTCTCGACACTAGATTTCCCACAGTTTTTCCCCACTTTTATGAAGAGCTTATCCCACAGATCTCTGCCTAACCATGTGCTCCTGGAACAGCACACCCACAAAATACAGGTGGCAGGGCTCACAAGCATGGGTGCACACTGATTGAAGTTGGCCAGTTAGAAGAAAGTGGACTTTTTTAGAGGGGATGCTTCATTAGAATAGGTTAAAATGGTTCATTTCAGGCAGAGGATGAATTGAGGATCTGCATGAAGAACCAGTATAAGATATCTTAGGAGATTTTTCAAGTGTGAACGTGTAAAGTCATGTAGGCTTCCAGAATGAAAATATGGAACTGGAAATGCCTCCTATGACAGACCACTGTGTAAAGGGAGTGAAAAGCTGAAATGTGAGACCTCTAATAGCCCCAGCTTGTTGGCAGGTGTCTGCATGTCAAACATCTGTTGCTTTGCTGGTTATAAAACAAGACAGATGCAATGTGTAGCAAGTGATTTATGGTGAAGATTACAGATCCCATTTTCAGTTACACATGCTGATCCATATGCTACAAGTACCATGGCAGGTATCACTGCCTGTAGGATTCAGCACTGAGCCATTTGCATTCGGCACTGTTGGCATTTTGAGGATCCTCCTCGTCAGCCACAGGTATTTTTCACAATTCCAGATTGTCACTAAGATGGATGATTCTTTCTTCCTCAGTAAAGAAATGTAGGTGAAAGGCTTTTGAAAGGCATAGACCAGGTGGTTGCCCCTGCTGTTGATAGCATTCTGAGCAGTGCTAATAGTACAACTGTGGGTTTCACAGAGGAATGTCTTACATCCCAGTATCTGCCTATTGGGACATTTTAATAAACTGATAATTTGTCCATTGGTGTACTGTAGTTTAACTAAGAACATAAATTAATCTTATGCTATGAACATTAATAGTATAGACAGTGTAGCGTAATAACACTTTAATATCGTTAGCCTAATAGCATAATTGTCTAAGTCATTTTTTGGCCTTCATGACTTAGGCAACTATGCTATTAGGCTAACGATATGTTAAATTACACTTAATGTAAGAACATTTTGCACTGATTTACAATTAGGCCACAATCTGACATAATCTGGAAATTGATCATATTTTATACTGAATATTGATAAATTATCAAATGAACTTCTATTGATCAGTCTTATAATCAGAAGTCATGAACTCTACTTTCATTAACTTCCAGTTTCCAAACAACAGCATTAACAATAGTTATAGATAAAACACGTATTAACTACTGCTACAGACAAACAATAAAACGTAGCAAACAGTGAATGATTGAATGTAGGAAAGCAAAACTAATTAACAGTGATTTCACTGGAGGGGCAGTGATCAATTGGGAATCACTCCGGAATTAAGAAACCAGTTATAATTCCTAAATTCACCCATTTAGCTTTAGTATGTACATTTACATACTAAAGCTGCATTCCAATGACTTTCTTTTATACAGAAAGTTTTGGAGCCAAATTCAATTCAGGCTCTTACCAATCATGGATGTGTTCCTCTCGAGGTGTGGTGTTGAGCTTCACTGTCCAGGAGAGGTCAGAGGCCAAATACCTTTAGAACTTACTTTTAGTTAATATCTTAAATGTAAAATGCAGTTGTTAAATATCTATAATAATCTCAGATCTGAAATACCACTGAATAGGTGATAATAAAAAAATCAAACATGTTATCTCGTGCTGTTATGCATGAATACAAACTGTGGAATTTCAGGTTACATGAAAGTAAACTGTGTGTCATGCGTACTTCTCTGCAAACATTTCAGATTCTTTGATACTGGTCTGTTGAAATCTGGTGTCACAGATTGAGTCCAGATATTGGGATCAGCACTCCAGTGATGCTATATTTCCTTAATTTTCAGATTTTATAATTGTTCAGTTCTGGGTGTTCGGAAGAAAGAAGGTCAGGAGGTCACAGTGACAAATGTACCCTCCTGTTCTCTAGGGGTGTTGTTATCTTCACAATTCACACTTTATGACTATTACCAGGTTCTGGTGGAGGTAGAAGACATTCTGTTTTCTCCAAGAAGGCCATGAGTGGTCATTCAGCAGTAAACATTCGATCTGCAGGTGCTCCATTTGGGGGAAACTTTTAGGTTAGCTGTCTTCTCAAGTGGTTTCTTTGCTCTGAAAAAGGGTCTCTGGATTCTCTTTGTGTTACTTTGGAATGTGTCTGTTGTTCTGCTTCTTATCTGTCTGTCTTACTGTCAACATTAATATTCAAATTGCTCATAACAGGACAATAACCTGGCTGCCAATTCCACATTTCTACAATTTCATTTAACAGGCGCTTTTATTCAAAGTAACATACATCTAAGAGTACAGAGCTGCCAGAAGAATATGGTACTTTGACACTGTGTATGATGTTAATATGAAATGGGCAGTGTTTATTGAAAAATCATTTTTTAAAGAAAGACATTAGTCTCTTAATAAATTCTTATGATAAAAGATGAGTAGAGATTCAAGCCACATACAGTTTCACTATTGTCACAAGTAGCAAAGCTCCTGAAAAATGGCATAAAAATCAACAAAAAAGAACAGAACAGTAATATAATTAATGAATCAGAATAGCTGAAAATACCAGTACAAACAGGATATATTAACTATTTTAGATAAATTATTATCAACCAAAGTATATAGGATAAACCAGCCATGAATGGAGATAAAATCTTTTGCTGAAGTTGGGGAGTAGGACCACACCTCAATCACTCGCCTTCCTGGCATATGTCGTTGGCACAGTTTCCAGCATTACATCTCTGTACATCACCACAATGAAGCAACTGAAATGAGGGTATTTACATCCAAATCAGGTGAATACTGTAGGAATTACAACACATTTTCTACATGCCCTTTTCAGGGACTACAAATAATTGGACAGACTATCAAATTGTCATTTTTAATATCTGGTTGCAAAACCTTTGCACTCAATGACAGCCTGAAGTCTGGAACCTATACACATCACCAGATGCTGGGTTTGGTCCCTGGTGATGCTCTGCTAGGCCTCTGCTGCTGCTGTCTTCACTTCCTGCTTGTTCTTGGGGCATTTTCCCTTCAATTTATTCTTCAGCAAGTGAAATGCATGCTCAACTGGATTCACGTCAGGTGATTGACTTGGCCATTGCAGAACATTGCACTTCTTTGCTTTAAAAATTCTTTGATTTCTTTGGCAGTATGCTTCAGGTCATTGTCCATCTGCACTGTGAAGTGTTGTCCACTAAGTTCTGAAGCATTTGGCAGAATATGAGCAGATGATATATGATACACTTAAGCTGCAGTTGTTAGCAGTCAGAGAGAGAATGTGCAGTACTTCTCGTCAACTTGTTTAAACATCTGTCGGTCTCCTACAAAAAGACACATAGCCTAGTGCCCAAGGGCTGGATGGGATTTTTAAACACTCTCAAGGAACTCAACGTCCCATTGTCTTCAATGAGTAATCCTGAAGCTCACAGCAATATCGCAGGCTCAGAATTGAAGGAGCTTGTCGAGAAGAAGAAGAGACAGAGGGGTTTACCACACTGCCTGAGGAGAGGGGGAGAAGAAAGTCACCCTGCTGGGAGCTGCTGCTGGAAGAGGAGCAAGAGGAGGGGCCTTCAGGGAGAACGAGGGTGAAAAGAAAAAAGCAAAAAAACATCCTCAGTGGGTTCATTTTACTGCGTAATTTTATTGCAATTATAATTATTATTGTTATTATTATTGTGACTGTAATAAACTTTTAACAGAAATAAAAACATTTGAAAAGATTCTTTCATCTCCAAAGAGGTCTTTATTTCTTTCATCCTGCCACACCCCCACTGTATCCTGTATCCAACCTTCCTCCATCTCTGAAAACTGTCTGGTCTATTCACTGAAACAAAGCCAAATCAATCAAATGGGCAATTTAATGCCAAGGTCAAGTCGCAACCTTATCCTGATTCCTCTTCCACTTCAAGCAAGTCCTGACAGTCTCCAGAATTCGAGCCTGTCCTCTGGCCACTCCTTCTGTATTGATGCAGCTTGCAGTCAAGTGGTTCCGCATCACCTAATCAAGACCATGAGCCTTGAGTGCATCAGCTTGTCATCCGCTCCAGCCCTCAAGACTCACATTACGCCCAGTCTTCATTTGATTCTTATGGAAGGTTTTTGGGGGGGTCTGCTGGCATGGGGGCCACTGTTGGTTCCTGACGAAGCCTTTCTCCCTTCTCAGCAGCTCAATTCAGTCATCACCAAAACCATGCTTATTGTTATCCAAGAAACAATCAAGCTCTAAATTGATGGTGTGGTCTTTGGTAATTAAATGGAGATAAAATCTCCATTTAATTACTGTGCATCTTGAGCTTAAGTTCAAGAGCAGGACCACTCCTCAATCCTTTTGTCCATCTGTACATGCCTGTCTCACATCTCACAGAGCAGGCAAACACACCTTTCAAAGGGTGCCTCAACTCACAGGACAACCAAAATGTGTTTTCGGACAACCAAACAGCCAATGACTTTCTTAACGCTGGAAATTTCCTTGACCGTGCACAAGGAAGAGCTTCATATGCAGAATCATTCCAGTAATCTTGTTTGATCATTTGGATGTTCAATTATTAGTTAGATTATCCAATGTTTCTGCATAAACATTCATCAACCTATTTCAACATACATATTTTCTCTATATGGCATTACATGCTGTGGCCATGAACGACATCACTGATGTTCACTGCAGCAGTTCTGCAACTGTAACTGCTCACTTTCAGTTGTAAAATCCCCTGTAGCACTTGGTGTTTATTAAATGGTGCATGTTAACAATGCCATTTGTCATTGCAGCAAGAACGTTAATTATAGAGCTACCCACTCAGGCAAATGTCAAATAACGTTCAAAACAGCTACACAATGGAAACAGCAAGGGAAATTAAAAGATACAGCTCCTACAGCTGTTTATGGATTCCTGGGGTTAAAGTCATATGGTGTCTCAAAGTTGATTTGAATTGAAGTTGAAAATGGTGGTGAAGGCTTCAGTAATGGAAAAGCAGTGATTAAATACATGATTTCCGTAACAGCCTGCAGGAGGGTGAGACATGACTGAATTGTCTCTCCTTCCCCAAGTCACTTCCACAAACATACTCTTATCCCAGTCCCATAAAAGTGAAAAAGCACTGTCATGTCCTGTTGAATGATTCTCATTCCAGCCCATACCATGATTTTTTTATGATGAGTGTAGTGTCTGCACTGTGTGAGAACAACATTAAATATTGCAAAATGTGGAGGCAGTAACAGATCTGTTTGCAGTCTAAAATGCATCAGTCTAATATCTGAGAGTTATAGTTTCTGAATCTGTGACTCAGACATCAGCTGACTTGAGTTTAATGTCCTGAGGACTTTAACACATACAGTGCAATGCAACAGTGCTGCATATGTTAAAATGGTAATGTGACTGTCATAGTAATGCTACACACAGAGTGACTACTTAGAGACAGGTAAGCTGAATAACAAGGCATCCCACAGTGCAGTGCTTGTAAATCCTCTCTGGAGCCTTGTTGTTGCATCCATTTTGTTTCCAAATTCCAGTGACTGATTGAGGACACAGAGTGTGAGTGAATGACCTGTTCTCCTCCCAGACCAGCCCGATCTCACGAGGATTCGTGAAACTGTTACGTAAATTTTTGTTTCGGTTTCGTGCGCACCAACACGATTTCGTCATGTTTTTCGTGCCGCTCACCACGAAATGCGCACCAATGTATTTTAAACGGCGGACTTTTCGTGCCACCCAGAACGTATTTCAAACGAATGTGTGTATTATATTTTTAATGTAAAACCATGGCGAATCCAACGCTATATTTTGCATGACATCGTCCCTAACCATAACCCTAACCATAACTCTAACCATAACCTAACCATAACCTAACCATAACCCGGTGGTACACTTACCAATTTGCATAGGAATTTAAAGAATGTCCGGCGGCCGGCGGCCGCAAACGCGATCACACAAGCAGTATACGCCGATGGACAGCTTAGATCGTCATGAATCCGCTGGTATAAACCACTTTCAGCTGTGATTACCACAGCGGGTTTCGTTGTGAGCAACACGAAAAACATTTCGTGGTGAGCGGCACGAAAAACATGACGAAATCGTGTTGGTGCGCACGAAAAAGAAACAAAAAATTTACGTAACAGTTTCACGAATCCCCGTGAGACCGTGTTGCCCAGACACAGCATCATTAGCAAGTGGTAGAATGTCATTTAGATGTGAGACATCTGTTTATCTCAGCGCAAGTGCCTCAATCAGGCAATACTGTCACTGCACATGTTGTCATCTTTTGCAAGAGTGAACTGGCTCGAAGACCCTCAGGTAGAAGACCACCCATACTGACACCGTTTAATGGGTTAGGTTCAGGTTTGATGCAGAGTCCCCAGGCCTTTAGCAATGCTTTTCACTCCACAAGCCCCCCTCTGAAAAAATACAAGATGATAATTATGATGGCCAAGTGCAAAAAAGGTTAAAAAAACAAACAAAGCAAAGCATAACTGAAATGGATTTTGGGTGCTGCATCAAGTAAAGAGCCATGTTAAAATGCTAACACAAACAACAGCTGTGAAACAAAATGGTGCTCAGCTTCTGCTCTCCCCTGCTACATAATGCATGGCTAACAAGACAAATGTCCATGCATTTTCTATGAATTATGTATGGCTTCTGCACCGTTTCTAAATGACAGATAAGTGTTTGTGTCTGTGGAGGGATCACCTGGTTGAAATGCTGCTGAATGTTGTGATAGAACTATTAAAGCAGGCAGGCTGGAAAACCCCCCACATCCTTCAGAGCAAGCTTAATTGTAGGACATAACCAAAGCGTTCTTCAGCTCATATGAGCTATTTTCAGGGTCATTTTTTACTTAGAAGCTCTTATCATGGTCATTATAAGGGTTGCCCATACATGCTAGCACATACATTTTTTAATCTAAACAGAAAGAAAGGAATTTTATATCATCCTTTACATCAAATAAAACGTGTTTTGTGCCTTTAATAGATGTAAATTTAATTACACACGTGGACAAAATTGTTGGTACCCCTCAGTTAAAGAAGGAAAAACCCACAATTCTCACTGAAATCACTTGAAACTCACAAAAGTAACAATAAATAAAAATTTATTGAAAATTAAATAATCAAAATCAGCCATCACTTTTGAATTGTTGATTAACATAATTATTTAAAAAAACAAACTAATGAAATAGGGCTGGACAAAAATGATGGTACCCATAACTTAATATTTTGTTGCACAACCTTTTGAGGCAATCACTGCAATTAAACGATTTCTGTATTTGTCAATGAGCGTTCTGCAGCTGTCAACAGGTATTTTGGCCCACTCCTCATGAGCAAACAGCTCCAGTTGTCTCAGGTTTGATGGGTGTCTTCTCCAAATGGCATGTTTCAGCTCCTTCCACATATGTTCAATGGGATTCAGATCTGGGCTCATAGAAGGCCACTTTAGAATAGTCCAACGCTTTTCTCTCAGCCATTCTTGGGTGTTTTTGGCTGTGTGTTTTGGATCGTTGTCCTGTTGGAAGACCCATGACCTGCGACTGAGACCAAGCTTTCTGACACAAGGCAGCACATTTCTCTCCAGAATGCCTTGATAGTCTTCAGATTTCATCGTACCTTGCACACTTTCAAGACACCCTGTGCCAGATGCAGCAAAGCAGCCCCAAAACATTACTGAGCCTCCTCCATGTTTCACCGTAGGGACAGTGTTCTTTTCTTCGTATGCTTGGTTTTTGAGTCTATGAACATAGAGTTGATGTGCCTTACCAAAAAGCTCCAGTTTGGTCTCATCTGTCCAAAAGACATTCTCCCAGAAGCTTTGTGGCTTGTCAACATGCATTTTTGCAAATTCCAGTCTGGCTTTTTTATGAGTTTTTTTCAGCAGTGGTGTCCTCCTTGGTCGTCTCCCATGAAGTCCACTTTGGCTCAAACAACGACGAATGGTGCGATCTGACACTGATGTACCTTGGCCTTGGAGTTCACCTTTAATTTCTTTGGAGGTTGCTCTGGGCTCTTTGGATACAATTCGAACGATCCGTCTCTTCAATTTGTCATCAGTTTTCCTCTTGTGGCCACGTCCAGGGAGGTTGGCTACTGTCCCGTGGGTCTTGAACTTCTGAATAATGTGAGCCACTGTTGTCACAGGAACTTCAAGCTGTTTAGAGATGGTCTTATAGCCTTTACCTTTAAGATGTTTGTCTATAATTTTTTTTCGGATGTCCTGGGACAATTCTCTCCTTCGCTTTCTGTTGTCCATGTTCAGTGTGGTACACACCTTTTCACCAAACAGCAGGGTGACTACTTGTCTCCCTTTAAATAGGCAGACTGACTGATTATGAGTTTGGAAACACCTGTGATGTCAATTAAATGACACACCTGAGTTAATCATGTCACTCTGGTCCAATAGTTTTCAATCTTTTATAGAGGTACCATCATTTTTGTCCAGGCCTGTTTCATTAGTTTGTTTTTTTAAATAATTATGTTAATCAACAATTCAAAAGTAATGGCTGTTTTTGATTATTTAATTTTCAATAAATTTTTATTTATTGTTACTTTTGTGAGTTTCAAGTGATTTCAGTGAGAATTGTGGGTTTTTCCTTCTTTAACTGAGGGGTACCAACAATTTTGTCCACGTGTGTATATCCTCCAATGAAATGTTCATACATGGCAACCTACTGCATGGGTGATAAGACTTTGTCTTGGTCCACTACCACATTAACATATTTAGACATTAACATACACTACCAGTCAAAAGTTTTAGAATGCTCTGGTTTTACAGTTTTTTATTAAAATTCAAGTATTTCAAGTCCAATGAATAGCGTGAAATGGTACAAAGACAAGCAAACTGCCAGCAATGGAGGTTGATCACACCTTGAAAGTTGGTGTTACAAAATTCTAATGGTGTCCCAACTTTTCTTGATTACTTACAACACCTCTGTCTGCATAAAAGTAGTGTTGGATCACACTGTGGCACCATACCCTCAAGAGCATTATTTGAACAGTATTGTACTGCAGAAAGTAGTGTGTTGCTATTACAATGGTGAGGAAAGTTCAGTTCAGGCCAGCTTCAGTTGTTGCTAATTATGCAGAAGAAGATCAGCTAGGTTTTATAAATGCAAGGCAATAAACAATAGAAGAGAAATAGACCATCATAACACGTTGTTAGGTATGTAGGTTTTTCCTACAGAGAAATTGCAAAGAAAGTCAAAATGTCAGTGAGTACAATTTTCTTCACCATCAAAAGGTACTCAGAGACGAGGGAAACTCTGACAGGAAGAGGTCTGGAAGACCCAAAGCCACAACAGAATCAAAAGACAAGTTTGTGAGAGTCTACAGCTTGGTGATAGGAGCTCACAGGACAACAGCTTCAACCAGCTTCATAGTGGTCGTAGTAAGAAGTCTTAGTTTCAACTGTGAGGAGAAGACTTGGAGCTGCAGGTTTGACAGGTGGAGTTGCAGCAGAAAGCCGTTGCTAGATGTCAGAATAAGAAAAAGAGGCTTTCCTCGACCATGAAACATCACCAGTGGACTACTGAAGACTGGAAGAAGGTATTATGGACTGATGAATCAAAATTTTAAATCTTTGGTTCATCACACAGGATTTTTGTATCCCATCCAGTAGGAGAAAGGATGGTTCCTCAGTGTGGAACATCAACTGTCAAACATGGAGGAGGAAGCGTGATGGTCTGGGGATGTTTTGCTGGATCCAGGGTCAGTGAGTGAGAGGAACCCTGAACCAAAACAGCTACCACAGCATTCTGCAGCTCCATGCAGCACCCTCTGGTATGTTCTAGTGGGTCAGAGGTTCATCCTACAGCAAGATAATGACCCAAAAAATCAGTCCAAGCTATGCTAGAACTACCTTAGGAAAAAAATGGAACCAGATGGTGAGCTTGAAAACATGGAGTGGCCTGCAATCTCCAGCCTTAAACCCCATGGAGCTAGCCTAGCCGCGCTAGACCCATGTTCTGAATTCTGAAGGCACAAGGGTCTAGGGCCGCTCGACAGGGAGGGAGGCGGGCTAAAAGGTTGTCTTTCAAATCACTCTGCAGCAATTGGGTAGGTATACAACCAATCAGCGCAACAAATAGGCTGACGTAGTTCCTAGAGCGCCGGCGGATTGTGGCTAAGTCCCATTAGCTTCCCAACCAGCAGAGCCAACTGGTATAAGGTAACCAGCAGCATACAGGCTGGTAACCTTATAAGGATTTGCCATATCCCGTCGGCACAAGTCCAAATACGTCTTTCTTCTCAATGAAACACTTCAGTGCCGTCCTTTGTTTATCTTTCAAGTTGAATTTTAGCTTCAAATCTTTAAGGGCTGTGGTCAAAGCCGAGTCGAAAGATAACTGTTTATTGTGCGCCGGTTGTTCCTGTCAGAATCGTCGCGCCTCTGTCGTCACTTAGTTACGCCCGCCTTCTGACTCTACACTTCATGGTGATTCGTCCGGCCAGTTTTAGGAGAATCCAGCCTCGAGCCTTATGGAGGGTAACTAGACCCACCCTGGCAGAGAATTAAATTCGCTGTCGTGGGTTGTCTAGCGCGGCTAGGCTACTATGGAGCTGGTTTGGGATGAACTGGACAGAAGAGTGAAAGCAAAGAACCTACAAGAACCACACATTTATGGGAACTTCTGCAGCAGAGCTGGGAAGAACTTTCTGAATAATGTTTGATTTCCATTGTGAAAAGAATGCCATGAGTGTGTTCAGCTATTATATCTGCCAAAGGTGGTGCTTTGATGAGTCTAAAGTTTAGAATACATTTTGGTTTCTAAATTGATTCTTTTTATTTTAATAATTTGTTTATTTGTTCTATGCTTTCATTATGGAGTACAATGAGACATTAACATGCATAATTTCCAATACAAATTGGAACAACTTTTGACCGGTAGTTCAGTGTATCTATGCAATAATCAGTTCATAATAACCTGAAACGAAAATAGTGGATGTGGAAATTGACACACAGGTGGAGCAAGTTGCAATAAATGTAATACATATTCTGAGAGCAATTCAACCAAGAAGAATAGATTGGGATTTGGATGCAAAGGGCATCTGTCAAGATTTAAGGTTTTACTACTTGACTATAAATTCCAAATAAACATTTCAGAAACACCATTTCCAAAATAATTTCTACTTAAATGATGAGATGCTCTTCGAAAAAAGTGTTTCACACTATAGCCACTGTGGCCACTCAAAACATAATAATTTGGAGGGGTTATTTGCTCAGCCAACAGTACTGCTACCTCCAGCTTTACTCACCCAAACTACTTCACATTTGACACTGACTGTCAAAATGTTAACACTCATACTTAAATAATCAGATGCCTTGTTAGGTTTAACCAGCAGCAATATGAGAGAAGGTTAACTCTCTCTTTACATGATTACACTTCTGATCAGTAAAACACTGGACCTCACAATCAGAAAGACACATGGAGAAAATTGTTTACTGAGTGTGTTTCTTTGAATTGAAGAATTTGTACTTTTACTTAAGTGACTTAAAACTGAAATGGTTATGACATGGAGTTACTTCATCACTGGAGTTTAATAAGGTTTGAATAATCACTGGCAATTACATTTTTGTATCAGTTTGGGGGAAAGAAAGCAATTGAGATCATTTCAAGTGTAACAACTCTCGTTAGTTTAAACCAGCTTTCTCAACCATACTTGTCTGTGAATGTACACAGAAGATATAATGAAACAGGGAATGTAGAAACATTGTAATTCTTGGAGCCTGTATGCTGCTTGGCTTGGGAAAAACAGTAAACAGAATATTGCTGTCAGTCACAGCAGTCTCTACAAAATTCTTTTTTGTGCAGCAGTTGTGCTGGAATGCTTCACCATTTTTAGTCTGTGGTGCTTACAGAGCATCACCTTGATGGTTTTTTATCTAAAATACTCCCATGTTTTACATGATTATGGACAAGATTTTTTTATCTACAGCTTCACCACTGACTGCTCTTTAATGTTTATCATTTTATGTTTCTCAAGAACTGCTCATACAAAAGACGGATGTCATATTGCACTTCAAGGGTCCATTAATACACTCATTACTCACCAAAGGAACGCATGGAGTTATGTGACGATCAGCGTTGGTTTGTCCGTCTGTTTATATGTCTGTTGAAAACATTACTCAAAAATGGACTAACAGATTTGAATAAAATTTTCAGAGAGCATCAGAAATGACAGTGGCTTATATTCTGGATCCAAGGATTTGTTAAATATTTCTGTAACATTGTGAGATAGCAGCATGGCATCACTGTAACTATAAGTGAACACTACATCAGCTGCCTGCTGATGATCATATGACTGTAATCCTACTAGAAAGCAATCGCTGTGGACTTATCAGAACTTATCCATTGGAAATGATGCAAGGAACAACTGATTAAATTGTGGGGGTATTTCCGAGTCCCATCAATTCCCATCGCCCGCTACATATTCAGGTCATGCGATTCGGTATCCGTGCATATGCACAATACATGCCTCTGCTCAGCACAAGGTCCTTTGTTTGTAGTATATCTATATTAAATGGCCACATTCTATGTTGCCGTGATTTCTGGTTATCAATAACTAATAAACAAATGTTGCATTTCTGACAATGCCATATGGTGGATTGAACAGCCTTGGTGGAGTACTGTAGCCTAGCCGCACTAGACCCAGCTCTGAAGACACAAGGGTCTAGGAACTCTCGGCAGGGAGGGAGGCAGGCTAAAAGGTTGTCTTTCAAATCACTCTGCAGCAGTTGGGTAGGTATACAACCAATCAGCGCAACGAATAGGCTGACGTAGTTCCTAGAGCGCCGGAAATAAGAGGATGCGGGAGTTTGGTGAAGCCTTATTTATACAGTCAATGGGTGAAGCTCATGTATATTACAGACATGTTAACAGAAAGATTATTCAGAGTCGGTGCTAATGGAGCTCAACGACTGTTGTCGTTTTTGTTGTCGACCCTGGCAGAGAATTAAATTCGTTGCCGTGGGTTGTCTAGCACGGCTAGGCTAGTTGTTTCCAGTTGTTTCTGTCAGAATCATCGCGCCTCTGTCGTCACTTAGTTACGCCCGCCTTCTGACTCTACACTTCATGGTGATTCGTCGGCCAGTTTTAGGAGAATCCAACTTCGAGGCTTACCGAGGGTAACTAGACCAACCCTGGCAGAGAATTAAATTCGTTGCCATGGGTTGTCTAGCGCAGCTAGGCAAGGAGTACTGCACTCTCTGATTACTTTTTGAGCTAGGTTTCAAGTAGATTGACTGAAAGTATGACAAGAAAATTGAAGGACAGTCTCACTGCCAGACTTACACAAACACAGATTCCTGGATTCATTGTTGAGACACAGTCCCTTCTTACTGTGTATACCTTATATAAGCTATAGCCTCTTCAGCTCTTCCATAACAACATGTTATGTTTCAGTGAGAAGTAAGCTAACAAAGCCAGACAACTCCAGTTTCTGTGATGATAATGTGTAATGAGGTTTACTCGTGATGAAAACTGTAACTTTGGTTGCCCATGGTTCCACAGTTAAACAGTTTGGGAATAGTTTTTGCACATTGTGAATTTTTCATTTTGTGACTCTTGGTAAACAACGTAGATACAGAGAACTAGTGTACAAAATATTAATTTCATGCCACAGAAAATTAAAATGTAACTTCTACAGAGTTGCAGTGTAAAAGTGTAAGGGTTAATGGGCATTTATTGAAACACAGGATGCTAAACATCCCCTCACTAATAAAAGCTGCCTTTACATTTTAACATTGAATTCCAGTTCATTTCAACCTGGCATTACTGCAACTACTGCTCACTTCGACCTCTTCAGATCTATTGCAGAGATTCAGTGAAATGAGGAGTCCTGCAAAACAGATTTTGAGTAGTGTTTTGTGGGGCATTTAGCATGAACTTCCTACAAGTTTCCTAAGACAGACACTTTTCAAATGAATCTACACACCACTTCTTTTCTTAGAACTGACTCAACAATGCACTGTCACAGGTAAATAAACTAGAGAGCAATGTCAAAATATGTGCCTCTTCACCACTGAATGGAATTGAAATTGGGAACTAGAAAAAAACCAAGAAAACTTATGTTTTAGTGACTGATGGCTGGAACAATTCAGAGTAACAATGGGGACCTCCATAATCCTTACCTAGAAGAAATCAAGAAAGCCATGTGTGCACTCAGGGCTAGTTATATATAGATGAGCAGAAGGCATGATAAAATTTAGGGGGTGGTTTTTTGATGGTGGTAGTGGAGCATCCATGATTGGCCACATTGAACTGCATGAGATTTCAAAGACAATTCCAATTTTCATAAATAAAACTTGTCACTCTAGAGAAACCCTGTTTTGGAATTGTTTTAGGATGCAACTTCAATTAATGGTACAATGACTTGTTCTATACCTCATGATTACAGCTGCAACTCTGTTTTTATTCTATCATCGTCGCTACTCTGCATCACTCTCACTGTACTTGACATGCTCATCTACATACTGTTTGAATTTTTCTACCAGCTATAGATGTAGTATATTTAATGCCAGAGCCGTACGCCATAAAAGTAAAGTGTGAATCAATTTCAGTGTTAGCTTGTACTTTGTATGTATCATCTATCTTATCATGCATGTATCCAATTGTGTGTTATAATTGTGCTCCTAGTTCCCCACTCCCCTCTTCTCCCATCTGTCCCTCTCTCCACCTTTCTACCCCTCTACCTCTCCCTCTCTACCTCTCCTGTCCCGCTCAACCCGCCCGGACAGCCGGCAGATGGGTCCCCCACATAAAGAGCCGGGTTCTGCTCAAGGTTTCTTCCCTGTTAAAATAGTGTTTTCCTTGCCACTGTCGCCTTAGGGCTGCTCTGGGGTTCAGGCATATGGGTTCTGTAAAGCGTCTTGAGACAATCTCATTGTAATTGGTGCTATATAAATAAAACTGAATTGAATGAAATCTTTGTGAAGCCTTCCAATCACATTTTCCAGTTGACTTGGCAAACATTTTCTCTGTGAAGCAATGATACAGACATGCAAATAACACAGAGCCTGTAGGTCCATAAACTGAGACAGTTCATTTTCTAACCATGTCCATGCAATTAGGCTGGAAAATCACTGCCATCATCACTGTTCCTCTTTAGAAGGATGGATATATATATATATATATATATATATATATATATATATATATATATATATATATATATACACCTGTCAACTTAACAATAGCACTATTATTGAGAGTTGATGCAATTTAAAACATTTTTTAGAACCTGCACAAGCATGTACTCATTTGTTATTACTGTAACTTTATTTAATTGAGCTTATAAGTGAGCTTATTTTTCTTTCAGTTTCATATATGGTTCTTTGCATATTGTTCTCTTTCCCTACTTTTCTATCACTCTTTAAAGGGCTGTCAGATACTATTGTATGATATCATCAACAATTGTAAACATTAGTAATTGTTCACAGATGACTTCAGACACTAAAAATGTTCCTGTATAACAAAGGACTCAGTGTTTCATAAGCACTGAGAATGTAAAGTGTGCTTCCTCATGTTTTATCAGTATATCAGTACGTGATAACTCATGAGTCTTGGCCATAGTCTTAATGAAATGTAGAATCACTATTCATCCAAGTACTTCCTTTATATGTGACATAATTGAAGTTGAAGTTGGGGAAGGAGGTGCTGCACTGATAAATGGAACAAGGAAAATCTTTCAGAGCCATTTTTGAATGTGAAAACAAGGGCCCATCATAATTCTCACAATATTTCAGCAAAATGCAATGGAATAACAAAAGATCTTACAAGGGCAATTCTTTGTGGCTGAACTTCTTTTCTTTGCAAATTAGCCACTCATTTGAGAAATTGCCTTTGACGTGACTGACAAAAGACAAAAATGGTTTTATGTGAGCACTTCCTTCTCGGAGCGAAGCTAACAGATAAACACAGATCTACTTTCACTCTGTCTTCAGAATATATACTTTGTCTGTGTCTTTTCAAACCCTAAAGAGTTTAATGCTGTTTATGTGTCCTCACACAGCCTGATTATGTTTCAATCTCTGAAATTTGCCCTCACATCAACAACAGAGACTATCTTTATCCTTCTTTGAGAAGAAAAATTACCATGTATACTGAAAAAAATATGCACTGAGTGTGACCACTCACTTTGTGTTTTTCTTTTCTTCTGTTCTTGTTTCAGTGGCCGTTGTGTTGAAAGATGACTACTTTGTCCGTGGAGCAGGCCTACCAGGGAGGTTTAAGGCAGAGAAAGTAGAGTTTCACTGGGGTCCTAGCAATGGGTCTGAGGGCTCTGAACACAGTATCAACGGTAGGCGCTACCCTGTGGAGGTAAGTTCAGTCTAACAAGCCTTGGGAATGAACCATCTAAAAATAAACAGCTAAGTTCCTTTCACTTGGGTTATACAGGTGTAGAAAACTGGATGAATGTAATTTGCACAACTAAAATCAGTTGCTGTTGGACTGAGACATGTAAATTTGCCATATTTTACTGTTTGAGGATAAAGTGAGGTGCTTAAAGATATAGTATGTTTGTTTTCACGAATTGTAAGAGGTGTTTATCCATAATCAGTGTATTATCTAGGGTTTCGAGAAGCGGGCATGAGAACCAACACTGACCACACACTTGAAAACAACAATAACAAAAAAAATTAGGGCTGGGACTTTAACATGTTAATTTTGATTCAGTAATTACAGAAAAAAATAACGTGTTAAATAAATAGCACATTTAATCGCACCTTTCTCAGTTCCCTAATTTCCGGCACACTTTCAACACTGATGAACACTCCAGCCCAGTAAGTGGCGGTAATGCACCTAAAGTTTTTTCCAGCCATGAAGAAGATGTGCAGGATGCACTGTAGTGGACGACTAGCTGATCACAGGACAGCGCTTTAGCTTCAGTCCGGTAGAAATATCAGACCAACACGGTGGCTCGGCCACAAATTTTTCATTTATTACATAAGCACTTCAGCAAAAAATATTTCTGAAAGCCTTTGAGGCAAGAAATAAGCTGTGCAGTTAGTGAATCTGTCATCGTTTTAGTTCAATGACAGCCAGTTTAGACGTTTAATGAATATTTTGCGATGCGTCGTACCTCCACTGCCCACAAATGAGCTCCGAGGAGATGTGCCAAAATGCACTGCCATGCGTTTTGGGGAGCTTAGTTTCCGGGTCGTTGATGGAGTAGGTGCGTGGAGAACGAGCTCCGGCAGACACTGAACATTTTTTTGCCAACAAACTCCATATAAAGTACAGTTTTTTTGTCTGTTACTTACTCGAAAACTATTTTTTATCTCTACCTGAAGCCGGGAACATTCAAAATATCTATTGCAATGGGGCCTAAAAAAGCCGTTGAAAAAGGCGACGCCATTGCTAATGGTACGGCTAGTGCTAGCTTGACCATCGAGGCCATATCCGCCCTACTTCAAAAACACCGTGAAGACTTGTCTGCTGAGTTTAAATTATCACTCGCCGGGATTGAGGCTAAACTAGACCAGGCAAAACTTGTCACGGATGACCATGACCAGCGAATTTCCTCCCTCAAGCTATCCGCAGATGATCTTAGCCAGCGGGTCTTGGATTTGGAGGCGACCTGCTCCTTTCTCCGTGAGGAAAACACCAAGCTTAAGATGAAAGTCACCGACCAGGAGAACAGAAGCAGATGCTCAAATCTACGAATTATTGGCTTAGCTGAGTCCACTGAAAGCGGTTGCCCCACTGAGTTTTTCGCTCAGCTTCTCCAAAATGTAGTCGGAAAAGACATTTTATCGAGCCTACCTGAGATTGACAGAGCGCATCATACGCTGACTCCGAAGCCGGGTCCAGGGCAGCGTCCGCGGCCAGTCCTTCTTTGCCTTCACCAATACCAAATGAAGGAGCTCATTATCCGGGAAGCCCGCCGTAGAGGGAAATTTGACTTCCATGGCCAGCAGATTCGTATTGTGGAGGATTACAGCGCAGAGGTGATGAGTCAACGTGTGCAATATAGAGACGTGATGACTGATCTCTACAAAAGGGGCTTTAAACCTGCCTTGCTTTACCCGGCTCGTCTCCGTCTGACGCTGCCCAGCGGAACCAAGAGGTGGATGGAATCTGCTGACGCTGCGCGAAAGTTCCTCAATGACAACCCTGCATGCCAATCTGCCTCGTCGTGAACGAACTGACAGCCGCTAACTCGTCTGCTATTCCACTCTGGATGTTAACGATATTACAGGTGATATACACTGTTTATTTCTTTAACTTTTTTGACATGAATAAGCCAAATGGCCCATTACATTGCATTGAAATTCGGACTTTTGTTGGGACGATATTGTTTGTTGGTTTTCTATAATTCCCTAGTATACAGTGTCAATACTACAAATAAGGGGTTACTATTGCTACTTATTAAAATTATGCCGGAGCTTTGTACTTTGTTTGGTGAGTTTATGTTGTGCCTGGAAGAGAGTCTGAGGAGTTGTTTCTTTTTTCAGAGCTTGCTGCTTTTTTTTGTTTGTTTATTTTTTTGTTTTTTTTGTTTTTCATTTTTACTTAGTCGCAGCTATCTTGGTTTGGGAGGGTGGGTGGGGGTCGCCACTGCTACATGCAGCTTTTTTAGTAAAGTGCTGGACATTTTATTTGTTCCAGTCCTACTATCACATTAATTAATCTAACTTTAAACACATTCCTTTATCTATGCTGAATAATGACTAGCCTTATTTTTGTGAGCTGGAATGTGAAAGGATTGAATCATCCTGTTAAACGCAAAAAAGTATTCTCTCATCTCAAACATCTTAAAGCCAAAATTGCTTTTCTACAAGAAACACACATTCGTAATTCTGATTCAAGTCGACTGTTGAATTGGTCTGGGCAGTGTTTCAATTCTTCATTTCAAGCCAAATCTCGAGGGGTTTCGATTCTTATTGACCAATCTATTCAATTTGAACCACAGGACGTAATATCAGATAACTATGGTCGATATATAATTGTCTCAGGGAACCTATACAATATGCTTGTGGTCCTGGTTAATGTGTATGCACCAAATGTGGATGATGCCAATTTTTTCAATCGATTGTTTCATTATTACCTGACTTGAATATCTACCATCTCATATTGGGGGGTGACCTTAATTGTTGGTTGGATCCATTGATGGACAGGTCCTCAAACAGCCGCAGCACAGCAAATAGATCTGCCAATGTAATCAATGGCTTTCTTAATGATTTTGGTGCATGTGATATTTGGCGCTTTTTGCATCCAAATGTCAAAGAGTTTTCATTTTTTTCGCCAGTGCACCATACATACTCCAGGATTGACTATTTCTTCCTTAATAACCAACTCTTATCTTTCGCTGCTACTTGTGAATATCAGCCAATTGTTATATCTGACCATGCGCCTTTATCGCTCTCCCTGTCACTTCCTGGCCTTCCTCCTGAATGTAGGCAATGGCGTTTGAATTCAACTTTGCTATCGGATGTAGAGTTTGTTAAATTTATTGATACTAATGCGAACCCAGATACACACGTGGACAAAATTGTTGGTACCCCTCAGTTAAAGAAGGAAAAACCCACAATTCTCACTGAAATCACTTGAAACTCACAAAAGTAACAATAAATAAAAATTTATTGAAAATTAAATAATCAAAAACAGCCATTACTTTTGAATTGTTGATTAACATAATTATTTAAAAAAACAAACTAATGAAACAGGCCTGGACAAAAATGATGGTACCTCTATAAAAGATTGAAAACTATTTGACCAGAGTGACATGATTAACTCAGGTGTGTCATTTAATTGACATCACAGGTGTTTCCAAACTCATAATCAGTCAGTCTGCCTATTTAAAGGGAGACAAGTAGTCACCCTGCTGTTTGGTGAAAAGGTGTGTACCACACTGAACATGGACAACAGAAAGCGAAGGAGAGAATTGTCCCAGGACATCCGAAAAAAAATGATAGACAAACATCTTAAAGGTAAAGGCTATAAGACCATCTCTAAACAGCTTGAAGTTCCTGTGACAACAGTGGCTCATATTATTCAGAAGTTCAAGACCCACGGGACAGTAGCCAACCTCCCTGGACGTGGCCGCAAGAGGAAAATTGATGACAAATTGAAGAGACGGATCGTTGGAATTGTATCCAAAGAGCCCAGAGCAACCTCCAAAGAAATTAAAGGTGAACTCCAAGGCCAAGGTACATCAGTGTCAGATCGCACCATTCGTCATTGTTTGAGCCAAAGTGGACTTCATGGGAGACGACCAAGGAGGACACCACTGCTGAAAAAAACTCATAAAAAAGCGAGACTGGAATTTGCAAAAATGCATGTTGACAAGCCACAAAGCTTCTGGGAGAATGTCCTTTGGACAGATGAGACCAAACTGGAGCTTTTTGGTAAGGCACATCAACTCTATGTTCATAGACTCAAAAACCAAGCATACGAAGAAAAGAACACTGTCCCTACGGTGAAACATGGAGGAGGCTCAGTAATGTTTTGGGGCTGCTTTGCTGCATCTGGCACAGGGTGTCTTGAAAGTGTGCAAGGTACGATGAAATCTGAAGACTATCAAGGCATTCTGGAGAGAAATGTGCTGCCTCGTGTCAGAAAGCTTGGTCTCAGTCGCAGGTCATGGGTCTTCCAACAGGACAACGATCCAAAAACACCCAAGAATGGCTGAGAGAAAAGCGTTGGACTATTCTAAAGTGGCCTTCTATGAGCCCAGATCTCAATCCCATTGAACATATGTGGAAGGAGCTGAAACATGCCATTTGGAGAAGACACCCATCAAACCTGAGACAACTGGAGCTGTTTGCTCATGAGGAGTGGGCCAAAATACCTGTTGACAGCTGCAGAACGCTCATTGACAAATACAGAAATCGTTTAATTGCAGTGATTGCCTCAAAAGGTTGTGCAACAAAATATTAAGTTATGGGTACCATCATTTTTGTCCAGCCTTATTTCATTAGTTTGTTTTTTTAAAATAATTATGTTAATCAACAATTCAAAAGTAATGGCTGATTTTGATTATTTAATTTTCAATAAATTTTTATTTGTTGTTACTTTTGTGAGTTTCAAGTGATTTCAGTGAGAATTGTGGGTTTTTCCTTCTTTAACTGAGGGCTACCAACAATTTTGTCCACGTGTGTATCTCTTATCTCACCTTATGGGATACACTCAAAGCTTACCTTCGTGGACAGATCATTGCTTATACTGTCCGAATGAAATGCAAATCAGTTCAAGAACAAAACAATCTAATCCAGGAAACAGGAAAATTAGACAAACAATATGCTCAGAATAAATCATCTGATTTATATAAAAAGAGACTCGAGCTGAAGACTAGGTTTGATTTGCTTACTACTTATCGTGCTGAACAGCTGCTTTTACGAAACAAAACCAGACTCTATACCAACGGAGACAAGCCTAATAAACTATTAGCCAATCAGCTTAAAGGTTTTAGGTCCAAACAGGCTATTCTGAGGATACAACTGAGTAATGGTGAGACTACAACTGACCCTCAAAAAATTAATATGGCCTTTAAAGAATTTTATACACAACTTTACACTTCAGAGTCCAGTGCAACATCAACGATGATTGATGGCTTCCTTGATAACCTTAACATTCCCAAGCTTTCTACTGATTCTGCTAAAAAGCTGGAGGAGCCAATTTCTCTTTCTGAAATTGCTAAGGCTATAATGTCAACGCAATCAAACAAGTGTCCTGGCCCCGACGGCTTCCCTTCAGAATTTTTTAAGAAATTTTCTCAGAGTCTTTCACCGTTACTTTGCTCTGTTTTTTCAGAATCCTGCAAATTGGGCCGACTGCCGCAGTCTTTTGCTGAGGCATGCATTACTCTTCTTGCTAAGAAAGATAAAGACCCAACCAACTGTGCCTCATATAGGCCTATATCCCTACTAAACACAGATGCAAAGATTCTGGCGAAATATATTATATATTGAATGAAAGTCGACATATATATATTATGAAAGTTGATATATATTGAATGAAAGTTGATATATATATAATGAAAGTTGATATATATTGAATGAAAGTTGATATATATTGAATGAAAGTCGAAATATGAAAGTTGGTATATATTGAATGAAAGTTGATATATATATAATGAAAGTCGATATATATATAATGAAAGTCGATATATATTGAATGAAAGTCGATATATATATATATATAATGAAAGTTGGTATATATTGAATGAAAGTTGATATATATATAATGAAAGTCGATATATATATAATGAAAGTTGATATATATTGAATGAAAGTTGATATATATTGAATGAAAGTTGATATATATTGAATGAAAGTCGGAATATATGGAATGAAAGTTGGAATATAGAATGTTCAGATTTTCTTTCCATCTATTCAAAGTTTCATTCCATATATTCAGACTTTTTCCTACTGAGCCCCGGAAGGACATGGCAAACAAAAACAGGAACCTTATTGGACATTTGCTCTTCAGATGAGCTCTTCTGTGATTATCTGTCTTCATGGTTGTCACAGGGAACGGCGACTACGTTTGAGAAAACAGGTCATTTTTAGAGATGTTTTGATTCTGAACACTGAACGTGTTAGCATTAGCTTAGCTACTTAGCTTCGACTACATTTGCATCCCTACATAGCTTAAAGGTTAAACACATGCACCATATGTTGATGATAATGATAATATCTATGTTTATCTTTATAGCTGGTCTTAAGGCTAATTACGAGGCAGAGGGCAGCTGCTGCCTGGACACATCCATGATCACGCCACTGGTGGGACACAATTGTACTGGATTTCAGCTGAAGGCTGCTGTTCTGTCCAAACTGAGACATTTTTATTATGACATACCCTCCACTGTTGTTAGCTTTTGATTCAATAAAATTTTTTGAAATGAGGAAATCACTATTGCATGTTTCTAGTTAAATACCCTACTTTTATGATATATCACTACAGCATGCACTTTTTATATTTTCCATCAATTTCACCCAAAAGTTGAATAACTATTTGTGAGCAGTGTATGTAGACACATAATAGAAGCACATTTCAATAATATGTCTGCTGCAGTAGTGCAGTTTATCTACCTAGATTGGTGTAACAGTAAAAAAAACAACAACATATGCTACTGATGTTTCTGACTAAAATCTGCTTGAAAAGCACAGCTGCTTATCTGTCAAAATGTGTTTTAAAAATAACAAAAAAATGCAGTACTTTCACAACCGAATTTGGTAAGAATAACAAAATGACACCAAACTCTTTTGATGTTTTTTTTAAATATGAAACTTAATATAGTTCTCAGGAGTTGTGTATTGTATTGTAAGTGACAATTTTGTGGTATTTGCTAAGATTCACAAGCGTCATGGTACTTGTGTCCAAACTTATGGCCATGGCTGTAGTCTAATCAGATCTTACTTGATTTGGTCTGTTGAGAGGAGGACGGCGTGGAGGAGCTGCAGGATGGGACCAGCGAGCTGCAGACTAGTGCTCCTGGTAACTGGACCTCATCATCCAAGGCCGACAACTAAATAAAATGAACAAGACATGCTGTTGATAGCATCTGTAATACAAATGATTTTATCCATTAACTGATTTATTGCTTTGTCCATACAATGTTAGAAAGTGTTACAAATAATACCTGTAATCATTTCCAACAGTGATAAATGCCTTGTTTTATTTTACAACAGAAAAACACCAAAAGCATCTGTGTATAAGAAATCAGTGCATTGGATTTCCACATCTGCAAAGTGGAAAATCACACAACAATCAGCATTTTACCTTGAAATTATGAAAATAGCTGCAGATTACCAGTACTCTTTATTTCATTGTGTTAACTTGATCATTTGAATCAGTTTTTTTAGACTTGTATTACTGATACAAAACATAATCAACACATAAATTAAAATGTGTTCGCAAAGAGTTCACTGGTTCTTCAAGGAAAATTTCAATGATAACCATATAGTTCAGTAATATGATTAATGGGTCATTGTGTAACAGTGTGGGAGGTTCTGAATACAGGTCTGGTAATGAAATATTGCTGCTGCTTTCCTCCGGTTTTATAAGGAGTTGTTTCATAGCTTGTTAGCTTACCAGCGGCTAACTGGCTGGCAAACAACAGTTCAACGCCAACCTCTGATCACTGATCCGGTGTCTGGACCACGCAAGCTGACGGAACGTTCATAATACTGATGTGGGACTGTTGCAGCTAGCATATTCATAGCAGGCTAACAGCAGGATGTTGGAGAAATAAAACTTACCATTATCAGGATCGCTGGTCTGCATTGCAGACTCGTAGTGCATCGCACTGCTTGAATGTCTGCGTATTTCAGGTCCATTTCAAAATAAAACTCAATAAAACTCTCGTCCGGGTCAGTGTCCTCCATTGTCGCTTCGCTATACCGACATGTCCCTTCCGGGGCTCGGTAGGAAAAAAAGATTTGACATATATATTGAATGAAAGTACGAATATATATATATAATGAAAGTTGATATATATATAATGAAAGTTGATATATATTGAATGAAAGTTGATATATATTGAATGAAAGTCGATATATATATAATGAAAGTTGATATATATAGACCCTTTAATGACCCACGTCACGAATGACGTCACAGCTTTAGCTGGAGGCAAAAGAGGAAGCCTGTGGCCGGACAGAAAGGCGAAAGACTGAGGGACTAGGCTCTATCAACTTTTCTAAATGTCGTCCTGCTGTGTTTTTGGATGCTAGAATAGGAGGAATGACACTGGCGAACGCAAAAGTTTTATAGGATTCCACCGAACACTCGTGCTCAGAGGGAACGAAGACAGTTGTGGTTAAATGCACTGAGGCGAAAAGACTGGACAGAGACGATCAGCTGCAGTCAGTTCCAGCCATTTTCAGTACAAAAAATCGCTAATATTCTATTTGTAAATAAAAAATATTCAATTCAATTCAGCTTTATTCCAGACACTGGGTCCAAATACACACACCATAAGAACAAGGACACAACAAGACACAGAAAAAATTACAATCAAAAACAATAACCCGTTAAATATGACGAGAAATACAGGGAATATTGGACGCGCATCACGAGGTGCATTTCCTTGAAAACGACCGACTCGTGGATTATATACCGACTTCAAGACATGTTTTGGACAAAATTGTTTACTGGCTTGTGTTGTCTGGATGACCAAGGTTAGCTTATGGCCGTTTTTGTGGAATATTTTCATCTGTGTGTAATAATGAACCCGGAAATGTGAGTCGCGCTGTGTACGTTGAAGCCGTGTACAGAGAAAGGATGGATGGATATTTGTTGTTTGTCGGACAAATGTGTTTATATTACCCGCTGTGGTAATCACATCTGAAAGTGGTGTATACCGGCGGATTCATGAGAATCTAAGCTTTCCATCGGCGTATAGTGTTTGTATAATCGCGTTTGCAACCTTCGGACATTCTTTAAATTCCTATGCAAATTAGTAAGTGTACCGCCGGCAGTACACTTAAGTTTAACGGGTTAAAAATGCTCGAGTTTGCAGCGCAAACTAAATACTCCCAGTCCTGCTTGACTTCTCGCTCCGCTTTTGCCTCCAGCATAAGCCCCGCCCACAAAAAACGTCACAGTGTTTGTAAACAAATAAAGGGTCTATTGAATGAAAGTACGAATATATGGAATGAAAGTCGGAATATATGGAATGAAAATCTGAACATTACATATATATATATCGACTTTGATTCAATATATAATTTCCTAAACGGCATGCCATATATATATATATATATATATATACATATATATGTCATAAACTAAAAGGAATTTTAATTTAAAAAGTAATTGCTTATCGTGTCAAATATTGCTATTTGACGAAAATGCAGTTAATCACATTAATCAATAATTACAAAGCCTCTAATTAATTAGAGTCATTTTTTAATCACATCCCATCACTAAGTTTTATAAATATTAACTTGCTGTGGCTGGGAAGGTTCCTGTTGTAATGTTATAATAATGGCTCTGGACTCTGAGAGTAACTTCTGTAACAAACCAGATAAAACAATAATGCCCTTGCAGTTAAAAATAACTTTGGTTTTATTGGATTTGATTACATTAATGTTTAGGTTGAGATTTACAAAAAATATTTAAATGGCTACTATGTAAAGGGAAGATTGCTGTTAAAAAGAACTTCATTTGTTTATTTGGTTTGCAAACCAAATGTGATTGCATTTTTGGTCAAATAGTACTTTAAAAATAAAAATGCGGAATACACTATTTTTTGAATTCATGATTTATTTTTACACATAACAGTGCAATTAATTGGGAATAAAACATTTTAATCATTGCCCAGCACAAAAAATATTAATTTAAGCTGAAATTATTTTGATCGACTGTTTTGCAGTAGTCACATATTGTCACTGTAGCAATGTCCCACAGAAAGCTTTCTTTGAAAGAATGGGATTCTTCATTTTAACTTTTGTGAATGGGCAAAACACAGTGCAATAATAGTACCAGGTTTAAATCAATGGGAATCAGAGAATGTCTCTTTCATGCAACATCTAACAGCTAAACTTACTGCAACTTGCAAAGGGTGCAAATATGAATTTATGAGTGTGTGTGTGTGTGTGTGTGTGTGTGTGTGTGTGTGTGTGTGTGTGTGTGTGTGTGTGTGTGTGTGTTTGCATGTTGTGTGTGAGCAGCTGTGAGTCTCTTGCATGCTGAAATGTCAGCCATCTCTCTGTTTAGACTCCTTGAGCATTGCCTCTTTGCTCTGGCCAGTCAAACGGATGAATATGTATTGTTTAACATTTGGTAAATCAACAAACTGACTGTTTAGCTTGTAATATTCTGCTACTTCCCATTCTTTCTTTCTTTCTTTCTCTTTCCTTTATTTATTTATTTATTTGAGGAGAGAGTCCTGCATGGAATCAATGTGTTTTCTGTGCCCAAATGTTAAGTACCTGTCCTCAAAACAAAATTAACAAAATTGAAACATTCTGCTGAAAACACAAAAGATCTAATGTAAATGTATAAGGAAGCTTTCTTTTGCTGTGGCTTCTAAATTTTTAGAGTTCTAACATTCTGCCAGTATTGATTTAGCACTGAGAAACTCCAAATCAACCGTTTCCTTGTATTGACTGAGCCTCTCAGTCAATTCTATTCTATTTCTTCTCCAGGAACATAAAGGTGCACACAGGCACACACACACACACACACACACACACACACACACACACACACACACACACACACACACACACACACACACACACACACCTTGAACCAATTTCAATTTCGGCAGTTTGGCTCAGCTGAGATGAGTCCTTTGATACCACAACTGATTACCTAATAATATCTCTGCAAATAGTGACCATGGTTAACATGTTATGAAGTCTTCAAGTATGCACAATCAACAATAAAAAAAATATTGAAAGCCCATTAAAATGGATTATTGAATTCCATTAATACATTTACATTCATATTTAAGTGTTTACAATTATTTAGCCAAACACCGTATAAAATGATCCATAGTCCAATGTCCTTACCACCAGTTCTGGAAAACCTGATATCAGTGAATTCCCTTGTCAAAAAATAAGGTCCCAAGGCAATGCTCCTTTCGTTTGTATGTTTGTTTCTTTTTTACTTGTAAACAATTGAGATTACTATATGAACAGTAACAAGTGTTGCATCCCTACAAATTGCTAATTCCAAATTTCCATTCAAAATAGAACGCAGCCTGTTCACATATGTAGGAATCAAAGTTACCCGCAAGATAGAGAATTTGGAAAAACACAACTTCAAGTCATTATTAGAACAAACAAAACAAGGTTTTGGTAAATGGTCAACTTTACCAATTTCGTTAGCAGGTCGCGTTAATTTAGTTAAAATGACAGTCCTACCTAGATTTCTTTATGTGTTATCCCTATGAAAACATTTAAACAGCTAGATAGACTAATTTCTTCATTTATATGGAACAATTCCAACCCTGTACTTGGAGGTTCCTAAAAATGCTAGTGGGTTGGGATTGCCTAATTTTCTTTGGTATTATCGGCCTGCTAGCATTGCAAAATTAATGCATTGGATTCACACATATGAAAATAAGCAGGGTCCAGACTGGGTTCATATGGAATTATTATCCATTCCTCTACCTTCAACTGTTCCCCTTTGGCTCTTGTAGTTAGGCCAGCTGGATGTCCTGAGCAAGGCAAGTCTTTGAAAGATCCTGCTTTGTTGGACAAAATTGAGGAGCTAATACCTTCCGTATTACAAAATCATGCATGTATCTCAATGTGTGTTATATGTTTCCTGTTTCCCCACCCTGCTCTTCTCCCAACCATCCCACTCCCTCTGCATCTCCCCATGCCTCTTCCTTTCACCTCTCTACCTCTTCTGTCCCTCTCAACCCAGCCGGCCTGTAGCATATAGGTTCCTCTATATGAGCAAGGTTCTGCTCAAGGTTTCGTCCCTGTTAAAATGTTTTTGTCTTGCCATTGTTGCCTTAGGGCTTGCTCTGGGGGTTCAGGCATATAGGTTCTGTAAAGCTTCTTGAGACAATTTGATTTTAATTGGTGCTATATAAATAACATTTAATTGAATTTAAAATCAGAACAAATTTTCTGACAAGCAAAGGTTTTTAAAATATTTCATTATATTCTGTGTTTTGGTAGTGATTTGTTCTGTGTATTTCAGATTTTGCATGACCACTAGAAAAGCTATAATAAAGGTTTTTGGTGAAAGGTTAGATGTCACGAACAAAATTATTTCTCCTTTGGGGATCATAAATGTATATCCACTGCAGTTTGTACAGAGAATACAGATACTGGTTTTCAGCAGGTTTGGTAGTATTTACTTTACCACCCGTTTCTTACCTTTCCATGCTGTCTTCATTGCTTTCCCGTGTTACTGTTTTCCTCTGAGTTTTTTCCTGTCTGCACATTTTCTTTAAATTTTTTACATGCACATTTTTGTTTATTTTCCACACATTTTCTTTCTGTCTCTCTCCACCAGTTTCTCTGCAGTTGTTGGGAGTGAAAGACAGTTCCTGTGCTTCATCTGGGTGCTTCCCATGAATGATGTATGATTCATAAGCCTTTAGTAATTGTTGCCTAATAGGGCCCTTGAATGACATGATGAAGTAGGGACCTGCTGCTCCCTTACCTGCTGTTTTAAACAGTTATTCTCTGGTTAATATGCCAAGCACAGCACTGCCAGGCAGCACAGCACACATCCTGAGCGAGTTTGTCTTCCAGTACCTGTGCGTGCATATGTGCACGTCTGTACATGCTTACTGCACTGCTGTGTGCTTTCCATCCAATGTCAAACATGTATGAATTATCAAGTCAAGCCATAGGTCAGCTGACAGTGGAAAACAAATGTGCACAAACGCACAGGGATGTCATTGTTTGGAGGCAAGTAGAGCATGCATTTTGTGTTCTTCACAGTCTGTCCTCAGTGAAAACACTGCATATGTAGAAATAGTATGATTCAAACGGTATCCTAAGTGATCACATGACAAATGTTTTAATACTAACTATTGTACTTATCCATTCAAGTACCTTAAGGTAAAAATATTAGCAACCATGGGGAGACACATTTAGATTTTCATTGTTGTATTGATGACACTGATCTACCAAAAGAGAAATTAATGAAACATGGAGAATAAATACTAATATAATGAAATCTAGGATTGGGGATTTATAAGATCCTTTACTTGAAACATCTCACAAGTTTAGCAACCTCATAGCTTGTTGGGCAGGAAACATACAGCAAAACATTAGCAAGGGAAGGAACAGTCAAGGAACAGATAAAACTTTCCCAGAATAAAGCTGCATAAAAAGCATCTTTAATGAGGGTCCCAATCTGATTTGAGGTGCTTATCAAATTTCTCTACCTCAAGATTCAAGTTCAAACCATTCTTTTAAAGGTCTCTGTAAGGGCTGTCATGTAGACATTTCTTTATTTTGACAGAAATGTGGCACTTCCTTATAGCTCATCCCCTTTATTTCTCAGGATGATGGAGGGCTGAGGGATGTGGTGCGCACTTTTCCTCCAAAGCCTGTGCCTTACTTCCCTCCTTCTCCATTTGCTCAGGTTCTTTGGAGTTATAGTAATTAAAGTCAAAGTTATTCCTAAAATTTCTGGTTTCACAGAAATGACTGGTTTTGCAATAGCTATGTCAGAATTGATGCAGTAGATGAGAAATTCACAGCTACATTTATATCTGTTTGACATATCAACCTACGCACTATCCCCAAGAGCGGAAAGTCAGAAAAACAAAACAGTTGTTAGTTCCATGATAATGGTGTTGACAATATTGATGCTTACCATAGCAAGGAAGAACAAACAGTGGTGGAAACATCCTCAGCTAACAGCCAATAGTTTAATCAGAAATGAGAAGAACTAGAATACCTCATTTACACATACAGTGGGTACGGAAAGTATTCAGACCCCTTGAAATTTTTCACTCTCTGTGTCATTGCAGCCATTTGCCAAAATCAAAAAAGTTCATTTTATTTCTCATTAATGTACACTCAGCACCCCATCTTGACAGAAAAAAAACAGAAATGTAGAAATTTGTGCAAATTTATTAAAAAAAGAAAAAGTGAAATATCACATGGTCAGAAGTATTCAGACCCTGTGCTCAGTATTGAGTAGAAGCACCCTTTTCAGCTAGTACAGCCATGAGTCTTCTTGGGAATGATGCAACAAGTTTTTCACACCTGGATCTGGGGATCCTCTGCCATTCTTCCTTGCAGATCCTCTCCAGTTCTGTCAGGTTGGATGGTGAACGTTGGTAGACAGACATTTTGAGGTCTCTCCAGAGATGCTCAATTGGGTTTAGGTCAGGGCTCTGGCTGGGCCAGTCAAGAACGGTCACAGAGTTGTTCTGAAGCCACTCCTTTGTTATTTTAGCTGTGTGCTTAGGGTCATTGTCCTGTTGAAAGGTGAACCTTTGGCCCAGTCTGAGGTCCTGAGCACTCTGGAAGAAGTTTTCCTCCAGGATATCTCTGTACTTGGCCACATTCATGCTTCCTTCAATTGCAACCAGTCGTTCTGTCCCTGCAGCTGAAGAACACCCCCACAACATGATGCTCCACCACCATGTTTCACTGTAGGGATTGTATTGGGCAGGTGATGAGCAGTGCCTGCTTTTCTCCACACATACCGCTTAGAATTAACACCAAAAAGTTTAATCTTGGTCTCATCAGACCAGAGAATCTTATTCCTCATAGTCTGGGAGTCCTTCATGTTTTTTTCAAACTCTATGCGGGCTTTCATGTGTCTTGCACTGAGGAGAGGTTTCCGTCGGGCCACTCTGCCATAAAGCCCCGACTGGTGGAGGGCTGCAGTGATAGTTGACTTTGTGGAACTTTCTCCTATCTCCCGACTGCATCTCTGGAGCTCAGCCACAGTGATCTTTGGGTTCTTCTTTACCTCTCTCACCAAGGCTCTTCTCCCACCATTGCTCAGTTTGGCTGGACGGCCGGGTCTAGGAAGAGTTGTGGTCGTCCCAAACTTCTTCCATTTGAGGATTATGGAGGCCACTGTGCTCTGAGGAACCTTGAGTGCTGCAGAAGTTCTTTTGTAACCTTGGCCAGATCTGTGCCTTGCCACAATTCTGTCTCTGAGCTCCTTGGGCAGTTCCTTCCACCTCATGATTCTCATTTGCTCTGACATGCACTGTGAGCTGTAAGGTCTTATATAGACAGGTGTGTGCCTTTCCTAATCAAGTCCAATCAGTTTAATTAAACACAGCTGGACTCCAATAAAGAAGCAGAACCATCTCGAGGAGGATCAGAAGAAATGGACAGCATGTGAGTTAAATATGAATGTTGCTGCAAAGGGTCTGAATACTTCTGAACATGTGATATTTCAGTTTTTCTATTTTAATAAATTTGCAAAAATTTCTACATTTCTGTTTTTTTCTGTCAAGATGGGGTGCTGAGTGTACATTAATGAGAAATAAAATGAACTTTTTTGATTTTGGCAAATGGCTGCAATGACACAGAGAGTGAAATATTTCAAGGGGTCAGAATACTTTCCGTACCCACTGTATCTGACTACTGCTGCCAGCTGACATACACACGTGGACAAAATTGTTGGTACCCCTCAGTTAAAGAAGGAAAAACCCACAATTCTCACTGAAATCACTTGAAACTCACAAAAGTAACAATAAATAAAAATTTATTGAAAATTAAATAATCAAAAACAGCCATCACTTTTGAATTGTTGATTAACATAATTATTTAAAAAAACAAACTAATGAAACAGGCCTGGACAAAAATGATGGTACCTCTATAAAAGATTGAAAACTATTTGACCAGAGTGACATGATTAACTCAGGTGTGTCATTTAATTGACATCACAGGTGTTTCCAAACTCATAATCAGTCAGTCTGCCTATTTAAAGGGAGACAAGTAGTCACCCTGCTGTTTGGTGAAAAGGTGTGTACCACACTGAACATGGACAACAGAAAGCGAAGGAGAGAATTGTCCCAGGACATCCGAAAAAAAATGATAGACAAACATCTTAAAGGTAAAGGCTATAAGACCATCTCTAAACAGCTTGAAGTTCCTGTGACAACAGTGGCTCATATTATTCAGAAGTTCAAGACCCACGGGACAGTAGCCAACCTCCCTGGACGTGGCCGCAAGAGGAAAATTGATGACAAATTGAAGAGACGGATCGTTGGAATTGTATCCAAAGAGCCCAGAGCAACCTCCAAAGAAATTAAAGGTGAACTCCAAGGCCAAGGTACATCAGTGTCAGATCGCACCATTTGTCGTTGTTTGAGCCAAAGTGGACTTCATGGGAGACGACCAAGGAGGACACCACTGCTGAAAAAAACTCATAAAAAAGCGAGAGTGGAATTTGCAAAAATGCATGTTGACAAGCCACAAAGCTTCTGGGAGAATGTCCTTTGGACAGATGAGACCAAACTGGAGCTTTTTGGTAAGGCACATCAACTCTATGTTCATAGACTCAAAAACCAAGCATACGAAGAAAAGAACACTGTCCCTACGGTGAAACATGGAGGAGGCTCAGTAATGTTTTGGGGCTGCTTTGCTGCATCTGGCACAGGGTGTCTTGAAAGTGTGCAAGGTACGATGAAATCTGAAGACTATCAAGGCATTCTGGAGAGAAATGTGCTGCCTAGTGTCAGAAAGCTTGGTCTCAGTCGCAGGTCATGGGTCTTCCAACAGGACAACGATCCAAAACACACAGCCAAAAACACCCAAGAATGGCTGAGAGAAAAGCGTTGGACTATTCTAAAGTGGCCTTCTATGAGCCCAGATCTCAATCCCATTGAACATATGTGGAAGGAGCTGAAACATGCCATTTGGAGAAGACACCCATCAAACCTGAGACAACTGGAGCTGTTTGCTCATGAGGAGTGGGCCAGAATACCTGTTGACAGCTGCAGAACGCTCATTGACAAATACAGAAATCGTTTAATTGCAGTGATTGCCTCAAAAGGTTGTGCAACAAAATATTAAGTTATGGGTACCATCATTTTTGTCCAGCCCTATTTCATTAGTTTGTTTTTTTAAATAATTATGTTAATCAACAATTCAAAAGTGATGGCTGATTTTGATTATTTAATTTTCAATAAATTTTTATTTATTGTTACTTTTGTGAGTTTCAAGTGATTTCAGTGAGAATTGTGGGTTTTTCCTTCTTTAACTGAGGGGTACCAACAATTTTGTCCACGTGTGTAGATGCAGCACATGTGCTTGCAACAGGTTACTTGTGTGCTAGTTTAACTGAAAACATGTTATGGCATGAATGCCAACTTGATAATCAGATGATACATCCAGTCATCTTGTTTAATTTTATTCTTCAGGCTAATATCAGTTTCATGTTAGTTTGTCTAAATGTGCAGATGCAGTTTGCAGTACAGCTAAGTCATATTGACATTATATCAATCATAGAAGATGTCCGATTACATTCACCAAAAATATTATGCAGATCAAAATTAAAGAAACCTATTTTACAACAGTTTCAACAAAAGCTGAACATTGTGACCTTTATGAATGCTAGCTTTATTGCACAAATGTTGTTTTAGACTACATCAGTATTTTCCAAGTGAACGTAACAAACTGACCAATGATGGTACCAGCTAGACTCACTGAACCTCTTGCTCTTCGGTATCCATTCTTTAATAATTTAGAATTGGTCTAAAATACTGGATGATTGGATTGACTGCCTTGCATAAAATGCACCGAACTCAATGTTAAATCCACTAAATAATTCCAAAAACAGTACTTATCTGGAAGCAAATCTGTCAGGGTTTTATCCAACAGCAGCAATCTCACACCGACACCAAGAATTTATGCCAAGAAAAAGAACAGCACTGTAGGAGTAAGCAGATGGAGTTTGTTTTTTTTTTTCAAAAAATTCTTGTCTTTCAAAATTAAGCACATTTCTGACTGACCCCAACCTTCTGAATGTTAGTGTACATCTCAATGTAGTTTGCACTTAAGTTGTATGATAATAGCTGAATCATTACCATGACAACTGAGTCGACACCATCTAGTTATAACTGCCTTAAGATGTGGCTGGAAAACAATAGATGTACAAAGTCCAGAGGGACCATATGATGAAGTTTTTTGTTTGTTCATGTAGTTTTTTTTCAAACCCAATACTGTTACTTTGGTTCCTTGCACATTGCCATGCCTTGAGTGCTGATTGAGTTAAAAAGTACTTTTGTACCAGAAACCCAGCAGCCAATTTGAAACTGCTATTTTCTGTGGAAATTGCATAATGGTTTCTTAGCTGGGAAAAAAACTTTTCTTAATGTACTTTATTTTGCTTTGTTATTTTTTAAAGAATAATGTTTTTAATGCAAATGACAAAATGCATTTACCCTCACAGAAATACATCACATTCTCAACATCTTCTAGTAAAAAAGCCAGTAAAGAAAATGGGATAAAATTACAATAAATGGTGGAATTCCCACTATGGTGACAGTATGTATAACAAAAGCTCTGTTCCATTTGCTGGAATTTTGTCAAAATCCATTTTAGATATGACACCAATTGTGTCCTCCGCTTTGTATCGAATACTGACCCACACTGATCTTTATTTAAAGTGTCAGCCTTGTGTAATAGCAAATCATTATACTGTTGCTGTCAGGGCCTGGACACAGAAGCTGGCATAATGGGAAGTAGTCTCAGGGAGCAGGTGAGAGCATTCTCAGGGCTCGCCTGGCCGAGGAGCTAAGTTATCCATTCTGTATGACTGCCTCTTGCCAAGGCTTGTTTTTATCTCCACCCCCCTTCCAAGTCTCCCAGATGTGATAAATGGGAGGACCAAAGGATGAAAAGATGGAGGGGGAAAGGACGAGTGTGTGTGTGGCTCCAGAACTAGCTCTGCCAGCTTTTACCCACCTGCCAAGATAAGAGAGGCACTGTAAATTAACACACGATAGGGGGCCTGCAAGTATGGATGGTGCATGTGTGCGTATGCGTGCGCATGTTTCGTGCTTGTGTGTGTGTGTGTGTGTGTGTGTGTGTGTGTGTGTGTGTGTGTGTGTGTGTGTGTGTGTGTGTGTGTGTGTGTGTGTGTGTGTGTGTGTGTGTGTGTGAATGTGAATGAGAAGAGGGCTTCTGCACTCATCCACACACATTTACACACACTTCCCCTCTTTGCTTTGCTGCAGGTATCCAGATAAAGATGTGTCATTGATGAATGGGATTTTATTTCCCATCAACCTTTGCAGACTGGGAAATGGAAAGTGCATCCCTGCTCCTAAATCATCAGATGAATAATGATAACACTGGGTAGCAGTTTTCATTTCTTCACACTATTTATCTGCAAAGTGCTGCATGCAAACACTTTGTTTCTCTGAGCACCTGTGGTGTGTGTCTTCTTACATCACACTCACAAATGAACACTGAGCTTCTGCAAACTAATACAGATGTAAAAACAATACCTCGTTTAATCACCATGCAGGTTAAAGGGCTCCTAATTGAAGGACCACAAAAATGTCTCAGAATTACACGGGGGAGAAGGTACACCCTTTCCTTTCCTTAAATTATGAAAAATATAACACCTCTCCAATACATACTGATCGTCCAACTCTGTCCATAGTCCTGTATTTTGGTATTATCTGTTTTGCTGACTGTTTCTGGGTGTCCTTTCCTGTGAGTTCAAGGACAAACAGGAGAGAAATCAGTTTGTGAAGTGACACCATACGCTTTTATTTGGCACATATTTGCTGAAAAATTCAAAATACTTCAGCAAGTTGGCAGGACCTTTCACAATAATCATGACTGTAAAACACATCTGTTCATTACATCAACGGAAATCACATCAGCAAATTCATGTAGAGAGAAGTGGGCTGCTCCAAGTGAATATAAATACAAATGAAAAGATACAGACTGGTGGTTGATAGAATACAATTTGCTGTTGTATAGCTTGAATATATGGTGCAGAGTCACGGCTGCTATTAAATGAAGGCTACAGTCCATACTGACCTGATACTGGTGTAGTACTGATGTGATAATTACTGAGAAACTGCCTGTTCTCTCGTGTGCTATGTGTCACTTTCGCTTTTGCCATTTTCTTGAAGCTGTGTAAATCAGTAGTCCTCCTTAACTCTGCAGAGCATTGTGATGTATTTTAACTAATTTTTCAGATTTGCCTGTCACTTTCTCTCACTGCTCTCAACCTTGCTTCTCATTATCCTCCTAAAACCTGGCATCCACATATGTAGACATCTTTTTTGTTTGTTTGTTTTTTTCCCAAAAAGAATGTATTGTTCATAGTAATAATAATAATGACAGCAATAATAATAACACTATCAATATAATATAATCAAATATAGTAAATATAATAACAAGATATTAGACAGTATCTGATTATTCTATTAATTGGTTACTCTTTATTACAAATATCATGAAGAAATCTAAAATGCAAGCTCAACCAAAGCTCGGGTCTTAGGAGGCTACAGCAGGCACGCTCAATTCAGCACCAAACAGCTGACATAGATGAGTTGGTGGAGACCACACTTCAGAACCAAGCGGTTACGTGGTCCCAAGGCTTTGCCAGTTTGGTATTTCGGCCTTGTGTGCCATAAATATTGTATTATACAAATTAATTTTATTCTGTTCATTATTGTAAAATATAGAAAAGAAAGGTAATATTGTGCTACACTGAATATTCACAACGGACAGTTTCCAAAACATTCAGGGCTTTTGTAAATTGTTGAACATATTCCTTGTTATTTGTGGTGTCACGAGAGGACATGCAGGCAGACAAGTGGGACAAGAGTGCAGCTTTTAGGCTGGTTAGACAGGGAAGTCCACTCTGATCGGCAGTCCGAAAGTTTGTCAAAAAGGCCACTCTGGTGGGCGGCCGGGAGACTAGGCAAGCAGAACCACTCAAGATGCTGGGCACTGGACTGTTGGTGAAGGCAGAGGCCCTCCAACCACATTGGCAACCTTTCAGAGCTGAGCATGCCGAATGCTGGGGTTTAGTATGTTGTAGAACAAGCAGAATGGTGAGAAACAGGGGACACATCAGGTGACTCAGTCCTTCAGTCAACTGACCTGGCCCACAGTTCGTACTGTTACATTTTATATCTTTATTTATTTGACAGGGACAGTGTACATTAATGAATGTCTACTTTGGCAGCAGTAGACGTAAATATGGCAGATTATAGCAACAATGCTACTTTACATCTGCAGTCTCTAGGCAGGTTAAAAAAACAAAACAAAACAAAGCATAACAGTGAAAATTAGGACAATAAAAGTACATTATAAAAAGTACACAAAGAAGTTAAAGGTCAATAGTCACAAGACTGGTACCCTTTAAGCCACTGTTTAAGGTGAGTTTTGAAGGCTGGTAATGTGGGACACTCCCTTATGAAGAGTGGAAGACAATTCCAGATCTGGTGGAGCATTTTGTCCAAAGGCTGTTTTTCTAAAGGAAGCTCTGCTCCTGAGACCGCTGTGAGACCTTCTTTTAAGAAAGTCAGACATGGGGGTGGGGCGAGTCCATATAACATCATCGAGATCAAACAAGCAAATTTAAAATTTTTAAAATTCTCCAAGCTCAATAAGTTGTACTCATTACTTTGATGTGGATTTAGGAGAGGAACCAGATGTGGACATAAAAGGCAGAATATGTCATCTCTGAATATGTTCAGAGATGACATGGTGACAATGATGCAGGCAATCAAAAACAGCAGAAAAACATTAAAGGGAGGAATTAAAACCACAAGAGATGCACAAGGAAGAGGATTTTTTTTTTCAAAATAAAACAACTAAAACCAAAATCAAGGATCATGGCATTCCTTTTGTTTCTTGTTGTCTTTGGTTGGTGTGAGTTCATTTCAGACCATGAAGGTAAACCCCACCATGGAGAATATGTAGTAAGCTTCTGTCTTTCTTTTGTCTTTTTCTAAAAACAGAATTGCAGTGCATGATTACTAAAAATATAAATGCAGACTCATTATGCTGATGAGAGGTCCTGAAATTTCAGATATATACAGGCAGCACAGCAAAAATGAAGAGAGTGAGACCCAGAAGAGACCAACATTGACAAAAGCAGGAAAGGATTTGTTGTTTTTCTATTCAGCAAAAATCCAGCAATTATGTTCAATGGTAATTTTTGTTTGCGTTTCATCTATCATTCATCGTAACACTATTATATTGTGTAACTGTGTAAAGTGGTGACAATGGCAAAAGTGATGATTATACAATAATATTAAATGCCAAAACATTCAGTTGTGGAAAAAGTACACACAAATATGTGAATAATAATCATAGAATCAAGTGACAGAGCAATGTTTTATTCACAACAGTATCTGTCTAAAGTGTGCCAACATTAATCCGTACAAATTTCTGGCCATGCAAGACCAAGTAATTGTATAGCAAACAAAAAATGTGTTGAACTGAGCATGAGTGCATTTCATGGCTCTTGAACTCAGCTTCTCCCTTGTAAGCCTAAGATTCATATAATTTTTCATTTATTTGTGATTTTCCTTTCGCAGTTCACAAAATCTTGCTTTAGTTTTAGTAAGGTAAGTAAAAGATCTTGTATATCGTTAGAAAAAACTCAACATTTATTAATCAACTCCTATCATCCTGTCGTCTACACCCTGCTTGCACCTCTTTCAATTTACAGCATAAATAGAAAACCTTGGGACTGAATGTAAATTGTGCACAGCAGTCGGGTCCACGATTAATAAAATTCACTAGTGATGCTTAACTTCTTCTGGTATCCATAGAAATATTCTCTAATGGATACTCTTCATCTGGTAAGCCAGCAGGAAACAAAAACTACATTCATTCCAAGTCCCACACTAACAGCAGCACATACTGAACATCTGGAGAGTTCACTCTCTTGTCTAACGGACTGTGGATACAAAGAGCTGCTCATTAGCAGGCAGAAAGTCACTGCAGATTGGCGGTTTGCATCTGTCAAACACTCGATGAAACAGTTTTTCTACTGAGGTTGATGAAATGTCTCTCAGTGGTATATAGACCTGTTGTTTTATTTCTCAAGCCAAGTTCAACCCTCCTGCATTGTCTTTTGTTTGGCAAAGATGTGTTCAAGCTGAGTAACTTTTCATTACAGTCCCTTCAGGTAGTCTACATTAACTTATAGGTTGAAAGTGAATTTTTGCCTGAACCTTTAGATAGGTCTTCATAAACAAGCTCAATCAATGTCGATTAGGCCTAATGCCAAAAATATCTCTTTATATTTCTCAATACCCTGTAGCAGCACTGGTGCCCTTAAAGCAATACATTTTATGTCAAGCAGCGATGCTTGGCATAGAGCAGAAAAAATGTCCACAAAAAAATTCTGAGGATCTAGAGTATAGATCTAAAATATTGGTCCATGTTATCCTCTGACTGGGATTTAATTATTAGTATTTAAACAATTTACCAATCTAGTTCTACTCCTCATGACAACAGGGTTTTCAGAAATGATTTGTTTGCTTTTTAGGTCATTTGTAGCTTATTCCTGCAACTGGAACACAAGTATCAGTGAGAAACACTTAAATGTCAAAACTCACAGCACAAAAAGCACAGACTATGGCTAAATTGTGTGCATGTCATATTTCTATATATTTATGAATGAAATAGCTGTAGGCATTAATGAGCACATCCACAAATTTGTATATGAAAGGAAACATGAGCAGTTAGCTTTCTGCAGTGACACAAGGACCAACTGATAGATTTTGACAGTGATGTGGCTTATAGTCTGGATCAACAGATTTGTTAAAGATTTCTGTATCATTGCGAGATAGTGTCACAGCGTCACTGTAACTATGACAACAAGTGAACACTACATCAGCTGCCTGCTGACGATCACATTATTGCTGTCCAGCTGCAAATTGACCGAAGCAGACTTATCAGGAAATCATACCACTGAGTTGTCTTGCTGAAGTGCTCTGCTCTCTGAGTGCTTTTCTTATATTTAAAAAAAATTATATAAATGTGTATATATATATATATATATATATATATACAGTGTGCGCCAATGACGTCGGACCATCGGTCAAATCCGATTTGTGTACCAAAAGTCCGGTAAAACTTACTACATTACCGGTCTCATGTCCGGTGTAATTTTTTTCCTGTAACCCCGAAGTTCCACATAATGCAATCGCGCCGTGCAACGGAACAAAGCGCCGCCGTCTTGCTCCGAAAGTCAAAGCACACAGCAAGCGCAGCGCAGCAGCGCGCCGTCCGGATGGGGAGGGCTGCTCCTCAGAGAGGCTCTCGTGTGAACAGCGATATCACGCGATGATATAAACAGAAAATAAATAAACCACACCTCATTTCGCTTCTACAAGGTCGCTCTGCTTGACCCAGCCACATTGCTCTGTGATTTATAGTACTTCTAGTATGGGTGAGTGCATGATTTATGTTTTGATCTCAAATGAGTGCTTTTCTTTTTCCAATAGTTAATTTTGTATGGTTTATTCTATATAAAAACGGTAATTTCTCTTCGCCCATGGCGTTGTGTTGTATCTGGGACATAATTAATAAAGTAGTAAATTTGTATAACAATTATTAAAATTAAATTGTACATCAACTTTTAGGACATTTGTGCATAAAATATTCGGTCCAGTAAAAACTGTTTCGGTCCAGTAAAAAATTACTGTTTACTGGTCCACGGTCCAGTAATAAATTGTGCCCATTCGCGCAGACTGTATATATATATATATATATATATATACATATACTGTATTTTCTGCACTATAAGGTGCACTTAAAAGCCTTTAATTTTCTCAAAAAGTGATGGTGCGCCTTTTAACCCAGTGTGTCTTATGTGTGCACTGAGTTCCAAAATCTGACTGTCTGACCATTTCCCACCGACATAGGGACGTAATACGTACACTACACACGCTGGCAACGATAAACCTATTAGAGAACATTACATAAAGCTACGCACAGTACTGACTATTGTCCGAGCTTTCGTGAAAGCCGGCATCATTGCTGAGCAGCCACCCGGCAACGAGACTGACTCCGACAATGACGAGAGTGAACCCGGCTTGTTTGATGTCAAAATTGCCCAGCTGTTCAATTCAGAAACAGAAGATGAGGACTTTGATGGATTTGTGACAAAAGATTGATCAAAAAATAATGTGTGTATTTTTAAATACTTAGTAGAATAAAGTTCAACCAAACTCACTGTTTTGCTTCCATTTCCTTGTTTTAGCATGCGCCCAATAATACGGTGTGCCTTATATATGACTTAAGTACAGAAATAAACCCCGTAATCGAGACAGCGCCTTACAATCCGATGTGCCTTATGGTGCGGAAAAAACGGTATATATATATATATATATATATATATATATATATATAACAGTTATATAAGTTATATAAGTAACATTCACGAAATTGAAAATGCCGTGGCTGACTCTCAAGGCCATTTTGCACATAATACATTGCAGTTGTGTTTTTAAGAGGATTGTACAAAGTACATTATGCTCTACACATATCTCATAACCAGACTATACAATCCCTCCCTGCATCTCGATGTGTTTTGTCAAGCCATGGCAGTGAGGGAGATAAAAGGTAGCATGGCTGTTGCAGCAGTGGATGGCAACACTACATCTTATGACCTCCTTTGATGGATGCCCTTTCTTCATTTTTGAGAGAAGCAGGGGAATTCAAAACCCCACAGCATGGCTCAGATCGAGAGAGAGACTGCTTCAAACTTTCCCCTTGATGTCCCCAGCTCTCTCAGCAAGGACGTGTACTCAATATGGTGCATGCTGTTGTCTGTTTTCATACAAGGCTTGTTTATGTCGCCTCAGATCTGTGAGTCCCTTGGGGGGGGATCAGAGGCTGCCATAGCTGGTCATGGCCGCATTGCTACCCCTCAAGAACATCCTGCTTTACATTGTCATCCTGAGGCAACAGAGCTGTCCCAGGAGACACTTGAAGGTGGATGAAAAGAATAACGGGAGTTATCAGAGGTTTTGGTTAGGACATGTTTTCAAATTGATGTCTTACGTTTCCCACAGGCAATAGTCAGTGGTTTGCCACAGGAATGAAATCTTTATTTTCTTGGTGTGTTATCTGTGACACCAGAGCCTATGACATATTTCATTACTTTCTTCGGTTCCGTTATTGGCACATAAACTCCAGCTCTATGTCCACAGTGTATGCTGATACAATGAAACGATGCTACACTACAAGAAAGAGCTGCAATATTTATCATATTATCATCTGATTTTAGCTTCCATATGTAAAAAGGTGCATTGGGTGGGATATGGAGATGTTATGATTAAACAATTTGATAAGTTCCTCAAATATGTGCTGATTATAGAGCAGCCAGTTGATGGAAATTAGCGACATCTATTACTCATTATCAAGTAATTTTCAACAGTGTTGGCCATGCTACTTTTTAAAAGTAATTGGTCAAAGTTACCGTATTTCTTCCAAAAAGTAACTGAGTTAGTACTTGAACACTAGCTTGGACAATCCAAACTGAATCTCCATGTAATCTCCTATCTCCATGTTAGGAGATACAGGAGAGTCAGTTTGGCATTGGGTGAATTGAATCGCGTTTCCCTCCGGGTCCAGTTTGGTACGACCAATCATAGCACGGGAGGCGGGAGTTAATGCTGCGTCATCTTCAGCGCCTGGATTACCCATAAAGATGATGCCGGAGGAGGAGGGGGGCCAAAGTGAATCTTTTTGTGGTCTCTTGGCGTTTTGGATGGCGTTAGTCGTTGCCTCTTTTCACTTGACGTTTCCGATGATGAGGAGGCAGTGGATGGCTCGTTACTTTCGCCTTCTTGCCATTGTTTGTACAGAGGAAAATCCCGTTCCAAACGTGTGAGTAAATTTAAGCAACTTTTACACATACGCACCGACTTGGTTTGGCTCCGATTTAAAGTTATTCCTCACACCGCTAATCGTTCGGAAGGAGTCTTTTGTTGCATAGCCTTTTCAAAAATAAGTGTTGTACTTGAGAGTACCCCATGCAGTGTTTCCCCTGGGTTGAAATGGCTGTGAGGCGAATACACTGCCATGTATTCGCAGATTTTTGTGACAAAACGGCAGTAATCATTCATCGCGACGCTTTCTCGGCTGCATGCCATTGTTGTTTGGACTACATGGACTACAAGGTCGATTTGTTTGTGCGTCACATCCGTGTTACGCTGATTGGTTCTTTCTCGTTCAAGCTGCATTCGTTAGCCCCTCCTTTTTGAAATCGTCTCCTGTCATCACAATGCCAGACTGCCTTTATTTGTATTGATATTAATACATAAATAAAGTCAGTCTGGATTTTCCAGGCAACTTGAACACAGGGCTCAATGGCGGCGCACACCAGGGCTGCTGAAGTGTGGCTGAGTCAGGCGGCTGCGGGAACGCAGCGGGGACAGGCGGCTGCAGGAGCCGAGGCAGGGGTAGAGCTCCAGAAACACGCCAGGCAGGACAGAGCAGGTGGGGGGGGTCTGGAGCTGTGGCAGACCAGGGCGGAGTCGCTGGTGGAGAGCCAGCAGGAGCAATGATCCAGTGGGGAGTTGTGGGGCGAGTCAGGCCCTGAGCACTGATTGAACTCAGCTGTGCTCTCACCAGAGCTGAGTCCAATCCACCAGGGCTGAGAGCTGGAAGTGCAGAGGAGAGAGGGGCCATGACAACGGGAGCATGTTCTCAACAACATACCTGCCTATCATTCCATTCAGTTCAATCTGTGACAAAAGTTTTTGTGAAGCTGGAGCAGAAAAATCCAGCTTTAGCTGCTTGGGCTGTGTGTCCGTGTTCTTTATTGTTAGCACAGCTCACATTTGCCACATCTGGCCACTAGTTTTGTAGAAGCATGTGCCGTTGAGAGATGCTTCATTAGATTAGAGTTGCTTACAATGGACATGGACAAACACGTTGTTCCGGGACATAATGTACACTTCACATGTATGTTCTTGCCTTTTACCTCAAGGACAATAATGTTGTGTCTGTACTTCCACTTTGAAAACACCAGCTTTCCCTCCAGACTCACCACTGCTGCAGCTTACTTCTGCTAGTTTGGGTGTCGGTCTGCTGCCTGTGTTTGGTTTGTATGTAAACGGAACACTGTCTCTGATTGGCTTACCATGAAAGGTCACTCTACCATAGCCAATCATCATCACTTATGCGATTGTCTCGTCCCGCCCTCCTCCTTCACCAAAAAATAAAAAATAAACAGCCTTTGCAGCTCCTGTGGCTGAGAGTCAAGTTTGATAACAAGAGCTACAATGAGTAGCTTCAGTTTATAACGTGTCCCATTTAATTGTCGGTAGCGGTAGTTACCAAGCGTTGTAACGATGGAAATGGAAATTAGATTACGCATTACTGGAAAAAAAAAGCCATTTGTAACTCCATTCATTTTAATGCCTGGACACAAAAAACATGGGCACATGAAGTAGAATTGACTGTACTTGTATGAAGACAATTGCAGGGAGGTACTGTAAAAGTATCCTAAGAATATGCCGTATATAAGTTATTTAAGCAGTGAAGATCTGTTTGTGCCAAGCTGTAATTTCAGGCTGGACAGTATGTCAGTCTGGAAGAGGAGGAACACATTTGTTTTACGTGATGCAGAAAAAATTGTCATATTTAGTTGTCTATTTTCTCTTTTAGCAGAAACTACTGTGTTTAGTGAGATATAAACACAAACTCACACACTTATTTTTCAAACGTGGCGATGAAATACATACAATAATAAAAATACAACAAATTTAGTTTTTTGTAGTTTTATTCTGTTTTATTGGCACACAGTTAATTTGAAAGCTTGCACATGGACACGTGTCTTATAATTATGTACATGTAAGTGCAAAAGCATGGCGGCATGTTTGAGAATGATGGATGGATGGATGGATAGATGGATAGATGGATAGATAGATAGATAGATAGATAGATAGATAGATAGATAGATAGATAGATAGATTTCTTTATTGTCATACTGCAAATACATCGAAATTCAGACTGGCATCTCTTCCATGCACACAAAAACAGCTGGAAATCAACACAAAAACAGACATCAATACCGACATTCAGAAATCATTCATAGACAACAATCACAATATCCAAAGATCATCAAAAAGTTCAAACACCAGAGTACTGAATATGAGTGGTTAAAGAGCAAACTGTGTGTAAATGTGCATGTACTAAAGTCAGTGCAAAAATTTATAGTAAAAGATGGGTGACTGGAGTGAGAAGGGGGTTAATGGGGGGTTATGGAGGCCACAGCTGGGGAAGAAACTGTTCCTGAGTCTGCTTGTTTGTGATTTTACTGTCCTGTAACATTTGCCTGACAGCAACAGTTCAAATAGACTGAGCTTGGTGGGAAGTGTCTGAGGCAACACTTTCTCTGACACTGATGGTAAATGTCTTCCAAGTGTGGGAGCTCCAACGTGGTGACTCGCTGTGTGGTTTTCTCCACTTGATGTAAGTCTTTCCACTTAGTGGCCGCCGTGCAGCTGCTGTACCACACAGTGACACAGTTAGTGAGGGTGCTCTCAATGTTGGTCTTGTAAAAGTTCAGCAATAGTCTCTGCAGGAGCTATGTCCGCTTTAGCGTCCTGAGGAAGAACAATCTTTGTTGAGCTTTCCTAACAAGGTTTGAGGTGTTGTGGTTCCATGTTAGGTGGTCAGATAAAATGATACCAAGGAATTTCAGCTGCTCTACACTCTCTAAGAGGAGATGGACTGTTCTTTATCCTCCTGAAGTGTATGGTGTTCAGAACCTTGCTGCTGTAGTCACACCACTAAACCAGATGTGCCACCTCGCTTCTGTAGGTGGTTTCATCCTTGTTGGTAAGCCCATCCGCAAAGTTTATTATTGTTGGGTAGATGGGGGTGCAGTTATGAGTTAAGAGCAGGACTGGACTCAAAACACAGTCCTGTGGGGTCCCTGTGTTCGGAATGATAGTTGATGAGGTGTGTTGCCGGACCCTGACCTGCTGTGGGTGGCCGGTGAGGAAATTCAATACCCATGCACATAATGAGGAAACAAGGTCCAGGTTGTATAGTTTGCTGACCAGTTGTTGTGTGACGACAGAATTAAAAGCAGAACTGAACTCCTCGAATAGCATCCTCACATAACTGTTTGGTTTCTTGAGATGTGTCAGGGCAGTGTGAAGGGCAGTAGTGATTGTGTCCTCAGTGGAGTGATTTGCCCGATAGGCAAACTGGTGTTTATCCAAGTCAGGTGGTATGATGAATTTATTGTGAGGCAGTCTCAGTTTTTGAGGGCACTTCATGACAATCACAGTTAGTGCCACTGGCCGATGGTCATTTAGGCACAGCTGTTGTTTTGGGCACTGGGATGATGGTGGAAGATTTCAGATATGGTGGGACAGCGTGTTGTTGTAATGAAAGGTTGAACACCTTGTTGAACATCCTCACCAGTTGGTTCGCACTTGCCCTCAGAATGCACCCTGGGACTCCATCTGGGCTTGCTGCCTTGTTCACATTCACCCTCTTCAGTGTAGTCTTCAGTTGGTGGCACTGTAGAGCCAGTGTTGACTCTCCAGTTGGTGGAGGGTAGGTTGGAAGAGCCCCTCCTCTCCCCAGGTGTAAAAGTGGATGAAGAGCTGGTAGAGAGTATCCAGCAGGTCAGCATCCTCACAACTGTGCAGCAGTTTTGTAGTCAGTCAGTGTCTTTATGCCTTTCCTTTGCTGCATGGGTCATTGTTGTTGAAGTGATCCTTAATGTGCTGTTTGTGTCAGTGCTTTGCCTCCCTGATACCTCTTTCCAGCTCCTGCCGTGCTGTGTTGTATTCTTGGTGATCCCCAGTTCAGAAATATTTTTATTGATTTTTGCATTGTGACAGTTTCATGTGTGTTCATATGTGTGGTGAGTTTGCTGCTTAAATGTTATCTATCAATCACCACCTCTTTTTTCACACTGTATCACATTAAAACTGGATTTCCTAAAAAATAAAAATAGAAAACTTTGCTATTATATGTTTAACATTATACAACATTGAACATAACATAGGCAATTTGTGTTGCATTTTAACTGTATGAAAAGTGTTATATAAATAAAGTTTGATTGATTAAATTAGGTAAGAAATAGCAAAAAAACAGCAAAAAAGAAATTCCTCACTTATTTGAAACAGGCAAAATGTTCCCTTCATACACAAGTATTTCCTATATCATGGACAGAAACATATCTTTTCTTTAAGAAAATGTAGATTTTCTGTATTGATGACAAATGCTGAAAAGAACGCTTTTCTTTGGGTGTATGGTCTCCCTCTACGTGATTGAAAAATGACACTCTGTGGGAGGAAGTGTTCCACTCAAACATAATGGCATTATGTGACTTGCGCTGACTGGAATAATTATAGCAAATGAGACATCTCCTTATACTTAGATTTTTGTATAAAATGTCAATGAAATTAAAAACATGGGATTTTCACGTGCAACCATTTCTAGGGTTTACATAGAATGGTGAGAGATCAGAGGAGAATGGGCAGACTGGTTGGAGGTGACAGAAAGGCAGCAGTAACTATAATAACCACTCATTACAACCATGGAATGCAGAATACTATCTCTGATGGGCTGCAGCAGCAGAATACCACACCTGTCAGCTAAGAACAGGAAATTGAAGCTATAACGCACACAGGCACACCAAAATTGGACAATAGAAGATTGAAAAAACATTACCTGGTTTGATGAATCTCCATTTCAGCTGCCACATCCAGATGGTAGGGTCAGAATTTAACATAAACAACATGAAAGCACTGATCCATCCTGAAAGGATCCTCAAATCATCTCAAAACTGGTTTCTTGAACATGACAATGAGTTCACTGTCCTCCAATGTCCTCCACAGTCATCAGATCTCAATCTCCCATTCCACCTTTGGGATGTGGTGGAATGGGAGATTCACATCATGGATGTTCAACCACAAATTCTGCAGCAACTGCATGATGCCAATATGTCAATATGGAAAATGTCTGAGAAATGTTTCCAACACCTTGTTGAAAGTATGCCATGAAGAATTAGGGCAGTTCTGTAGGCAAAAGAGGGTCCAACCTTTTACTAGAAGGTGTACCTAATAAAGTGGCCAGTGAGTGCATAGCCATGAAGAAAGGTTTACATAGGCTTGAAAAGACCATGTATATTATGGCAGTCTTAAGATTCAAATGACTCCAATAAGTATAAAAATGCAAGTTAGTAGTATACCTGAATCCAACCTGTGAGTGAAATTCATGTTTTGTTTTCTACAGAATTTATACACTACATTCAAATGTACAGGATGACTCAAAAAAACGGGAACTTTTTAACAATCCAATAAAACCAAGAGTGATGGAAGAAAAATATTTTATTCATAGTAATTGAAACCTTAAAACATGTCATTTAAGAAACAATGATGGAATTTTCATTTTTTTAAAAATGATTTCCTGTAGATGGTGTCCTCCTGTACGAATGCATTCTTGAAATCTATCTGATGCTATCTCAAGAGTAAAGTGTACACGACTCGACCAAGAACTCTGGATGAGTTAAAACAGAGAATTCAGGTTGAAATTCACAGTATCCCAGCTGAGATGTTGCAGCGGTCAATGAGGAATCTCAACAGCAGATTTCAAGAATGTATTCGTACAGGAGGACGCCATCTACAGGAAGTAATTTTAAAAAAATGAAAATTCCATCATTGTTTCTTAAATGACATGTTTTAAGGTTTCAATTACTATGAATAGAATATTTTTCTTCCGTCACTCTTGGTTTTATTGGATTGTTAAAAACTTCCCATTTTTTGGGTCACCCTGTATACCCATATGCGTTGTTTGTTCCACTATTCAGTCCCCAACTTCACCAATGTATGGGGACCTTTTCAATTTCCTTGTCACTAACTTGCCCAAGACAGGCAGTTTTTAAAGTCTGAAGGGTCAGGACCACAGGGCATACCATAAGTGACTGATCTTTCTCATCACCCTTACTCTCACCATCTGTAACCTCGGGGCTTGTACTGTTGGAGTGGGGAGTGGAGTTAGACAGTGGTGTGAAATGAAGTTAACTCTCTGTGCATCTTTCTCCCTTCCTCTTCTCATAAGGGCATTCTGTGTTTGAGCAATTTCTACTTCACAGGAATTTATTTATCTTTAAAAGGAAAAGTTATTTGTGGAACTTTCATATGTCATATTTCAAATGTTGCTAGATAGCCTAATCCAAGTTAAACAGAGCTTTAAAATGGTTGTCCATATTTAACTAAGACAACAATGTTTTGGAAGACAGTCACATAATATGGTTTTCAGTTGTTTTCACTTGGTACATCACATATTCAGCTCAAAACATTGCCGTTTTTGCAATATGCTTGAAGAAGACGTGCTCACTTTTTAACTTACTGCACACAGTCCAGCTCTCTGCATTGCTCATTTCGCTAGGTTCATTCCCAATGGAACAACCTATCTAAGTGTTTCCACAATGGTACACATTTTTTTTTTTAATATGAAATACTTGGCCATAAAAATAAACAAAGTTTTTGGTTTGACTTAAATACTTCCCCAACAGATTGATGCATTTAGTCCTGGTTATATGACGTTAATGGCATCCTGATGACCCGATGCAGTAATAACTCCCAAAGAAATGATACAAAACTCTGTGACAATTCTCCTCAAAACCATGTCAACAATATGGGGTCAGAAAATGAAAACCATTCCCATATTATGAAAATTACATCTTAATTATATTGTAAGAAATGACCTGTCCTGAGTGTGCCCTGGCAATGATGTTTTGGCCCTTTAGCTTAAGCTGCATTAGGGCGAAAGAAAATCACAAAGGCTATTGTTTTTCTGAGGAGAATAATGCAATGTTTCTCTTTAAAACAGAGCAGTGTCAAATTGCAACCCCTTGATATGGTTTGCATATAGTCTGTCTACGAGTTACAACAGCTAAAGTACAGTGATGTCTCTAAATTTTAGCGGTAACGGTGTCAGTAACTCGCAAGAAAAATCTGAGTGAATAAGTGGCTTTATTTTGTAACTTTGTTGTCCTGTCCTCCATCTGGAACTAATGGTGTAATGGTTTGGGTTAGTGGATTGATGGGCCTGCACTGTAAAAGCATCTGAGGTTTACATCTAGTGTTACACTTAAACACCATCACGAAAAAAAAATCCAAGGTCCGGTGGAAAGGCATGCTGTCATTTCAAAGATTATTTTGCTTACACTAAGAAGCTGCATATAAATGTAATTTATAGGACAGAGTACGCAAACTATCTTAGTATATATTATAGGTACCTTTAGATTATGTATTAATTGCATGTCATTTACCTAAAAGACAAGTAATAACCATTTTTGACTATAGTTATGAGTGTATTTTTGGCTCTGCTCTCTTGTATCTCCCTTCCAGCTTTAGGAAAGTCGTATACGGTGCTAGAAAGTAGCATTTTGTAATATGATAGAATGGATTCATGTGTGTTTATTTTTCAGCTGGGCTGTTAGCTTTAAATCAGTTCATCCTCTCCCTCAGAAACCACTTAGAACATCTATTATAATGATGCATTAAAGTGTCAGCATTGCAGTCTGCCTGATTCATCACAGCAGCCTGTTCATAGTGAGTCTGTCTCCCGTGCTTACCTTCTCCCATATTAATGCTTCATTGACCACCTTACACTACATCACATCTGTGTTTGATGAATACACACGCACGCACGCACGCACGCACGCACGCACGCACGCACGCACGCACGCACGCACGCACGCACGCACAAATATTATTTGTGGAGTAAATTTTAACCCAAATGTGTCACACTCTAATAAAGAACCACCTTGGATTTATTCATCATCCACATTCACTTAGATCACATTCCAGAACCATCCATCCATTATCCTTACCCCACTTAATCATCATTTGTGTCTTGGGTCAACTGGAGTCTTTTCCAGCTGACTTAGGGTGAGGACAGGGGACACCCTGGACAGGTCACCAGTCTATCACAAGGCTACACATAAAGACAAACAAGCACACTCACATTCACACCTATAAATAATTTAGAAACACCAATTAACCTCAGCATGTTTTTAGACTGTAGAAGAAAACTGGAAAACCCAGAGAAAACACAGGCATGCATAGGGAGAACATGCAAACTCCACACAAAAGATCCTAGGCCAGGATGCGAACCAGGCAATGGTGCTAACAACCGAGCCACTGTGCAGCCCCATTCCAGAGCCATGGTTACAGTTGTTACACTGTCACTGAAGAGCCAGCCAAAACATAAGTTATGTCAAGGCACTTCATGAGTGGCCAGGCTGGAAACATGGCAGTATTTTGCCTGATAACCACAATGAGTTGCCATTTCAAATCACTTCAGCCAGATATTGTATTCTAGTCAACAACATATTTTGTTTGTATCGCACTTTTCAAAATACCCGGTGTTACGGCCCTGAGCCTTTGCGCTCCTCTTCCTCTGCTGTGGAGAGCAGCTGATGTCCTATATCCAAGTGTTTGGGTTTTTTTTGTATTGTATTGTGAACTTTATTTAACTAACATAAATCACAGCCATCCACTCTGTAAATCACTCTTAGTTTTGCTTACTTTAGTTGCCATCCCACTACCCTAGACAGTTGGGTTTTAACACCCAGGCACTTTACAATATAAAACCAGCAAACATTAAAACAGAGGAGCATCATACAACAGGTCATAAAATACATGAAAAATGAATTCGTATTCTGTCTTAAAAGCCGTTCTGAAAAAGTGGGTCTTGATGAGTGGTCAAAGTGGTCAGGTCTGTGCAGTCACAGATGTGTTGGGGTAGGGAGCTCTAGAATGGGGGGGCAGATATGGAGAAGGCTCGGTCTCCCCAGGTTCAGTGCTTGGTTCTGAGCGGTGGGGAGAGAGAGAAGGTTTGCATCAGAGGAACAGAGGCTGCAGGAGGGAGTGTGGTGGTGGAGCAGGTCTCTGAGGTATGGGCGGGCTTGGTTTTGATGTGTCACAAGGAGGATTTTGAACTGGATGCATTGTGGGACAGGGAGCCAGCGGAGTTTTGGAGGACAAGGGTGATGTGTTCACGGGAGCAGGAGTGGGTGAGGAGGCGGGTAGCAGAGTTCTGGATATACTGAAGTTTATGGAGGACTTCTGAAGATGAACCATAGAGAATGCTGTTGCAGTAGTCAATTCAGGATGTGATAAATGCATGGATGAGCATTTCAGCAGCAGGGAAGGAGAGTGAGTTGCAGAGCCGGGCGATGTTTTTGAGGTGGTTCAGGTGATCTGGTTGATGTGTTGTTTGAAAGTGAGGTTCCTGTCAAGAATGAGTCCCAGCTTACGGATGTGAGGTGATGGGGATAGAGTGGAGTTGTCAATGGTCAGGGTGAAGTTGTTGAGTGATTTGAGGCCGATGATTATTATGTCTGATTTGTCATAGTTAAGTTGTAGAAGGTGATCTTGCATCCATGTTTTTATTTCATTGAGGCCGTGCCATTACGATTGTTAATAGCCAGTTAATTGTTCACATAATTTTTTGCTAAAAATCAAAAACTTTGAACTGCACCGTTCGTTTATTTTAGAGTTTGCTTTTCTTTACAGCCAGCACAACAGCCTTTCAGATCCTCTAGTAGTACTGACTCAGATCCTATGACACTGCGATTAGAAATAAAGTTGTGCTTAATTTGTATTGCATCAGATTTGGTAGAGTTGCACTTGAGGATTTTAAAAACAGGTTCAGTAACATCGGAGTCTACTGAATCATTCTCACAAGCCCCAGTAAATGACAGTTTTATTACATGGAATTACAATTTCTAGGGTTTGCAGGAGTGTTTCAAAACTCACTCTTCATGATGACGAGCATTAGGAGACTTACTGACTTGGAAGATGCTTTCAAGCTTTCCTATTCCATAGACCCCAAATTTGTTCAGTTTGGGTCTAACAATAGATATCATGGCAGTCTTGAGGTTCCAATGACTCCTGTAACTCAGAATTTTCTATGATTGAATTATTGAAACACATGCGTCTTTGCCACAAAACATGATGTGCATTTTGATTCTGTTATAGATTTACTGGAGGTGAAAATATGACACAATCTGCTGGGACAAATATATACACACAACAACTTGAATTGTCAGTTTTGGTGATGTAGAAAGGGTAAAAGTTAGTCAAATTTTCTTAGTGGTGTGTCCTCTTAACTTCTTGTGAGTTTTAGCTATTGACTACAGCTGGTGACTGCTCTGAGCCAAATTAAATTTGACACACTAAGCAAACCAAGCTACAAACAGTACAATGGGAAAGTCTGAGGAACTGGGCAAAAATCTTAAAAGAGTTTGTTTTTTAATGTTTATTTTAACAAGTCAAAAAAGTCATGTGGAGCAACAATTATCTCTGCAAACAGTAAAGCATGAAGTTCACGGTATAGCTGCCATGATCAGAAAGAAAACACAAACTATCACCTGCTGCTGAGATACACAACTGTAAGAAGTCAAGCAAGAATCACCAAAAAAATTAAGTCTGCAATTCATTGGGAGCAGCTGGAACACAGATGTCAGTGTTCACAATCACGTGAATTTTATATCATCATGTCCCTAGAAAAACAGCATATCTACTGTCAAGCACTGTGGTAGTAGTGTAATGCTTTGGGACTGTGCAGCTCCCAGTGGAACTGGTGCTTTACACAAAGTAAATGGGATAATGAAGAAGGACAATTACCACCACATTCTTCAGGAAAACCCAAATCACTGGCCAGAAAGTTGCAGAAAAACCCCATCAAGAACCTGTAGACTGTGCTGAAGAAACAAGTTTGTGTCAGAAAACCAACAAATTTAGTTAAACAGTATCAATTCTATCAAGAGGACTGGTTAGGGTGACCATACGTCCTCTTTTGCCCGGACATGTCCTCTTTTGAGAGGCTGTCCGGCCTGTCCGGCCGGCGTTTATAAAGTCCTTCAAATGTCCGGGTTTTTGATCTTGCCTAGCTTGAGCGCGTCACAGACCAGTGTATTTATCATTCACGTTGAATGGTTCCTTTGGAAACACGCTCTGAGAGGCGGAGTTTGAGCCAAACCCCGGATCACAAAGCAGTACAGAGGCGCTTCACCAATGACGTGTATATAGAGCTATATATACGTCATTGCGCTTCACACTCACTCACTCCTCGCAGGCTGACAGGCAGGTAGGCACACTGCGAGAGAACACTTGAACCGAAAGAAAATACCGAAACGCAAATGTAATTTCACTGATGAAATGCGAAAAAAGTACCCGTTTTCGTCCGGGTCGTGTCAAATGGGAGGCAGAATGTACAGTCTGCGAAGTTGGGACTTATGTCTCTGTAGCTAATAACAAAAGGAAAAAGAAGGAAAAAAAGGACTGTTGACTTGAGGCATTATTTCTTTATTTTTTTCATTTGCCATTAGACACATTATTTTGAAGAATGGGCTAACTGAACATTGAAGAATAGGCTACCTCTCTTTTTTTCTTTTTGTTTAATATTTTGAGGCATTATTTCTATTTTTACATAACTGATAATTGGGAGGTTATTTTGAAGAACTTTTCCTAGCTAAGGTGTAAGTGTCAGACTTAAGAGAGATGATTATTTCTTATTTTGTTAAACATCTGAATACATGTGTTCCTACACAACTTGAGTCAATAACTATTAAAGACTAGAGCATGCCATATTTGTATGTGACTGATTATATTGTTTAGGAGAATTGCTTTAAATTAATAAATATATTATTTATAAAGCAACTGTTTTTTGAGTGTTTTGGGCTATTTTTCTGTATATCCAGGTAAAGTGTTCTTTTCTGGGGAATTCAGAATATCTGTTTAACTGAGTTTGAAGCACAGAAAGCCCCCTGACCCACAGAAAACCCCTAAAAATGTGTGTGTGGGGGGGGGGGGGGGGGCGAAAATTTTTCACGCGCGAGCTGGAAGTGTGTCCTCTTTTCAGAGAAACAGAATATGGTCACCCTAGGACTGGTCAAAGATGCAACCAGAAGCTTGCCAAAAACCTATCGATAGCTAGTGCATAGAGCTTTACATATATATGAACAATAGATTTTTTAATAGTCAAAATCTATAATAAGTCTATGAAAGAAGCAAAATCCATGTTTCTTTTGTTTTATTTTTGAAGTTGTTTTGACAAAGATGTGTGTTTTTTCTTGATTCCATCATCGAGAGTTCTTGGTTGCAGAAGTCACTGGAAACCTGACATACATTTATTTTTTATTTTTCTATTGTGGCTATTTCAGTTTCAAATAGATAAAATTTGTGAATCTTTAATAATAATCACATTGCCCCTTTCTATCTACTGAGTGTACTTGCATGCGGTTTTTGTCCAGTGAATTTTTGCTTTTAGTGTCGACGTGGTAAAAGCACTTCAGCTGCTTAAGAGCTACTCACAGACAGCTAGTTTAGAGTAGTGGTTCTCAACCCTGTTACTCAGGACCCCATGTCCTGCATGTTTTAGATGGTTCCCTGCTCCAACACACCTGATTCAAATGATCAGCTCGTCATCAAGCCTCTGCAGAAGCCTTGATGACGAGCTGATCATTTGAGTCGGGTGTGTTGGAGCAGGGAAGCATCTAAACCATGCAGGACATGGGGTCCTGAGGAACAGGGTTGAGAACCACTGGTTTAGAGGACAGAGAAGGATCAGAGGTCAGAGTTGCTCTGGATTGAATGGACTGAACTGCACAGTAGTGCTTACACAATGTTCATTCTTCCTTGCTTGTTGATGTGAAGTCCAAGTTCATCTTATTTTCAGAGAATTTATTTGTGAAATGCACAGTTTTTTCCCCTGAAGTTCCTCTGTTTAAAGTTGTAAAATTATTAAGCATTACGACAGACCAGTATAAACAAACAGATGGAAGTGACTGACATTCATATTGGCTACAACACAATAATGTGAGCACAAATAAAGTAGCATTTCATCCTGCTCGGACTACTAGATGCAAAAAACTGTTTTCCAGGATTCAGTTATTACACCACGGCTAATAGAAGAAGAGGAAACCAATTATAGCATTGATAGGAAAGAGTTATGCAAAGTTCAATCCCATAGTTGAGAGAGAGTGAGTTTGGAAAGGAGAGCCAAATAATAATAATCAAGAAATAACAGCAAGTGTAGCACAAATCTGGCCGTGAAAGCGACTTACGGGTCGTCAAAAACGCACACACACCTGACTCCGCCGTTATGTTTCCTCCGCTGCACAGTCTGCAACACACACACTCAAGTGTGCCTCACTCTGCTGCTGTTCATCACCTGCGCACGTGATGTGCACGGGATCCAGCCCGTAACATGCATGCATGGGGCGATGCATAGTTCTTATCGGTCTTTCCAACAAAGACCATTTGCAGGGTACCACATTTAATACTGATGAAGGGGGCAGTGTGTATAAACAGTAGTGACCAGTGGGTGGTTTGCATGTGAGTGCTAACAAAGTTCAAGGTAAAGAGATTAAGAGGTGTGGTAGACAACAAAGGTGTGGCAGCATCAAAGAGAGACTCTGTGCTGACCTTACTGTATTCTATTAGAGACACATGTGGATTCAAACTGTAGATGAGTAGCAAGACCATAACAGATTATGTTTCATTTGAATCAGTACTACACATGTATTTGCTACCTTTGTATCCTTCCTCACATAACAGGAGCTTTACTTGTGATATAGTACAAGGTTGTTGCTAGAGGTACAGACCCGTACCCGTAGCCTGTGGCCTACGGATACGGCACTTTCCATTTGCCAATCAGATACGTGAGATCTGGTCACGTGACTCCCGGTAGACACTAGAGGTACGGACCCGTAGCATTGGTACTACAGGTACAGACCCTAAACCTAACCCTAACACTAACCCTAACCCTAACCTTTGCTTACCTTTCAACAGTTTTTAGTGGTTAACAGCTTCTTGACTCGCGAGACTCGCGTACGGGTCCGTATCTGTCTGGCAAATGGAAAGTGCCGTATCTGTAGGCCACAGGCTACGGGTACGGGTCCGTATCTGTAGACACTACCATAGTACAAAGTAAACAGAATGCATCATAGTGAAACAGGAAGGCTCTCAATAGCTTAAATAAATAGCTTGGGTCAATTTCTTTTTTCGTTTTCCTTTGAGTGGTTAGAGATGTTTCTGATTTTCTGGCACTGTGGGATACTGTTCTAGACAAGACACCCACAGTGTAACTGTTCACTCAGGGCAGATATCAAATAGAGGGGGTATTTTTAACAAAGGCCTTGACCTGACCATTAACCTTACTCCAGCTCTGATTACAAGTTGCAGCTTAGGGATTGGCTGGCCTCAGACCATCTGGGTGATGATGTTTTTTGGCCTGATGTGAAGATGTAAAAGCAGAAAAGTGCACTCTGCTTACCCCAGGAGAGACAAGGGGTTCCCCTGTCTTCTCTAAAGTGTTTTTCTGAGCAGAAAATAAATAAATTTCGTGGTGTTGATTTGCCTCCAGGCGTAATGGTATCTCGACCTCCCACTCAGGCTTGTCAACTTCAGGAAGGGGAAGGTGCTGTTACAGGCCCCCTAAGGCTGATCGCTTAAAGCATGCAGGCTTCCCATTTCTTCTCTCCCTCTCTACTCCACCCAGTTCACTATGTATCTAACTCTTTTTCCCCGCTTTGGATTCCTTTCCCCTTACTACAAATGATAGGTTTTCCTAGGTCCTGTTATTGGCAACAGGCTTTTTTTTTTTTTTTGTCTCTCGATCATAGGAATCACAAGTAGGAGAATGATAAATCCTGGCTCACAGTTAGTGCTCCGGTTGATCCAAAGGATGTTGGATGGTGCATGAGGTCCTGGATTACTGTAGGTTTAAAAAGAACAGTAAATAATTAGTGTAAGTAATAGTATTTAGATTGCACTCACATCTACTGAGGTGCACATTAAAAACAACAACATGAGAAACATCTCCTGTAAAAAGTACAGAAAAGTATTTGTACATAGTGTTGACATGTGCCGTGGACTGTATATTTTGGAACATGTTATCATAGCCTGATATCACTTCTATAGAATCCTGTTAATGCTTCCTGCATAATTCGTTCAAAGTTAGACTTAAATTGATTTATATTTGGTTTTAAATAGGCCCATCTGGATCCAATTTGTGCAAAGTGGATACCACAGGTTGGCTGTATCAAGCAGCTATTGACCAATCAGTCAAACAGTCTTGTGATGCTGCTGCTGTGTCGGTGGTCTGAATTGGCTGCCTGCATTGCTTGTTCTCAAGTCTTGGCAGGTGCTCCTGGAGTTGTGTTTGCATGCTGGAAGCTTCCCTCTCTATATAAATATGGCGAGAACAGTACAGTGAGCCAAATTCTAAATGAGCAGTGACACACAGGTCTGTTTTGGCAGGGTGAAGGCTCAGGGAAGGCTGCAATACAACAACTGTTTCACAAAATATTCTCATACACACTCAGTTCAGAGAGTGCAAAGGGGTTATGACTTGATTTAGAAAGAAAACAAAGGAGTGAGAGAATGAGAAGTTTATCCCTCTGTTGCATGTTCACTTAGGATGGTATACTTTGCAACCATTTATTTTGAAAAAATGGCATAACTGGTATGACTGTAAATTCTTCTCATTAAAATACAGTATACAATGCCAACACAAATTGCTTTTTCATTCCATCAGATTGAAATATTTTTCTGTGTCTGTCTAAATTGCGTTCTTTTCTGCACATGTCCTTGTTATTCAGCCTGATTCCATATCAACTAGAAAATTGGGAAAACTTAGTGGATTTGAGTCATGGCTCAATATGGATCGGTGAGGATGGAGCCAGTACTGGTTAGGATGGAGCTAAGGAAGATGAAAATACAGAAAGAAATACAATACAATACAATACAATGACTTTTTTATTCCCCAAAGGGAAATTCAATTGCCTGTGGTCTCATCTGTTTACTTTTGAAATAAATAATCTAATTGCTGATGGGAAGAAAGATTTTTTTTAAATCTTTCTGTCCTGCAGCGCAGGGATAGGAGCCGTCCACTGATGTTTTGTTGTTCACTGAGGCTGATGTGAAGTCGATGTTCCAGGTTTGTCAAAAAGGCCTCCATCTTTCTTAGTGCCCATCTCTCCATCTCATCCTCCAATGTGTTCAATCCGATTCCAACCACAGAGCCAGCTTTTTTAATCAGTGTGTTCAGACGCCTTGCATCCTTGTTCTTTATACTGCCTCCCCAGCAGACTGCAGCATAAAACAGGACACTTGCTACCCACAGACTGATTAAACATCTGCAGCATCTTACTGCCGATGTCTACAGATCAAAGTCTTCTGAGGGAAAAGAGGTGGCGCTGGTCCTTTTTGTAGATGAAGTCTACTTTTTTAGACCAGTCTAACTTATTATTAAGGTGGACTTATACGCACTTATACGATGTCACCACCTCGATGTCCACTCCACAAGTGTTCACTGGCTGAAGAGGGGGTTTGGATCTGCGGAAATCGATGATCATTTCCTTTGTTTTTGAGGTGTTGAGTAGCAGGCAGTTTTTGTGACTCCAGTCACTGAGGGCACTTATCAGATCTCTGTATTCAGCTTCATGTCCATTTCTGATACATGCCACGATAGCAGTGTCATCAGAGTATTTCTGAATGTGGCAGGACTCAGTGCTGTATTTGAAGTCAGATGTATACAGTGTGAACAGGAATGGAGCCAGGACTGTTCCTTGTGGAGCCCCAGTACTATTCATTAATGTCCCAGAAACACAGTTCCCAAGCCTGACAAACTGTGGCCTTGCTGTCAGGTAATCTATGATCCAAGAAACACAGGAAGGATCCACTCCCATCCCTGTAAGCTTGTCTTTGAGGATGGTGGGTTGGATGTAGTTGAATGTGTTTGAAAAATCAAATAAATAGTATTTAACTCTGAAATATTTTAAAACCAGTGTAAGTTTGATGTTCACGAGGCTCGAGAACACCGTAATTATTGCCCAGTGTGACCAGATGGTAATTCAGCCTTAGACCTTTTTTATTGGGGGGTGGATTAATATGAATTTATATTTAATCAACCATGGGTCACATACCAAATGCTGTGTCACTGTTCCATGATGATCTTCATGGGAAGACTGCTGCATTAGGTTAACTACAATTAACTTTAACAGACAGTGGAAGTGAAATGATCAAGAGATACATGACCTACATAGAAAGCAGTGTCATGACAAGTTCAAGAGCTAAAAATGATTAAACATGCAAGCTGGTCTTATCCTGTGAGTTACTCTCAGCTCTATGCCACAGAAATGCTTTACAGTAAACTTTCCCACCTTAATGCTGAAACCCTTAGTCTCCTGTTCATCCCCAAGATAATGAGAGATGAAATAACTAATCTGACAGGGAAATCTATGAAATTCCAGCCCGATCTCACGGGGATTCGTGAAACTGTCACGTAAGTTTTAGTTTCGGTTTCGTGTGCACCAACACGATTTCGTCATGTTTTTCGTGCCGCTCACCACGAAATGCGCACCAATGTATTTTAAACGGCGGACTTTTCGTGCCACTCAGAACGTATTTCAAAAGAATGTGTATATTATATTTTTAATGTAAAACCGTGGCGAATCCAACGCTATATTTTGCATGACATCGTCCCTAACCATAACCCTAACCATAACCTAACCATAACCTAACCATAAGCCGGTGGTACACTTACCAATTTGCATAGGAATTTCAAGAATGTCCGGCGGCCGGCGGCCGCAAACGCGATCACACAAGCAGTATACGCCGATGGACAGCTTAGATCGTCATGAATCCGCCGGTATAAACCACTTTCAGATGTGATTACCACAGCGAAAAACATTTCGTGGTGAGCGGCACGAAAAACATGACGAAATCGTGTTGGTGCGCACGAAACCGAAACTAAAACTTACGTGACAGTTTCACGAATCCCCGTGAGACCGGGTTGGAAATTCAAGACGATTAGAAAATCAGAAAATACTAATCGTACATCTGTCATGTTTTTTCTTTTTTTGTTTTTAAATCTCTAAAATTGTAGCTATTCTCATTGTGAAAAGAATATTGAATTTGAATAAAGCTTGGCACAGGTGAAGTGCACAACATTGTGCATCTCTTCATTATGGCACGTGTTAGTGGGTTGGATATATTCAATTGTCCTTGAAGTTGATGTGTTGGAAGCAGAGAAAATGGGCAAGCATAAAGAATTGAGCAAATTTGACAGGCGTCTCCAAAACTGCTGCTCTTGTAGAGTGTTCTCAGTCTGCAGTGGTCAGTATCTATCAAAAGTGATCCAAGGAAGGAACAGTGGTGAACTGGAGACAGGGTCGTGGGCAGTCAAGGCTCATTGATGTACGTGCAGAGCAAAGGCTGGCCCATGTGGACCGACCCATCAGACAAGCTACTGTTGCTCAGAAGAAGTTAATGCTGGTTATGATAGAAAGGTGTCAGAAAACACAGTTCATCGCATTTTGCTACGTATGGGGCTACATAGGTGCAGACCAGTCAGGGTGTCCAGGCTGACCCCTGTGCACTGCCGAAAGTGATAACAATGGGCATGTGCACATTGGAACTGGACCACGGAGGAATGGAATAAGGTGGCATGGTCTGATGAATCACGTTTTGTTTTACATCACATGGATAGCCGGGTGCGTCGCCTACCTGTGGGCATGTACCACCTACCTAAGAATTGTTGTAGATCATGTACACCCTTTCATGGAAACTGTGTTTCCTGGCTGTTGGCTGTGGCCTTTTTCAGCAGGATAATGCATCATGTCACAAAGCAAAAATGGTTCAGGAATGATTTGAGGAGCACAATAGCAAGTTTGAGCTGTTGACTTGGCCTCCCAATCAAACATCTGTGGAATGTGCTGGATAAACAAGTCTGATCCATGGAGGCCCCACCTTGCAACTTACAAGACTTTAAGGATCTGCTCGATACCACATCACACCTTCAGGGGTCAAGTGGATTCCATGCATCAACGGGTCAGGGCTGCTTTGGCAGCAAAGGGAGACCAACACACTATTAGGCAGGTGGTCATGATGGTATGCCTGATCAATGTATAGATGAGTTCTTTGAAATTAATACAACACAAACATCCACCAGTACTAGGTGGGAAACATAAGGTTTTTCTTAGAGGGCGTATACACACATGGACAAAATTGTTGGTACCCCTCAGTTAAAGAAGGAAAAACCCACAATTCTCACTGAAATCACTTGAAACTCACAAAAGTAACAATAAATAAAAATTTATTGAAAATTAAATAATCAAAAACAGCCATTACTTTTGAATTGTTGATTAACATAATTATTTAAAAAAACAAACTAATGAAACAGGCCTGGACAAAAATGATGGTACCTCTATAAAAGATTGAAAACTATTTGACCAGAGTGACATGATTAACTCAGGTGTGTCATTTAATTGACATCACAGGTGTTTCCAAACTCATAATCAGTCAGTCTGCCTATTTAAAGGGAGACAAGTAGTCACCCTGCTGTTTGGTGAAAAGGTGTGTACCACACTGAACATGGACAACAGAAAGCGAAGGAGAGAATTGTCCCAGGACATCCGAAAAAAAATGATAGACAAACATCTTAAAGGTAAAGGCTATAAGACCATCTCTAAACAGCTTGAAGTACCTGTGACAAAAGTGGCTCATATTATTCAGAAGTTCAAGACCCACGGGACAGTAGCCAACCTCCCTGGACGTGGCCGCAAGAGGAAAATTGATGACAAATTGAAGAGACGGATCGTTCGAATTGTATCCAAAGAGCCCAGAGCAACCTCCAAAGAAATTAAAGGTGAGCTCCAAGGCTAAGGTACATCAGTGTCAGATCGCACCATTCGTCGTTGTTTGAGCCAAAGTGGACTTCATGGGAGACGACCAAGGAGGACACCACTGCTGAAAAAAACTCATAAAAAAGCGAGACTGGAATTTGCAAAAATGCATGTTGACAAGCCACAAAGCTTCTGGGAGAATGTCCTTTGGACAGATGAGACCAAACTGGAGCTTTTTGGTAAGGCACATCAACTCTATGTTCATAGACTCAAAAACCAAGCATACGAAGAAAAGAACACTGTCCCTACGGTGAAACATGGAGGAGGCTCAGTAATGTTTTGGGGCTGCTTTGCTGCATCTGGCACAGGGTGTCTTGAAAGTGTGCAAGGTACGATGAAATCTGAAGACTATCAAGGCATTCTGGAGAGAAATGTGCTGCCTAGTGTCAGAAAGCTTGGTCTCAGTCGCAGGTCATGGGTCTTCCAACAGGACAACGATCCAAAACACACAGCCAAAAACACCCAAGAATGGCTGAGAGAAAAGCGTTGGACTATTCTAAAGTGGCCTTCTATGAGCCCAGATCTGAATCCCATTGAACATATGTGGAAGGAGCTGAAACATGCCATTTGGAGAAGACACCCATCAAACCTGAGACAACTGGAGCTGTTTGCTCATGAGGAGTGGGCCAAAATACCTGTTGACAGCTGCAGAACGCTCATTGACAAATACAGAAATCGTTTAATTGCAGTGATTGCCTCAAAAGGTTGTGCAACAAAATATTAAGTTATGGGTACCATCATTTTTGTCCAGCCCTATTTCATTAGTTTGTTTTTTTAAATAATTATGTTAATCAACAATTCAAAAGTAATGGCTGATTTTGATTATTTAATTTTCAATACATTTTTATTTATTGTTACTTTTGTGAGTTTCAAGTGATTTCAGTGAGAATTGTGGGTTTTTCCGTCTTTAACTGAGGGGTACCAACAATTTTGTCCACGTGTGTAATAAACTACACTCGCTACACTGTAAAGAAAAATCACAACAAAAAGACAACATTTGGGGGACAAAATTAGAATACATTAGACAAGAAAAAGTGACCCAAAAACATAAAAACAATTATTGTTAAGAACAGAGTACAACAAGCCAACAGCCTCCTAAGCAGCTGCAAGTCTCTCAAAACTCAAACATTTTATGAACAAAGTCTGCCCTGAGCTCTTGAAGGAGGCAGTTGCACTTTTCCTCTCTCCGTCTCTATATCTCTGTTCTTCTCCCCATAGCCTCGTGTTCTCTGCTGCACCTTTTGTGTTGTCTCGTTCATCTGACTTGGAGCAATCGCTTGGCACTGGACCGTCAAAACACCGATCATGGAATTGATTAGCTGGTATCTCAACGCAATTGACAAGATTGTCGCCACAAAGAGCACAGGCCTAGTGGAGCCTACCTGCCCGGATGGGAGTTTCGCCTCTGGTTACATGATCGACGCCTGGGGGAAGTTGAAGGGGATCATGTGCCTGGCACCCCTATCCGTGGAGGATGTGGAAGATGTTTATATATTCGGTTTTATGATGACAAGTCTGCTGATAATTGGCTTGATCGCGGGCCTGAGCTTCTGGAAAATTAGGATGGCCGCAGATAGAAACGACGTCCAAACTCTGCTGGTCTTTGCAAACGATCGGATCAAGGCTGCTGGTGTCCAGAAAGACAAACTCAAATGTAAGATGGACAATTTGTTTGGTGTGACTGTTGATTTGAGTCGCAAAGTGGATGCCATCAAGGTGAGGATCGCCACAGCTGAGGTCTAAGAAAGTTGAGAGCAGCCAGGGGGAAGGTGAAATTGCTCCTCTCCCCCGCCAAAACAAGAAGGATACTGATAACATTCTGGCACCCCTGGAACGATAACAAACTCCTCTGGAAGTTTTCATGGCCAAAAGATAGCTCTCCTAAACCTCCCCACTTTCCCAAGGACACCTGTTGACTTCTGGACTGGTCCATCCGAGGACATCTCCATAGCAACCTGCTGTGTTATTGCGCTTCCACCCCTGCGAACTGAGACAACCAGGGTCTGGGACAGAAGGAGATTGGCTACACGCATACACACACACTTGGACTCATGAACTGAGGACTGAGCTCACATTCGCACACACATGCCCTTCCCCCCCTCCAAGCCGCCTCCAGAAGCTTCCCGCCCGCGACACACAGTGGGTAGGAATCCCGCTGTATGGTGCAGCAGCTGTATAGATGACTGACTACTGGGCTGAGCTCCCTGTCCCATTACCCTCCACCCTTACCCCTTGTCTAATGTCATGCTTTCCCTGTTGCGGGTTTGTTTTTTTCAGGTTCCTTCTCAAATTGAATTTTCCCAACCTTGGAGGTTTCATTTTGTTTAATGAACCTTTTTTTTTCATTTTACCCTCTGCCATCCCTACCCCGATCCCAAATGTTTTTTTTTTTTTTCCTTTTTCCTTTTCCTCAAGACATGCGCGCCGCACAGTGGTGTAGCCCGAAGCTGCCATTGGCAGGGCAGCTCGAAACCAAATTTTATTGTATATGAAAGTGTGCAATGACAATAAAGTTGATTCTGATAAAAGAAGTAAACTATTGCCATGGCAAAAAAAAAAAGAACAACTGGGCTGTTTTGGCAGGAAATGGGGGACCAACACAATATTAGGCAGGTGGTCATAATGTTAAGCCTGATCGGTGTATGTTTAATTAATCAAATTACACTCAAATATAACATTCAGTGGGTAGTCTGATGAAAGATGCGGGCATAAAATACAACACTAACAACTTTCACATAGCAACCTACTACACTGAAAATTTGTTTGACAATGCGTGTCTTCCACCAAAACAATTCTGCCCATCTCTACTTAGAATAAACACCAGCATCCTTTGATAAGTACCGTCTATGATAACTGTGATTGTTTGAAAGAGAAAGAAGCAAGCCGAATTGTTTTTTGTTTGTTTGTTTGTTTGTTTTCTCTTCTTCTTTAGTGAAATGATAGTGTTGTGCTGCCAGATCATAATGTACTACAGAATGAGCTGGCTAAGTGATACTGTTCTGTGGGAGATCGGTCTGGTAAAGATCCAAAGACATCTTTGACCACATTGTGAGCTTCAACTCTCTATGTCATTCAGCTTTAACCGCCACAGATGACTAAATGCTGGATTTCATGTCATCACAGTTTCATTGCACTGTATGAGAAGATACTCATTACCATCATTCATGCAAATATTGTTTGAAGAGATGCTTTATATTGAGCTGCTGCCTCACTGCAACATTGACAAGCACAACCCCCCACTTTGACTTTAATTAATACTAGTGTGGTAGAATGTGTTGTTCCAGTTGAGCTGTCACTCCTATAAATTCACAAAACAGACTCTATATCAGGCAGCTTGACAACTGTTTACTCTGCAAATAGATGAAAAAGTGATGCACAGGGCTCTTTATGCAAGGATTAGTGAGCTGGAGAAAATGCTACACAAGTGATATTGACAGTGTTGATCTTGGCAGAGAAAAATCCCCCATGACTGCTTTTGGCATGCGAGGATGCGTTCTCTGACACTGCGAATCATGTAAACACATGTGCATATGAACACAGTTTCTATGTACGCGCACATACACACAGGCATTAATGGATTCTGCAACACACTGTGTGCACATATTTATTGTGTGCCTCAGTGCGCCATGCCTCCATATCACTATGACAACGACAAGTACCTGACTGTTTTGGCCAGTTCTCTGTTTTTGTGTGTACATGTGTGTATGAGTTTGTTCTTATTGGTTTTCACCGAGCAGCAACACATCATCCAAGTCCATTTCACAGCATTACTGAACTCATGCTGCGACCCAGTTATCTCTTTAACACAAATAGGCAAGTAAAAATATTCCCTTTGCTCATCACTTTCATTGTAGACATCTGTTACATGAACACAATAGAAGAGAAGTACTCTTAATACTTGTCAGAGTAAGATGAAAAGTGAACAAAAACCACGGCATAACAGAGGCACAGGATGCTCTCACTGTAGGACTCAAGCATTAAGGATCGTCCTTTAATTTCTCCCGTCTGTGTATCTTCCTCCTCGTGTTCCACAAAAAATACCTGGATACATCGAGCCACACTGTTATACAAACATGTCCCTTCAACATCATGAACACACCCACTGTAGTTGGTGTGGATTAATGAATGACTGAATATAGTAGAGGTGAGGCAAAGTTAATGTTTTGCCTGAGACAAATACAGAGTCCAGTCCCAAATCTAGACCAGACTGTGTTCAAAGTTCCAAACAAGTCATCACTGAACTCGGAACAACAGTCAGTGACAGATATTCATCCATCCATTCTCTATACACCACTTAATCCTCACTAGGGTCATGGGTTTGGTTGGAGTCTATCCCAGCCAACTTAGGTAAAAGGCAGGTAACACCTGGACAGGTCACCAGTTTATCACAGGGCTACACATAGAGAGAAACAATCGCACTCACATTCACACTTACAATTTAGAATCACCTAGTAACCTCAGCATATTTTTAGACTGTTAGGAAGCCGGAGTACCTGGAGAAAACCCATGCATACACAGGGATAACATGGAAACTCCATGCAGAAAGATCCTTGGAAGGCTAGGATGCGAACCGAGGATCTTCTAGCTGCCAGAGAAACGTGCTAACTACCACTGTGGCTCAGGTGGTAGAGCGGGTCGTCCAATGATAGAAGGGTCGGCGGTTCGGTTCCCGCTCTCGCCTAGTCATTTGCTGTTGTGTCCTGGGGCAAGACACTTTACCCACCTTGCCTCCAGTGCTGCTCTCACACTGGTGTACGAATGCGTGTGAATGTTGGTGGTGGTCGGAGGGGCCGTAGGCAGGGATTGGCAGTCACGCTTCCTTCGGTCTGCCCCAGGGCAACTGTGGCTACAAATGTAGCTTACCACCACCAGAGTGAGAATGTGTGAGTGAATGAATAATGGATCCATTGTGAAGCACTTTGAAGTGCCTTGAAAAGCGCTATATAAATCTAATCCATTATTATTTTACCAAGCCACTGTGCAGTCCAGACAGATTAAAAATTAAAGAGTAAAAAATGATCCATTTAAACCAGAGGTGGGTAGTAACGAGTTACTTTTACTCTGTTACATTTATTTAAGTAACTTTTTGAAAAAAAAAATTACTTCTGAGAGAAATTTTTCTCTGTCATACTTTTTACTTTTACTTGAGTAGATCTGTGAAGAAGAAACGCTACTCTTACTCCATTACACTGGGCTACACTCGACTCTTTATTTTTTAATTTACCACATTAAATATGCTGTGTTTTGCTGAGTGGATCTACCAAATGACTGTGTTTCACCAATCAGACGAAGCAACAATAATCACGTGACTCCGTTTCACAAGACGTCGCCCTGCAGTCACATGAGCAGCATAGTGGCACAAACTCTACACATATAGCAGACAGGGAATGACAATCGGGGGCATTTTCGAGAAATTTGATCTTGCTTTGGAGTCCAAAAACATTAGTATAGCATTCGTATGGAAATCTCCGTCTTTTGTCTTCTGTTTACTAACACGGGTGAAGTGAAGAGTGACGTCAGGCTTGATAGGTCTACGTGATACGGGGGGATACAGCATTCACATACAGTCTATGTCATAGACTCTGTGAGCATGCAGTATATCTTGTCACTGGAAGTAGTTTGCACTGTTCAAACATACAAACGTTACCTTACGACAGGTATTTGTTTCAAAAGCTTTACGTTGTGAAAAACTGAGATTTGGAAATTTGTGTTTCTTGTGCCTTAACTTGTCATTTTGAAAAGATGTTTATTTTTTAAATTTTATTATTTGGAAATACCAGAATTTGCACATTATTTTACATTTTTGTCTCTCTGATCACATCATTTCAAAGACATAAATCGGACATTACAATCAAACAGTGACTCAGTACTTTCAGTACTTGAATAGTCTTTTCACCAAATATTTTTTTTTAGCAATGTTACTCTTACTTGAGTACAATTTTTGGCAACTCTACCCACCTCTACTTGAAACTGAATTTAGCACCAGTACAAGGGGTTACTGGGAATTCTGCATTAGTCGGTACCTATTAGGTTATTTAGATGAGTTTGCTGTTTCTCAGTAACATTAGAAATCATCTTTGGGGTTTTCAATGTACATATGCACAATGTGACTCTAACTGGTGGTTGTTGTGACATTTTGCTTCTGTAGAAACTGACCTTGTTGTCGGACAACAAACCAAATGCTGCTACACAGTTCCACAAACTGCAAAAAAATAAAACATAATTAAATGTAAAATAAAATCTTAAATTGACCATCACACAGAAGAGGCATCATGTGGTTATTTTGTGAAAATAGAAAATTGTTCCCAAGAAAAGAATTGCCTTGAATATACCAGATAAGGAAGGCAGGCTGGCGGAGGCAGTGGGATGGTACGTGTTGAATTCTCCTGCACTGTTCTCCACCACCTTCATAGTTCTTGTCTTTTCCATGCCTTGATGGGTCAAAACCATTGTGACAGCACAAGGGGAACCGACACATTATTATGTAGGTGATTTTAATATTGTGTTTGACTGGTGAAATTCATCATTTGCTACCGCATCACCAGTAGCATATAAAACAGAGATTCTGAATTTAAGCCTGTCTTCATTCCTGCGGTTATACACACATTGAATAAGCTGTTCATTGCATTTTTTTTGGCCTGCACAGTGGAGTAGTGGTTAGCACTTTTGCCTTGCAGCAAGAAGATCCCCGGTTCAAATCCCAGCCTGGGCCTGGGATCTTTCTGCATGGAGTTTGCATGTTCTCCCTGTGCATGTGTGGGTTTTCTCCGGGTACTCCGGCTTCCTCCCACAGTCCAAAAATATGCTGACGTTAATTGATTACTCTAAATTGCCCGTAGGTATGAATGCGAGAGTGATTGTTTGTCTGTATATGTGGCCCTGGACAGGTTGCTGCTGGCGACCTGTCCAGGGTGTCCGCTGCCTTCGCCCGTGTCAGCTGGGATAGACTCCAGCACCCCCCGCGACCCTGGTGAGGATAAAGCGTTGTATAGAGAATGGATGGATGGATTGCATTTTTTCTGCTGAATCATTCATCTTGTAAATGAAGTCCAGAGCTGTAAATTTCAGATGTTTCCAACTCATTTCGCCTGCAATACTATGTGAAAACTCTACAAATAGAACATAATAACAACTTGAGTGTCATTTTTTTATGTTTTCCCACTGACATTTTTTATTAGTTGCACATGTTATTAAAACTGGGCTTTACTTTCTCATATATGGAGCTACTTCCAGCGCTACAATATCTGGATGACTGTTCCTTCAGGCAGCGCTTCGTTAAATCCACACAGCAGAAGGAAAAGGTCATGGATACTATAATATCTCAGCGACAAGTGAGAGGTGTATGAAGAGATTCTAAACTAAAATAGAATAGAACAGTGAGAAATATTGGACTGCTCACTACATTTTTTAATTTTTGTTTTTGTTTTCTTTCTCTCTTTTTGAAGTTATGATGTAATTTTTGTGACACATTGTGCAGTGGATGAATAACCCGGGTGTTTGGAACTCCTGCAGAAACATTGGAAATATGCTGATACAAACCAGAAAGCAACAAATGTTTTTACTGACACTGGGACTACAGAATACGACAGCGAGCCAAATCTGTGAAATACACACATTCACACTTTCACAATAATTCCAGTAATTTGTTGCAGTGTCTGTTTCTGTGTTTAAGCTTTAAGAATTCCACTTATCAATGTTAAGAGTGCCAGTTTTCACAAGACAGTTTTCAGGGTACAACTTGGACCTATCTATCCTTTGCACATTGATGTTACTATTTTTATATGTAGTTTGCTATGTCCTATGTGTTCCACACCCTAACCCTTTCTGTCTCTCACAGATGCAGATCTACATGTACAACTCAGATGACTTTGACAGTCTCAGTGCAGCACTCAGGGAGAAGAGGATCATCGCTGCCATTGCTGTTTTTTTTCAGGTAGGACCTTTTTTGTGTGTGCGTTCTTTTCCCATACTTGTTTGTATACAGGGTGTCCCAAAAAAAATGTATCCACCTTTTAGCAGCTGATAACTAACTAACCTCACACCATTAGACTTCTTTTTATGGGGATACCTAAAAGACAAAATCTACGCAATGAGACCTGCAACAGTCACTGAATTGAGAGCAACCACTGAACGTGAATGCACGCAAATACCAAGGGAATTGTTTCATGATGTGTGCTATTCCATCACTTTGCGTTGTCGGCAGTGTCTGGACCAGAACGGACATCAGTTTGACAACAGGCGGTGACAAAACAATAGAATGATGTTTGTAAATTATTTTGCATGTTGAAAATTAAACAAATTATAATAAACACATAGTTTACAATTATTTAAAGTGTGTATACATTTTTTTGGGACACCCTGTATATGCACTCTCATAAAATGATGAATTAAGAATCCAGTCTTGTCTGGTCTCTCTTTTGGATTTGGACTTTATGGGTCACAGATTCAACAACAGCTCACCCCCAAAAGAAATTTCTGTCATTAGGTCAGATTCAGCTTTATTGTAGTACAAGTAGTAAAACAACAAAATACAGATAAGCATCTAACCATACTTGCAAAAGCAGCATCAAAGGGTATTATATACAGTGTGGGTGTATGCAGTAAGTTACAGTATAAAGAGAATGAATGGTATAACAAGACTTATCTCTGTGTGAAAGCATCTTGAGATAAAACCACAGATGAGAGAGTGCAACAATATGATTATCCAACACTGTGTAACAAAGGAATTTTAGGTTTGTGAACTCATAGTGCAGTTGTAAGACTTAGTATTCTGATGTTCTTTGTTAAAGATGTCATTCATTCCACTTTTTCAGATGGGAGTAAACTTTGTAATAAAGGTGCTGAAAAATGCACACAAAATAGCTTTTAGGGAAGCTCCTTGTGTCTTTGCAGTGATACACAAGCAAAAATGAGTTTAATTTTGGAAAGATAATCAATTTACAAGTGTGTGTGTGTGTGTGTGTGTGTGTGTGTGTGTGTGTGTGTGTGTGTGTGTGTGTGTGTGTGTGTGTGTGTGTGTGTGTGTGTGTGTGTGCGCGCTCAGGTGCTGTCTATACTTGCGGTGACCAAATGTCCCCACAACTGTAGGAAAACCGAAAACAATGTCACTTGTGGGGACCTCATTTCAGTCCCCACAAGTTTAAACAGTGTTTTCTTGGCCATGTTGTTGTTACTGAAAAAAGTAAAAGTGCAAAAACGTTTCTTTAGGGTTAGGCATTGTTTTGGTCTGGATTAAGGTTGGGGTTAGGGTAAGGCGTTAGGTATGAATGGGAGTCAATGGTAAGTCCCCACGGGGATATAAGAACCAGACATGAGTGTGCATGTGTGTGTGTGTGTGCATGTGTGTGTGTGTGTGCATGTGTGTGTGTGTGTGCGTGTGTGTGTGTGTGTGTACACACATATACATGTATAGTGGTAGTGTATATATAGACTACCAGTCAACAGTTTGGACACACCTTTTCATATAATGTTTTTTATTTATTTTCATGACTGTTTACATTGTAGATTGTCACTGAAGGCATCAAAACTATAATTGAACACATATAGAATCATGTAGTAAATTTTAAAAAAGTGTGAAATAAGTCTAAACATGTTTTATATTTTAGATTCTTCAAAATAGCCCCCCTTTGTTTAAATTATTGCTTTGCTTAACACTCTTAAGATAAGATAAGATAGACTTTATTAATCTCACAAAGGAGAAATTTAACATTACAGGGCTCTTAGAAACAAAAACAAAAAACAGGAGTGCAAAAGTCACGAAAGTGCAAGAACAAGATAATAAATATTGCACATAATAACAACTACACAGTAGTGTTATACAGTCTGATGGCAGTGGGGATGAAGGACATGCGGTAGCGCTCCTTCTTGCACTGAGGGTGTCTGAGTCTCGTGCTAAAGGAGCTGCTCAGCTCCACTACAGTCCGGTGCAGTGGGTGGGAGCTGTTGTCCATGATGGATGAGAGCTTGGTCAACATCCTCCTCTCACCCACATCCATCACAGAGTCCAGTGGGCAGCCCAGGACAGAGCTGGCCCTCTTGGTCAGCTTGTTCAGTCTCTTCATGTCCCGCTCTGTGCTGCCCGGGGCCCAGCAGACGACAGCGTAGAGGAAAGCAGAGGCTACCACAGTGTCGTAGAAAGTCCTTAGTAGAGGTCTGCACACTCCGAAGGACCTCAGCCTCCTCAGAAGGTGGAGGCGACTCTGGCCCTTCTTGTACAGAGCATCAGTGTTGTGGGACCAGTCCAGTTTATTGTTGAGGTGAACACCCAGGTACTTGAAACTGTCCACTGTTTCAATGTCCTGCCCCTGGATGTTCACTGGTGGATGTGGGAGTCTCCTTCTCCTGAAGTCGACCACCATCTCCTTCGTCTTACTGGTGTTGAGGCACAGATGGTTGCGCTCACACCAGTCCACAAAGTCCATGATGACCGACCGATACTCCAGCTCGTTCCCCTCAGACACACGGCCCACAATGGCGGAGTCATCAGAGAACTTCTGGAGATGGCAGCTGTCCGTGTTGTAGGTGAAGTCCGAGGTGTAGATGGTGAAGAGGAAGGGTGAGAGGACGGTGCCCTGGGGCGCCCCCGTGCTGCAGACTACCACCTCTGACTCACAGCCGCGCAGCCGCACGTACTGTGGATGGTCAGTGAGGTAGTCAGTGGTCCAGGCAGCGAGATGTCCATCAACTCCCGCGTCCACCAGCTTCCCCCGCAGCAGCGCCGGCCTGATGGTGTTGAAGGCGCTGGAGAAGTCAAAGAATATGACTCTCACAGCGCTGCCGGCGCTCTCCAGATGAGTGAGCGCTCGCTGCAGCAGGTAGATGACAGCGTCTTCTACCCCCATGTTGGGCCTGTAGGCAAACTGCAGCGGGTCCAGGTCGGAGCTCACCACTGAGTGGAGGTAGTGGAGGAGGAGCCTCTCCATGGTCTTCATGAGGTGGGAGGTGAGGGCGACAGGTCTGTAGTGGGCCAGTTCCTTGGCGTGAGCTGTTTTAGGGACTGGGACCACACAGGAGGTTTTCCACAGGACGGGGACCCGCTCCAGGCTGAGGCTCAGGTTGTAGAGGTGGCAGAGGACCTCACAGAGCTGGTCCGCGCAGGTCCTCAGCAGCCTGGGGCTGATGCCGTCTGGTCCAGCAGATTTCCTCTGTTTCAGTCGCCTCAGCTCTCTCCTCACCTGGTCCGGTGTGAAGGAGAGGGGGGAGTGAGGGGGGGAGTGAGGTGGGCTGCAGGGGGTGGGAGTAGTTCGTGTGGGTGAGTTGGGGGCCGGTGAAGGTGTCGCAGGAAGGGGAGGGTCTGCTGGGCTGGGGATGTGTGAAGAGGGGGGAGCAGGAAAGGGGGCAGAGGGGGTGGGGGGAGAGTCAAATCTGTTAAAGTAACAGTTCAGCTCGTCCGCCCTGCGCTGGTCTCCATCAGCTGTCCCTCTGGCACTCTGTCCATGTCCAGAAATGTTCTTAAGTCCTCTCCACACGTCCCGCGCATTGTTCTGAACCAGCTTCTCCTCCAGCCTCTTCCCATAGTCCTTCTTGGCCCGTCTGATCCGCCACTGGAGCTCACGCTGCACTCTCTTCTGCTCCTCTCTGTCCCCTGAGATGAAAGCCCGTTTCTTCTGGTTCAGGAGGGCTTTGAGCTCAGGGGTGACCCAGGGGTGGTTGTTGGAGAAGCACCGTACCGTCCGAGTTGGCACAGTGCTGTCCACGCAGAAGTTGATGTAATCTGTGACGCAATGCGTGAGGCCATCGATGTCGTCTCCATAAGGACTGTAGAGCACGCTCCAGTCTGTGGTCTGGAAACAGTCTCTGAGTCTCTCACTGGCCTCATCTGTCCATGCGTTCACAGTCCTCTTCTGCACAGGTCCTCTTCTCACTTTGGGTGTGTAGTGGGGGAGCAGATGAACCAGGTTGTGGTCCGAGCGGCCCAGTGGGGGGAGGGGGGCAGCGGTGTAGGCGCCTTTCACATTCACATACAGTAAGTCCAGTGTCTTGTCGCCCCGCGTGTGACACGTGACATACTGTGTGAAAGTAGGGAGAAAGGCAGAGAGGGAGGCGTGGTTGAAGTCTCCACTGATCAGGACGAGCGCCCGGGGATGGCGGCTCTGGGCTTCGCTTACGGCACTGTGGAGTCTTTCACACGCTGTCCCTGCATGAGCTGATGGTGGGATGTACACGCAAAACACAATCACGTGCGAGAACTCCCTCGGTAGATAATACGGCCGCAGCGCCACCGTAAGCATCTCCAAGTCCCGCGTGCACACCTGTTCCTTCACATGCACGTTTGCTGGGTTACACCACCGCTCATTCACGTACACAGCCAATCCTCCCCCAGACTTTTTGCCGCTTCCCACCGCGTTCCGGTCCGCGTGTGCACGAGTGTAAAACCGTTCAGGGAAACCACAGAGTCCGGTGTATGTCCATTCAGCCACGTCTCCGTGAAACACATGAGGCTACACTCACGATGCTCCTTCAGCCGCGTCAGCGTGGCCAGCTCCTCTACCTTGTTGGTGATGGAGAGGACGTTCCCCATGATGATAGAGGGAAAGTAAGTCCTGCGCTTTCGCCGTCCTCCTCTGCAGCCTCTTCTTTTCCTCCGTATCTCCGCGGGGACATGGGGCCTCTCCGTGTAGAGAAAGGATGAGCTGCGGAGGCCGAGAAGGGTCTCACGTGTGTAGCGTCTTTGTTCCTCAGAGCGGCCGCCGCTGTGTCCAGAGGGCTCTCCTGAAGCAAGTCCAAAAAGTGCAAAAACAGCACAACTCCGAATAAAAGTGTGATAAAAGTGGGTTTCCTATATGCACGATTGCACAAAGCTTCACCCACTTTAAGGAAAAATAGGAAAAAGTGCCTATTTACAATAGAAAAAACGAAAAGTAAGAAAAAAGGGTTGAGAGCTCCCGTAACCAGCTGCTGCTCGCACAGCGCCATCTTTACCATCTTTACTCTTGGCATTCTCACATTGAGCTTCATGAGGTACTCACCTGAAATGGATAGATGAATATAGCTGGGTGTCATCTGCATAACAATGGAAATT